>NC_051847.1:146997169-147689230 GCF_002237135.1 Teleopsis dalmanni
TAACTCTTTGATTTAAAAATATAGTACTTTCAGTAGTATAAATTAGCACAAATCTCTTATAGAATTAAACGCTTCATTAATTTCTTCCATAATCGTAATCTCCAAACTACTGACCTAAATTATTATTCAGAGCTGTTATGGTACATAAAATAAAATCTTATCAAATTTACTTTATTCAAATCATTCAATGCATTCATATTAGTTTTCTATTTTATATTTAAGCATTTTCTCACCCACAAATTATTTTTGTTTGCAATTCATTCATCAAATTTTTGTCTTTGCCATCAAAAAACATTAAAAAATTATGAAATTGCAAAAAAGGTGAAAATTGATCTTTGTATTCTGGCCTTCATTGATAATTTCAAATGTTATAGATAAAAAACATGAATGGAACAAGCTTGAAAACGCGATGCTTAAAAGATAGACAACTCAATACAATAAAAAAATAAATGCCAATAATGCCCTGCAAAGCAATTTTCGCCAAAACGACTCAAAATTGAGAAAAAAAAACTTCATACAAAAACAATATAAACAACAACTTGAAAGCTTATCCATCAATCAATAGAATTCGATGCGGTACGCAGCTTCTTTGTATCAAACGAATAAAAATCAAAATCAAATCACAACAAACAGAAAGTATCAGAAGAAAATAATAAATAGAAAAAAAACTAATAATTGCAACTTATGGTTTAAGCTGTTGGCAGCCGAGCTTAAATAGGTTTTTCGAGTAATTCATGTTTCCGCCAAAATTGATGTTACTACTGAGAAGGAAAAATATAGGAAGAAGATAATATATTCAAAAGTATTTTGACACAATTATCGTCTTGACAGAATTTCTTATTTAAAAGAAATACTGAAACGAAAAATACACTGGAAAGAAATGTATGAAAAACGTTTTTGTACATTAACTATTGTAAAGTACAAGATTTTAATTTAATTACTAATTCATATCAACTGTATATATTTATATAGAAATATATTTATAAACAAAATATATTCATATATATACTCGTATATATATATATATATATATATATATATATATATATCTAGCAAATTTGAACTAAAACTAAACACGCTTAAGGTATGAATTAATTAATTTTGTGTTAAAGTTGACAACACTGCCTGGGGTTTACATATCAATTAAGCATGATCTATCACATCGTGATAGATTGATTTAATGTATGTCTTATCAATTTCACTGTGGCAAATTTAGTTTTCCTTAACGACGATGCCTTCGTTAAAGACAATAAAAACCAATGCTATTTTAAACTATGAGACATTCTTATAATGCAAATGTGGATTCCTATGATTGCAAACTTTGCTATTTAGTTATCTTCGCTTAGAACTACGAAGGTTTCAAACAATATTTTAAATGATTTAAGTTTAGTATGAATGTTGCAATTTACTTTTTTCTTGATAATTTACTCAAGAACTGATAAATTTTAACAAAAAAGCTATAAGTTCGGCTAAAATTTATAATGGTAGGAAACATCTTATACATATTAGAACCTCGTTTCCAAAAAGCTACATAATAAACAAACATACAACAAATATTTATTTCTGAATAAGTTGTGTTCCTTAAGTAACATTGTTTCACGAGGTAGATAGCCAATTAGACTCCAATAAATTTATGTCATCCATCTTTTTTTTGACAACTTTTAATAACTCTTAAAATGATTTAGTTAAATGGGAGTGTTAGGTAATAAATATATTTCAATTAAAGTTTAGGAAACTGATTTTAGAACAATTTATTTCTGATCAATAAATGAAATCATTAATCCATTATTTTCTCTCTTTTTCCAAAATACCTATTCGTAAGTATTTAAAACCTAAGTTTTTAATATGTATGTTATAAAGAGGTTTTTTCGAATAGTAGTGAAATACAACAACAAAAATTTTATTTATTATATTATTTTAATTAATTAAATTTTTAGCTGACCATACAGCTGTTTCGAGTATTGCCAAATACCCATCATCAGTGGTCTTGGATATAATGTATGTTATGTTATAAGTTATTGAAAAAATTTTTGCAGTGTGTTGGAATCTATGTGTTTATGTATATTCCTTTTTTTTTGTTTGAAGTTATATTAAAACATTTTTATTGAAAACCACTTCAACATTCGTTAATGGCAAATTTGACATATTGACAGATTGAAGTGAAAATTACAAAATTTTTAATATATTTTGTACGAAGCAAGTAACCACAATTTTTAATATGACAAAAAAAATCAATAATAATAGGAAAGTCAAATCAGGAAGCAAAAACAGAATCAATAATTAATAAAACATTAAAAATAAAAATGAAATAAATTAAGAAAGTTTAAAAAAACTTCAAGAGGCTCTTCAACACCAACTTTAATTAAAATATGGGTCGATCTGCTCAATATGTGAAGACCCTTGGGCTACTGCGATTTTGACAAATAAAGGGCGCAACATAAAAGGCGCTAATATTTTTTCTATTATTTTAACACGGTTTTAATTGTTTGCCAAAAATTGCTAAATAGTTTAAATGTATTTTATCTTTGAAGTTAAGCGGCGTAACATCTCAAATAGTTTCACTTGATTAACAATATTTTTTGAAAAAAGTTAATTGAGTTAGTAAACAATTGACGTGTGTAGGGGAGAAACTGTTGTAAGTGAATTGGCACACAACGTGAAAAGCGAAATTGCATTAAACAATGAATGATTATTTGAAAACAAAAACTATTAAATCAGATAAGCTTACTTCTGAGTTAATCTTCTAGTTAAACTGTTTTGGGCATTTATAATCTGCGCAAATGTATAAATATATCAAATAAATTTTACTAAATTATAGTAAACAAAAAAATGTGATTTGCATAAAAAACTCATTTATTATCTCGACAGTTAACCATTAACTTTTTTTCTCTTTTTTGTATACAAACATATGTAAATGATTAACTTTACGCAATCGTGCTAAACTTAATAATTCTTTGAAAATAAAGTAAATTATTCACATAAATAAGCAAAGCATTAAAATTAGGTCAAGTTAAGTTATAAGATAAAAATTGATCAATAAAAAATTTGCATAATTTTTATCATTGATTTTGAATTCTTAATCAATTAAAATCATTCTATATATCTTTTTATTAAGCGAAAAACTATTCTAAGCAGAATGAAATGGGACTCTTTCATATGAGAAAAATACTATATTAGAATACTAACATATGCATATAACATATAACATATGCGTCAGTTGTCTGGTGGTGTAAAGTCACCCAAAAGACAATAAAGACGAAGTTAGATAGAGTCCAGCGACTAGCCTGTGTTGGAATAACAGGCGCTATGCGAACTACACCAACACCGGCATTAGAGGCGATGCTAGGCTTGCTTCCGTTGGATTTACATATAAAGAAAACGGCGGCACTGGCAGCAATTCGCATGAACCGGAGCTCCACGTGGAACAACTTCGGAAAATTAGTGGGTCATCGTAAGATTCTTGATCTCGTCCAGGCCTCGGTCAAGGAAACGCTGATGCCATTGGAGACTATGAGGAGGGTTTATGGGACAGAAGTGTCCTACAGAACACTGATAGTAGACGGCCTTCTACATAATGAATGTGGAAGGAATGACATTTACATATTTACCAATGGCTCCTTAATGGATGGCAGAGCTGGTGCTGGAGTTTACTCGAAAGAGCTAAATCAAACGTGCACTCTACATCTAGGAATATATGTTTCCGTCTATCAAGCGGAACTTATGGCGGTCTCACATGCTCTGGATCACCTATTGGATTGTCAGGTATATCAGAAAAAGATTCTGATAGCGCTGGACAACCAAGCAGTTATCAAAAGCATGCAAAAGACATACATACATAACTAACAGCTTAGTACAAGAATGTGTAACGAAGCTCATGGAATGTGCTCATGGAAATGAGATGACGATCATGTGGGTTGAAGGACACATCGGTATTGAGCAAAACGAGAAGGCAGATGAACTTGCAAAGCAAGGATCAAGCCATAATTTCTGTGGCCCGGAGCCCAGAATAACATTGGGGTACAGCATGACGGCAGCCTATGTCAATAAGTGGATAATCTCACTTCATCTTAATAGATAGAGAGAGTTGAGCACTTGTAGACACACCAAACTCATGTTACCTAAACCGTGGGCCAGAGAAGCGATAAAAGTGCTTAGCTATTCGCGGAGCACTCTAAGCTGGCTGACCTCACTTCAAGTATCACCTCAAAAAGATAACTCTTGCTGAGGAAGACACTTGCAGACTATGTCTAGAAGAAAAGGAGACAGCGGTGCATATATTGTGCCAATGTCCAGCACTGGCAAGTAGGAGGAAGACTGTCTTGGGACACCATTGGTTGGAGTGACGACTTTGGCAGGAAACCTCAAGCTAAATGAGATGCTTGCATTAACAAAAGATGTAGTTATGCGAACGGAAGCCACTCCAGCTTTAACTCAATAACAACATCCAAGAATCGAAGGACGAAAAAGGACCCAAGTCGTTTCGTGGTCTACTTCGACTAATCCTTCACTTCAATGGGGCCACTTGTTGGACAGTGCGCTGTCCCAACGTCCCACCATATATATATTAGAATATTAGATTAGTATGCTATAATAATTGCAGAATAGAAAAATCTTTTTGGTAAAAAGAACCGTTGAATCATTTATTCCATAAATGCAACAACTCTGCATCTAGGTATATAAGTATCTCAAAACAATGATATATACAATATATCATATATAGGTATATCAATATATATGTAAATATATATATTCATATATCATATATAATATACATATATATAATATAATATAATATATATATACAATAAATATATATATATATATATATATATATAAATAAATACATTTGATGTATGTATATATCAACTACATATATCATAACAATATATTACAGTGTATATACATAATATATATATGTATGTTTGTACTTAAGAGTTTAGTTAAACTTTTTATTAGTGCTCAGGAAAAGTCTCTGTTGTAATAAGCTATAACTTAATTGCAAATAGGTAAATGATATAACAAATAATACAACTAGTACTAATAATATTTAACTAATAACAAGAGTCAAATCTGACTGTGTTAGATCGACACCACCCGTCACATTGAAAGTTTTGTTATAAACCGATTAAGTACTCTCTACTGATTAAATTTTTTTCAACTATTAATTTGAGTTTGTCTTTGCGGCAATTTGTATGTTAGCATGAAATACTAAACCAGTTTCACCAATTAGCTAAATTCAAAAAACTAGTAATTTATTTAACAAACAAACTTACTTGTATAATAAGTACCTTAAACTATCTAAAATTCATTATTATATGCATATGATGTATTCTGTTTAAACCAACATTGCTCTGGTGATAGAGTTGAAGAGCATATAGAAAGTCTGTCACCAAAACTAAAACTAAATGACTGACAGTGATACAGTGCACAGCATCTATTGTACCTGTAAAAACAGTTGAAAGAACATCTAAAGCCATATTTAAGTTGATTGATTATATTGGTAAGGCATAAAATATTAAGGATATACTATCAAAAAAAAAAAGGGGATGATGAGAGTTAAAATAAAGAAATGTTCGATGAAGATCAGTACTAGACAAACAAAATCAGTACTAATTGATTTATAACATAACAATGTGGGTAAACGATAGTAAGCTCATCATAACAAACTTATATAATAACATAATACAACTTTATACGTTTTTTGTAGTTACTTACGTTGTCTCATAAAGTTATGATTACACAGTGAAAGAAGAAATATACACATACATTAAGAAATTATGATTACACAGTGAAAGAAGAAATATATTAATTATTTAGACTCCGAAAACTCCGATCTCAAAAGTTTTTTTTATTTGTAATTTACCCCAACAATATAATAAAATGCATTCGCCAGAAGAAGCATATCCACGAAGTGAAAAATGAGCCTCAACATTGAACATATGAACATTCAGCATATCTCACTGAAAGAGTACTATTTAATCAGGACACTAAATGATTAATCCTTTTAATTTGAATTGAGTTGAGAAGAATAACCATCGTAAGCAACAATGCAAATACAAAACCTATGTAGAAAAAAGCAATGATGCTCCGTAATACGATAATTTAAGTGCATGTACAAAATTGATATAAGATACATTTTATAAACTAGGCATATAGCCAGGGGTGAAGGGGCCTTAGGTCCTCATTTCCATAATACAAGGACTATATTTATTCATATGTATATTTATTTTAAATGTATCATGATTCTTTAATAAAAAACGTTTGTTATTGAAATTATTAGAAAGAACTTTCGAAATAAGTTTCTGGTTTCGGACCTGACATAAACTGTTCATTTCAAATGAATTATTGAAAATTGGCTGTTTGGAATTATTGATTTGTTAAATTTATATGAAATGCAGTTGAAATATTAATATCTGATTACTTAAGTAAGCGAGGAAAATTTTTTATAAATTTTCTAATATAATGTAGTTAAATATCTCAAACAATTCTAACTTTATTATTTATTATTATTAGAGATAATATTCTCAAATTATTATCTTTACTTTGTAATCATTCATTCTAACCACTCATTCCGTTTTGCTGAACCCAAATTTGTTAGGTAACTAATAATTATGCTAGTCTAATTTTAAAATACAGAGTTGTGAACAATTTTGAATTCTTTGAATTTTAGTAACTTTCAATTTTACAATTTAAGTTTTTGTTTTAATCAAAACAAATTAAATAATTTTGTACGCAAGTCTTTCAGAAAATTACATAAATTATTACGTATTGAGTCACAGCAACTTGAACACAAAATTTCGCTGGTATAAGCCAACTCACGTTTCTGATATGAACAGGAAATTTATAAGAGTTTTCTGGGTGAAAAATGACAGCACATTTAGTGTTTTTTCAAATTACGACAGTAATAATAATGACAAATAAATTTTTTATGTGATGCAATGAAATTGCATTACACCATTATACTTTATAGCTATTAAAGATTTAATTTGTCTTTAATTATTTACCCTTCATTCGGCCAAAGCCTACATAATGTTATGAGTCATATATCTTTAATTATCAAATTGAGTTTAAAAGTCTTGAGTATGAAAAGATATAGGTTAGATATGTATTATTGTTAAAGTTATGTTGTTAAAATGATATAACCTACAATCATTTATAAATAAAAAGTTTTTCTTATTACTAATTATTAATTAAAAAACTTATTCCAATTCACTCAATAATTATTTTTTATCTTCTCTATCACATTATCGTAAATAGTTTAAAATTTGGGTTGAGTAAAAATATGTTCCATAATTTTTAAATTTAATACAAAGACTAATCAACTAATGAATTTAATTATTTTATAAATTATGTATTTAAATATTTTTTCTAAGGCTATTATTTGGTGTTTTTGTGCTGTTAATTATCAGTTTTACAAAATTGTTGTTTCGTAATTTTAGTACTGTTAGCTGGCAGTTTTTCTTATCATATTATTATTATGTTTTCTTCATGCAGATTACAAACACTTTAGTTGTTTTTACTCGTATATATATATTTGAGGTAGGGTTTATGTGCGAGAATTTTTACTAAAAAAACTTAGTTCCTCAAAAAATTATTTATTAAAAATTTGATTATATGGCAACCTGCAATAGCATCTGTTTGATTAATGGTTAATACACGCATCTTTTGGTTGTGAAAATGCGGTTGTGAAAATATCACTGACGTGATATGTCGACTTACAACAGTTATCGCAAAAACTCTCAATGAAGGAAGCAACTTCTAAACGTGGAACACTAATTTCACCAGTACACCAGATCTATATTTTATATTTTATAGGTTCGTTTGATAGTTAACATTTTTAAAAATAGGTTATTCGATCGCCGTTAACTCACGAAATATGTAATACCATACAAATGCAACACAACATTTCTTTACAATTTTGCTCAGGAATTAGAGTATGGCTTATTTATTCACAGTTAGTACACAAGATGCACAAATTAGCCGAAGGAGTAAAGACGACATGCGTAAGCAATTAAATTAGCTAGTAAAAGCAGTAGCAGTTCATGTATCAATTTCATAAAAAGTGTTTAATAATTGTCCGTAACACGCATAAAATGTTTCAGATCAGCAGTTTCACTCTGTTTTATTGTACCATATGTATTACTTAATTATAGTAGTTAAAAAGGGTTAAATAAGGGAAGTTGTCAAAATGAAATTCTCTTACATATGTAATCCTCTCCAAAATGTAACTAGGGCAATCGCAATCACTTCGGTTCGAAAAACCAGGTAGAAATCAAATGTGTATATATGAAATGATGGATATAATACAAATAGGCTATTCACATACCACAAAAAAATTAATTTTGTTATTTTTGCTTGCACCTTTCGTTTGACTCACTTCGTTAAAAAATCGTGTTAATATTGCGATTCGATTTCATGTAATAACCTGGAAACTAAAATTAGATTTAAATTGCGATTTGAACATAAACAAATTGAACATTTCCAATAGTATAATAATATAACAATATTGTAAATAATTCTCATCAACTAAATTTGTCTGAGCACAGAATTAAGATTTGGACAGCATAAGTCTGCCAAGACTGTAAAAGAATTAATGTTTTTAAATCAAGACGTCTATATATTATATGAATAATATCTGTAAATCTAAAAGTCCTCTTCAAATGTGACGATTTTTATACGACGACTATAGTTCTTCTTAGACACAAAATCATAAAAAATATTTAAAGCAAATTAAAGGTATTGAATAATTAATTCTATATATTGGATTTCTCTTATTTTCTTATTTAATGATAGATGAAATCAAGTCCGTAGGTGCTGTAATGTTATACTGAAATAATCATCAAAAACGTCCAAAACAATCTTATTGAATAGGACTCGCAAACTTTTTGACCTCATATGAAATTACAGATCAAATAGTCGAAATTGTTATATTCATACAAAAATAACATAAAAATCAAATCCTTTCAAGCAGTTAATAGAAACTGACGCTTATAAATTGAAAAACAATGTAAAAAATGTATATTAAAAAATTGCTAAGTATTCGTTTTCTTTTCTATCTTTCCTTACATTCAAAATTGAAAAATTCTAAATAACAACCTACTACCATATTAGGAAGTGTTAAAAGATAGAATTGCTCCTATAATAGCTAACAGTAGTTGATAAGTGGTTAATTTGACTATTAAATCACATGATATCTTGAACAAATCGCGAATAATTTTATTGTCCTTACTGACATATGTATAGGAAAATTAATTATACAAATCGTTATAATCAGATAATTAAAAACGTTCTCACCATTTAAATTTTTTATGAGAAATTAATTTATGTGTATCAAATCAAAGTTGATCTCAATTTAGTTATTAACTGTAAAAACCACATAAAACCAAGATATCATCTCTGGACTAATAAAGATTTGAATGATCGTCGTACATTACAAATTTTGTTATTCATATATTTTTATGTAATATTTCTACAATTTTACAATTTCATTCCGATTTTAATCCAACAAAAATAATTCACGGAACGCAAAAGACTTTAGCCTCTACGAGTAAATGCAATTATTCTGCTTGATGGCTTTCGCTAATACATAAAAGTTATTTAGTTCAGCTTTAATGTTTACCTCAAGTAATTTGTTGCTACCATTACTGTTTTTATGCATTGCAATAAGGAAACATAAATGAATTTAGTTAAATAAATTAAGTTTTATTGTTTTAATTCAATCTACTCGTTCATATGTTATGAGATTACTTCACATAACGTTTATGCCATAATGCATTAGGAGAAAAAATTTTATTTCGTAATTTTAATAATATAAATATGTATAATTATTTTAATTTTGCAACACTTGGCTTACATCGAATAATTTAATAATACGCATCTTATTTATATATGTAATAATTTTTAATACAAATATTTTTTGAATATAATCAGAAAGAAATCTATGCAAGGTTACCTATATGCCATATATACCGCAAAAATATTTACAAAAATACTTCAAAAAGTATATACTTATATATGGAAATATTCTGTACTTAGCACCCTATTTTACCATAATTTTTTAGATTAAGTTTAAAATATGTATTTCTTTTTTAGATGTATAAATATATTTACAAATATCAGATAGTGTGAAGATATGCATATACGCAAAATTTATTAAAACTCTCCCATCTAAATTTTTCTGAAGTCATCGGTGGTTGTCACAATATATGACAATCCTTTTTTTTCCCTACCTTCCTTTTACTTCATAATTGATAATTTATACTTCAATGATAATGCTTCATCTTTTTTACCGAAGGTAGTTTTTCATTACAGGTGGTATGTTTTTCTTCACAATAACTATTCCTTGCCCTAAACCAATCAAAATTGACCTTAATTTTTAAGTAAAGAACAACTTGATCAGCTTATACCAAGCCGGTAATATGATTTACTTATAGTATATAGTTTTGTTTATTTACGTGATGCAAGACATTAAATCTAGGTATACTTTTCGGGAATTCTCGGATATCTGAATATTTGGATCAAATTCAAACGAACACCTTTTGCGCCACTTCTCTGAGCGTATATATAACTGAGTCCAAAATTTCTATAATTTAATTTCAAGTTACGAAATTGGGTATCTAAATTAAATCAATTATATTTACTTTTGGATAACAAGATCCTCTACAAAATCTACTAAAATAATTAAGTCAATTCAAAATATCATGATACATTTAACTCGGCTGAACTATATTGTATATATATATTTTTATTTTTTATACAAACATGATTTAAAAAAAAAAAATTTGGTAAAAATGGAACATACTTATTTATAAATTGAGTATAACAAGTAGCTGGGATTCATAATTTGAAAATAAATCAAATTAAAGTTTTTAACAATGAATTAAATCATAACTTTTAATTAAAATTAATATGAACTCACGAATAGTTAAAAATAATAACATATATTATAAAAAACCAGCTTTATTAAAATCCATTAAGTAGTCATAAACACTAAATACTAAGTTTAATTTATATCTAATTATCTAATTATTTAGCTTATTTATCATTAATAAGCTATCTTATTGGGGGCGGATAAGAAGTTCGAGTCAAATCTCTGCCAAAAAAAATTGTTGAAGTTACATAAAGTATGTATGAAAATTATTTAAAGAAAAAGTGTGAGGTTGTTGAGAGTTTATATAAAGTATAAATATATGTATATCTGAGCGGAAAATATATATTTTCAAAATTTCAAATCTTGAAATATATATTTTATTTATAATAAGTTTAACTTTATTTATAAGTTTAATGTTCCAGACATTAAGCAATAATTTAAACATTGGAAATATTTTTAATTCTTTGTAAATTTTTATTAATTAGATATCATTTTCATTAATAACACAAATCAAGGTATCATTTTCCTCAAGAAGTATAGATAGAAAATGTTCCGACTCTTTATTTTTTATATAGATCAGTAAGCCTTGATGATCGTTTTTCGATCACAAGTCATAGAGATTTAAGACTGTTGATTGTAAATACTTAAAAAAATATCTTATTTTAATAGACATCCTAGCCCGTATGAAAGGCAGTTGCTTTATACTACAAAAATTTCTATTAATCTGATACTTTCATATTTTAATTTTTATACATACTTTCATACCCATTCAAAAATTTTAAAAAGCAGATTTCCAATTATTATTTTCAAGTGTTTAAGATTTTCATTATTATTATTTTTATATTATATAAAGAAGATTTAAATTTAAAATAAATCAATAATTAGTTTTCATAATTTCATTTTTATTGATTCACTTGCAAAATATACTACATCACTTAAAAAAATTTTGTACATAAAAACAAACATCTGCAATACAAATTAAAATATTCTATATTTACAAAAAACCGATAATGTTTTTTATACATAGTTTTTGCATTTACATAGTTGATTGATATTACTTTGTGATCAAGAATTGAAGTAGACCTTAATCAATTCAATCAACTTTCAACTAAATTTAAATTTGAACATTACGTTGTGAAAGGAACTAATAATTAAATGACAGAAAAACAGCTAATAAAGACAAAAACAGGAGAATAAAATCAATAATAATATTTCCTAAAGATTTGTAAATTTCTGTACGAAAAAATCTCTAGGAACATTAAATTGTTCAAACTAAAATAAAATTAAAAAATTAAAATAAAATATTCAACTAATTATTTATAATTAGTTATCATAGTTTATACTTTCAAGTGAATATTAAACTAGTCAAATTACATTTTTAAGTTTTTATGTCTATTTTTGTTTAAAATAATATATAACTTAAAACAATTTAGAACTTTTCAAATTTTAAATGAAACTTTTATTTAATGAGTGTAGAGAACATTAAGTTAAGACATATTCCTCGCTTCTTTATAACAAATTTTATACCGAATGTTAGTGAATGAGAAAAATTAATTAGTTTTATAAAGTATTTTAAGAACCAATTTGGAAAATCGAATGAAATTACTTATGGTCCATTGGTATACTATATTCTTTTTTTTGTATCTAAAGAAAAATTTACAACCTAAGTATTATTATATTGCACATTAGTAGTACAGTTCCCTTAGTCTTTCCTGTCTTCATTTTCTATGAAGTTATATTTTACTTAATTATGAGAATAATTCATTTTATTTATTATGCTATACCTACTAGCAGTAAGTTATAATGAAAACATATCACTCACCATTTTTAGTCCATTGAATTTTATGTTAATCTCTTAAAGTATTTCAGAATTCTCACTCGTCGGGCTATAAAAGTATAGTGTATGTGTATTAATAATTTATGGATTCTTTTATTATTCACTTTTTACGCAGAAATATTTTCGTTTTAGAGAGAAACAACCACAGAGTTGCAATTAAAATCAGCACGCATGAAGTAGGCAGTGAAAATCCGCGCTGAAATATCTTCGTGGGGTCACACTGTATTATGATTTCACCGTACATGGGCTGCGACTACTATAAACAATCATTAAAATTTTTTTCTTAATATTTTTTTATGTTTTCATATTCTATAATAATGCATTTTTAACACTTTAACAATTTTCTTTTATTCCAAATTTATTTTTATTACTTTTTGAGTTGTTTATTTGCTGTTTAATTTTTTTGCCTTTTTTGTTAAAACAAACTAAACAATAAAGGAAATTGACTTTTTTCATTAAACTACATTTTTAAAATATATATTATTTATTTTACCTTTTATGCATTTATATATAGTCATATTCTTCTTATTTTTACTGCTGTTGAAATCATTGAAGCATATGCGAATAAAATTTTAATTTAATTTTTAATCAAAATATTTTTGCTTTTAATTGCACTTCTTTCTTTTTGCAGTTGACCGTCGAAAGTAGAAGTTAATTTTTTATATACTTTTACACTCAATGATGCTTTTTATGTTTTTTTATTTAAATATGAAATTTATTACACAATTTTAAAATTTTTTTATTTTTGATAACTTTGTCTTCTTCATTAAAAACATTTAATATATTTATTTAGTTAGTATTTATGCTATTTTTATTTTTATTTCCTTGCACCAATAAATATTATTATGTTTTTCACTTTTACTTCAAAGTCCACATTGAAGTTATTAATTAAAATTTTTTAATAACTTTGAAGAAAATATCTGAAAAAAAATAAATACGTAAAATTATTTAATATTTTTTTGTTAAAGTATTTAATCAGTTATATAGGAACACAATAAATTAACTTATTATAACAATATTAATATTATATTCATAATATAACAGTAGTTAATAGAGTATTTTAAATGATATATGTATTTACATATTCGAATTTTATTGAATTAAATTGTATTACCCGAATCCTTATTATATGGCAAAAGTGAGCAATATTATTACATTGGTACAATACTTTTTAATTATTTAAAAATGGTGATTTATATCTATACTAAGAAGATTTTCTACTTTAAACAGCAATAGAACCAAATAGTACTCAATATACAATTTACCAAACTGACTAATTTTAAACATTTATAGTCAACTATTTATTTATAATCAGTTGTAATTTAATTTTTAGCGTTATTTACAACTGAGTGTCCCGCACATGTCTACATATCACTTTATTCTATTTTATATCCAGAAATAATACTGAATGTTTTTTGTATACATTATATTTACAAATAATAAAGACAAAAACAAAGTTCAATTTTAAACAGAAAATTAAAAAGAAACATTTATATATATGTTTTTCTACCAGGAGAACTTGGTAATTGCGATATTTTATGTATTACTACTTGTTAAATCGAATAAGTACATACTTAATAATACCGTATTGGTATGTGTTATTGGCAGTACTATTGGTATATGATTATATTTAGTAAATAATTAGATCTGTCAAAGTCCGAGGAAAAGACCCTTAAATACTTTTAACTCTATTGTCCAAAATTTTCTATATTCTAATCAAAACATTTGAGTGTATAATTGTTTGACTAATTCTATAACATATGATGCTTAAAAATTGACAAAGTGTTCACGTTTATTAGTAAGTATGACTAGTACTCTTTTTGAAGATTTATCTAGCATATAGGTTAGGTTAGGTTATAACTGCGATCCCAAGGGCATCCACTTAGGCCTATAGGCTCATTATGCTACCGTATTATTAAAAACCCAAGGGTTAAAACCATCTAGAAAACTATGGCAAAGCTTATGATGCTATTCAAAGGGAAATCCTGAAGTTGGATAAGATCCTTAAAAAAGAAGGCCCCTACAGTGGAAAGGCGGCGCCGTTCATGTGTTGGACATAAGCAAAGCAGGTGTGAGCCACTTTCATCGTCCTCATCACAACTGCGACAGATATGGTTATGAAAAATATAGAAACAAAAAAATATATCAGCTAATTTTAACCCAAATATGTGTCTTCTTCAATTTTGAAAAATATTTGTGAAACTAATCTATAATATATAAGACACAGCACCATTGTACCTTATGCGCATTCCTTTTCAACGTTTAAGTGAATGAAAATTAAAAGTCCAAAAATAGTTTTATTTCATTAAAGCTTAATCTCTTTTTCTTATTAAAAAATATGATTTTTTAAAAGAATAGAAAAAATTATTTTAATTATAATGGAAAACTAATTTGTAGTATAATATATAAATAACATTCACTTGAAACTGAAAATGAATATTGGAACTGAGCTGATAATTTTTTTTATTCAACCGCAACTAAAACTAGGACTTTCATATCATATAATGATACTTAACACGTTAGATAAACCCTTTTTAACGAACCTACAACTGTCTTAACTTTTAACAAAAACGGTTGCTCATTTAATCTAAATTTCATAATACATTTTTTCAATGTATTGTATGTCAGGAGTGAAGTCAAACTATACTAATTTAGAAATTAATAGTCGTCGTCTATTTTCATATATAAATGTGTAGAAATTTTTTGAAACATAATTTAATTGATTAAATTGTCCTTAAATTATTTTAATTTAACCATTTTTTTATCAGATTTATGTGAATAAAATAACAGCTTCTAAATTAGATTTTATATAGTCCTTCATATAAATAGCGGTGACGTTTTGAAATATGTTTGACTTCTTTCTCAGATTGGAGTATTATTACAACTCAAAGTTGTAATGTTAAAAAGTTGTAATAATACTCCGCCCTGAGGAAGAAGTCAAACAAACTTCGAAACATGGGTGATATTTATCATTATTTGTTACAAATACTTTCATTATCACTACTATGTTTATCATTTCTATTTATATGTAATATATATAGTTCAGTTTAGCTAATTTTACAACACCTAATGTGTTAGTTTACTTTATAAACTGCATTTATAACTTAGTTCGTTCTTCAACTAATATTATTAGACTGCCCTGGTTTGTTTAAGGCACTTATAGAAGGAAGAAATTTGTTTTTGTAATGCACTTTAATTTTATAATGTGAGAACTCCCATATCCACCAAAGTAACTATCCGGAAAGACTATCTTTTTAACCTAATTCACACGATCTGCCATTACCTCAACTTTCTTGCAATTATTTTCTTAATTAAAGTTCTTTATTGATCATTTTAATGTATATTTCTGAACGTAGTATGATCTTACTTTATTATTTTGACCTGCACTTAACTGCAGAAATACTCTTACAACTTTTATGAAAACTTCTAATTCCAGACCACTAGATTTTGTATTAATATGTATTTTTAATATTTTTTAATATTTAATTTGGATTAAAACTCTTAACGCTTCATTCGTTCTGCAACTTTCTTAATTTGCTTTGCGGGCTGCATTAAGAAGAAAGCTAAGCTCGGAAAACCGTTACAGTGCTGGATAAACTCGTAAAAAATAATACGGATCTGAAACCGGCAATAACGAAATAAATTCATTTGTATATATTTACAACAATAATTGTAGCTAAAATGCTAACAGCAAAAAGTTCATTTCATTGGAAAATTAAAATAAAATAACAATAAAAACAGAATACAATGTTTATATGGTTGTTTCTGCAGTTGTAAGAGCATTTGTATTTGTGATTGCATTGCTGGCACATAAAAATTTCACACAACATTGGAAAGAACTAATTCAATCGACATGCAACACTTACGCAACTTTTAAAAGCGTAATAAAATTTTAGCAGCAACAGTAACAGCGAGAGCAACAGTAATAGCAACAGCAATTATAGCAGTGACTATGGATGCTGTACTGCTGCCACTCTGAATGGCTGTAGTGCCTTTAAGATGCTGCGCTCTGCTAAGAAAATCTAAGAAATCTTTTCATGGTAGTTTTTCAAAATTATGCATTGTTACGTTAGCGTGCATACATATTTATACTTATATATAAGAGCATTAAATAAAATAAATATATAAAGGAAACAGTTTATTTTCGCTACAATTACATACACTCAATACAGAAAGCAATAGTCACAACAGCAGCTAAACCCGCGTTATGAACCGTAAAAAATTTAAAAGAACTAAAAAATTAATTAACTTCATAAGTATCCGTAACTAGTCTTTTTTGCACAATAGAATTTGGAATTGCAGCAGCTTTAGCAATTACAGACACTGACTATAACAGCAGCAATTGTTGCTGCAGTTTGGTTGCATCAATTGCTGCACATTATCCAAACTTCAAGGAGCCAAACAAATAAAAATAAAAATTATGTCCAATTTGGCATATTCAGAGTCAGAGTGTGACTAAGTGAGTGAGACGAGTGACAGAATATGTAGACAGCAATTGTGCTGTAAAGTTGCATAAGTGTAGCAATATTGCATACAGTAAATCCAGATACTGGCCATATTGTGAATATATGCCTGCACTAACCTGACATTGTCACCGCTTTAGCGTTAAGGAATGAAGTTTGTTCAAACTTGTTACATTTGCCGGCAATATTGCTGCAATCGCCAGCAACTTTTTGTTTTCATGTTGCCAACTGATAGACCTGAAACAGAAGTTTACTTTTTGTTAGTTGCATGTGTATATGGTGTTGTTTTGGTTGTATGTGAGTACGAATGGTAAATGTCGACTAATTAGAGAACATGTCTATGCCACAGTTATCGCCAAAAAAAAAACCAATATATAAAAACAAACTACGGATATTCTATCCTGACATATATATACAAAAATATTCAGTTTAAGAAATAGTAAAGATAATTCAAGAAAATAAAAAAGATTCAATAAAATTGCAAAAACATCTGATAGCACACATTTTTCAACAAAAATTTTTGCTACTATAAATTGTCAATAAATTGTTTGCATCTTACTTTGATAAGACTTCTTTTCTTTAATGTTTACTTTATTATTATGGAAAAGGAGTTGGAATATTTAGCTTTGAACTTTGTTGAACTAAAACTATTTACAAAATTACTGGTGCTTATTAAGCACTGTATCTCTCAAGTATATAACATAAGACCAGGGTTCCCTAAATAATTTAGTTTTATTAATATAATTGAAATTTAAACAACTACGGTGATTTATTAAGTAAAAACAAAAGGAAAAACCTTACCACGTCTTCTACTAGTTTGCACTCACCTAATTGGAGTGAAATAATCATCTATTTGGTATCACACATTTTAACAGTTTAACATGTTAGCTAAATGTGTTAACATGCTAGAAAATAGTGCAATGCATATGGGTCATTCTTTTACAAACCGGACGGATTTTGGCAAAAAATGACCTCATCACCTCCGATTTGGCTGAAATTTTTTTATGAGCTCCTTTCATAAAATAAGAAGACCCGTATCTCGGGAAAAAATTTTGTAATTTTTTTCCTAGGAGATATCCATATCTTGAGAATTGGCATTTTCAAATGGCTATATCTCAAGTTCTATAAAAGGTAGAAACTTGAAATTTATTGCGTTTTAAAGATAATTGGTTGAGCTTTTAAGAAATTGTTTAAACAATTAAGATTGTTTATATTTAAGTACTAATATTAACCGTTAAATTTCAAAAAAAAAGATATCTCAAAAGGGTACACAACATTTTTCATTTTTTATATTTTATTTAGATTCAGTTTTAAATTTTACTAAGAAATTTTCATGTTAGCATCGATTTTTATAAATTTTTTAAATTTTTTTTTTCTCATAAAACACATCAAACACATGCGTGCTATATTTACATTGAATGAATTTTCAAAAAATATACTACAAATATTCTTATATAATATTTTTGATTTCAATTAGTAATAAAATTGTACATAAAACTCAAAAATTTCAGGACGATATTGTCGTTGGAACTACTTTTAAAAAATTTATTTATCCTTCACATCACTCCAAACACATACACACGATTTTTCAGTAAAAAAAAAACAGAGGAATACGTCACACAAATTTTTCATTTTTACTTTTAATTCCGATTAAACAATAAATTCTTCTTCGAAAATAAATATTTCCAGTGTGATATTGCTTCCAAAAGTAATTTGAAAAAAATTAATTTATCAGGTGTCCTTCATGTTACTCATACGCACCATAATACCCTTGAATCAATTTTCCAAGAAAAGTGACACAATATTCACATTTTAAATTAGTTCCGCATCATCTCTATTTTTAAATTATAAATTTTAACATAATTAAAACGTTTTATGAACTTTTTCTTATATTGATCAGTTTAAAAGTTAATTAGTTCCACACTAGCTGAACTACCTGTATGTGTTGAGATATTGAGTTACATTTATTTTGACAAACTGATACACTCTACGCCATTCATGCTTTATATGAAGAATTAATTTATCTGTTGTGTATTAAGTAAATATTATAAATATTTTTTTTGTTTTAATTTTTTTTTATACAACAGCATAAATTAACCTACTAAACGCAATAATTTTAGAACGGAAACTGCATAAAGTTTAACAAAAATATAAAAGCCATAAAACTATTTGAATTAAATATTACAAACCTAAATAAAAGCTTTTTTCACAGACATAGAAAAGTGTTAAATTTGAAATTAAACGGTTTGACTAAAATGTTTTTGCTTATAATTTCTAATATATTCCATTATAAAAAAATTATCATTAAATACAGTAGTTTTGAAATAAGATTGTATCTTGGTTTATAGTACAATATTCTTTATTTAATGAATTTACTATATATCGTTTACAATAATTCCATATATACAAAAGACTTAAGCAACAAACTTTACAAATTGTAAACGATAAATTTTGTTAGAGGAAAAAATCGCAGCACGATAATATTTTCATATATTTTTTTATATATTAAGGAAACAGGAACTCAATTCATTATATCTGTCTGTGTTCATCACTGTGTTTATCTTCAAGTTAATTGTATTTTTATATAAACACAGTTCCGTTTATACTTAAATAAAATTTTCATTGACATCATCCAAATTTTATTTAGATAAGGAAAACTCTATTCTAAATCATGAACTGAAGAAATGCAAACAAAAAAGATTTAATGCTTTTACCTTTTGTAGTATTTATTTCTTTAATATATTCTTATATATTACTATAAGAAGGGAATATTAGGTATTTATCTAATAATATTCAAATAATAAATAATAATGTTTTTGTGTATCGATATCATAAAAAGTGAAATATTGTGGTAGAAAAAAGTTAAAAGGATACTTGTATAAAACGTTACCAAATATAAATAATATTTAAAAATAATATATTTCTTATCTACATTCAGCATACAGAAATAATAATTGAAAGTTTAATTATTATTTTCATATTACTAATTTAAACTTTAAATTAGTGAAATAATAATTACAACTTATTTAAAAAAAGGGGTGCGACATATCTATTATTTATATAATAATTTCTAATATATATATACAAATATATCTTTTTGCATTAAATTTTAGTTTGTGTGTTTGAATTTAATAAGCTGCAAATTACTTAAAGGATATAACTTTTTTAGTATATGCTTCCAAAAAACTATCAATTGCAAGAAACTATTGTTTATTAAATTAAAATTATTCTATCTGTTCACAAAACCATATTCTTTCAAACACATTATTAAAATAAATAAATCAATTTTCAAATCAAATTTTTAAAAGAGTATTTCTCAACAGATTGGCTGTATATTCTTAAATTATCAAACCACTATTTTTATAAACTAGTCGCTTTAGAAGATTCACAAAAAAATTTCATTAGCATGCAAGAAATACTAAAAATCTAAATTCGAAGTCAAAAGAAAGATTCAATAAGGGATTTAAAGTCTTACAAAATCATTAAAATCGACCAATAATAGCTTACAGATTTAAAAACTGAATTATGTAACCATAGTGATTGGATAAATGTACCTATTTAATGTTTTTAAAAAATCTATCACAAGTTTACGGTTCAAAAAATTTAGTAAATATTAAGGATCAGAATTATCGAGGTTGCGGCTTTGAGGATGAGGAGGAGACCATGCTCCCTCTCATATGTCAGTGTTCTCCTTTAGCTAGAAGAAGATTAAAAATCTTCGAATCCCCTTTGGTCACCGATCTGACTGAGCTGTCATCCTATAATGTTAGGGAGTTTATAAAACTGTCAGGTTGGGTTTCCTTTACCTATTGGGAGAGTCGTTACCTTTTTCGGCGTTGGCTGTATACTGATATACTGTATACTGGATCTATGTACGTACCAATACTATTCCTGTGGTACCACAATGGGCCATCACTTGAGCTCAGTTGTGCTTTTTGGAAACAAAACCGCCACTCCAACCTACGTATCTACCTATCTAAGGATCAGGAGCAATAAATATAGTAGATTAGTTAAAGTAAAGTAAAAGTATAGTATAGTAAAAGTATCGAAATAATTATAAGAATGTTTAGAGTGGATTATAAGATTTGAAGAATAATTCAAAAACAGTTAACAATTTTTTCAGACAAAATTTTTTCTTTAAAAACATAATCCTATGGCATTAGTTACTATATCTCCTACTATGTTTTATGTTTATGTTTGAAATCAATAAAAATCGAGTAAATTTAAGGTTGAACTTAATATCGTTGTAATTATAAAGTTAAATGCGGAAGTTAATATCTCTTATTATATACATACGTACTAATTAATTTCAATATTTGTTTTAACTCTTAGATTAATGATTCGAAAAAGAAAAAATCTGAAAAAACAAAAGCTATAAAAGAATAATAGAAAAGCTACATCTCAGTGTTATTTTCATTATTGCACCAAGTCCAAATCTATTTAAAATTTTCTCAAAGAATATACACTATATCGTTACTATTTCACTAAAAAATTAAGTTTTTAAAATGTTATTATAAAAAAATTGGAAGATTTCAACATTATAATTATAAATTTAATATCAATATTTTGTAATTATATCATTCACATCATTTAAATATAACAGCATTGTGATAGTTTGCCGTGGGAACTTGTGAGTATTTTTTTTAATTGCATATAAAATAATATTTATTTTCACTTAGAAAATAAAAACATATCTTCTTTTACCTTACCTTATATGAACATCTTTTTTATTTTATTGTCATCAAAAATTAATTAATTTAAAAATGACTAGATAAATAAATTTGTATTTGTTTATACAATTTAGTGCTTGTCTTAGTATATGACATAAAATTACAAGACTGCTAATTTATAAACACATGATATATGTTTTGTAATGAAATCTCTTTTTATTTCAATTGATTTATTTTTATTCGATACTAAATGATAAAATTTACCATTACAAAAAAATCTCGTCATTACTTTTTTGTGGTACATTTAAAAATTGGTTTTAATGTTAACAATTGTTTTAAGTGTTATCCTTTCCTTGATTTATTATCCTTTTTTATACTTTTTATAATTGATTTATTTTTATACAATACTAAGTGTTAAAATTTTCTGTAATTAAAAAATCGTAGTATTTTTATATTTAAAAATTACTTTTAAAAAATGTATTTAAAGGTTTTGTATTTTTATGTTAACATTTGCTTCACTTGCATATTTATTAAAATCTCATTTGTCACGTCTTGTTGCAAACTTTCATAGTAATTTTAATTCAATAAAATAATTTTTCACACTTAGGCCTTGTGGCCCATAAAATTATAAGCGGACAGCGTTTTGAATTGCAGTACTCGTGCTGGTCATTACGTAGAGATGTTGGCAGACGATAATAATGAGTTTTCATTTCTTAATTAGCAAGTGATGAAGTGGAAATGTGCACATTAATTTCAAAAACTTTTACACTGCCCAAACTGGACAAAAAAGGAAACCGCACTACCATTGCACAGTGCTGCATTGCACTGCACTGGTTTGCACTTTATATATTTTATATATGTACATATATGTGTATATACGTTCCCATAAATGCAAAGCGGTCGGTCGATCGGTAGCCGTGATAGGCCCACATACGCACTAACGCACGCGGCTTTTTATGGTAAAGAAGTTTGAAAAGTGTTGCAATCTAGACTACAATGCCGTGCCACAGCTGCTACATTTAACAACAGCCAACACCATCAGTTGCACTTTTTAGTGGACAACTCTTCTTCTTACATCTCTTTTTGTTATCTTGCAGTAACTTAGCTTAGACTTAAATGCAATTTGAACTTGATACCACGAAACGTGACACGCATATTAACTATATTTTATTGTAAATATTTAATTTTGTAATAAATTTCACACGAAGTGTTATAGCTACTTGTGGAAAAAATTATTTAAAACTACATATAGCTATATACATCACTTGTTACTCTTATGCATATTTTATATATGAATCTTCGGTAACAGTTTAACGTACACATGCGCATATGCTCATATGCGCACATGCGCACCACCTTTGATGATAAACGCATAAGTAATTAGCGTCATTGAAATGAAAAAACGCTAAAGCCCATGCACCAAAAAAATACAAAAATGTATAAAAAAAAATTAAATTAAATTAAAAATCATAAACGAAGTAGCCATGAAAAAACACTAAATTAAGTGTAAAAAACTCTCACTTTTACTGAATTTTTATTGTTATTATCAATTTGTGAAGCGTAACAGTGTTTAAGTACTTTCAAGTTTTAGTTTTTAAACAAGCAAAAAAGTTAATTTCGTGCATTTCCCAAACTGAGAAATCGATTTGATTTTGAATGTTAATTTTACAACTTTTTTTTTCATGCAAGAAAATTAATTTCCATACAACAAGAACAGCTTCTTTTTGCATTTTACTTTTTTTTGTTTTTTTTTTTTGGTAATTTTGTTTATTATCTTTTGTACAATTGAAAAGAAATATTTTTGCTCTATACTTAAATTTTTAACATTTTATAATAATTGTATTTTATTATTTTTCACTCTATTTAGCTTACTTTTCGAATTAGATTCTTTACAAAATATTATATAAACAATATTGTAAGCTGACCGTCTTTTTAACTGCACGTACCGCGAACAACTAAAAACGAAATCTCTAACCGACTTTATCTATACCGCAACGAACAGGTTGAAAACTTGCAGCACTAAAATTTTTCTTTAACAAACTGTAACATATAAAAATTGCACATGAGTGGTGGCAGTAGAGAAACCGTTCCGTAGTGAGCCAACCGCACTGTTGCGAGTATATGTCGGAACTGTGGCTTCATTAAAAAATACTCGCGCATAAAACCAAAAATTCAAGCTTTAAGACAAAACTTAAAGAAGAAGACTTTGGGTACACATTTGTGATCTGTGAGAGCGTTTGTGTTATCTATTAACAGTACATTTCAAGCAACCGTGAAGTTTGTAGTTTACAGAGATGCTCTAACAGAAACAATATAGCCACTGTTAAGTACAATTTTGTTACCTTTGCATAAATATGTTAACTTGATTTAGAACCGTTAAAACTTGAAAAACTTTTATAAAATGTTTGTTAGATGCAATGGAACGACTAAACAGTCACAATTATAAACAATTAGAACTGAAGTTATTTCAAGTTTCTTCAAATAACATTTAACATAATATAATTTAATATGTAGTATGACATTAGATCAATAGTAGCAGGTATACCTCAAGGGTCGCCTTTGTCTCCCACATTGTTTAATGTATATACGGCAGACATCCCCACCTTAAATCCCACGTCAATGGCGCTTTATGCAGACGACACGTGCTTGATCTACTCGGATCGGGATGCCATAAATGTAAGCAACACTTTACAGGGTAATATAGACCTTATGGTGGAATACTTCCAAAAATGGAAGATTAAAATTAATAATGACAAAACCAAGGCTATATTTATAAGTCGAAAAAGAAGACAGCATCCTCCAAGAGTGTGTGTTTGCGACACGGAGATACAGTGGGAGGATAACATGAAATATCTGGGGGTCACTTTTGACAAACGGTTCAATTGGCTTAAACATTTGAAATACAAACGGAATAGCTGCTCTAAGATTCTACATTTATTAAAGCCGCTATTTAATAATTATCACTTCAACTTTAAAAACAGAAAGTTACTTTATACGCAAGTAATTAGACCTGCACTACTGTACGGATGTGTTACATATATAGCAAAGCCTCAAATACTACCTTAAAGCAATTACAGATAGCTCAAAACCTGGCTTTAGAAAACTGTTTTAAGATTCCATGGTATATTAGATCAACAGACATACATAGAGATCTTAGGATTGACTCAGTGAAAAAATATATCAGAGACAGAGCTCTAAAATTATTCACTAAAGTTGATACACTAATTAACCCCGCCCTGGAAGATATGCTGATTTAAGGTCCGCTATCAACTAAAAGACAAATAAATGATATGATTTTTTTTTTCAGCCTAGTTAAAGCCTAGTGTGGGGTAGAGATAAGCCCCCAGCCATTATAGAGTAAAAGTGCGTAATAGCACTAACTCAAGAAGAAGAAGTATCAAGAATCAAGACATTAGAATAACATAAGACCCATTGAAATTTCAAATTTCAAATTGTAGTTTAACATGAACAAAGCAGATCTTTTTTATAAGTTAGAAATGATATAAAAGTACTAGTGAAATAATTAAATTAAATAGTTCTTTTTTTAAAAGTGCTTTAAATATTAGAATATATCTGCTGACCACCAAAATTTTGAACCAATGCGTAAGCAAGACCATAGCACAATAAAAGCTTGGAAAATATGGTAATGCTTCCGAATTTTCAAAAACTGTGACCTTTATTGTAGCTCAGTAGCCACTTACACATACTATATAACTACATCCATGTTATTATTGGCAACTACAATTAACCGAAGGTAATTTAAGAAGTGCAGTACTTTGAGATTATGTCCCACTAATCGCAATGTCGCACTAATGTCGCAAACTAATCAGATCCAAGACTTGTTTATTAGTTGTGACTTTTAGCCGCTTACACTATAGACTATTTGTATAGTGTCATTTATTTGTAATGCTCCGTATTATTCTCTTAATGTTCATATTTAACAGTTAGTCTCACGTGTACCTGGAGGTGCTAATAAAATCCATATCTTAAAATATCAGATATATCAAATTTTGATAGGATTGCATATTATATACATTTATCGCTTCTAAAAGAGAAAACATGTTTCCAAATAAATCAAGCAAGATTTAAAGTGGTAAACATAAACTTACAATAAAAAAAGAAGGATATATTTACCGAAGAACTAAGCCTTAACCGTTCATGCTTCGTTTATTTTATTCTTTAAATATAACACATTTTGTTTAATACTATTTTCGTAATAACTTATATATCCTTTAAAAATAAGCATCGCATGATTTACAATATTAAAAAAGCTAAAATTGTAATTATTAATAGAATGTATTTTGAATTATAATCTCGATAAATGCTTCTCAGTAATTTTTTAACATAAGCATAAGCCTCAGATTCTGTTATAGAAAGTACTCTGCTAGCGCACTTAACATTAATGTTAAGATGTCTGTTATTGTAGAACCAAGCGATGTTTTGATTTGGCTTTGATAAAAAAATTGCATTTAAATTTTCAAGTTCATTTTATTTAAATATGCTATAAGAATAGCTCGTAAGAATAACCAATATTTTCTAAGCTCTTCTCTACATTTTTAAATAGAATAATAATAATTTTTTATTTACCAATTTTCTAATCTTTCTGATCAACTCATATATGCTTAATAGGTATGCATGCTTGTGTTATTATAACTAGAAAACTAAGTGTTGCTTAATTGCAATATGCTTGGAGGGGAAACCTGTACATTTTGCACAAAATTTACGTTTTTAAAGTTCGCATTATTGCCTAAACGTTTCTTTTTATTGTCGTTGTACTCTCATTCCATAGAAAGTATAGCTTAAACCAAGCTGTCATGCAACTGCAATGAAGTTAGTTGCATTAGACGAGGTCAGCCTAAAAAGCAATGTACGCAAGCTTACTGGTTAGTTAACATGCCGGTTCAGCTGCTTAAGTTAACATGTTTTTATGCGATCGATTTTCATTGATTTTACTTTATACTCACATAAAAAATATCCATCCATTTACCTGTACATTAACTTATGTACATTTTATATTATACATATACCTATATATATACATATTGTTTTTTATATGTATTTTTTCTTTATTTGCTAATTGTGAATGAGTAAGCGTCGACATCTGTACCGATCAAGTGTAGGTCATTTGGTTTAACTGGATTCGCTTGTCGATTGCAACATTCACATTTCACTTGTGGGTGATTCAGACGATGCGAACTTTGAAATTTGTGAAATTAACTGAAATGTTATTATGATTAAATATTTTCATTAACACTTTATTTTTTGTGAATAAATTTATCACAAAATTTGTATGGTTTTTTGATAAATAATTTTTCTAGCTAATTAGGTCAAGTTTTTTTCTAAACAACTGTATTAACATACTGCGTATATTGCCTCATTTGGGGTTTTTCATCATAATCATTTGTAGCTAATTATTGTAAAATACATAACCTATTATCAAACAGATACTATTTAAATTGAGTTTAAAACTTATATGTATAAAAAATATATAACATTTCTACATATCTATATATACATATATATATATATATTTGCGCTTAATAAATAATTTTAAAGTGGATTTTGGACACAAATAGCTTTAAGAAAAAAACAAATTTTATTTAATGTTACAAAAGTATCAGTTATAATGGTGCGACACTTTTACGAGCATAAAAAGAACACCTAAAAATAATGAAATTATAAAATTATATTAGCACACAAAAAACTTGGACAACAAACTTGAAAATTGCTCTCGTGCTTATTGTTTGACTTATTGACTAGCCAAGCAGGTTTACCAATAATGGAGTGACTTTATAGAATATTAGAAAGTATAGTTCTAAAGATTTCCTTAATAAATTATATGCCCTTAAAGATATTTCAAAATTATGTTTTAAATTAAGTATGAATTAGTTAAGTACCATAAAATTGCAAATAATATTTGATAATAATGTAATAATTTTAGTTGCGTTAAAGTTTAGATAAAATGTTAAATTAAAACTTGATTATACGCAGTCTGATGAAATATGTACTGATAAAATTGATTCGTATAATAAAACATTAAAATATAAGGCATTGCATATTTCCTTATACATTATTATTAATATTAGAAGTACCTATTACGGAACTCGTATATTGATTAATATTGATATGATTATTCTTAATAATATAAAAATAAAATAAATAAGTAAATAATAAATAATAGTAAATAAGTATTATTAAAAAAGAATAATAAATACGGTTGAAAAAATTAAAAACAGACGATAAATTATTATTTCAGCATAACTTTTAATATTATTAGATATAGTATTGTTATTAATTGATTTTTAATTTTGGACGCAATTTCATTTTATGTCCTATGACAAGAAATCAATTTTGAATAGAAAGGGAAATAATAGAGGGAAAATTCTTAAATCCACATAAATTTTTAATTTTTTAATTCTTAATCAAACAGTCCAAGAGCAGACTGACCAGCTATTTGGATATGATCAGTGACCTTTAGAAACATTTACTGGTTTAATTGTTGTTCAAACTCTATTTTATCAAAATTAATTTTAGTTATTTATTCCTAAACAACTTGCAATGCAATTTTTTAGAACAAACGCATAAATCGCATCTGTATGTGGAAAATAATATATTTCACATTGCTCTTATGTTACACTTTAACACTATTATTTCTAGAAGAAATTATAATTATTTTAGATAGCTTATATTTTGCAACATGCTAAACGAATGTTATTATTGTGTTATTAAATGTTATTAATAATTGTATTTATGTTTTTTTTTTAACTACGATCATTTTAGTTGAAGTTTTAAAATCAGAAAGCAATATTGCAAATACCAAAACCATGCAAAAAAAAACATAAAATTCGTCATATCAACAATGTACTACAGAAATACAATAAGTTTGTCTTCTGTACTATAGAAATTTATTCCAATAGTCAATAATTCATTTCAAGTGAGTTATTTCATATTGAAATTTTGTTAGCAAATTAATAAATAAACTTTATTACTACTATTAAAAGCAATCGGTTTTGTTTTAAATGTTGAACAATTGTATATAAGTAGAGGTGAATATTTGAAAATAAACAGATAAGTTCGGAAGGTAATCTCATACTTTTATTAAAGTTTTATGCTAAACTATTTATGTTTATCAATGTAAATTTTAATATTGAACTTAAACAAAAGAATAAAAGAAATGCAGACCTAAAATATTTGTCCACTTTAGGTATTTCTAATTAATTTACTTTTAAGAATAATACCAGTAGTATTTGAAATTTTACAGCGAAAATAAAAACACAAGATAAAAAACACTATTTTTTTGTTGTGTATTTTGTTGTGTAGCAATCAATAATAAACATTTATTGAGAATTAAAGAAAAGAGATTTCCATAGTGTGACCTTTGGGATATAATGTACTATCTCTAGATAACACTGAAAGTCTGCTAAGCTTAACTTAACGTATTAAGACTGTTTATGAATTATTCTTAAAAGTTGTTCAATAAAATTCTGATAGATATATTGAATCCATATTTTGACAATCACAAAACCCGAGTAGATAAATCAACAATTATACATTATTCTAGAATCTTCTTTATAGCTCAAAATAGTCCCATACTACATAGTTTCCTAAACGTGTCTTAATCAAGTGTTTATATTATATTGTTTTAATTATTGCCTTTATAAATTAAACACTCTTAAATTTAATAATTTCTCACATGTCAGATGACAAATTGCGACTTATTAATCTAGTGAGTTTGAAATCCAGTACTTGTCATAACTTTCACTTAAAAACGCTGATTTAAGTTTAAATTCAATATGTGGCATACATCAACGCATTGTTGTATTACAATGATGCCCACTGCTGCTATAATTATTAGCATTTCTTTCACATGGTCTAAAGTTAAAACATCACTTGTTTTACAATATCGAAAAGATAAAAAAATGTCATAAGTGAAATGATTAATGGACCACAGCTCAAGTGACATGCTGAGGTGGCTTTAGCAGTTGTTGACCAAAGCCGCTGATGATAAGATTTAAAGCGGCAGGTTATTTTGCGAACACGCATACGCATTTTGCTTGATAATGAAAATTGAAACATATGCTGTGGAACGCATGAAATGAAATCTGTATTTCGCATAATTGAGTTTTCATTATTTTGTTACCATAAAGCACACAAAATTACTAAGCTAATGTGTCTTGCATTTCATACAGAAAAAACTCTTTTGAATTTTAAAAATGCTGTTCTTTTACTTTCTTCGCAAACTAAATCTTCCATTTGACGCTTCAAATCTTTGGCGTGGTCCGACTAAAAAGTTTTGATGTGGAACAACTTTTTTGATATCAATCTCACAGATTTGCTGGCTTGTCGTTAAATTTTTTTATTATTATTAGTTGAGTTTTGGAATGTTTTTGGTTGTTTTAATTTTTATTGTTTTTTTTTTTTGTATCGTTGTTTTTGAGGAGTTAAATGAACTCTACACTATTCGCAAATAGTAAGCAAAAAACAAAACCCTGAACAAAAAAATTTTGTTAAAAATGATGTTCTTTCGGATAAATACATAAGCATTTTATAAGTTTAGTCCAAAATTGTGTGGGAATTCTGACAGTTATAGTAACCCATTATGTCATAATTACGTGAAACTCTTCTAAATAATTTAAAATTGTTAAATAATTTATTTCTATTAAAATAGTAGCAACGAACAAACAACCACTGTCAACGATATTTTATTGTAATTTTCTTTTATTTTTAGAAACTAAATAACCACTAAGTTAAGCTTAAACCCAACTCAATGACCAACTTCATAACGTATTTCATTGTTACTATAATCTTACATTTTGTTTGGTGTGGCGCAACGCCGCCAACAAAGAATGCTCAGTGCCGAGTGCATGACCTTAACACAGTTCCTGCAAATAAAGGTTGGTTGCTCTGTGCTTTAGTTCATCAGTTGTTTGGTTCTGGTATGCAAGTTAACATTTGCCCGCATGAACATAAGTGTAAATCGTTAAGCAAAATAAAGTCCATTGTATGCATTGGCGTTGGCAATGGCATTAACATTAGCATTGGTATTGACTTCATGCTCTTCCACAGCTAAGACGGAATGAAATTCCATTTCTACTATTCTTCAAGATAAACAATTTGTTGGAATTTTTGCATCGCATGCGTGAAATGAGTGCAATTATTGTAAAATTAAAAAATAGAAATAAAATAGAAAATATACTGAATTATCGCGAATGTTTATACAAAAACAGAGACGGCGAACAATTAGATACTAAGTTGCACAACTAGAACCAGAAGAGCAATAAACAGCGATTCGAGTGAGCGACTAAATAATATTTCCAACATGCGACATGGGTCAATCAACCTAAATACTGAATAGTTCTGTATATTTAGTGTCACGCTGAAATCCTATTGAAGTTGTTAAATTTTTTTAATTTAAATAATATAAAAAATATGTACGCACTTGGGAGTTAAGATTTAGCAGTAACTATACAAAAAGTTGTAATAAAAAAATAATTAAATACTAAAACTAAGAAAATTATAAAGACCCCCACAAAAGTTTTAAACTGACAAATTAAATTATAAATGAAAATTAAATTAAGATATGTATGTAACTAAATTGGTTATAATGAGTGAATGAGCTGCTTTTATTCTACAATTTTGCACATGAAACTCATTTAAATTAGCATTGAGAAGTAATGGTACACAGAACCAACTGAATGCAAAAATTTCAAAAAAGTTTATGCGTATTATTATTATTTCATATATTCTCTAAACAAGTTTAAAGTGCAAAAAATATTTATTTCAAAGATTAACTCCGCATTTCAATGGCGGACATATCCTTTCCACCATATAGCCTAAAGACATTAAATACTATGTATATATGTTGAGGCTAGTTGAGTTGAGTCAGTGCACCTGAACACTTATACTCTCTATTAACTGCGAGGTTTCTACAAAACCCCTCTTTGCGCCCTCTTAAACCCCTCTTAAATACTATATAATTCAGATATATTTTTATATCTACATTTTAGTACAAATATTAACTAGAAATTTAAATAATGAAATGTCAGAAATATTGGAGATACGTGTAGAAAAAACGTATGGAAATTAAAATAATTAAAGAGTCAGTCTCAGTTTTAAAACAGAGTTTTAAGTTTTGATAAAAACCAAAATAAGAATATAATTATATAACTGCTGCAAACTCCATTGAGAAATAATTAAAAAAACTTTTACTTTCACAAAAAAGAATTTTTGGTATTTCCCTCCATTGCACTTTAGAACAATCATGACTATGCCATTGCCTTGAAAATTTTTATAAATTAAGATTTCATATATAATAATAAAGTATTGAGTTTCCTGAAGATGACTTTAGACTAAAGTCGAAATATCGATCAAATAAAAATTATTGCAAAATTAAATTGTGATTTCTTTTTCTCAGTTTTTATTTTTAATTTTTAACAATAAAAAAATTTTTGTCCAATTAGTCTTTATTTACTTTATTAAAATTGTTTGGCCACAAAATAATTAACATATAAAAAAGTATTACTATTCAAAAAATAAACAAAACAATTTTACAAAAAATTTGTAATTAATGAGATTTTTGACAGAAATGACTTTTTGATACCAGTATTTCGAGCATTGTCCATATTACTTACACATTTGATTTCTTCGTACGAAATTGTTAAGGTTTGACACTCTGTAATCAGAATTTATGTGATAGGATTTCAAATCATATTGAAAATATAAATTTTTACACTAAGTGATTTGAGTATTAAAATTTAGCTAGCTTTTGATACCCACTTGACTTGTACACAAATATTTCGCCAAAATGCATCAAATTGATATTTTTGAGATGTTCTACTCCAATTTCATTAATTTTATTAATGATATGGGCTGATCCATGCACATTTTTTTTGAAATCTGCGATGATCCTTGGTTTTCGGTTGACCAATATATCACATTATATACATATGCCCTAACGGTCGTTCATAAAATCAAAAACTTAATCTTGGTTAATCAATCGAATCATTTACCTAAAAGTTTTATCAAATTTCAAACACCACTTAATATGAGCTTTTTATTATATACTCAATTTTGTACCGCAAACACATACATACTATTATATTACTTTATAGACAATATTTTCATTTCTATTCTATCAAATATTACACAATGTCGGCAGTATATTATTAAAAGTATGCCTAACCGACACATATAATAGACAATAGTTGCCTTCATTATAAAGTTGTGCTTTTAAAAGGTCCTGTTTAGCTTAGAACGAGTTTTCTATAGTAGTATCATCTACTAAGGTTACCTTAAGAAATTTCTGCAAGTAAGAAAGTACTGCAGGTTAAAATCAAGGTAACCGTAAAATGTCTGAACATTAAAAAATTTTATCGTATTTTGGATGTTACCTCCTGAAATCACTTCCAAATACGCCAAAAATCATTCAAATCAGTTAAAAATTGACTAAACAAATATGACAAACATTGCGAATCATAATATTGTAATATTTTAATGTCTTTTTCTAAAATGTCTATGCTTTAAATGAAAATAGTAACTATTTGACATCGAGTGCTATAATATCTGATATGAACACAATCGAATACTACTATGAGGTAGGTTATATATCCCAAAAATGATCCAAGAGTCAGTCTTTTATGATGGAGTCCATTAATATATGGTATAAAAACATAAATCAGTTGTGCCAATTATTCGTAAATAACAGCCACCTTAATGGAGATGTTCCAACATAATATAATAAAATATAATTTGCAAATCTAAAACATATACCGGTAACGATATGTCTGTAACAAGAATTAACTTCATCTTAACTAATACGGTTATGTCATCATATAAAAAATTTAAATATAATCTAAGAAATATATTTTGACTAAATTGTATTTCACATGCTATCAAAAGCAGCTTCTATTGTACATCTAAGACAAGCAGTTCAGTTGAAGTTTAAAGTTATTTTGTACTCCATTTTTAATTCTTAGCAATGGGTGAACACAATTACGTCAAGATCTGAAACTGAATGGTGCATAACATAAACTTTTCTGAGTTTCTTTTAACAAATTAATATTAATTTTTAAAATTTTTTCAAAAACCGTAAAATAATTCTTACTCAATATTGAATAAATTTTATTCAACAACCGTAATAAAATATTTGTAAACTTATTTCTATGATAAATAAAAAAAAAAATTACAAAAACTGAATCAATATTTTATAAAATCTGATCTGTTAATTGCCTGACATATAATTCAACTAAAGTCAACAAAGAGTAAAGCTTGAACTTTATTCGATTATCAATATTGTACTATATTTTATAATCCCAAATCCAAAGAATTTATATTCTCAAATAAAATTTTATTATATATTAATTTTTATTATCTAATATAAATTGTATATTTACTTCTTTTGAGTATTTACTTTTCGATGCTAATGTAAACTCTCACACATAAATTAACGGCTTCTAAAAGAACAATCAGAATATCTTGCAACTTTGTTTCCAGCCAAAGAAATATGGTATGTTCGCTTGCGGTTGGCTGCTAACGCTCGATGGCACGGAGCATCGTCTTCGACGTAGGGCGCTTTTACTACGAAAAAAGCTATGATTTCTATTAAGACTAACTAGATCGCCGAAGTTGGATAGAGGATAGCAAAAAAAAAAAACAACAACATATATAATTCAATGTGAATGACAACTTGACTGAAACATGCTGAGCGAGAAAACACTGCGGCACTGTTGTCTTTATTTTTTTTTTTGTGAGTTTCTGATTTTGTTCTCACTGCTCGTTTGTTTTTACTAAGAGGCCAAGTCACTTTAACAGTTTATTATGTAACAGAAAGCAATAAAAACAAACAACAAAAACAATAGATTCAACAACAATAATAAGAATCAAAATAAAAGCATAAAAATAAAAACGTAAAAAAAACAAAAACAAATAAATTTAAAGATCACGGTTTTTTTCAATTTAATCTGACGGTACTTTTGCCTTAGTACACTTGTGCTCTTGGCGCTGAGGTGAGAAAGGTGCCTGTTCCTGTTCTCTATAATTTCAGTTTAGTATTCTAGTTTCTTCTTACATAGTTTTTAACGAGTACGGGAAAAGCGTTGGAAGTGGCAAAAATGTTGAGTGACACGAAGCGGCGCTTATGGTAGCGCTCTAGGCTTATTTATTCTTCTTTATATTTTTGTAATTTGTTCTTTTTGTTTTTTTTCGACTCTTCATTTCTTTCTGCATAATTGTTCATTTTTGGGTTTTGACAAGCATTTTGCGTTTTACATTTCGCATGTCCAATTTATAATGCCTTCAATAATTGTGTGTAATTGTGTGTTTTTGCCTCGAAGATGACACTAACAACTATGCTTGTTCATTGACACCAAGGGAAATTGCAGTTTCCCTCTATACTGTTAGTTAGAAACATGGTTGCCATGCGTTTCTTCAATGAACCCAAAGACAGTGGAGATTTAATATATAACAAAAGTATAGCCACTCAAGAGTTCTGAGTATATGTGAGCATAAACTATTTTGAAATATAGTTGGTTTTAAAGTACTGAAACTTTTATAAAAAAGAGCAACAAATAGTTTGTTGAAAAAAAAATTGTTTTCTACTCAAAATGTTCTCCTATTATTTCAAAACAGCAACTTCTGCAGATTATGGTAAAAGCAATTCGAATTAGTTGTTTAGTTCAGGGCTGTCCAAAGCACAACCCGAGGGCCACATGCGGCACGCGGCTATTGTTTGTGCGGCCCGCGACATGTTTTTAATCTACTACAATTACGCGAATTTTCTTTTGGTATACTAATAAAACCACTTCATTTTATTTTTATGGTATACCAAGTAAATGATTTTTAATTGATGAATTAATAAAACTAATAAAATAAAACTTTTTGTCGAAAACAACTATGTACATATCTTTGCGGCTCTCTATACTGTACAGTATTGGTCCGCGAACTGGTCTTGATAGCTCAGGTTTAGATGATACCAAATCTATGTTTTGGAAGTGACTAATTTAATAAACAAATGTAATTACTTTTTATTTTATTATTAGTAATTTTTGAGTATAGTGTATGTACATAGTTGTTAATGATGAACAACTGATTTTAAGTATTTTTCACAATTTGAAACTACTGTACTTTCAAAGAATTTAAATAATTAAGCATAAACCTTAGTTTACTGTTTGAACTTTACTATTTAATATATATTTTATTGCATCGTATTTGACTTAAAAACATTTTTTAAAAGGCTTTTACAGATGTCCTGAAAGACTGTGGCATCCAGTTACTGAATGAACTACTCTTCTGTTCATTCAAATGTCACGTAATTTTGTCAATACATCAGACAATACACCACTGATTGCAATTGTCAATAGATGCTCTTACTCCAAATACCTACTTTTGAAAAGTCTTTTTTGGTTTGGACTCCTCACATAACTTTCAAATAACAAATTAAAAAAGTCGTTAAAAAATAATTATAAGAAATTTTATCAATGAATATATGCCGACACATCTGTTTGGTAGCTCCCGTGTAAGCACATAATACTTCCCAACAATTTAGTTTTAGTCGCAAACTGATTAAAGAAATCACACTCAAACGCCATGAACGTATATGTAAAATATCTGGCACATGCTACAACGACATATTCGTAGATGTGTATTTTAATAATTTTTCTTCTTTTTTTAGTTATCATGAATCTTTTCACTTGCAGTGTAAAAGTGCAATTAGATTGTGCAATTATGCGGACACTAGCAGATTGCAAAGATCCACACGCACTTATTCATTTCAGTCAGATACTTGTGCGTCCACTTCAACTTAATCAAACCAAACAATAAAAATTTAGCCTTAATGACATTTCTTTTCACTTCGCCAATGAAGTTGTAAAAATGAAATTAAGAATGATAAGCATTGAAATCCGTGAACGCAAATGTATCCGGTTTCAGAAAATGAAGATCGCATCATTAATTTTATGGTCTTCATATAATCGTTTTGAATTTAACTATAGTACAAGGGAAAGGTTTTTAGATAGTTTCTATTAATTTTGATTTTTTATGTAAAATACATTTTTATAACTGATTTTGATGCATTTAAATTTAATAAAAAGCTGACATATTTAAAAAAAAAAAAATATGATCTATTGCGATTATAACACTAGTTAATAAATTGTACCATTTCTTTTTGCACAGATCCATATGTGCACAAAAAAGTAAAATTTGTGGATTAATGTCACAATAACTTGTTATTTATTTAACATATTGTTATATTGAATGTACTACGTAAATTTAATATTGGCTGTGAATGCTACTACATATATTGTTCGCAGTTAGTAAGTATGTAGAAATCTTTTTTAAAAAACAAAAATATGCGTTAAAGCAATGGCTGGCGTTTATGTACTAAATTCAAAAGAGCGCTAGCCAGTAATAGGCGTTTACAGGAGACTGGTGCGTCAAAGCCAAAAATCTTCATTAAAAAAACAATTTGGACTTACAAACCTGTCAGTTTGGACTAACAAAGATTTTATATTTGTTATTTTAGACCGTCTTCTTAGATTTTCTTTAGCATAGATTTTAAAAGCATTGGAAGTCTAATTATAATCTCCAATTCTTCACTTATATTGTATTAGATATATATTATATATATAATATATATATATATATATAATAATATTGTATAAATATAATATATATTATACTAGTATTATATTTTTGAACGAACACATCTAAGCCCAATGCATTTAGAATGAACAAGATGTCAAAGCTAACATTTATCAAATTTTACAACTCTAATATATTTTGAGTTCAGAAATATTATTAATTTAATAAATATTAAATGATATTTAAAAAAATGAATGAAATACTCAAATTTATGAAGTGAAATATTATGAAAGGAAATATATTAGAATTCTACAGAACGGAATAGCATATTCAAGAAAATATCATAAAGTTAACAATGAGTAGTAAGATATTAAACTGTTTTCAAAAGCTTCTGGACTGAGAAAAATTTGCTATTAAATAGGAGAAAATATAATGCTGATATATAAATGCCATATCAACAATTAAAATTAATTTGTTTTTTACTAGTTAAACTACACTAACTATACGTTAGTTTAGAGATCTGAAAATATTATTTAAAGTTTGATTTAATGAGTATATTCTGGCTCTAACCTTAAGAGTTTGTCAGCATGATTGAATACTTTCTGATCTATATTTGTTAAAAAAATGTACGTAAACTAAATAGCATTTTTATGATTTATTAACCTAAACTCATTATTAATTAGTTTTAGGAAGACTGAGATTATAAGACTCTGTGCAACAATAAGGGAATTAGTTAAACAATAATGGAAATAACTATTTATGTCCTGAAGGGCAAACTAAATAAACCATTTTTATATTTCTTCTGCAATTAAAATCCAAACGTAATTAAAAACAAAAGATATCTCACTGTAAAAATGAAATGAAAAAAATAATGTAGCCAAATATATGCAAGAAGAATGTAATTAAGCTATGTAATTCAACAAAAATTAAGAAATTGTCTATGAAGCGAATGCAAAAAGTTAACGAATTCATCTTATGTTAACAGAACAAACTACAAAATAGCATTTATTAGTACTATCTTTATTGAATAGTAATAACATAGAAAATTAAACTACAAATATTTAAATTCTTAACAGAATGGAAATTATGGCAATAACAATTTAGTACTTGAAAATAATAGTCATTTAGATCGTAAACAATTGTAGAGACATGCCTTGTTGACGGACTCCAAATATCAGAGAAGGCCAAGGTAAAGGAATGTGAGAAGAAAAAATATATGAGAATTAGGAGAATGGTTAATACAAATAAAATAACAAGTGAACATGTCTGAAATAAATTAGATCATTTCATTTCTTGTCACAATATACTACTGATTTGTTACTGTATACGTAACTAAATTAATGAATAAAGGCCAACTATATTCACATTGTCGTATTATAAATACGTTAATACAAATAATTTTATGTCGCTTTATAATATTCTGAATTTTGAAATATGTTTAAATTTTAAACATATTTGAAGTCCTAAAAATTTTGTGAACATCTAAAAGATTAATTTTGTGAATCATTTATGGAAATGTTTCATACAGTAGTAAATGACAACAACAAAATTTTTTTATTATATTAATTAATGTTATTTTTGGCTGACCATACAGTTATTTCTAATATTGTCAAATACCCATCATCAAATACCCATCGTAGTATTATTTCTTGTATTCAATTATTCGTAAATAACTTTTTGAGATTGCAAGTACTAAGGGTTGAACTCTTACCCTGCCAAATTTGATGCTCAGCGTCAGTGTTCATTTATTATCATACAATAGTTTCTGTTAAGTAAAATAGTTACTGCTGTCATAACTGACGTTAAAATGCAAATGAATAATTTCTGCAATATTAAACAAATACTTTATTTCCATGTTTACATGTAAAACAAAAAACCTTTTTTAATTCAAAATATATTTTCTTTTGAATGCTAAAAATGGCAAATAAAATTATATAACACTATTGGTAAATCTTTATTTCGAACGTGTTATGAATTGAATTACCTTTCAAATTAATACCGCATCAATTTAGTTTTATATTTTATTTAAGATGCGAAGCACAGCTTAGATCTTACATTCCATCACTCGAAATAAAAATAGCCTAACTAATTGCGCAGTGCTCTCTTTTAGTTAGCTTATCTTTTTTCAAATAAACTCTTGGGAATTAAGCACCGTTACATAAACTAAGATATTTACAATGCGACTTTAAAGTTGCACTTATACTCATAGATTCCGACTTCAAGCCCAATTTTCAATACCATTCACATCTTGGCGTTGACTAAATTATAACAAAGTATATACATAAAAGTTGAAAGTTGTAAAGCAAGTAATTGGCATATGCTTTTCTGCTACATTTTTCTGTAATGGCAGTTGTTCTTGCGTGATGCAACTAGAGTTGGTAGCAGAAGGTAGTTTGCAATTTGTCCTTATGGTAAAAATATGTTAGAAAATTTTAGAAGCTATCACAATATATTATTTATGTTATGTGTAGTTATGAAAAAAAATTGTTAGAATTATTTTTTACTACCCTTCAAAGACTGAGATGCGATAAATATTTCAACTTAAACACATATGCCATGTGTCAATTTTTCCTCTTCCCGATCAACTATATCAGAATTAATATTTTCATCCTGATTTCGCTTCAACGTTATGATGAGTTAGTTAGATTATACAGCTATTTTTGACTTATTATTTCCTGAAAATGTCATACCAAGTTTGACAAGATTTATATAACTTAATGAAAGAGAGTCGCAGTGGAGCTTTTATGAATGTATAAATCTTATACATCGCGGTATACAACGGTCCGTTTTAATAATATATATTTCTCATTAGCACAACACAATGAATTAGTCTATACTTGTCAAATTTCCACATTCAATAGTTGAATTACTTATTCTTCTAATTAAAAACTATTGCATAATTATTGAATTAAGTGAATAAAACAATGCATTAAGATTTTTGTAATCGATAAAGACTGAGTATAAAAAATATAGGTGACAATATGATGTAATAGCTAAATAGGTTACGAATATTTTACTTACCGTAACCTTCACATTTATCTATATATTAGTCCCTTCTGAGATCAAATGAAGCTAAATCTACATGCAGATACATAGTAGGTTTCATATAGAATGCCAACTCGTTTTTCGAATCTGAGGACTACTTCAAACTCCATTCTGGAGACGGTATTTTTTAAAGTCTGTAATTTGACTAGACCTTATTGATATTTCAACCCAAACTCTGAGTTGAATATATGAAAACTCTATTACTAGCAATACGATTTCAAATTAAACATATGAAATTGCACAAAGCCAGGCTCTGAGAAGACTTTTCAAAGTTCCATGGTACATTAAGACGAATGACAATCTCAGGGACATCAAGATTGATCCCATCAAAAAATACATAAAGGATAGAGCCCTGAAATTATTTGCGAAATCTGATAGACTTACTAACACCGCGCTATCAAATCTCAGAATGATTACAGGCTCCTCGGGGAGATATGCAGATCTGAGGTCAATTATTGCTTAATCTGATGAAATGATAAAGAATAATCTAGTCAAGACGCAAAGAGGGGTTTTGAAGAAACCTCGCAGTTAATAGAGAGTAAAATTGCTCAGGTGCACTGAGTCAACTAGCCTCAACCTAATATAATGATGTATTTAAGAATTCACTTGAGAATTTTTCTCGCGAAGGAAAGAATTTATCTCTGTTTATCGTTAAATTAAAAAGCTTGGTTTTAGCACAATAAATTAAAGAAACAAGAAACGTCTACTTAATAAACGCTATGATGTATTTGCATAAATAAAATGTGATTTAAGTTGAATCGGAATGCTCTTGCAAATCTTCTATAACTACCGATTTTAGAGAGCTTAAAATGATCTTTCTAATATGCAAGAAAAAATATTCTTTCGCTGGTTTTATCTCAAAGATCTTACTTGTAAATAATATAGTGTTATTGATTAGATCAGTTAGATCAGTTTGCTATAAGTAGTAACGTAAGGATCATATAGATATTTATCTATATCACTCGTATGAGGAGAACGAAGAGAGTGCTGTAATGTTTTATATATGATCATATCTTCATTTAATATGAACTCCTCTGGTTAGATTGTTAAATGCTCAATATGATATCAAAACTAAAATAAATTAATTGTAAACGGTGTCAGTGTTTATCAGTATCCGTAAGGTGATTTTTACTTCTTGGGGTCGATGTCGTGATCTAACTAAATCTATAATTTGATAAATAGCTTTAGTAATTTTTATATAATTTTTAATAAAAATTTTTTTTTTTTTAAATAAATTTTATAGTAGTATTTTTAATTAAATTTTTTATGTCTACACATGGGTAGTATTCTCCCATGAAAAATATCACTGAAATGTTCACTGGTTTAACATTTTTTCATGTCGAAAAAAATCAATCAACATGATTATTTATTATACAGCTCTGTACAAGTAGAAATTAATAAAAGATATAAAATTTTGCATATTAATAGAATTATGATTTTTTTATAATAATTTTCCCGCCATAACATTTAAATAAAAGTAAATTCTTCTACATAATTTAAAAAGATGAACATATATGTGTACTGTATTTTTCATTACAACAGCATATTACTGCTTTAATATCAGTAAACCTGCTTTAGTTCACATGTGTCTGGTTAAAAATATTTAAGCAATTTTCATTTAAAATAATTCTTTTTTTTTTTTTGTAGCGCTATAATGCACTTCTTTTAGTCGATTTTGCTTTTATTTCTATTTTTACGACTATTATTTTTATTAGTATTATTTTTATATTCGTAAATTATGTGCTCGATCAGTACCAGAATTTTCTTATTTTCTTTAGGCCTCGATGCATGTACGTGATGCAACAAATAACGGTGCAGCAAATTCATCGGACTATTTATTTCTCATGAGAAATGTTGATACTGCCTTCTGCTTGCTGAATACCTGCAGTTTCTATGCTGCAACCTTGTTGCAGTTGCATTTCCCAGTTGCCAGTTACCGATTAAGCTAAAGTTGAAGTTACGATTACGACTGCATATATGCAATAGCGTTATTGAAATGGCCCAAACAGGTTGGTAAGTACACAATTCTATTTAGCTTACACATCTTTATGTACTTCTTATATTTCATTCAATTTTGTATATAATTTACATAGATTTTAAGTAACAGCAAACATGTGAAAGACTGGTAATTTCGAATGGCAAAAACAATTCGCTTCACAAATATTTGTTCAATTAAACAAATTGTTAGTTTTTTCTTATTACTACACTTATTTTCGCATAATTTATGGAATTTTTTTTCCATATTTTTCTGTTTGTCTTTTTTTCAGCTGTTTTTGGTTTGCATTTTGTTCGTATTCCATTTTGAATCTGCCCTGCAACACTTTAAATTTTAACACTCCACTGTGATAAAATCTGATGCAAATTGGTTTGTTTTACCATTACCTGTTGCTGCTATTACTGTTGGTTGCCATTGTTGAAACGGATTCGTTGTTGCCATTGATGAGGCACAGATACAACCGTATCATTGCATAGCAATTCAGCATTTGCTACTGTACCAGTCCGGCGAATTATTTTTAATGCTCTAAGGTCGTGCAATACAAATCTGCTGCATTTACTGTTAAAGTTTTCGTTATAGCAGCAATTGTTGTGTCAGTTGTTGTTGATCTAAGTTAGCCGGTCTAAAACTAACGAAGTTAGTAGCCGGTCTTTGCCACTTATTTTGGCTATATTTGTGGCACAAGTGCGCTTTTTTGTGCTATGCAGTGCTATGCTTTGTTGCATTTCATTGCCGTATGTCGTCAGCAGCATTTGTAGTTGCTTGTATATTAACGTGCTGCGGCTATTGTCTGGGCATATCGCGCGCTCGTGCTGAAAACGTGACCTAACAAACCTTAAAAACCGGCTGACTCAGTGACTAGCTAACTCCCCCTTAGTTTTTTTTATCGTTTTACTTTATTATTGCCTTTATTCCTTAGTAGTTAACGTAGACATAAATGGGGCTAATAGTGTGGCAATTGTAGGGTAAGGAAAACTAGTAGTTTGGACATATAAATCTGCAGACAATTGTTACGTTCCATATAAAGTACGAGTAAAATAAAATATACATTTACAATATATCTGATACATAGCTGCTTATATGGATAACAGCGATGTATGCAATGCACCTGTTTTCCTCAGAAATTGTTAGTTTTACTCGTAGTAGAACATTTTCGCCTTATTTAAAAGCGTTTTTTATGTTTACTAATTTTTATTCTTTGTCTGCTTTTACAACATTTCTACAAGAGTAATTTCTGCACATAGTAAATTAATCATAATTAATCTCAATTTCATGTATTAGTATTTGCTGCCGTTGTACAGCAAGTGATCGCATTATGTGATAATATTTATTTTAATAAGTAACAACAGCAGCAGCTACAGCTACAGCAGCAGCAACAACAACAGCAACAGAAACGACAACAACATCAGCAATATTTTAATGGTGAATTCGCGAGTCTGTTGGCGGCACACGCACACTTCACGAGCAATTCGCCGTCTGTAAGCCACGACACGTTAATTATGTGTAGTCTTTATTATTTCTTAGCTTATAATTTTCCGTTACATTTAATGTCTAAAAGTGTCAACTTTTGGTAAAAGATGTGTTGGTTATAAATTATTTTACTAATTTGCAGCAAATAAAAACTTATAATTCTAAGATGTTTGCAACATCTTCAACGGAAGTTGCTTTGGATCGTGCTAAACAGCAATTACTAACAACATACCATAAAAATTGTGAAATTATAAAGAAACGTATGATAGATAACATTACTTCCTTGTTACGGGGTTCATATAAAAAGTTAAACCCATATGCAAACAATAACAGTAAGTTCTATGCAACAATCACGAATTCTCAATACCTTTGAATAATATATAATATATATAATAATATATATATAAAGTAATAAATAATAAAGTAATGTATAACGTTACTGTAGTAAAGCTACTGTAAATATATCTAACATTATAAATATTAAAATAACAATTTTATTAACAATTCAAAATAATACTTATATTAAAAGTACATCAAATGAAAATGCAAGTGTTGCTATAGACATACGAATCCATGTTACGAATATTGCGACGTATTAGACTACACAAATTTTATCATTAATACAATAGTTTGATGCTGAAATATATTGGTTTCTTGAGGATTCTTAGTGCAAGTATTATTATCAAATGCATAAAATTCAAAATACAGTAAATATATCATTGTATCTGTAGTATACTGAGGTATTTAAGGAAAATACATCCTCTTGTCAGGCTGCATATCATAGATAAATAGTTTGCAAAGTTGTAGATCAAAAGCCTTAAGTAGTTTGAACTGATCTTTGAGTCAATAATCAAAATACTGACAGAATTTTGATTAGCATAAACAGATCCAAATTTACTTTAATCAATATTCAAACGGAACTAACCTTCAATGAATATCACACGACAAACAGTCATCTAATTTTAATTGAACTTAATAAATTTCTGAATATTAGACTTAAAGATATCCACAGTTCTATACCACTTATATTGCCTATACCATTTTTGATAAACTACGTTCTCACCGTTGGTAATTATTAAAAAATATTCTGGCGGAAAATATGAACAAACTTTTAAAAAGTAACTCATAATTCTAATAGTTCTGGATACGGATGAAATAAAAAATAGAACAAAATAAAATTGAAATGCATCTACGAAAACAAATAAAATAAATCAATTGAACGTTAAGAATCACGTTTAGAATATACCTACTTAAACATAAAAGTAATTTTATTAAGATCGATTTTTTTTTGTCAAATGTGACGCATCATATGAAAACAAAACTAGAAGAGGTCGAACAGTAATGAAGAAGTAACAACAAAAATTTTAAAATTGAAAATTGGAATTCGGTTGACCATACAACGCTGTTTCGAATATTGCTACTGATGATAAGTACTTGGCAATATTCGAAACAGCGTTTTATGGCCAGTCAAATTTCAATAAATTAATCTATTGATACATTAATTTTTGTTATTATTTCTTCATTACTGCTCGAACCCTTTTATTAAAATAAATTATTAAAAATTTTAACTACTTATGAATCAAACTATTGTAAAAGCTCTGTTAAATGAACGCTTTCATAAACTTAATTAATTACTCTTAATTATGCAATGTTGCAAACCTAAAATTTATATTTTTTATATAAATATTGACTGGACTTCATTTCGTTGTATATACTGATCACAGTCCCTTTACGTTCGCCTTTCTGGGCAACGATATCAACTAAGCTGCACGGTAAAGTTGACTAATAAATTCGTACTCATATTCGGTGTCACCAATGCGTATGCAAATAGTTTATCACGCAGCATAAATTTGGAAATATAACACGGATAGTGTAATAATTTGTTAGAATTATATACAAGTTGTAATAAATAACAAAAACTGAAATAAATATTATATCAGGATCTTCCTTCTTACCAAAGCAAAGGCCAAGAGGAATATAAATATGATTAGAATGTTCGTTTATCTCCAGATAGAGATATCAGACTGTTACTAAAGACTAGCAGTTTTTTTTAAATCGTAACGAAGGAAAGTAACATGTTCTTACTGAATCATTGATTAAGGTTAACACAGAACTGTAACTTTATAATTGTACATAACTAAACAGCACTTTTAGGGAGTGGTATTTGCTGTTGAAACAATACTCTTCATATCAAACACTATTAACACCGTTTGATCAGTGTTTATCAGTATTGCAATACAACCTAATCTATTTAGTAAATATTTTTTTCTAACTGTTGGCAAAAAACAAATATCCTTTATGATCTTCTATCCAGTAAAGTAATACTAGATTGTGTTTTAGTCTTGTTGTTGATACTTGTTTTTTTCATTAACTTTCTTTATTAAAATTTAAATACAAATCCAATCTTAAGAGGGAGTAAAATCAGCTCATCTCACGTAAGATACATTCTGGGATTGTGACCTAAAAACTTACATATCAATTTTTTAAAGTATTTTAAAACAATCAGTTTGCCAGGGAAGACCATATTATAACATGGAACGGAATGACTTAATCACTTGTAAGCTAAACAACTAATTATAATTTATAAGACTATTATAATTGGATTTAAAATATGTTCAGCTAACTAATAATTTGGATTTGAAAAGACATTCAGTTTAACTGCCATTTGCAGTTTAACCAAATCAACAGATTGGTGTTATGTGACAGATTGTACAAAAAAAAAACTTCGGGCCAATAATAGTACTTTGAAACTTTTAACACACATAAACATTTTGGACAAATTTTAAATTGAGTTATTAATTTAATAGAGAGGTTTGGAAAGTAGTGAACTTTAAAGTCGTACTTGACTTGTATATTTGAACTTGAATTTTTTTTTTGTTTTTAGTTAATTTGTTTTGAAAGTTAATTTACAAATTCATTTGCTGTGTTATAACGAAATCATAAACCAGCAGTAGAATGATTGATTTAATTAATTAATTATATTTTTTTTTTTAATTACTAAATTTCAATACTATTCTTTTGCAGAGGCATTATTTATTGCAATAGTTTATTTCTTGTGTATAGATTAATAAATATTAGCAATTTGGAGGCAATTTGTTTATTTTAAATATATTGTTATCTGCATTTTAAAATTTATTTTAAAAATGTTTTCTATTTAAAATAATTTATTTATTTCATACTTTTTCATTCTGATATCGTAATAACATTTAACGCAGTCTACTGTTTAAATATATATGTTTTTAAATTTAATTTTATACCTTACCATATTTCTGTTAAATTAGATACATCACAATATACTCAGGTGTTTATCAAAACAATTGCCACCAGTGATTTTCTTGTTTCACATATAATTTTAATTAATTAATACTCGAAACAGCGTTGTATGGTATTATTTAACTTATTTTATTTAACGTGATTAAACATTTGTTATATTTAACGTTTCAAATAAATAAACACTGAAGTCATTGATTCATTGTTTTCTTTCCAGAGCTTTGAATGCTTCATTATTCGTATATATAGACAATACTGATTCTGAATTTATAGTTTCTACTCTTCATACATATACAGTGTATAAAAAAATTATAATTAGTACATTGTTTAATTAACAAATTGAACATTATTTTAATTGTTTTAATTATTTTTCTATAGAATAATTTTAGAAAAAAAAAATATTAACAAAAAAATGAATAAACACTATACAAACATTTGTAATACAAATATGCAATCAGGTTTCACACTTTTGTTGTAAAACACGAAACTAATGCAATTCTCATTATGAAACAAGTTACTATGGTGCTGCCATTCCACCTCTAAAGAACGCGTATAAAATTACGCAAAAGTTAATGTAGTCAGCCAGGTTAGAAGAATAGTAGAAGTCACGACAAAGTGGTCAAAGTCACAGCAGTAGTGGAAGCATAATAATTACAACAGCATTTTCCAAAAGCGTAGTGTTCATGAAGAACCACAACAGCAGCAGTAGTAAACAGTAGAATATATCATACTGCGAGTAAAAACCTCAAATACTAAACACCAAATACAAAATAGCAAAATAGTAAAACATTAAACAACTTGCCACAAACATTGAAACAACAGCACATGCACATAAAACAGCAGAACAACAATTCAATAGGAAAACCCACAAATCTAGAAAAGCAGCTGAAGTGGTTAAAATCACTCTTTTTGCAACGGCAATGGCAACAGCAACAGCAACAGCAATAGCAACGGCAAAATCAGCAGCCGAAGGAGTTTCTCACTTACTGAGCCAAAAAGAAATGCAAGCGCAAGCGTTCACACTGTTGACTGTAGCTGAAAGCAGGAGCAGTGAAGTTAATGTCAAGGCAGCTGATGATGACGACAGCATTGGAAATAGAAATTGAGGAAGAAAAACGTACCAAACCACCATAAAATAATATAACTGCACATTGAATTAAGAACTGATGAGTAAAACTTCTCATATGCGGTTTCTTATCCCATGCAGTAACGATTATTTCATTAAAAGAAGAAAAGAAAGAGAAACCCACTAACAATTACTGCACCGAGAAGGCTTGCGTAGAGAATAAATAATGTTTTTTCTATTTCTCCAACTCGTCACTGCAGCCTGTATTATGAAATAATTGCGCGTTGACTCGTTTAGCCAAGCCAAGTCAAACTAAGTCTTACAAGAGCTTAGCTTTTGTCAAGTTTTGTAAGCCGTTTGATAAATCAGTTAATGCCAAAATAAAAATTGAAAAAAGTATATAAAGGATAACTCAAACTTGTTCGATATATTCAACTCAATTAACTTGCGACATTTTCATTTTGTTGTTGAATTACTAAGATTAGACGTTCAAATGGAATGTTGTAATGTAGATCTCACTATTCTGTGAAGTAATTTAGACTGACTAAAAACTTTATTTTTATGTGTAAATTTAGTTGTGAATGTTTAAATTTAAAATATATAATTACACATCCTTTGATGTGTAATTATCTTTAATTCTTTTAAAAAAAATTTTAATTATTTAGTTAATAATAATTAATTTTATTATTTAGATAAAATAATGCCTCTACAAAAGAATAGTATTGAAATTTCACAATTAAAATCAAATATAACTAATTAATTAAAATAATCTACAGCTGGTTTATGATTTCGTTCTAATATAACACAGCAAGTGAATTTGTAAATGCACTTTCACAAGAAATTATCAAAACTCCAAAGTACGAACATCCAACATACAAGTTGTCAAGTACGGTTTTGGTTCAATGGGCTATTTTACGCTGACTCTGAACTTCAAATTTGGCAGGGTACGAGTTCAAACCTTGGCACTTACAGTCTCAAAAAATTATTTACGAATAATTAAATATAAGAAATAATTCCAAGACTGCTAATGATGGGTATTTGACAATACTCGAAACAGTTCTATGGTCAGGTAAAAATTCAATTAATTAAAATAATATAATAAGAATTTTCGTTGTTACAGTTTACTACTTTCCGAAGCTTCTCCATAATTTAGTTAAAAAATAAAAAAAAAATTTTGTTATAATAATTAGAAAAACAAAAAAAACTTCTTTTGATAATAATTTTGTTTTTTAACGGGCTAATTGGTCAATAGTTAAATAATACACATTTAAAACAAATATTTTGTGTTTTAAAGATTTTATTTGCAGCGATATTCCGACTGTATTCTTTGTCATTATCAAGGTACTATATAATGTTAATACAATGTAACAATATATATTTATATTTTAGTATCATCACAAAGAAACAATTATAAATTACATAAACATTAAAACACAAATTACATATATAGAGGAAATAATTATACAATACTTTCACAATAAAGTACATATAATATTTATAAATACATCAATATATATAAATAAATATATAAAATATATATCTAGAAGAATGCTATATATATCCTCTTCCGGATTTGTTGAAAGTGTTTTTATACACCTGAGCACAGTGTTGTAAGTGAGTTTCATAACTGAGCCTGGTGTCACTAAGAGTTTATAGAATATAGAGCATTTCTAAGAGAAAGCGTTTTTGTTGGTTATTTTCTTGTTGTAAAACCTTAACATTATCTACGTCCGACTCATGCTTTGATGTGATGTAAAGGCAGTGCTGTTTTGGACTCAATATTGTTTTTATACTTTACGCAGTCTTTATCTCCAGCTTTACGTGCGTTTAATTTGTGTTTTGTTGTACCAACATCTATTATACTTGATTGCATATATTGGATCCATCACCTTTGCATTTGATTTGATAAATTACATTGTGTTTATCCATAGTGTCAATTTTACATTTGGTGTTTAAGTATAGCGTCTTCATTGTGTTTTGTGTCCTATATGTTATTTTATATTGTTGTTTTTCAAAACAAACATTTTTTAAAAAAGTGTATTATTTAACTTTTGACCAATTAGCCCGTTAGAATTATAAAGTACCCCGTTATATAAAGTTATTGTTAAATATATTTATTATTTTATATTTTAAAAAACTTGTTTCTTGTTGTGTTTTGAGTTAGTGTTATTGTGCACTTTTACTCTCTTATGGTTGAGGGGCTTATTCCTGTTCCATACTAAGCTTTAACTATACTAGAATTATTATAATTTATTTATTTTTTAACTGATCATCAGCATATCAGCATAAAATAACATTTTCCATTGACATAAAGTAAAATATTGTATACTGTTTGTCATTTGTTTAAAATTCAATACCTGGTTCAAAAATATTCCCTGTCTCTTTTAATAAAAGAAATTGGTATATTTATACCGAATGGTATAAATATTTGTATAGTATAATAATATAAATAATAAAATATGTCATAATAATAATATTAGTAATAAATAGTGATAGAAATAGTAATAAATAGTTACAAAACACAATAATATCTTTATATAATTACAACAAACAGAAATTGTAAATATAACATAAAAAATTATTTGTTTTAGTATTTGCACTAAAACTAATTTATCGTTTTAGTGTTTATCGTTTTCAAGTCTCAAAATTTAATAACAGAAAACCCTTTTCTTTTTAATATAGAACTTTATAAATTGAGGCTATTACGGTAACATATTAGCCCATTTTAACCTAAATCATTCACTTTATATACAGAAAATGCTCAACGTCATTTACCAACGCATTTAGGACATATAGTAAATGTTACATGTTACTTTAAAATTGAATTCATATAAATAGGAAATAAGCCTTTCCTCCATTCTCACGAGTAGTCAATGCTGCACTTAACTCACATATACAAAGTAATATAAAAAAAACGACCAATAGCTAACAGCATCAAAAACGGATTTAAAAATTTCTTAGAAAAACTTCTCTAAAAACACCTTGATATAAAAAGCGATGAAATTGAATAAAGAGAATTTAAATATGTGTATGTTATTCTGTCGAGAATTCTAATACAAACCTTAACACAGCGCAAATATTTCTAAAATAAAATAAAGCTAAATAATGAATGTCAATATTTTGTTTAGACCTTACCATTAGGTGTGCTACAATATCGTCTGTCTCAATTTTCGGTAGTGAAGATTTTCAACTTCTTATTATTTATTCTCTATACTGAAGTTATTATTTTTATTAAGTTTATAACAGTTAAAAGCAATGCAATTTTCTTTCTCATATTTGAAAATTTTAATAAAAGCTTTAATTTAATCAACATCATAAAACACGTGATTAAACTGGTATTAAATTGAAAAGAAAAAATCTTATTAAAACCAAAAAAAATTCAGTACTCCTTCTCATCTACTGGAGTGCACTTAGATAATGAAACACAGCTAGACTCTGACTATGTAATTTTTTAGCGCCAGAATATTTTACTTATTTTGCTCCTTTTATTGTTTGGCGTTACTAATAATTTGGCAAATAGCCTGAAGCGGCCTCCTTCTCTGCTTTTTGCACACTGAAGAAGTAAAATAATTATGCCTTTTGTTGCAAATGCCGCTGAATTTGCTACTGTTGCCAGCGATGCCGCAATAAAATACTGGATTTTATGATTCGTTAGATATTTTCGCAACTGCATTGCATAGTTTAGATCTAATTTGCTGTGAAACGTACAAAATTATTATCATTCCTCAATATTTTTTTTTATAAAAAAAAAACGCTGGAGAAAAAATGTTAATTCGATTTGCGAATATATGAAATTGATTTGATAAATTTTCCGTACTAACGTGAAAAGTAGCAACTACAGCTAAAATCACTTACAATCGTTTTAAAGTGTGGTAATTTTATACTAGATTGTCTTTTAGATATATATTTTCTTCGACTCTTGTAGCTCTTCTAGTTATTTGCTAGAAATTTTTAATCTACTCTGAAGTGCAGCTTGCGTGGAGTTTTACTTCGACCGCACATGGTGTTGTAGTTTACAGTATGTAATTTGTGGTAATTTTTATGTTATTAAAACAGTTAACTCATTTTAAAGTGGTTAAACGATTTAGAGTTTTGGATAACGTTGAAAATGTTGAAAACAAAAAACTTTTTTAAATAAAAAGTGTATTAAATATAACACTTATGCACATGATTAAACTGAATTCACAATTTTCATATATCATTATTGGACACAAAATTTATTAATGTTAAACCACTCACAGCGAAAATAAAGAAAGACCCACCCTATTCCGTACTTTTATTATACATATAAATTAAATAAATTAAATTAAATAAATTATACATATAAAATGTAGGAGTGAACTACACTGCTGGATCGAGGTTTCAAAGAGATTTCTTGAACTACAAGACTTTTAAGTTTTCTATTGTGCTTGAAACATTATGTTATACCCCATATTTTCACTTCTCCTTAAAAAAAAGTGATTGTTTAACTAAAGGTATGTCTTTTATATATTTAATACAACATGCAATAATAATTTTTGCTCAAAAAATGAATCATGTGTTATTAGATACTTAAATATGCTTGAAAGCATTTTGGAAGCTTAGTAAGAGTTGATAATTCAGTCCATCGCCTTTTCTACTGAAAGGGGTTTCTAGATGTAGCATAAAATCCTGTTGAAATACGTAGCATGAGTATCTTTATTATTTACTTTAAGCTGTTAAAAAAATTTTCTTATTAATGCTAAATTTCGGATATTATAAATAAATCTTAATTTAAAAACGAGAGTAGCTCTTTACAGGGAGAACTACCTAAATTATAAATTATCATGACTTAAATCTTATTTATCAAAAAATTATAAAATGTCACATTATTTGACAAAAACAAATTGATACTTGCTATATCATATTAAGCATATTTGAAAATAAAGAGCGCCTTTTATTTAACTTATAGACGTATACCTATACTATAGACCTTCTGTTTATTTACATCGTATTCAACATTCCATATATTAAATGTATTTTGTTTACTTTCTATATTTATGTTCTATGAGACATTGGGTCTTATTAGGAAAAAAAATTTTATACACAATATCAATAATAATACAATATTTGAATATATATATTAGCTACATTTAATTTATTTGAATATGTAGAGTTCGTGCGAAAGAATTTCAGAATTTCAGAGAGAATTTCAGAAAATCAAATATTTAAGAAATATAATGTCTACATTTCAATGCCAAATACTTACGTTTTATATACACTATCTTTAAACTCTTTAAGTCAACAGTAGATTAGCCGCAATTAGCTATTCTATTGTGTTAATCAACAGATAAATAATTAGAATGATAACTATTACTCTAACATTCTCCTGTCAATAATTTAATTTCACTTTAATTTTGTAGGGAAGAACAATCATTCAATTTAACTTTACTTAAACTAACAAAAAGTACATATAAGCTTTGCGAAAATACATTCATTAAATTTTCTTATATACATATGTTTTAATTTAAAGGTGCAATGTTATTTAAATATAGTCTTTTACACAAATCTTTGCTAATTGCAGCTAGTTTAATTAGGGGATAGAGAGACTATAAAATGTTTTTATGTACAAAAAACAAAACATCCAAGTAGTAGTACAACTCCCACTGAAACTCACTTGTGTACATATTACATATTTATTTGCTTAATTCAAAAGTAAAAGATACGAAAGTGTAGTGTGAAAGTTCCATTCATTCTAATTAAAATTACTAGAGTTTTAACTACCATTGACTACTAAAAAGTTTTTTCTTTTTTTACTGTATAGTTTTTCATCAAGTTAACAATATTCATTAATTCAATCTTCTTTATTTGTGATAAGCACATAAAATTGGTGGGATTTTGATTCTGGTATAAGTTCATAGTGATTTTTTTTTTTGGCTTTGAACCTATCTTGATTTTAAGTTTTTCCCTCACATTCTTGACTTTTAATTAATCATTCGAAATATCTCATAAACAATTAAATGAAATTTAATTTGATTAAAACTCTTTTTAGTACCAGGTTTCCCATAAATTCTTCATTATTTATGATATCGCCATTAACGGTAACGTTGAAGAAATTGTTATTTGTATGATGGCTGCACTTAGTGTCGCGTGATAATCACACAATTCAAACAACAAAAATAATATTGCATTCACCACAATGGTAGCGCTGAAAGCTATAGCTCACAAATCCTTAGACAGGATCTTAACTTATAAAATAAAAAACTATAATAAACTTAAAAATTAATGCAAAGGCACTATTTACTATAAGAATCAACAAGTGTTATTATAATAGTTATTATTCTTTGCTTCACATATAGAAATAATTATAATGCTGTACATTATTAAATATGGTCTTGGTTGGTTGTATAACTCTGTTAAAGTGAGGCATTAAGTGTCGTTTTAAAAAATAGATTAACATCAGCCAACACAAACCGCGTAGAAAAAGGTTTTAGAATAGCACTAGAAGTGGTAAAAAGATGTGTGGATAATGTATGCAGGCTAAATAAATTTTAAGATCACAAGTCTATATGAATTCCAATTTTTTTTTTAATTTATTTTATGCAGACATAACACATAACAGTTCAAAGATGTCGGCTGTGACTCAGATTCATGGCTTAGGTTACATAACAACTTTAACAAGATTAATTGCACAACGAGTGGCAACGCCCATAAAGAGAGTTATTGATGCAATCTTTTTTTCTTATCAATTCGTTAATGTTTATTTTATTTCATAGTTCGATTGAAATGCACGTACTTGAAGTCTTCGCCTGCATTTACTTTACTTTAATAAATAACGATCGCATGAAAGTTTAATGGAGCAGTTAAAATGAGCAGATTCAATTTCAGGAAGAAATTGTAAAACACACTAATGCATTAAATAACTCATGAGAAAATAATCATTAAACTACTCTGCTCATGACATAAAAAAAAATCAGTATTTCCAGTTTAATAAATGACTGAGTGATGGGTATAGTTGGCGGCCATTTATTAGACCTCAAAGAATGCCACTAAAATTTCACTTTTAAGTCATAAAATAGGGGAAAAATCTTCGAAGATATGAAAAGGAAGCATTTAGCAATAATGTAAATAAAATTAAGAAGAAGTTATTTTTAATACCTTTGCTGATGAAGTATATTATGTTCTTCAAACAGTGTAAAACGGAAATGATCAGTTTATGATGTTTGAATAGTGTAATCATTATAAAAGTCGCTCATTTGAAGAATGAGCGACTTTATGTTAGGTAACGAAAATCTCATAGTTCATTTTTCCTATAAACTTAGGAATACAATTCAATTTCTTATTAAATATCACTATCGGCATGATTTAGCATTTGAGCTTAAAAAACAAAGTTACAAAAAAAAAAAGAGTTTAAAAAAAAAATCTTAAATAAAGAAATGCGTTTTAATCATTGAATAAGTTTATTTAGCGATAGTGGTACAACAATACAACAACGTATCAGATTTTGCTACAATAGTTTTTATAAAATTTCAGTTAAGCTATTTTGTCTCTTATATCATTTTTCTTACTCTTATGTCATTTATATTTGATATATAAAAATATATGTAGCCTAACAATTTTTTTCTAACAGTAGATCAAGCATTGCAGAAGTCGTTTGAGTATGGTTTTAGGACATCACAGCAGTAAGGCATCGAGTTTAATGAATGTTAAACTCTATTTTTGATCAATTAATTTTTCGGGTGTACATTATGTTAAAATACTGCATAAAAATTTTATTCACAGCTTATAGTAGCATTAGTTTTAAACTTCTGTAATAACATTGTCCTACCTAAAATTTTGATGGCTATTTATTCGTTTCTTTACTTTCAGTAAAGATAAATTGAAGTTTCTTCTAAGACTTCATTATTCATCATTGATGATATTAAAAATTGAAATATTATTAAAGTATTATCCACATTTATATCTGTAAGAAGCATTGGCAATAAGATGTGATATATCTATAGATATATGTTTCCAAACATGCTTCTAATTTAAAAATAGAATTTTTTACATAAAAAAGTGGAGTTACAGTTTCCTTCCTAAACAGTTTCTTTCACCTACGATATAAGGCACAGTTAAGATGCAATTAAGATACTATTGTGAAAGAAATACTCTTGTTTTACCTTGCTGATGCCAGCATAGTATGATTCTATTATTCATGCATATGATATGATTATTCATTTATCTATAGTATGAAATAAATGAAAAATATTCGAAATGATAAAAGTATTAAAATGTAAAAAACATATTATACATAAGACCATATAGTATAAAATAAGTATAAAACCATATAGTATAAAGTTTCATAACAAACTGCAAGTATATTTTTATGTTTATAATACTAATGTAAATGTGCATTCAATAAAAATCTTGTCAGCTGCATTGATCTTTTAAAAGTTTTCAAAACCTAATAAAAACATTATAATTATTATATTTTAAACAATTCTTTATTAATTTAAAATTTTTTTTTTTTACCACATACTTAACTAAGAGTATGTTGAAAATTTTGAATACTTTTAAAATATGTGTATTATAATATTATTACAAATATTTATTAGGATACAAGAACCCACCCATTAAAAATATACATATATATATATATAAAAGTGAGTAGTCTCAAAAGAAATATTGGATGTTGGATTACTCTGCACTCTGCTGCATTTTGTATGTTTTTTTTTAATATGACAAGCATAAAAATAGTTTTATATGAGGTTTGTGTATTACTAACATACTTATTTGTGTAATTATTTTTTCACTGGTTAAGTTTTTCAACATAAAATATGTTCAAAAAATTTGTTTTCTTGCCATAAAGAAAGAAAAAATAAAAATTAATTTAAAAATAATTTTTTTTATGAGCACATTTTTGAAAACATATTAAACATTTGCAACTGCCTAAGATATTACATACGTTGGTTTACTAGTCGATATATTCATGGACGTCCTACTCAAAATATGAGACATGTAAACAAACTGCATGCTACTATAAAAACACAATCAGCAACAGTCAACTCATTGCAAATAACAATAACAGAAATACCAATATGAATACCAACAACAACACTAACAGGTAACATGAAATTATATATATATTGCGCGGAACAAGTGTAAAATTATAATTTCAACTAATTACGAAGAAACATTAAAATCTTTCCTAAAAATGATCGCTACATGTTGCATATTTTTCAATCTCATGCCACCGAGATGAATTTTAAATAAACTTGGTTCCTATATAATCGTCTAAAATTGTTGAGTTTTTCTGGTCAGTTTCGTTTCGACCATACAAATTAACTATATGACACACTATCATTCCCCGCAACTGCGACATCAGTTAAAAAAATTCTACGCTTTTTATCTTTATTACCAATAATCTATAAATATATATAATTTAATATATAATTTTCTTCTTCTTGTTCTTGAGTTAGTGCTATTACGCACTTTTACTCTATAATGGCTGGGGGGCTTATCACTACCCCACACTAGGTTTTAACTAGGCTAAGAAATTATATCATTTATTTGTCTTTCAGTTGATGACGGACCTTAAATCAGCACATCTTCCTGAGAGTCCAGAAGTGGACTTGAACGATTAAACGAAAAATTGCTAATATACATATAGCAATAATATAATAATATAATATAATATAATATAATATAATATATATATATATGTGTACGAGTATATCTATGAGTTGAACAAGTGAAACTCTAAAAAAGCGATATAGAGCAGTAACTTTTAAATACTCCTTTTAGTCAAGAATATTTTTCAACTAAAAATATATCAAATAAAAATCAAAAAAGAATTTACTATAAAATCGAAAGGTATTACTAATCAGTATACCAAAAACAGTATCTAGGAATTGCTTTGATATTAATTACGAATTCTTTTATAAAAAAATCTGCATTTACAGAATATCTGCCTAATAATAATATCTACTCTGCCTAATAATTTAAAATCATTAGTGTCGTCGTTTTAGTAAAAGTTTATACATCATTAGAAACGATCTGAAATTTAATATTATTCAAGAAGAGAATATTCGCAAATAACATTGAAAATATCTTGAAGTTCAAGCAAAAGAATGAAATAAATTAAAACGTTAACCGAAGTAATTTAAAATAGATTTAGTTTGCTAGTATCTGAATTATTAAATAAAATATAAAAAATTGGTCAATTAATCGCCATTTTATTCATTTATGTTGTCTTTAAAGTAAACGCCACCAAGTGCAATATAAATATAATAGGACTTTACCTAATCTTTTATACTATTTTTTAATATTTGACTAAAACATTATATCAAAACGCGGTAGTTTTTAGACCCCTTTTTTAAATTATACATTCCGGATACTATATACTTTGAATATATTTATTTAATTTCAAAATACTTTTTTCTTGCCATTTTTACTATTGTTTTATTATATTATTTCGTATTATTGAAGAGAAACACAACATTTGAATTAAATTAAATTATAATCAATCGATGATAAAAAAAACTTTAAGAATATGATAAATATGTTTTGTTTAGATAAATTTCAGCTCAAATAATGTTAACAAATGGATCAATATAGAGTTAAGTATTAACGCCAATAATGTTCTCTTTTACTGAAATAGCATCTAAAAAGATCTACAAAATATTGTCGACACTTTTAAAAATGGGTTACAGAAAATAATATAATTACTTACATATTTAGCCATAATTACATCAAAATTATGATTACACCTAAACCATAATTTTGGAGAACCTTTAGGTTAAAAATTATATAATAACAAAGAAACTATCAGAAAACAAACAAGTTTAAGTTTAAAAAGAATAAATAAACTATGATAAAGCTATATAACTTTGTTCAATACATGTGTGAAAACTTTTATGGATAAAACTATTTACTTTTTATATATTTTACAGATAATATTTACATTTTTTGGTGAAAGACATATAAATTCTCACACAATCAGTAATCTAACTACAGTCTTTTTCCCACCAACTTTTGTCAATAATTATTTCTGACATCAAAACAAATTGCTATCTAATGATCAGCTATGTGATCCAATAATTTAATTAGTAATTTCAAAGACTTAAATAAATTTGAATACTTTTCCTGAATTGCTTTCCAATGTATTAAATGGAGTAATAGTATATCCCTAATTAAATATTAGAAACATAAATAATTTCAATTTTACTTGAAACGAAACAATCAAATTAAGTTAGTTATTTGTTTTGATATTATTTAAAAATAAAAACGTCTTAAAGTTCTGTAAGAGGATAATAGTTATATAGGGTCATTTCAAAATGATTTACACAACATTAAAGAGTGGTCAGTCAAATAATCTACAGATATTTATTTATACTTTATTGTGAAACTATAGAAACATTGCTAAATACCATGAGTTAGAGGAAAAAAATTCTATTTCTACTTCTATTGCAGTTAGAATGCTTTTACTTTACGAGTTAAAGAATCAATATTATAGTGTATTGAATAAAACTCCTCAATAAATCCATCTGCTATATACATATATAAAATTTAACAGATATGAGTGAACATTGCAAAAATTAACAACAAATTTTTCCATTTCATTAAATGCTGTCTAATATTTGTATCAGCTATAAACAAATTAACTTGCATTCTTTCTAACCTGGATATTATATTAAAAAAGATATTAAAACCAACACCTTTTTTATTAGCAAATTTTTTTTTAATTCTTACAGAAAATTTTTTTTTGTTCGCAGTGAAAATGTTTCCATTTAGAAATGCTAATCCGAAACAAACCTTTTATATTATCTGAAATTTTTGCACAATATCTGAAACTTACATATCATTTTGAAATAGTAACGAGTATACATAATTTATTAGCAACCCAAATACCTTAGATAATTGCATTTGGCTTCATTTGATTTCAGTTCAGTAAATGAAAACTTTTTATTCAACCAAATAACATGTGAAAGCACAAAAAATGTTGTCCATTTGTTTGTTAATGGAAATCTCTTCAAGTAATCTCTTTAGGTTAAATCGAACCAAAATTTGTTCTTTAAATATTATGTCCATAAAATTATGTGGACATGAGTTTTACTTGAAATCCTAATCGTAAGCCATAGTAATGAATGTTAGTAATGTTTGTGTATATTAGTATAGCAAATGAAAGCATAAAAATTATGTTAACCTAATTTTTACTATTTTTATATTGATTTGAAATTTTACTAGAATATATTTTATAATAAAATATATTTGTTATTATATTTAATAAGTTATAAATATCACAGGTTTACGAAATAAATACTAGTTACGATTACGATAAATAATATTTTTTAACTCATAGAATAAATATGTATGTGTTCCAGTTTTAAATTTTAGGTTAAAAATCCTGGTACTTCGAGTTCGATTCCTGGTACTTGCAGTCTCAAAAATAATTATTTAAGAATAATTAAATACAAGAATTATTTCCAATACCACTGATGATGGGTATTTGGCAATACTCGAAACAGCTGTATGGTCAGCCAAAAATTCAATTAATTAAAATAATATAAAAAATAAAATTTTTGTTGTTGTGTTTCACTACTGTTCGAAAAAAACTCTTTAAAAATCTTATGAAATATATGTATGTAATTAACAGAAAACGATATACCTCAGTCAATGGAAATCAAATATTTTCATTTTTCCAAATGAAAATATTCAAAACATAAATACTGTAGTTTTTGTAGATTCTTACTCAATACCTCAGCCGTGGTTGTGGATTATCAAGACAAGAGTGCATCGATTAACTTACTGTAAAACGCTGGTACAATAATTGTAATCGTGCATCAGTGGCCACAATTCGCTCACTGACAAAATTTGTATTCGTGAGGATCATCCAAAATCAGTTGTTGAACCAGAAAACATTGATGCTGTACAAAAACTGATACTCGTAATTTAAGATCGTCATGCGACATATTGTGAGATTGAGAGAACCCTAGGTATTAGTTCCAGCAGCATACAAGAATATAAAATATTCCACGATCATTTAGCAGTGAGAAAGGTTTATTCTCGTTAGATCCCCTATAATTTAACGAAATCTCAAAAAAATGCTCGTGTTGATTAGTGCACACATATGATCAAGAAGTACAATGACTGTGTTTCAAAAGACGTTATGGACATATACGTATGAGGCGGAATATTAATAGCAGTCGGCTTTATGGGTGTTTCAAGATGAACCAAATCCAATAAAAGTCTATTCCCAAAGGTATACACCCTTTTGTTATATTGAAGCCCGGAGTTGTTCAGTGAAATACGGAAAACAAACAAGCGTCATCGGATCATTCTCCATCAAGACAATGTGAGTGCTCACACATCTCTTTAAACAATCGACTATTTAAACATTCAAAAAATCGAAATGATGGGTCATCCGCCGTATAGTTCAAATGACTTCTTCTTGTTCTTGAAGGTCAAGAATAAATTGCGTGGACAACGAATAAATTGCGTGATTAATACACAAAAATGTATTAATCATAAAAGAGAATACGTCGAGAAACAATAAAGCAATTCTCAACGACAAGATAGTATTTTTTCATTATTAGGCTCAAAATATAAATGGTGATTCTTGTATTTAGTACTTGGGTGTGAAAATTACTAATTCAATGTTTGAGACAGTTTTTAATTCGTTTATGATTGTTGCGTCTACTTTCGTTTTCTTAGATTAATTAATGTTCAGCGCATTTCCCGAAAACCGATCAATCGTGTATGTTAAACGTACTAAATACCTTTATAATACAGTCTTTTAGTAAGATAATAATTTTGCAGCCACAAAAATTTTAATTAAAATTAATTATAATATTAGCAGTGCAAATTTATGATTTTCAATTTTTTCTAAATTTTATCAAATACATCAAATTTGAATGAAATATTTTCAAATAATAAACATTTTAATGACTTCGCATATTATTTTTTCAAAATTATACTGCACTAAAAAAAAGAGTTTTAAAATTAAAAAAAATTTTAACTTGCTTGACTTATCGTTTAAGAAAATGGTGCCATCGGAACTCGTTAACAAATTTAAGTAATCTCAGGTAGAAGAGTTATTTTCTTGTTAAAAAAATGCATCGATTAAATAATGGTTTAGAGCTATAATATTTGTATGTGTATGCACTATAAGTAGAGCTACATGCTGTCACTAGACAATTTTAGAAAATACTAAAGGAAAAAATATCATTCTCATATTAAAATTTAAAAATATTTTATATAATTAGAACCTTCATAAAAAGGTTTGCAGTAAACATCGGTAGTTTAAGATGGTGATGTAAGCCCTGTAATTAATTTAAATCTTGTAATTACTGCCAGTTTGCATAATTAGCCAAATTAAGATAAGTAAAAATTGTTTGAATTATTTCTATTGTTTATTTACTCTAAATAGCTGCAATTAACAATTAACAGTGTAATGAATAGTCGGCCAACTTTTATAAAAATAAAATAAGGCGAAGAACTTAAAGGATAAGAAAACAATAAAGAATATTTAATAAATGTTTTTGATAAAACATGAGAAAAAAAATGTTTTTTGTTAACAATAACTCCAAATTTTTTTCTTTAATTTATAAATTATAAATGGAACTTTCAAGTTATAATAAAATTTGTATTATTTAATAGTTAGACAGATTTAAGTATCAAATGAAATATACTCACAGTATTCTGTGGTTGAATAGAGACTGTAGTCAAATCTTCCGTACGATATGTTTTTATTTCACTTCTTTCTTAATTATGTCTATCACTTGCATTAAGATTAAACCTAATGTTAGCGTAATTAATTTTATACAAGAAAATATTTTCAAGTATTGCATAAGCAAAAGTTTCCAATGATTCAAAAATTGCACTTCATGTTTGCAAAAATTCATTATGAATATTTCTATTGCATCGAGTTTTTTTATTATTTTGTGTACTCCTAATTCATTTTTATTACTTACAATTGAAAATTAATTATCAATTAATAAAATGACTTACCTAATCTACATTATTTATTTTATGGTATCGCATTTATGAATTACATGAACTGGCATATATGAAGTTAGTACATATATAAATTATTTTCTTAATTCCATTGAAAACTTTTTATCCGAATAAGGCATATACACTGCGAAACTATCATAAAAGTGGGTTTTATCTTTTGTTTGGACATTTCAAGAAAGAAAATATAATTATATGTAAAATAACGTATCTTTTATGGTGTCACGTACACTTACGTAAATATTTATGTATATCTATATATATCACTTAGCTTCTTGATTGATAACGAGTTCTTATAACTATATAAAATTTTATACGCTTTTGACTTCTATGTATATTTATTATTTATTTAGTTGCCTCTTTGCACAAAATTAATTAATAAAATCACACTTTATACGAATGTAATGTGCTAATCGGTCTACTCCTTTGGCCAGCTGCAGCAAATTGTTGCACTTCTCATAAACGCGATCTTAACCAAACTAACTCGACCAGCATCGATCAAGTGCATTCGAGGTAAACCTGCAACGTAGTTTGTAGTGCAACCATAGATATGTAACTATAATAAAAAGAATCAAAGATCCAAGAAGGCAATCCATAACAAAGCAAATAAAATGTAAAAATCTATTTGCAGTATCTGTGCAACACAAGATTCATTGATGTCGGTATTGTTGTTGTTGTTGCTGCTACTTTTGCTATTGCTGTTGCTGGTGCCTGTGCTTTTGTGGTTGTATATGCATTACGCTGGGCATACGGTATGAAAATCATAGATTCTTAAAGCCAATTCTTAGCCTGCATATGTTGAAGCTTTTTCAGCTTCAACAATCGGAGAAGCGTTCATGCAGATATTAATGCATATTCCAGTATAAAAGATACATTTACGCGTATATGTATACATTTTCTCTTAGTTAATTTTTAAAGAAAAATAAAAAATCTTAACAAATTATCCCTTTCATAGTTGGAGTTTATCTCTACAACTTGTATCGTTTGATCAGTTTAGTTTAGTTTAGGTTTAACATGGTGAAGCTTGATTAGGAAGACCATAAGCTATTAAAGTTACACCGATTAAAAATTGTATCTTCTTTATATTCACCATCAACTAATGGTTAAGCAAACTTGTCTGCATTTATTTTGATATTAAATACGCGGAATTATTACGCGTACCTGATGCACAACTATCTAATAATAACATTGATATGGCGATTATTGCCACTAATGCCATATTTTTATTATTTTTATTAGCATGCTGTGACCAGTAGCTTTATCTTCTATGATAGCCTATTGATTCGAAAAAATTCTTTAGGGATTTTAAATTAATTCAATTAATCTTATTTCACTATTCTAAGTTATTTAATCAAACATTTAAATTGATAAGCTGTCTAAATTATATATAAGCTATTTCATTTCGTTAAATCGTTTTTGGAATTAAGTTTAAATGATCGTATTAAGCCCAGTTAAACACTGATTTTTTTACAAAAAATTCTAAATAAATGAAAAATTGAAAGAAATTTTAAAAACTAGTAAAAATATAAGGTAAGCAATTAAGGCTATTATTTAAACAAACTAAAATAATTTAAAAATAAATCCACTCTGCATCATGCAGATGCAGAATGGAAAAAAGTGAAGCCTTAAAAATCAATAAAATCGTACCAAGAAATTTTAGTAGAGAGAATAGAAGTAATTCAATCAATTGTGCTGACAAAATCACAGTTTATAAGAATAACCTCATAAAACTTTTGAAATATCAAGTAATCAAAAATAGCTAAGATCTTAAGACCTTGTACTCGACAAAGGGACCTTTAAATTATTATAAAAAAAAAATAAAAGCCATGAAACTATATGTACGCAGTCAACTAGTCCGTTTCTTGCGTTTATGTTGTTATTTATCTAATCTCTCAATAAGGAACAGTAAGAGAATGACAACTAACAATATCCTGTAAAATCTCAAGGCCTTCCAGACTATGTTTATGCAAATTTAATCACTTTAAAAAGTAATTGTTTATAGTGGTACAATGTTGAGCGTGCTGATAGGTGGCACTCTCATTTTGTTAATTTTTTGAAGGCCAGATGATGCCAATAGCCCTAAAGTATATGAATATAATATTTTTAATGAACAATGTAGTTTTAAAAATTGCAACATTAAAATAATCGTCTTATAGAAAAACTTTTTTATATTTGAAAAATTTATATGCCACAGCTGCAACCTTAACCAATCCAAAGTGATTCTTAACTAATCACTTTGATTTGGCATACAATTATTTACTCGCCATAAGTATTTACTCTAACAACCAAATATTTAATTAAACTTAGAATTGAATTATTAGATTGTTCACAATATAATCAGAATTTGGATCTTTTTTTTCTAATCTATTAAATCAACCTATAAATCAATGTATAAACAACGGCATTCGAAAATATGGTAGACGAAGATACCTTATGTAGAATAAAAGAATTGGTATTTAAATTAATAGCAATCTAATAATGCATTTATCATTAGATTATTTAAAAAAATAATAAAACTGTTTTTAATACTAAAAATTGTTAAAATCATTACTTTCAACACATTAAGAGCAACCATGAAAGCATAAAAACTACAAGCTTTTTAGTTTGGAGCTTCTATATGATCTTCAGTTATTTGAATAAAACCTTATAATAAATTTACATAACCTCACTTGTTAATCTTTTATTAGCTTTTTTAATATTTAAATTCAACATATATTAATAAAGATTTAATTTATACACCATTATTAATTAAAATTTTATTAGTTTTATTACACTTTACGCTTGCACTATAAAAAATCGTATCTAATTAAAATGCAGTTATAAAGTTCGTTCAGGCAGAAAGTGCATTGGTTTTGATTTTCATTTATAAAACCATAAAACTTTATACTTCGTTAAGCAAATAATGCACTTTGTTTTCATGAATAATTCATAATAGAAATATTATTACTATTAATTTTTCAAGTTTTGATAATTATGGCACACAAAGTTAATTGCATGTGGAACTTAAGCAACTATAATATTTTTATATAAAAAGTATCCTTAATGCAATTGAGTTCCAAAAATAATTAACAAAAAAACTAACAAATTTATGAGTTAATGATGTGTAGCAGTTTAAAAAATTGAAAATTGAAGATGTGTTGAAATTTATTAATTAATGGAAAGAAGTAATTAATGGAGTAGTAATTGCTCTTTGACTTTTCAAATTTTAATAATATTGTATTAGTTTAATTTGCCATTTATTTTAATTATTATAGATATTATATAATCTGTGTATTAAATATGAAAATATTATACAACTACTTATTGTGCACATAAAATAAAAGAAAAAATAAAATAATTAACTTTTATTAAGATAGGTAGGCAAATCAGCGAACTGTACAGAACTCATCGAAAAATGTCTTTCAACAATGAGTATATATTTGAGTATATATTTATATATTTCTTTAAATTTATACAGATAAAACAAGTGATCTTAGAAATATTAGTTACAATTGCAGTAAACATATAAAAATAGATATCAATCTATGACCCAACAACTTAATTTATAATTTGTTACATTAATAGTTACTTAGTTACTGTTGCCCTTCTCTCCTAGTGTTGCTTAGGGTTTCTTACATTAATATACATACATACATGCAAACAATTACATAATATCGCACGAGGGTCACTATTTATATTTTGAGTCTAATAATGAAAAAATACTCACTTATCGTTGAGAATTGATTTATTATTTCTCGAAGTATTCTCCTTTATGATTAATACACTTTTGTATGCGTTCGAACCATTTGTCAAATAATTTTTTCCAATCATCTTCAGATACTCTCAAAACATAGTTTTTAAATGCATCTATGGTTTCTTCTACCGACAAGAACCGTTGTCCAAGAAGTCATTGGGTGCTAAATCAGAATTTTACGGCGGATGAATGTTCAAATAGTCGATTGTTAGACGAGATGTGTGAGCAATACGACGTTTGTTTGTTTTCCGTATTTCACTGATGACTTCCGGTAAACACTTGGTTGCATATCATTCGGAATTGACTGTGTTACGTTCCTGTAATGGTATAGTTGCTACATGACCAGTTTTTTCCAGAAAAACAAGCAACCATTTGTTTCGAAGTACTTCGACCGCAATCAACTTTTGTTGGATTCATTTTTTGTTCATTTTGAAACACCCATACAGTCGATTGCCGTTTACGTTCCGACTGATATACACATATTCATGATTCTGCACCTGTTATAACCTTATATACTCGTACGTCTTTTGAAGCACCGCCATTGTACTTCTTAATCATTTGTGTGCACCAATCGACACGAGCATCTTTTTGAAATTTTGTCAAATGATAGGGAATCCAACGAGAGCAAATCTAAATGATCGTTCAATATTTTATACTTGTGTATGCTGGTGGAACTAATGTCTGGGGTTTTCTCAATCGCTCAATCTTACAGTATGTGGCATGATGATCTTGCGTGATTTTAGACGACCTTCATGAATACGAATTTAGTGAGTGAGCGAACTGCGGTCACGCTTAAAATCATTCTACCAGCGTTTCACAGTGTCAAAGGATAGAAAGCAAGAGATTCAACTCCAAAATGCAAGTAAGTTGATCGATTGATCGATGCATCCATGTCTTGATAAGCCTCGTCGAAAGTCGTAGTAAATCATCGCAGGAAAATTTTCTCGTGTTAACTCCATTTACAAATTACTGTCAATAACACAAATACTCATAACGCTCCTTTAACAAAAATTCTACGGTAGATTACGTTTAATAATGTCAAACTTTCGTATGAAAACGTCAGATGACACCTGGCAACAATCAGTGTTGCCAAGGCTCAAAATATATATTGTGACCCTCGTACTATGTGTTATATTAACTTTATCATCGCTAAATAAACTTCTTGATGTTGTAAAATAAAAACTCCAAGAAGTTTGAACTGCTCTTTTATAAGTTCTACAACATAAGTATGTCTAAACATATATGAAATGTTCCTAGCAAATGACGTACATTTAAAAGACAAAGAATATTGTCAGATATAAAAACGTAATTATATCAATGAACTTTTATTTAATACCATACTGGCTCGCTTAATACTGAATATTAAAAAACGAATACTAACAAATGACAATATATGATTTTGTTGAGTTTTTAACAATTTCCAATATAACATAACGTGTACCTGTAAGTCAAATGCGAATATTATTCATTCTATCGTAAATATTATCTAGTATGTACCTATAGTGTTATGGAGATCCAAATATCATAAAATTATTTTGTTTGCTAGTACAGATTTGTATCATCAGGCCAAACTGCACAAAATTCGTATCATTCTGGTACATAAAAGATATGTATAAGAACTGAAAAACATTGAATATTTTTTCGCTTTGTTGAATAACTGGTCACCATCTCGTAGAGTACCACAAAAAAAAAATTCAAGAACTTGGAAAAAAAAGTTTTTTTTTGATATGAAAATTAACTATGGCAGGACTAAAGTATAAACTAAACTAAAAACCAAATTAATTCTGATAGATAAAATTTGGAATTGCTTTTTTCACTCAGCTAAAATAAAACTTAAACCGATGCAATATTCAAAGAAGTCATTATATACTTAAATACATTATTTTAGATCTATGATAAACAGTCTATCAGCAATAATTTCACTGATTTATTGTAAAAAGTTGCATTTGTTATGATAAATCAACTATATTCTTATTTATATAAATGTAAATATCCTTATCAGACAAAGTATTAGGTAAAATTCCAATATATTTGGGATATATATAAGAAGCAAATTGGGTTATATATGGAATGAAATTACGACGAACAAATGTTATACTTTTCATTTGTTATAATTTGTGTTACACAATTCGAAAAATAAATATTTTTCAATTTGCATTAAAAAGTTTATAGTATAGCACGCATATAAGTTCATAAATGGATTAATAAATTATAAAGTATATTAATTTACGAACTTAAGCCGCTTAAGTTGTTACACTTTTTAAAATGCGAATGAATAACGAACGAATAGTATATAAAAATACCTCTTCGCATTCATTACTAATTTAACTTGTCCGAAGAACAGTTAATGCAGTTTTGGATGCATTTATTACCGAAGCCCAGCACCCCTCAAGCCAACGTCATTTGTAATCAATCTTCTGGCGTTGCGTGCACAGTATAAATGACGAATAATCGCGTAAATTTTGAAGTTATCAGACGCTAAAATCTTGCGGTGAAAATTTTTGCTTAACAGCACAATTTGGTCAATGAACAAATCGCATTAATAACAAACCCAAAAAGAAACACAGTTAATATAAAATTATTTGCTGAATATATTTTTAGATTTATTTTTCTAAGAACAAAAACTTTTATAGGTGCACGTACGGTTTTTGGGCCGGCAAGACCAAAAAATGGCATATTTAAGAATGCTTGCTTATTAGGCTAAAAACAAGAAATTTTATTCAAGCTGCGAGTGCAACTCGCAACATTTACATTTTTACATATCAAATTTATGGCCTAAAATGTATTGCAATTTAAGTACTTCTGTGCTTTCCTAGCCACATGAGTACAATTGTTTACTATGTGCTGCTTGTTAAGCTCTCTTACAATTTAAATTAACATAACTGGGCTTGCACCGTTTTATATTTCTTGATTAAATATTAATTATTTTTATCACTCAAAAAATAACAGAATAATCATTAAATTTTAATCAATACTGCCCTCATAGTTGTTCGTACTTAATACTTATTTTATCTGCTGATGGTCTTAAGACCCCAGGACCAACGCAAATGCAACACATAAAAAGTTGTCGTAAAAATTTCAGCTTCACCTGAAATTGGGTCACGCACGCACGCATGCCTGCTTGCATTAGCGGTTGCTTACTGACTTGCTGTTGCTTGTTACCAAAACAGGAAAACGAGTCGTAATGGAGGGATACACAAAATCTGCGGCTCCAATGGAAAGTATTTATCTGTGCTTAACTGCTTTAGAATTGTAATGCATTTACTTGATTTTTTCGAAAACAAAGCTATTGAAAGCAGACATCAAGCATGAATTTTTATCTTTAAGATAAATGAACTGTAATTAAACTAAAATTTGATTAAATAAATTTTTGACATTAATTTGACATGACTAAATCATGATCGAAACATATGTGCGAGACACAAACTTTCTAAATGATTTATGAAATACTCAACAAATCATTTATTGTCAAGTGAAAACATTTATTATGTCTTAGAAATTTCTGTAGAGTGTTAAACTATTTAAAACTATTTTGCTCTACAAAACTATATGAAAAGCAATTTAAGAGCTGATGTCAAAATAAGGAGGTGGCTAGCAGAATAGGTATATTTGTAGTCTTATTATTTCAAACACTAGTTATATTTTGGAAATGTTTAGAAAATGTGCAAATAGCTGTTTCAAATTGAATATACTAAACAGTTATTTAAAAAAATGTTACCGGATTGAAATAACATCACTTCAAAGAACCGCAATAAGATCACTAAAAAGAAAGCATAGGTATTTCAATCCATGTAGAATTTAAATCTACTTAGACACACTTCTATGTCGTTTGTTTTACATTTGTTTTTCCAACTTTTTGATTTCTGCTATAGTCTTTTAGTTTTGTCTTTTAATTTTGTAAGCTCATTTTAGGTTTTTTCCTTTCAATATAAATTTGTATTAAGATAACAAACTTTTTGTTTTTCCATAAAAAATTATGATATTTATTCTATCTATCTTCCTATCTTGTATAAATTTTTTGTGTATTTATATACAAATTTTTCAGGATATTAAAATAATAACTTAATAAAGAGGTTTCAAGCAGTAATGAATTGTAACAACAAAATTTTTATTATTTTAAGTTAATTGAATTTTTAGCTGACCATACAACTGTTTCAAGTATTGCCAACTACCCATCATCAGTGGTCTTAGAATTATTTCTTGTTTTTAAAATTTCGTGAATAATTTTTTGAGACTGTAAGTACCAAGAGTTGAACTCGTATCCTGCCAAATTTAAAGCTTAGAGTCAGTATTAATTAGTCAACCGACCTAACGTCGTACTTGACGACTTGTATGTTTGAACTTATAGTTTTGTTAATTTACTGTAAAGATTCATTAACAATTTCACTTGCTGTGTTATATTAGAACGAAATCATAAACCAGCTGTAGAATAAATGAATTAATTAATTATTTATTTATTTATTTATTATAATTAATTACAAAATATAAAATCTTATAACTAAGATCAGAAAAACGAGCGCTAGCTGCTAGGGCCTTCAGCTCGGATATTTTAAATTAAATCTTATTTACTAGATTATATATTTATACATCAAAAGTATATTTTTAACAGTAATTGTTTTTAAAACGCTGGTTGGTGAGATATTAGGTAATATATTATTACGAATAGACAAAATGGACAGTTTGATGGCTGATCGTCACTCAAAAGATGTTCATGAAAAAGCTTTGAATGTTCCATACGCAATCGGATAAAAATCTTACATTGTTGACGAGTGCATAATTGTGGGTATATAGCTTTTAAACCACTGGTATTGATCGACTTGTAGCAATGGTTGTACACTGACCATTCCATAGCCCATTCGTCTTCCATATGTTTGTTTATAAACTTAAAACGTCTTTTCTTTCGGATGTCTTGAATAATAATAAGGAAGAGCGAATGGCGACACAGGCAGCTTGATCTGCTAGTTCGTTTCCTTTAATTCCTGCGTACCCAGGAACCCACATAATTTTAATTTTGTTTGAAAAACGTATGCAGTTGTTTCTGACAGCACAAATAAGTTCGGTGTTATTATTGATATTTTTTACAGCTTCAATTGTAAATTTGCTGTCGGTACATATCAGAAATTTGCCTATGTTGCGTGGTCAGTAGCAAGTTTTATAGCCAGAGCAATAAAGATGGAACAATGGGGTGCAACTAATCCAGTCGTGATTATGGAACCATTTTGTTGTATTTTAGCAAATGTGACATGATTTTCAGTTTTTAAACCGTCTGTGTACAATAGAGTCCAATTGTTTTTTATATAGGAATCAGAAAATTCTGCAAACAGTTGTCTATACATTTTGGTGGTTGTGTTACTTTTTCCATAGGTTTGCAGGCCGATTACAAAAGATGTTGGATTAAGAAACCAATTAATTAATTATAGTAACTTTTTAAAATAAATTAAATAAGCTGATATATGGCCTTATAATCAACTAACATACATTGTCTAAAACAAAGCTTCGAACCGGAAATTTTTTTCGTTCCGGTTTTCTTTCCGGTTCAAAAGAAACAAAATATATCGGGACCGATTTTTGTTCTTGCAAAAATATCGGTTTTTTCGGTTTTCTGTTATAATTTGAACAAAATATTAATATTAAAGTATGTAATTGTGACAGAAGTTATTTACTTTTAAAATCATAAAGAATGTATTATTGGGATTTCTTTAAGTGTAAAACAAATTGTTCAATATTAAATTTAATAGAAACATAATCGCATAATAATTAAACCAAGCAGCTGTCAACATTATTAGAGGACTGATTTGTTCAATATCTGTAATTATACGTATAAAAATAATTATACATTATAATTATAACATTTAAAGAGTAAAAGACGTTTTTTTACACTCCAATCATTCCTATTCAGTTAATCAGTGTACTATATAAACGCACATTGTTATTATTTTCTCATAATGTATATTCCGTATAAAATAGAGACAATTTATGTATATTTCCATGTATACGTATATGTTGTATCTCCGCTTTTTCGTCTTTCGAGACATTTTGCATATTGGATTAAGCGTATAATTATTGTAATTACACACATAAATTAAACTTCAATTTAAAAGCATTATTACTCTAAGAATCTAAATCATAAATTCAAATTATTTTTACATTTGTTCTGAGTGAGCGTGCAACTTTGTCGCGCGTGTCTTAAACTCTTTTGTCTGTTTGCCTTGCCTGTCTGCAACTTGTTGCATATGCAATGTTGCATGTGCATTTGCTATTTTCTGGTATTTTGTCTGCTTAGCATGCAAATGAAGATCAACGTAAAGACTACGAGGCGAAAGAAAAATTGCTACTGATCTTGCTACCAATTCTACCGTTTTGTGTTATCCGCTTCTTACTCTTAAATTTTTCATTTTTTTTAGTTTGAATCTTATTGTAGGAGGGCGTTCCACTGAACTATTTAAAATTTTGTGTGTTGCACTTTAATTCCGGTCGTTTAAGATGCTTAAAATACTTTTATGGCTTAATGGTTAAGACATGATCTCTTGTCGTTACTGTTGTTCTTGCCGTTGTATTTTAATGCTACAATGACTTACATTCAGTGTAATTTGTACTAAATACTTACCACAACGAGCTCTGTCAAATCAACATAAATCTCAAAATAAGTATACAGAAGGTTCAGCGATGGTAATGTAAAATCCAAAACAAAAATTAATAAACTTAGCGGCCTACTTTTATGATTTATCTAGAGTTTTGAACATAATGCATGTGATTTTTACAGCTCATTTTTCTTTTATGTGTGTATTTTTTTTCACAATAAAAATACTTTTGCATAAGAATAAAGTGGCAGTGTTTTATATTACTCATATGTATTATATTCAATTAAATAACATCACTAATGATTAATTGATATTTATCCCTTAACAACTCAACAACTCTTTACCAACAATTCAATTAACACATAATTTGTTATTGTGCCTAATAAAAAAGCATAAAAATATGATTCTTCTTCTTTAGCTATAATTCTTCTACTTAGCTATCTGTAAGTATTTGTATCTCAATTCCATATATTTAATAATAATTATTAGTATCTGACGACCGAAAACTAGTACTAGTTTGTTATCTATTTAGTAGTTTGTAATAATTCCGAATGTACATTCATTTATTTCCCCTTTTCGATATCAGACTAATCTGTTCACAAAACAAAGTTATCATTATTCTTTTTCCAGCATTATGAATTTGAAATGATTAATTTTTTTTGCTTCTGCTTGGATCGATCTTTAGATCAGATTTAAAACTAACAGTTGTTCTCTTTAATTACTGGTAGAAAATAGTGTTCTGGCGGGGAGCATTTTACTACTAATTTTTAATACTTTTTTTATTAACTCACTATGATTTGAATTGCATAATTAATGCATAATACTAACTGCATTATGAGCGCTGCTGCTTTCGTCAATGGTATTAGTCATTCACATGCAAACTGGACTTAGAAATTCAAAATGGCTGAAAAAACTTAGTTCTCTTTACTATTACAATTTGTTCAAACATCATTACGAAAGTATTCTGCAAAAGATATAGAGGTCATTATCATCAAATGTTGCCAATTATTTCCATTGAAGTTTCGTCGATTTCCAGCTATAACTATTCGAATTAACATACCAACAATCCAAATCCTTTATTTTTGTTTTCGAAACAGAAGAAGATTGAAAGAGTACCTTTTCTAAAACTGGCACTGAATTAATTTATAAATATATCTTAAATAAATCTGTCCATTTATTTATTTTAATTGACGATATTGATTGATGTTTTAATAAAAATACATGCATATACCAACATATATTATATTTGCATAGAAAATTCTTGCTAGATTGGTCACAGTAGAGATTGAAAAACTGACCAAGAATCACACTCTGTTAATAATGTTTTATGTACTGAATTTTGTTAGAACAGTTATTATTTATTATTAGCCTAACTTAATTAATTACATTATTCGGCTGTTCACACATGTGTCTTAACTATCAGTAATACTTTGTTGTACCACACTCAATCAAAAAAGTGCGTTGACATGCCTACTAAATGTAGTTTCATAATCACTTTAGTGGGTCAGGACGCAGTAGACACTTTCTCTGTTTTTCAAACTTTCAAAACCAAATATAAATTATGTGAAACTATGTACTTTAGCTTATTAATTCTTCAAATTTTGATTTACTGTAAATACTACAATACTAATACTTATTGAGCACAAAATTTTGCTAATGATATTCAATACCACCAACAATCTGATTTATTTTACAAATGCATTATTATAATTTATTTTTTTTGTTATTTTTAAGTAATTTTACAAAACTTAAAATTACAAGGGCAACAAAACTGAAAAGATTTATTTTTTATTGCAAATAAATATTTTAAAAGGCTTACAGCATTTTTGCGGTACTACGTAAATTGAACAAAAATGAAAAGCAGCCGCCACAAACTCATCTCGGGCTCAGAAAAACTTTCAACTTTGTTGACTTATTTTCTTAAAAATAAGCAGACAAAAAAAAACAAAGAAAAACACTTTCTTTTTTCTTAAGATCATGCAGATGCCAAACAAATAGGAAAAACTATGAAGTTTTGACGTGCGGCTCTGTTGTATTGATGAAGAACAAATATTTGAACTAAAAACATAAAAAGAAAATTGCTTTTGATGTAAATGCTGCTTAATATGTTTGTAAACATGATTTTAAACAAAAAGTGATAATAATAAAGAAAGTTATTATCTGTTTGCATACTTAATATTCACATATATAACAAAGTTTTCATTAACAATCACATATAGATTACATACAGATTAAGAAATGGTTTCATGTCATTTTGCAATTTTATGATGAGAAAATTAGTAATAGCAGTTGTATAACTATTTTTATTGTATAATAAACTAATTAATAGGATAGATATAACGATCTTGTTAAGAAATAAAATTCTAACTTAAGAGGAAATTGATTATATATTGGGGTATTAATACCACTACACGTGCTACCACTACAATTAAAATTTATTATGAATATGAGACTGCATAAAGTTAAGAACAAACTGCTTTGAATTTCAAATTAACTAACAGTTCACAATACAAGAGTATGCTTGTCATCACTTGTTCTTAGAGAACTAAATATAGTTACTACTAGTTCAAAGTATGCCATTTCCGTTAAAATGAAATGTTTTAGGTAAAAAAACATTTTTTTTTAAATTTGATTTAATTACAAAATCATAAAAATTGTAAAGAGTTTAAATATCCAAACAGAAGTTGTATGTGATAGACTATGTGATCGAGGACTCAGCACCAACGCAGAAAGCACGCGTCAACCAAGAATGGGTTGAAAAACAACGTTTTGTGCTTTCTTCAAAACGTTGTATGTATATAAACCCTTTAGATTTTTCGGTCTCGGGTATTTTAAAAAGTAACATTGGTTCTAAAAAATACCAATACGTCGATTGTCTGAAACAAGCGCTAAGCCGAGAATAGGTTAAAATACCGAAGAGCCATTTGCGGACAGCGTGCAATAGAGGTGGCTGTATTGAACCAAAAGAAATTAACTTAAAAATTTAAAGTTATGTTCGCATATTTTCATTTATCTTTCATTAAAATTAACAAAAATAAATAAAACAGCGCGTTTTACTTTGTTGCAATTTTGGTCAGTCAAACTGTATATTCATTAAAATAAACAAAAGTCCATACATCAGTTGACAGCAAGCACTGTTCCTATTTTCTGGCTTATGCCAACGCAAAATAATTCGCTTTAATGAGTATCTATCTTCATTAGCAAAGTGGTACCTAACTCTGTTGTATTTTCCTAATTTTATCTGAGACATAGGGCATAAACACCACTATTACTCTATTTTAAATGCAGTTGTCGTCTGAAATCTAAATTGTTCATTCCTTTTTGGTGTTTTTAGTCTATTAAACTTAAACACTGTAAATTTGCATGTTTTCTAGATACAGGGGTAAAAATATCTTTATATAACGCATTTTAATATTAATGTATACTGTTTATATCAATATATTCAGTGTTTAAAACGATTTTTGAAAATCGATTTTATTTCGCTTTTTACATATCGTCAATGAAAATAAACAGCAAATTTTTATATTAACTACAGTGTTACAAAATTTGCAAAATCCTGAAACAACTGTCACAAATTGCAAGTGCATTAGTGACACACCTTAAGTGCAATAAAAATCCACAAACGATAAAATTGAATAATTGAAGAAAGGTAAGAAACGAAAACTATGGAGAAACTGTTGTTGAGACGGTTATTTGGTCAACACAAATAAACCTGGTCTGAGGTGAACATTTGAACATTGCTGCTAATGGTATGAAAATTCTAATTATAGTAGTTGTTGATAAATAAAAATAGTTTTATATGTGTGTGCACATACATTGGATAAATACATAAAATATATAAATGTTAGCTGTATATATAAATAAATATATACAATATTAATAGGTGGGCATGGAAGCACGCGCACTTAGATGCCACCTTGATGCAGTCATATTTCTCATGACCCGCACTTGCAGAAACTCAAAAGTTCAGACGTTAGTCTCCAAGTCGCGTGCATAGTTTTGTAGTACAAAATTAGCAGCAAATGTTGTAGTTTTGCCACCAACACTCTTTCCCCACATACAGCACAAATTAATGAGTCAATCAAACTATACAACAATGACGATACTACAGTCATGAATCCAAATGCGCGATACGCGATGCGCGATGCTGCAAGGAACGGCAATATTTTCTTCTGCTGAATTCCAGATGATGCACATGACGTACCACAATTGCTAAAAGCTTGCCAACTCATGCAGTTTCTACTTGTTTTGCTGTCTTACTAATAAAGCGGGTGTGCATATATTGATCTATGCTAGCTGCTGCTGCAGCTGCTGAACCAGAGTTGTTGTCATATTTGCTGTTGCTGTGGTTGTCGATGTACGAAGCAACTACATGTGTTATGCAATGTCACGATATGTACACAAATGTGCGAATAATAACATTTTTTGATAGATTTATGCAAATATTTTATTATATAAAATTCAATCAAGTTGTAAACAAACATTCAAACAACATTGCCGTACAAAGCCAATCATTTGGCCTGGGATTAGAAAAATGTGGTAATAATAAAACGGTTACAGCAAATTCAGCTGTTAAGCCAAGCTAGTGAATTAGGAAGCAGTAGTAATAGCAGTGTTTTGCTTTTGTAACGTGCTTGACCACGGCCAATAATTGAAGTGAAGCTAATGTTGTAGCTGCGGCTTCGTCTGTAGTCTGCGGGTAATATTGTGGCGCTGAATTGGTTATGTTATGTGGGAGGTGGTAGCAGCACGTATTTTGCTTTTACACTTGACTATGAAATTATAATTTAACTATTATAATACGTGCTTATATCTTAGTGGGGTAAGCACCATGCCACACATTCTACTAAAAATAATCTTTATGTTACAAATTCAGAATACGTAAAAATGTGAAAGAAAAAAAATTTAGTTCGTTCAGAGTATTTATTCAGAGTTATTTACACTTCGATTATAAAAGTATCTTAAACTAGCTGTGCCAAAATCAAAACAAACTAATTTTAGATAACAAAACATTTAAAAAGATACTGTAAAGATAAAGATATAAATCTATAAACTAAAATTATAGGAAGACATTGAAAATTTATAAGACAATGCAATTGCATATATGAAAAGTAGTATTTTAGCATATATTTCTAAACCATTCGCCTATAATGTAACACTGCTATCGTTCTAAAATATAGAACTTTACTTTGCTCAAGAATTAAAGCAAATAAAGTTATTTTAACAAAAAATTTTAAAAGGACTTGTATCTGAACCTTGAATATATATGTGGCACCATTATCAAAATCACAACTTATGCAATTTAAAATAGGCTAGTGGTATTGTTTATATTACTCACACACACATTTACTGTGCTCTAAATTAATATATTTATAAACAAACAAAAAATTTCATCATCAACTATTTAGTTTATATGGCAACTACTGGCTTCATTTTTAAGAAATCCATATGCCAAGAGCTATTCATGTTTCATTTCCAAAAAGTATAAGTATATGCTAAAAACTGGATATATTAGATATACTGGATATATATAAATTTTAAAAATTAATTTTATTTTTTTATTTCATGCGATTACTTTTTATATCTGTTGGTTCTATTGTTCAAATTATATCGATATTCAACAAGAACATTATATTTACAAGAGTTGTCTGTGTGGTCTGCATTCGAACTCTTTCAGTTCAAAGCTTTAACATTTTTGTCTAGCTTTCTAAATAGCAAGCATCAATATAAATATCTTTTAAAGTTTGTAGCTGGTTTTTTTAAATAGCACAAACTTATGCCTACACAAAAAATACTAAATTTTAAATAAACTTATTATTACTTATTCTTTCACTATTCAACAGAGATTGGAGGTAGATTTATAATGAAAGGTCCAGTGACAGCTTAGATGTTGTATATATAAAGAAGCTTTATAGTACATTCAGGTTGTACAGGTTTTTAAAGAAGTATTAATCTATTATATTTAGAAAGAACTTTAAAAGCATTAAGTCTCCTTACTACAATACTCAAATTGTACAAATATTAGATTTCTGGTTCACTTTTTTAAAAGAATTTTAGCAGTTTAAAATATAATATGTGCTTATAGTCATTGAGTTGTCCTTATCCCATGTATTCGTCTTGTAATCCTTTCATGTTATCTGCTTTCAGGTCCCGGCGGGTTACAACAACAACAACAACATAGTCATTGAGTTCTACCTATAAATAAATAAATATTAAAAATTGTTGAATCATACGCAAAACTACCGTCTTTTTCAATAGTTGAACTGTTATTGGCATGTTAAATACTACTTCCTGAATAATGCTACAAAAATATAGAAATAAATTCATTATAATTATTATTATTTGGATTATCTTTTCTAGACAATCTTTTCTAGTATTTATGCTTTATGTTGCATGAAATATCCTCTTAGCTATTTTTTCCGCTTGTGCATCAGTGGCAGGTTTCATCAAGCACAAGGCATGCGATTTCTCCCTCTTCCCGATAGTATATGCAATCCGAATTGGATTGAATTCCTAACTTTGTTAGGTAATATACAATCCACAATGACCGGTTAGTATTTCTGTAATAATTCTTAATATATTCTTTGTTAGTTCTATGCAATCTTTAAAGCATTTTAGGTTGTAAGTATCTAAAATCACTTTAGATTGTGATATCTTGGTAGCCCTTCCTCAATATAGTTCTCTTTCCTTTTCTTCTGCGCCGTTCATAAGAAGGGATAGAGTTCCTTTGCCTAGACCGCAAAAAGTTTATAGGCGTATCATCATTAAATACACGTTTCTCTTTGCGATATTGTCTGCCGCGTCATTGCCTAGGATTCCAGCGTGCCTCAAAATTCACATTTTGTGCACCTGAATGTTCCAGCCAAGTAGAGACATTTGTCAAAACACTCCAATACCAATTTCGATGACTATTCATTATAATACTAATAATTGAAAAATAATAACAATATAATATGTTCCTTCGAATTAAGGATTGATAAAACCTTAAAAGATGTGTGACAAAAGTTTGGATAAATATGCATTGTATTAAATATAAATAAATAATTCCTTACCAAAATCGAACTTCACAGTATACCCGTAGATGCAACTGATATACGGTTTTTATTTGATATATTAAAAGTATATATAACCGTATTTAAAGTACGTATTTGCTGAATAACTCCAGTACGACAATTAAAATGACCTTCAATTTTTTTTTGTGCCTCGAGAGGTTGCTCACACGAAGTTTTACAATTTACTTATTACTTTCCCTCTTTAAGAGAATAATGAAACGTACTGTTTACCTTTTAGGGATTACAATTCAGTGAATATTTTTGTCATTCGGTTGTAATATTTGTTTACCTTAAAAAATTTTCTTTCATAACAATAAAGTTGATTTATTTTAATAAAAAGTATCTATATATAGTTGTGTGTATACTATTTATAACATGGTGGTATTCAAGTCAAACTTTTATCTTCGTAGTTAAGAGCTTTATTACTTTTCTTATAAATTGTCAAGGCCACAAAATATCATTGTCTTACCAAAGCAACATTTTGCGAGCGATACTTTTAATTTTACAGAAAATAATTTAAAAATATAGGTTAAATTGTTTTTGTAAAGAATTTTAATGGCGTAAACATAAGCCATTTACTTTTTATTTTAACAAATTAATATAAAAAAATGTATCCATCTGATTATGATATCACATATGTATATATATTTATATATCAGTGACGACTGCTCTAAAGTGCGGAGGTGTGCGGCAACATAATAAATATAATAAATACGTCCCTAAGTAATATCATAATTCCAGAAACAATTAGAAATCTTTGGGTGTCAATCTTGATAAATTGTTAACATGAAGCAAAAAGTCAAGAAATAATCACAGCCTGATTGACTAGTGAATCAAAACACTAACGTTAGTTTCAATAATATCGTTCATTCCTTAAATTTAGATCTATGGAACAAATGCTTATTAATTGCAAGAATTTAAAAAAAAAAAATCATTATTCTCCATACTATATATGGTTTTCTACAATCTCCAAATTTATCGACAATTGTTTTGACATGTCTGAAAATATTGAAATCTTATCTTTAAATTTATATTATGAATGTGCATTTACATAAATATTATATTATTAAATTATTACATTAATATAATTATATGTTATATTCATTTTGTATATCTTTCGGCAAGAAACTTATTTTGAATAGAGAAGGGGATAATAGTGAGGAAATTTTCAAATCTTTTAATTTTTAATTCTTAATCAATTGCTTTTCTTGAGCTAGCGCATTATGCATAAACCAAAACTATATAAATTAGATCCATATCAAGAATTGTAGTTTTTCTAAATTTAAAAAGTACTGTTCGTAAAAAAAAACGCAAGTTTCAGTCCAAAATGCTGTACTGTTCGTAAAAAAACTCAAGTGTCAGTCCAAAATATCTATATGGACAATTAAACTAATAGATGTCTCCAAAGATCAGTAATTGACAGTCAGTTGAAAAATTCACTTGATTATAAATAAAAAATTTTTGAATTTTAAAATAATATTTATGTCATATAAATCTCAAAAAATTATTTACAAATAATTAAATATAAGAAATAATTCCAAGACTGCTGATGATGGGTTTTCAGCAATACTAGAAACAGCTGTATGGTCAGTCAAAAATTCAATTAATTAAAAATAATAAAAATAATTTTTGTTTTTGTAGTTCAATACATAATACAATTTTAGTAAATATAGATATGTTGTATTATAAAATATATGTTTAGAATACAGTAGACTGGAATAGAGAAGTAAAAGTTTAGACAACTTATATTTAATCTTCAAATCAATTAGGCGAATATATTTAGGCTCGAATTATAAGAAATCATACTCCCATTAAACTTTTTGCATAAGAATTGTAAGATCGCTATGAATTTATTTTGATCAGTAATACTTAATTTTTAAATCTTGCTGAATACTGATCATATGAATAAATAAAAGTGTTTTAAGTATTTAAAAAAATTTTACTGAAATATTTTTATATTTTTTTATTTTATTGAACTTTTATTTTATTTTTTTAATTGTTTAATAATAAATTTTATACCACGTGATACTGTTATTTTATTATAAAAAATTATTTTTAATTTTTATTATTATTTAATTTTTGCTTTTCACACCCACATTACAAATCCAAAGATTTCAATAAAATAATTTAAATAAAAAACATTCCTCGGCCCACCTTAAAGAGTGACGCATTTACATTATAAAAACCCAGAAGATTTGAAACGCAGTCAGATAGACACATCGTCAGATATACAACTGAAGATTGACTGTTAAACGAACGTGCTTAACTCAAATTTAAATAAATTAACAAATATGTGTCGTGAAAGAATTAATATTACTCTGTACGCTTCCTTTGTGAATTGAATTGAAAAGAAAAGTTTTATGAATTACATTGAAAGCGAAAGCGACTTTCACAGTAGCGCCATTATAAGTTTTAAAAAGGGTTTAACTTAAACTTAATTATTGTATTATCTAATCACATGTTTATACCTGCACACATATGTTACTTCTGTACTAAACTCATATTTTTAACTTTAAATTTATTTCTCAATAAAATTTGATAGGTGCGAATTATCCCTCTACCATGAAAAAGCACTACTGACTCTATATTCGTCTCGTAATTAAAACTGAAAGTGATCCCACAAGCAAATTAAGCTGAAATATGCAAATGTTTTATGTGACAAAGTTGAAGAAAAAAAAAACATGGTACATGACGTACCATTTACACCCATTTAAAAATTTGTACTCGTAAAGCAGAAAGTAATCAAATACAAGGTAATCAAAGTGACATATGCATCGCCTATTGCAAAATAAAAACAAAATAAATACATTTAGGAGCAGCTTTAGGTCATGTCCGTCATTGATGATCACGCATACATACCAAGCATGGAAGAGCTTCCATTGATGTCACGCGTGCATTTAGTTGGGCATAAATGAGGCGTTACTTAACGGTTTTGATGATGATAGTGATGCTAATGGTGCTGCTAACGATTGACGATGATTAATTGCAACCTAATGTTTTGTATTTGCGTGTTCACTCTTTATGCTATTATTGTTATAGATGGTTTATTTTTATTAATGCCAAAGTCTTTCAAGCAAGCATATACGAGTACATAAAAGTATCTTCAAATCATGCTTTAGACATGTATGACATTTTGTTTAGTATTAAAAACTGACAAATGATTAATGTTATACAACTTAAAACATGCATTCATATTACGAAAATTAATAATCAAATATATATCAATGAAAAAAATCGATTTTATAATTTATTTTAATATCTGGATACTATATCAATATTGTTAAATATTCTTTAAAGTAGACTTATCATTTCCTCATGAGAAATCCTTGTCTTTTCCCAATACTAAATATTTTCATGAGTAAAATATCAACTTTTATTTTATAAATTTTTTTTCACAAATAAGCCCGGTCTGTATAGTTTACGATCTTTCCAACCGGGACAGATTTTAGATCAAATAATTAAAGCAGTTATTCCAGAAACGTCAATCATATTGCACAACAAAGCAAAGAACTAAGCTTTAGTCTTTCGTTAAATAATCAGCGTTCTAACTAAGTGGAGTAAAGTATAACGTCCAGCACTTTAATAACTCGTACTGTTGTACCAAGTTTTGCAGTAATATTGTAGCCATCTTTTTGATTTTAATATTGAGGAAACATGTCATCACTGCGATTCTAGTCGTCACTGTTAAAATAAATTTCTTTTATCTTGATTGTCTGTTTTGGAAAAAATTCTCTTCAAATTCAAAAGCGACTCTTCATCTTCAGAACACAGTTCTTCAAAAACTTGTTAAATTTTATAATTAGTTTGGCACAACGATTGCGAAAAACAAACTTTAGATTATGCCTACGTACATACATTAAAAAGTCTATAAAATTTCACTTTCTAATGTTTTTGCAGTCATTTTATATTCATTTAAAACTCTTTAACTAATAACACTAAAACCGTATCAAGAAAATGGAAAAATTCTATAATTGAGTAGGTCTGAATTCAAATTTAGTTCAAATTACATGCAAAAAGTGGGTGCAGTTTTATCCGAAGAACGCTAATTTTAATCTGAAGATCCTTTGATGATTACCAAGAATCAAGAACCTGTGTCTATAATTGTTCGGGTGACCGTGGTGATCGATGTTGAAACTCCGTTGTTGTTTTTGGGCCATATTGTCAACAATTCAGTAAAATTATTCGAAATTACATACTTTTGAAACAACGTTCCACGCTTCAATAAGACCACCATGATTACTAGATGTACACTCGATCTACTTCGAGTTCGATGACACATACATTTTATAGGTCAAGTTTAGCATTAAAAAATATGAAAGTGTTGATGTATTCAACAATATTTTCCTTGAAATTGGTCACATTTCTACAGAGTGCTGCTGCTTTATCGAGAGTTTCAGAACCATGGTTCCCAAAATTTGATTGTTTTTCAACAGTTTTTGTTAATTAAATTTAAGTTTCTAATGGAAAAATAAACCGTTCTAAGAAGTTGCAGTTCGATTAAGCCAGCTTCTGTATTTAAATGGTCAGAAAACCATAAAATGTCTTCAATCTTGGCGTATTAAATTCAGGTTTATCGAAAGCTGCAAAAATTGTTATTTGAAACTAACGTAAATAAAATTATTTCTTTATATACAATATTGTAATAAAATTGTCAAAAACCTTTAAAATTCATCTAAATAATTAACTTTTTTATACTCTATTTGCAAACGGAGAGCTCTAAAGTCTTAATGTAATCCAAGCAGTTATTCATAAATAACTGAACATTTGTAGTATGTTTTTTCTAAAGGACAATTGTTATTACTAAAGGTGACAGTTGACCACTAACGGTTGCCCTAAAATCAACTCAATGTCTTCGGTTAACTTTTCTCAAATAACCTTTTCATTAATAACCTTAACTTTAAAAAGGATCATATTAAAATACTAGTTCCTATAACTAATAGAAACTATTTTGGGAGAACAAAATGTTTTTGGTAAAAGTTGCTATCAATATCTGCTACATGCAAATTAAAATAATGTGATCATTTTTAATGTTTGTAACATAAGGTAGTCTGTTGTATAAATATTTTAGCGCAACAGACTTTTGTGTTAGATTACACATTTGCAAAAACTTTAGTTTAATATTAAGAAAAAAAATTGTGTTAATTAGAAAATGTTTATATTTAATACCGCAGATTTCATGCGTGTAGCATTAATGTTTTATATGCCAACAGTTTTTGCTTTCAGTGTCGTAAATATTAATAATTCTCATAAAAGTAAAAAGACGTTTTCTATCTTGTACATAACTTGAACGAATCAACTTAGATGTTGGCATCTTTATGTGTTCAGCATCATACGATGATACAAACCCGTATCACCATAAACATCAGCTAAGCCAATCTTACTCTGCTATTGTTTTCTTTTGACGTAGCGTAGTTTTTCCAAGCCTAATGATGTTGAATAAATGTAGTTATTGCTGTTGTTGTTATTGTTGTTATTGTTTCTTCAAAGCGCATTTAGTACACTTTCCCTTTTAATAAGTTTTTCGTTTTCCATATTTGCAACTGACAAGTTGGCCCAAGCCCGACATTTTTCTTAAATCGTAGAAATCGACAACTTTACTTAGTACTCACATATTTATGTATCCTACATTTCTCAGAGTCTTATTTTTATGGCATTACTTATTTTCTTTATTTCATTTTAGTGTTAGTTTTAGATTTTTTTTTGTTGTTATTTTTTTTTTTATTAACATATTGTGAAAATTTTGCGCTAAAGTTAAAAAGAAAGGAAAATTCTTGCTTTCCGCGCTATTGAAAAACTATCTTAAAACTACATTACACATTAGCGCTTGCCTAAAAACGTTTGCGAACGCTTACAGACGTACAAAAATAAACACTGAAATATCCACTCCATATCCGAATCCCCATCAGTCAGTCATTCAGTTAGTTTTCATCATTATCACCATAATTTTATTTGCTACATGCATCATTACCGTTTTCGCTCAGATAAACAGTGGAAGCAAAAAAAAAATGACAAAATCCGCACGCGCAAATATTTTAGTGTTCGCAAAAAGAATTACACAAAAATGTTGTTAAATTAAAAAAATTATAAAACTTTCTTTTAAAAGTAATATAAAAAACTTACATTTAATTAAGTTACCATAAAAGAGAATCCACTTTCTGTTAATTGAACAAAAAAATTTTTGAAATAATTTAATATCCGTATAAAATTGATCAAGGAAGGTTTGCGTGACTGAAATATCATAGAAGATACCAAACCCCGCCATCATATACTCAACTAATTAAATCAGAAATCGAAAATATCCTGATAAAAAGACTATAGACCGGAATCCTACCTGACATGAAGTATTTATTTTCGTTTTTATTTTATTTTTTCTATTTGTTTTTAAATTTATCTTTTATTTTAATTATTATTTTAAATTCAATACATGTGTAATTCATTTTTTAAATTAATACAATTGGAACTAACACTAATCCTGCGAAATTACTGTCAAGTACTGCAGCTGTGTGAGTTTCATTAATAAGTAAGAGTTATTTAGATAAGTATCTACTCTTTGTTTACTGAATTTATATTGTGTTTATATTGTGTAAAAATATAATATGCATTCCATGATTATGTATATGAACAATTACAACATCTATGTAAAATATTTAAATTGACCAGCTTTGACTGTTGTGAGAATGCAATTTTGAATATTTAAATACTAAATTTAAGAAGACCATATTAACATATATAAATACTTTTGTAAATAAGACCTTATGAAATGTGTACCATTCGTTTACAAGCTAGCTGGTGTTTGAAAAATTTGAGCAGATTGATAGATTAACATATAAAGAAATTTCTGCTAGAAAATCATATATCTGCTATATCCTAATTTAAATCGATAGAATTGTATTTCAACACATATCTATAATCATTATTATTCAATTATCAAATATGTTTACTAATGGAAAGCTCCACTTATTCTTTTAATTTTTTTGGTGCATTATGAAACAGCCCTCGTAGATTTATACAAACCAATTAAAATGAGTATAGTACAAATCTTATTAGCACTGATAAAGGTTTTAAATTGAAAAATTAAATAAACCGACATTTTTTTCGGAAAAAGTCTTGAACATATTTGAGCAGTGATGACATAAATCAGATACGCGCTTTAACGATTGTTTTATTTCGCACTGCAAACAGATTTCATGTTGTAGATAAAGAACATTTCATACACTTAATTGCAATTCGCAAGGGTCTAAGACTGTGGGCATTTCATAAGAATTTTAACGGTATATAACAGCTTAACCGTTTCCGAAATCTTTCTTGTGCTCGTTTCTTACCCGTACGGTTTTGCGATAATACCAGTAAAGGTTTCAGTTCTGACAAGTGCAATGTCCATGAAATGTTTTATAACATTTTTGTTAATTCGCTAAAAATGCCCACAAGGGAACGTGCAACATATTTTTTTATCGCTCCACAAAATCACAGTCATCAAAGTCAGTTCAAAGGACCAAACTCTTCCGCCTTTTTTGTGGTTTCTGTGCATTTGTTTTTTCTTCTTTTTCTCTTTTTCGCCCTTATTGTGAATTTTAATTTTTGGTTTTGTGGCTTAATTTTTGGCAATTGTCCATGTCCATTATAACGTCACAACCAAATAATGCTTAGCATATTTGGCATAACTTGTGTTCTCTTTGCAACGTGCGTAATGTACATCTTATCAAGATGTGCACTTGCGTTCAGAATCCGTTCCCTTTGCCATCTTCTTTGTTCTTCCATAGTGATCGTTGTTATTCTGACAACATAATATTATGACCAATTAGGAGCAAAATTTATATTAGCATCACTTTTTGTTGTGATTTTTTGGTAATGATCGGTTTCCTTTGCATTTTGCAAAAAAATGTAAATGTAAGTTTCAACAAAAATAAACAAGTTTTTATTGTTGAAGCACCATGGCTCTTTTTAAAAATGTTTTCACCTTAATTTCTTTATCTTTACTTCTCTGGAAACATTAAGAAAAAAATTTCTTTATGGATGAAAGGTATTAAAGGCCATTAAATTGTTTTTCTTATTTATTCTTATAAAAAATACAATTTATTTGATTTCTTCCTCTTTCTTTTTTAATTGCATTTCAACAATTCTGACCACGCCTAATATAATAAAATTCGGATAAAAAAACAGACTAATGCATCTATCAATCACTCAATTACAGACCATTTAAAATTGTGCAATGAAAACTCCGAAAGTGTGACCGCTCCACCACTTTCTTTTAATTCATATAACAAAATTGAATTTCCATTGATTGAGAACAATTGTTAAATAGGCAGATTACTAGAGATAATCGATTGTAGAGAACTCTTTACGGTAATGATGAAATGGTCAAATTTTACAGTATAACATTTTAATTTCTAGCATGGCAAAAAAATTTCTAATGACATTTCTCTATAAACTCCGGCGCATATAAATATAGATATAAAATTTAAATTATTCACTATATTCAATTATTTATTTCAAATATGCGTTGTAATTTAACGTCAGTTAGTACGAAAGTGAATTTTTTACTTAATAGAAACATGTATATTAGATAGAAAGGTTTCGAATAGTAGTGAACAACAAAAACTCTTTTTTTTTCGACTAATATTTGGCAATATTCGAAACAGCTGTATGGTTAGGCAAAAATTCCATTAATTAAAACATATTCACACTGACTTATTTTGGCACTTGCTCATTTATATTAATAACTGAACGTTCACTTTATAATGAGCTCATCAATGCAGCTGATAGAACTTTTATAAATTTTTTCAAACTTCACTAAATAATTAATTACACAAAAAAATTAAATACATAATTGATATATCAAATTATTCATATATATTTTTTATATCAATTATTTATTCAATTAATAAAAACAAATATTTTATTAAATACTTACTTTCTCAGTGCCTTTGTTTACAGCTCAGCTGTTGTTTGTTTACATTTTACATACAAAACATAATACACATAATTCAAATTTCGGTAATTTTACTTATAGGAAATTTATTTTTAAGGGTTGAATTTGACATATTTCGCGTTAAATGAGCTGATTTATTAATAATTAGTTCATTTATATGAAAGCTAATTGTATGGTAAATCATCCTTATTACTAGCTATAATGAGTAAAACCACCTAAATGAGACAGTGTGAATGTGCTATTATTTCACTACTTTTCAAGATCTCTCTACAAAATTATTTATTTTGTCAATTACTCAAAAAAAGATCCGAGCGAACGTATTCGTAATGTGTAATATATAATATGCGTAATATAATAGAAAGAAAGAAATTATTTTATTTCTTTCACAAATAGAAAGAAATATTTAATATTCCTATTAAATATTATAATAAATTGCTTGCTTTAAATATAATAAAGTGACAGCACATTAGCTTTATATAGAGAATTGATATCTACCAGACAGGAGGGACGAACGGTTAGGCAATTCCAATTATTTATGGAAACTATGTCGAGGAATTGGGAGCAGATGCGAAGATAGAATCGCAAGATGCTAGTGTTAGGGAAGCGGTGTATAATTATATTGTAACTAAAATTGTTTTAAATGCATTCATAAATGGCTTAGATGGAGAAATCGGCCAATACATGAATAATTGTCGTCCAAAATCATTATCAGAAGCCGGAAGATTTGCACAGGATGAAGAATCCGGAATAAGATACAAACAAAGCACGAGACGAAATTTCAGTGTTAAAGTAACACAGGTAAAGTGCTATAATTGCGGAAAATTAGAACACATCGCTACAAAATGTACCATGAGCAAGGAACAAACCAATAGTAATGATGGGAAAATTATGAAATGCTATAAATGCGGCAAAACAGGACATTTTGCAAATAAGTGCTATTCAAATGTAGCACAGAAGAATATTTCTTTGGAAGGAAATAAAAATTTTTCGCCATTAGAAAACGTAGTTAAGGCAACGTTTTCAATTAACTTCACTAAAGAAAGTACTTATATAATAATAGATCATAAAAAATGTTACTATAAATTTTTGATAGATACCGGAACTAGTATTAGTTTAATCAAATTTAAAGGTATATATATATAGAAGAGATGAATAATGGTAATACAATAGAATTAGTTGGTATAGGTAAAAAATCAGAAAAAACAATGGGAAATGCATCCATTAGAATAGGAATTAGGAATAAAAAAGGGAAAACGGATAATTATAGATGGAAATTTCACGTGATACCAAATGATTTGGTTTACGGATATGATGGCATAATTGGAGTTGATTTTTTAGGCCATTTTAAGTGCAAGATAAATTATGACCAGGATCTGTTTTATGTTGATAAAAATATGTATAGTCTCCAATGTAATAAATTTGAAGAATTTGTCCCGCCAAGGAGGGAAGTATTTCGTTAGTAAAGGTTAAAGTTAGTAAAGGTAAAAAGAATGGATTAGACGTATATGTTCCACGTTATGAAGATGAAAAAATTGTCATTCCTTATTGTATTAGTACAATGAGAAATGGAAAATGCTTGGTGAGCATTATAAATAAATGTGAGGAAATGGTATTAATTGATTTTCCATTGAAGGTAGAAGATCTTAGGAGTTATAATATTGTTAATAATTGTAAAGAGGATCCTAAGAAAGAAAAATTAATGAAAGAAAGAGTGTTCCAAATAAGAAATAGAAAAGAATGAATCAATTAGAAAATTGATTTCAGAATATAGCGATTTGTTTATTATAGAAGGAGAAAAATTGAGTTTCACTGACACGTTAACTTGTGACATAAGAACACAAGAAGGAGTAAAACCTATCTATACAAAGACATATAGATATCAAAAGGTACATGAAGAGGAAACCAGGTGAAGAAATTGTTAGAAAACGTTGTTATACAGAATTCTAAGTCGCCATGGAATTCTCCTGTGTGGATGGTTCCGAAAAAAAAAGATGCTTCTGGAACAACTAAGTGGCGAATGGTAGTCGATTTTAGAAAATTAAATGAAATGACGGTGGCGGATACATATCCAATACCAAATATTAATGAGATTTTAGATCAACTAGGAACATCCAAATATTTTACAACGCTAGATCTAACAAATGGATTCCATCAAATTAAAATAACAGAAGAGGATATCGAGAAAACAGCATTTATTACTCCACATAGGCATTATGAATTTAAAAGAATGCCATTTGGATTGAAAAATGCACTTAGCATTTTTCAAAGAATGATGGATATCATTCTGATGGGATTAAAAGGAATTAAATGTTTTGTATACATGGATGATATTGTGGTATATGGCAAGAGTTTAAAAGACCATTATGAAAAATTAAGAGATGTTTTGGAACAATTAAGGAGAGCCAATTAAGGAGTCGCATATTTGGGTCATGTTATTGGAGAACGGGGTGTTAAACCTAATCCCGATAAGATATCGGCAATAGTGAAATTGTCTCCTCCAAAGAGTGTTAAAGAAACACAGTCGTTCATGGGAGCGATCAACTATTATAGAAGATTTATTAAAGGTTTTAGCCAAATAGCAGCACCTGTTAATAAACTTCTTAGGAAAGAAGTTGAATTTTATTGGAGGGAGGAGCAGGACAAAGCATTTGGAAAATTGAAGGATAGTTTAGCTAGTGTAGTGACCTTGCAATTTCCAGATTTTGAAAAGAAATTTATAGTTACAACAGATGCTTCGAACGAAGGTCTGGAAGCAGTTCTATCGCAGAAAACTGGTAACAAAGATATGCCGATTCAGTTTATTAGTAGGAGTTTGAATACTGCTGAGAGAAATTATAGCACAACAGAAAAAGAATGTTTGGCTATTGTTTGGGCTGTAAAGGTATTTACACCTTATTTGTATGGGAAAAAATTTTTGATAAGAACAGAGCATAAGCCGTTGAAATGGTTATTCAATGTAAAGGACCCTGGATCAAGATTGGTACGATGGAGACTTAAATTAGAAGAGTATATATATGATATTGAATATAAGAAAGGAGTTGAAAATATAGTAGTAGATCATTTGAGTAGAAATGTCTTAGTAGTAATAAAAAAAGAAAAGAAAAAGAAATGTTGTAGTTGCTGTAGTGAACAGAGCAAACAAGAAGATAAAAAACCGGAAAGTGCTCAAGACGAAATTGAATTTGAAAATAATGGAAATAAATCGGTTAAAGTAAACTCGAAAAGCAGTATTGAGGAAAATGTTCAGGAGAGAGGGAAAGTTATCGAGATAACAGATTTTCTGAAAATGAAAGAAATAATTAAGGAGTATCATGACAGCATTATAGGTGGTCATGTGGGACAAAAAGCAACGATTACGAAAATTAGAGAGAAATATACGTGGCAAAATTTAAATGATATGGTTGCAGATTATGTAAGAGCTTGTAAAAAGTGTCAATTAGGTAAAATTGATAGACATCCTACTAGAATGCCTATGCAACTGGTTTCAAATGCTACTTGTGCACTTGAACAAATTAATTTGGATCTAACTGGTCCTTATCCAGTATCCGAATCTGGAAATTTGTACGCATTAAGTATACAAGACAGTCTTTCAAAATATGTGAGTTTCACACCACTTAAAGATAAAAGTCCCGAAACGGTTGCTCAAGCTTTTGTAAACGAATGGATTACCTATTTTGGTATTCCAAAAATAATATTAACGGATAATGGTACAGAGTAATGAGCTGATGAAAGATTTAGCTAAAATCTTCAAGATTAAACATATTACTACTAGTGAGGCTCATTCACAAGCAAATGGATCTATAGAAAGAGTACATGGAAGGTTAAAGGAATATTTGAATACAGTTGATTTTGAGAAATCAAACTGGGATGAAGCTATGAAGTTTGCAGGTTTATGTTATAACACAACAACTCATTCCTCTACGGGTTTTTCACCCGTAATAGTTTTTGGAAGAAAAGGAAATAGTGGAATTGACGCCTTAGATTTAGTAACTATAGGGGGATACGTGAATAATATTAAACATATAATAGAGAACATTGAAATGGACGTAAAAAGGAGTACAACTGCTTCAAAAGAAAAATCTAAATTAGTATATGATAAAAAAGCAACAGATACACCATATTATGAAGTAGGTCAAAAAATATTAATCAGAAATTTGACAAAAAATAAAAAGTTAAAAAACACTTTTACTGGTCCATATACTATAATAAAGGTTACAGAAACAAATGTTTTCATACGAACAAATCAAAGAACAAGAAAATTTTCAAAAAATTTGATTAAAAGATATGTTGAAAACTAATAATCTTGATTAGCTTAATTTTGGCAGTATTTGAGGAAAATAAGCAATTAATATTAGAAAAAAGAGAATAGTTATTTTTTTAGGGATAATGAATATTTTGCCATGTTCAATAATTGCGATGAATTTGAAACTATTGATAACAGTTAATGAGTTAGTAACCGAATCCACGATAAAAATGGATAATTGTATTCTTAATAACCTTATGAGAAGAAATAGTAAACATTGTCAAATTAAGTATATACATTATAATGTTGAGGCATATATGACAATAAATTGTAACAAATATTTGTATGCTGTAATAAATGAAATAAAATATGAATATGAGTGTAAACAGAAATAAAATTAAAGAAAAATGATATTTGAATGAAGTTTGTTTATTGTATTTTGATTTTAGTTGCAAGTTCGAAACTGTAGACTATAAAATTACTATATCAGAGGATAAAAACGAAACTATTTTTTAAAAGATTTATATTATTATCATGATGATTGTTTTTTAAATGTAAAAATTAATGGAGCTAAATCTAAGTAATATTAATATGTGACACTAAGATTAATAATAGTTATTGTAAAATGTATAAAAGGGAGTTTATGCATAAATATATTTAATAAATGTTTTAATATAAAGAAAGAATCGCTAAAACGTTTGCCGAATAATATTGTAGTATATAGTAAAAAAATCAAACAGTTAAAACAAATAAAACTGGAAATAAATGTAATTATGAATGGTAAATAAAAAAATATACAATAATTTTTTAGAACTTAAGATATATGTTATAGAAAACAATACTTTTGTATTTACTTTACTGTATTTATGTTGATTTATATGTTAGAATTGTAAAAAATATTACAAAAAAAAGTTATCGAGTGGAAGCTTTTGGAGGCCAAGTTGATGTTGACTTTTCTAGACAATTGTGATTAAGGATCTGCTTCTAAAAGTAAAGACAATTACTTTGTCACTGCCTTTCTTTAAGGACGGAGGTGTTATGTGGATTTGATCCACATATTTATCAATTTAAGTTTGTCTTACAAACCAATAGACAAAGCAACAAAAACGGCTTTTAATGTTGCTTATTTTAAATGATAAATAATCTAAACCTAATGTTATCGTCAACCGGATGTTGTTTGTAAAGGACATTGTTGATCATTCAAGTATCCAAAGGGAAATTCCATTATTTCCATATATACTTTTGTATAGATAAATTGTATTACTGATTATAAATACAAGGCACCGTATCTAATTACAATTATGAAAATATATGTGAAAAAGACAATAGAAGGAAAAATCCCAAGTGCCGGACTTCCGTCCTTGTATCCCATTTTGAACCTTTTTGCAAACAACAATAAAATGTAATAATACAATCCACTAAAAATAGCGATAACTGACAACATATTATTTCAACCTTGATAGAAAATTAGTTAAGTTAGTTATAAGATAATTTTATATAAATAAAGAAACAACTTTCAAGAAAAGTGAGTAATTTTAAACTACTCAATCTGTTTGCATTTATTGTCGAGGGACATTAGGCATAACAGACGCCAATAACGAGCTAAAATAAAAATTAAGGTTTTAAAAAGTAAATAAAAAATTATTGTTTTTTATCGATACGTTTTTCAGCAAACTTGCAATGATTAAATGGACAAACATTTTTAATTTCCTATCTTCCCTAGAAGGGGGTGACTTCTCTTGGAAAAGGAGTCATGTTTCAATAATTTTTTTGAAAGGCTTTGTTTTTACAGAATAATTTAAAGAAATTTTTGAAACATAACCTCTTCTTAAAACCGAAGAATGGGATACAATATCCAAGGCAACAATGTTTATTTATTCATAGCGAGTTTGTTGAAAACACGAAATTCGTATCTCTTGAATTAAGACAAATTTTTAAACATTTCAATCTTCAATTTTTGAACTTTGCAAATTTTATTTTAGTAGCCACAAATTTAAAACGTTTAAAAATTAATAAAGAAATTTTGTGTCGCACAGCATAAGCTGCCTTAACTCATATTAAACAAACTTTTTTATAAATTGGGTACATCGATATTATATTAAATACAAAATTCGCAATTTATGGCTTTTTGTTATTTTGCAATAACAAATAAATTAAATGGGTAGCATCAGCGCACAAGCTATCTGTCGCGTCTATATATTGTTAGACGGTTTCATTCAAAAATTTGTTACTTAAAAGTCCAACACCTGAAGAAATAAGTATTATCGAAGGGAAAATTATTCAGATCCGCTAAATGCACAAAAATCTATTGTCAGTTTGTAGTGCTCCAAAATTGTAATCGTGCAATCTAACCAGACAACTTACAAAACAACTATGTAGATACACTTTAATAGACACATAAAAAAGAGAAAACCTTTCTAAGGAACGACTAAAATATGTCACAGAAGAACGCGCTCACTCTTAAATTTTACAAGGAGTAGTTTCAATCTGCATAGGTTTGAAATTATTTCATTAATGGTCATTAATTTTTAGGTACATACGGGACTGAATTCTTTGCCTCTAGTAAAAACTACTACTGAAGATGTCAGAATGAAGGCATGGAAGAAACAATTAATTGTTCATTGTGTCTCTGTTTGGATCTCTCCGTCTATGCAAAGATTCAATTTCTAAGAAAATATCTAGATTTAAAAGTTAGCAGAGCTAGTCACAATCAATACCGATACTGATACCTCAATGGTATCGCAATGGGCATGAGATCTATATGACTCCAAATATTTTATATGTTCATTACTGTCATAACAGTAATAACAATAATAATTTAACCAGTTCTATATCATTATTATATCATATCAAACATTTACCAAATACACTAAAAAAAAATTTGTAAATTATTACAACTTAAAATAAATATTTAATAATATACAATGCTTGATATATACTAAAATTATATTATTAAGCACCTGAAGAAGTATATTAACTCATTAACTTATTAACTCTTCAATATTATTTTTTTATGCATATTGGTATATTTGATCTATATGCTCACCTTATGGTAGATAGACTTATGTAAACTTACTTGTAATATTAATTAAAAAAAACCTCTTGTTAGTCAATATGACTAGATGTTGTAAATTTAAACTCTACATTTTGTTTAAATATAATAAGAAAAAAAAAACTTAAAAGATATAATCTAATTTTTCATATAACATTTTATTGTTTTATTTAACATTCTGTTAATATATTGGAATTTGATTTCTTCAGTATTTTTATGAATAATAATTTATTCGATCACTTATCGTAAAAGATAAGTTGCGTATACACAAACTAGTATGCAGTCTTAATATGATCTAATTTATTTTACAACCACATTAAGTACACGGACCGTACATGTACGTATTTTTGCAACAATTGTGTACCAGGCCTAAAAGAGCACCAGTGCAACTAGCATTCATGACTTGTTAAGCTAACACTCTAGAGAAGTACGCTACTCAATCCTTTTTAAGTACAAAGTCATTAATCCTCAGTGTGCACACAATGTCACTTTGGTGAACTCGTAAACCTATTTTGTTGAGGCTCCCGTTCTTGTCGAATTTTGTTTGAAAAATGAAAACTATGGACTAGAAATACTTCATGTGTTTAACAAAGTTTTTACTGTAGTATAATTATTTGTTTGAAATTTATTTAAAGTATTAAATCAAAGTTAACTAATATAATTTATTATTATAATTTTTTAAAATTGAGAAACCGTCAATACTTAAATATATAATATATAAAATTTTAATGCTATATTCGAAAATAATTTGTTTATATTATTATATCTTGTTAAATAATTATCGTTAATAATTGCTCAAGAAAAACCTATTCATTTTTATTTGATTTAATTACTCGATTACTTTTTATTCGTGCATCATAAACCGGGTAGAATTAACCGAGTTCGATTAACCGAGTACAATTAACCGATTATAATCGATCGATTACTCATTTGACGTTATTCGAATATATTTAACACATCACTAATGTTTGGCATACTTCGAAGGTCATCAGTGTTTAATATTAAAAAATACGATTATTTAATTCCGACTTTAGAATTTACTAAAAAAATACACAGAAACATGTCCAAAAAGGCATTAATTATATTAGCACCAGGTGGTGAGGAAATGGAATTCGTAGTCTCAGCTGATGTGCTACGTCGGGCTGGTGTATGTATTTCGAACTATTTTTAGCGTTTAAGCCAAAATAACTTTGAATTCCAAGTGCAATAATTTATAAATAGGTGAAAGTCACAGTCGCTGGTTTGGAAGGATGCGAACCAGTTAAATGCTCCCGAGATGTTGTTATTGTCCCAGACACCAGTTTACTTGAGGCAAAATCTGATCAATTTGACGTAATTGTTTTACCGGGTATATGTCAACATTACTTCCCGCAAATATACAACCTATTAAATTATGATTTAATTTTATACTTAAGGTGGACTTGGTGGTTCCAAAGCTATGTCAAAGTGTAACGTTTTAGGTGAACTACTTAAAAATCAGGAAGCAGAAGGTCGGCTTGTTGCTGCAATTTGTGCTGCGCCTACTGCATTGGCCGCACATTGCATTGGCGTTGGCAAGTCACTTACTTCTTATCCATCTGTTAAGTCACAATTAGAATCACAATATAAGTACGTAGTATATATTAAAACTTAATACAATTTTTTATATATTTAATTGTATTTTTTAAGGTATGTTGAAGATAAGAACGTCGTACAGGATGGTAATTTGATAACAAGTCGTGGACCGGGTACTGCCTTTGATTTTGCATTAAAAATAGCTGAAGCACTTGCTGGAGCTGATAAAGCTCGTGAAGTTGCTAAGGGAATGTTGTTACAATAAAGTACTCAATTTAAATAAAAACAATTATTTGGTGATCCTAAAATAATTTTTAACCTGTGAGAGAAAAATATTTATTTCTTATAATAAAACATAATAAATTAAAATATAGTTATTTATTTTTTCAAATTCAACGTATAAAATTTTTAAGTTTTTCAATTCTACGAGGAAAGACAATAACTGTCGGACTATAAGAATAAAATGAAAGAATTGCTTAAAGCACGAAGTTTACGAGTTAAAACAAAAAACATGCTTTCCTTCTAAAATTACTAATTTTACATAAAACACAGCCTAGATTTCCATTTTTTAACTTATAACTGTCTTAAGCTACTAAATAAAATTATACACAATAACACTGTATCTTTAATCCATTTTTTTTCTTAAGCGTCCGAATACTACTACTTGGATCCGGAATCGAAATGTTTGACGTAGAGAAAACCGGAATCGAACTGAAAACAATATATCGGTTTATTTCGGTCCATCACCGAACGCGAAAATTAAAATTTCAAAATTAATCTTTATTTATAAAAGTAGGAGTTATTTTTTTATTACATAATCATTTAATCATGAGAAAAAATCATTTGTCACAAATACATAAAATATATTCACTCAGAACTGAACCGAAAAAAACCTGTACGAAATGAAAACCCAACCTGAAATAATAAATATATAACATATTTGTATATTTTTTTTTCATTGAACCGGAACGATTAGGGTTAAACAGGGCTAAATACAATAAAACACTCAGAAACATGGACTTATAGCCCTCCGCACAGATGCAGTCTCCACTTCAAAACCAAGGTTCTCAACAGGCTTCCACCTAACATCTCTCAGAAAGAACATCTCCCCCATACAAAAAGAACTCATCAAGATCAGAATATAGCCGAGTGCTTAACAGTTACTTGTCATGCAGGAACACGTCTATCCTAAATGTGTGCCTAAACTGCAACTTTACCATAATAGCGTCGCTCATCTGTTCGCATGCCCCATTGCATACATAAACCTCCGTCCAATCAACTCTTCGACCCACCCCATTCAACTGGCCAGATTTCTCCGTCTGATTTAAATCCGATTTATTCCCTATCCACCCCTTCTCCCTTATTCACATTTTATTTAGCACCAACCATTACCCTTACACATTCTAACCGATGTATTCAACTTGTAAAACTTTTTATGTGGTTACCACTTTTTTATGTGGTTATGGTTACCACAAGACATAAAGATCAATTTTTTATCACATAATTGTCTTCAGCTTGTGCATAAAGTAAGGCAGTCACAAATCTTCTAAACCTATACTTTTTTTTACCGCATACCTTTCTTACAATAAAAATATTTAAATAAAATATAAAAGACAAACTTTTACATTTTTGAAAAATCGTTTTTATTAAATCTTTATTATATATTCTTAGTATATAAAGTATATAATATGTATAAGTTAATATATAGACAATTTATTATCTATATATAATATATATATCTGTTTATTTTATATGAATTTTTTTTATCGTTTCAATATATAAACAGTTAATTTTCGTGAATATTTTTAATCGAATATTATTTTCGTTTAATTGTTTTTATTTTTTTAAATTATTTTGCCATTATAGTTAAAAAAATAAAACTTTAATAACTAAATCGCTAAAAAGGTAGTAGGTAGAATTTGTTTACATATATATATATATTTTTTTTTTAAAGATTTTTTAATATTTTTTATACAAAAACTATATATAAAAATAGTATTTTTACGCGCTCAAACTGCCACAAATAAAACAATATTTAGAAAATAAAAACTACAATTATTATTACTATTATAATTATTATTTAAAATGTTATGGAGTAAAATTAATTACCGGGTGAATTATCACGCTTTTTACACCCCACAATTACAATTTCGGCTAACAAAAAATTTAATATAACTGCTTATATATGTTTTTTAGCACTTTCAAGGCATTGTTTTTGTTATGTTAAAAATAAAAATTATTTTTTTATGGTATGTATGGGTTACAAGGGCGAGGATAGAGTGTTTAATGTAATCAATCTTTTTTGTTTAAATTGCTTATTTTTTTTTTGTTAGCTGTCTGTCTTCTTACCACAAAATCAACGAAAAATAATTATTATGTTAAAATTAATTACATTTTATACTATTTTAAAAACAAACTTAAATTTTAAATTCGAATTGTTGTATTTCAATTTTTTATTGGCATTTGTATATTTTTAACTGTTAGCAAGATTCGCGACTACAGAACACGGAACTGCAGATTCAAATTAATTGAGTTATTTTTTACTAGAAACAAGACCTATCATGACTGGAAATACATAGTTCATAATGATATAATTACAACTAAAAATTTTGCTTCATTGCTCTTTATATCTGTCACGTGTTTTATGTTCTTACAAATCATTTTGCACAGTATAATTAAATGTTAAAAATTAGTCTAGGAGTTTCGGGAGCAATAACTTTTCTAATATTAAATATTTTGTTCTATAAGTAAAATAGTGCATTTTGTTAATATAACAGAATTAATTTATTTACTTTTCGTTGCTTTTGTTGTAAAATAGAGGATTTTCTAAAATATATATAAAAATATATCCCTTTTAAAACGAACTGATGTACAAAATGTTCTTTATATAAATAAAAAAAATATATGAAACATATTTATATAAATTACATTTATTAATTATTAATGTACTCTCCTTTATTTTACTGTTTAAACGGCATATTTTATTTATTTATTAAAACCTTGAATTGCTTTAAATTTGTTCTAGTGAACCATAGAATACATTGTAAACACCTACAATAGCTTTGCTGGACTTATCTAAAAAAATCAGTTAATAAATTGCATCTATAAATTAACGCATACTGTTTGACAAGGCAAGACACTTCAATTTCTGAAGAGCTCTACAGAACACAATGAGAAATGCAGTAGGTTTTATTTTATTAATTACATCATTTATATATATATATATGTACATATATATATACATATATAAATTATTCTTTTTGTTTTGCCAGCTATCGAACTGTATTAGCTACTTGTATACTATGGTGTAGTTAGTTAGGCTTTTACATTTCTAATAGTTTTTTATGAAATATTTATTTTTTATTAGATTTTTTTTTTTAATTTTAACTGGAAGCATGCAAAGTCCGTAATTATGCGTTAGAGAAATTTATTTTGTTCTTATTTGAACTCATATTTTTTATTCTCTTTATCTCTTTTTTAAATCAATGTTTTATTTAATTTATTTCTTTATTTAATTTTTACTTCTTTCACTGTTTAAACATAATTTTTGAAAATTAATAATTTTTATCAGATTTGGGATTTCAAAAGTTGAACTTTTAGATTTCAATGCTTACAGCTCACAACTGAATTGCCTTCGTTTGAATAATTTTTTGTAATTATAATAAGAGAACGAAGAGAATAATGAGAAGAAATAAATTTATTAAATTTCAGTACAAAAAACAGTACAAAAAAAACTACACTGAAATAAGGTTTGAATCTGTGATCTCTGGTTTTAGTATCTAACCCTTAGTTCGATTGCATTTATATTGGCTAATTAGTTTAGTTATTTGGTTATGTCGAAATACAACTTAATATTATGAGTATTTTTTTTAAATTGCATTTTATTGAAACATTAGAATATCTAGAAGTAAGTAAATATATTTTCTAATGGAAATATTTGCAATGTCAAACTTAATTATTTTAGATTTTTGCTTTCAAAACAATCAAAACAATCTATAACAGATTCCAAAATTGTTCTATTAATGTATATCATCACGCTTTCTACAAATTGCCAACAAAAATATAGAGAGCTCAGTTCAAATAATATACGTTTTATTTTTTATCACTAACTTGAGAAATTTTTCAAATCTCGGTGAAGTTAATAGAAGTATTTCGAAACTGTGGCGAGTAAAAATTTTAAGAAAATAGCGAAACATTAAAAACTTCAAAAACTCATAAAATAATCTCAATTACAAGCAAATTTAGGGGAATGGAAAGTTTCGAAAACATGATACACATAAAAGGAACCATTTAACCAGCTCTTACTTTCCTTATCTGTCTTTCATTTTTATTTCTTAACCATTTCTTGACCACCAATATTCTATATTTTTTATTATTTGTATAACTTTTTTTCTCTTATTATGAATTTTGTAGTTTTAGATATTTTTCTTATTCCTTTACACTTTCTGTATTTCGATCATTATATAGTTTATTTAAAAAAAAGGAATAAAATCTCTGAAGCTATATATGTTAATTCAAATCAATTCTCAGAACAAGGTCAATTCAAATAAATCAAAAAAGTAAGAAAAAAGTCTATTATATTAGTTTTAAAAAGGAGGAAAATGTGGAGAATAAGTGGGGTTTTCTTTCAAGTTTTTAAATACTTAATATATTTTTAGGTTCAGTTTAGTATATTTTTTCTAAAAATTTATTTACGTTGCCCTTTATAATATTATATCCATGTTTATATTGTAATTGCGTTTGTATACATTATATCATTTAGAAATCATGGTTCTTTATTAAAATGCTTCTTGTTTTAATCTATATATTCTACCACTTATCCATTATAATTTCTTCACATTTGTGCTATATTTATTACTGTTAAAATTTATTTGTTTTTAGGACTGAATAGGTTTTTCGAACGTTTTCTTTTTGTTTCCAAATTATCTTTATTTTGAGTTTATTTATTTATTTCTTTTTTTTATGAGAAGAATGAAAAAACTTGTAGACGAAAGGAATTTGACTTTAACGTTCCAGATTACATTACTTCCATATATTTTGTAAATTGAAGACTATTTATAAGGGCACATAAATGGGATTCGATTTTTAAAAAATTCTTTTCTAATTTTATCTTGTTTACTCTACTCTTTGTTTCTTGTTTACTCTTTACATTTTCCTGTTTTTCCTTTATTTCTATTCTGTTTTTACATTGGTACTTTAGTTTTTACTTAATTTTTTTTCTTTTTATTATTACTACTCTTCTCTTAATATCTTTAACTAAGCTCTCTTATTTATTTATGTTTTAAGTTCCAATGTTCAACAATGCTCAGAAACTGAATTACTTGAATGTTTTTTTAATACATTGTTACCTTTTGTTTCTTCGTCTATATTTTATTTAATTATATATACTTTTATTTCTTTTATTATTTGCTTATAAATCATTTTTTACATTTCATATCAGTAAATTCTTCCTATTTTGCAATTTCGTCGTTATTGTAAACCAGGCATAAATCGACTGATCAACTGATCGACTGATCGACTTAAGCAGAAGTAGTAAAATGTAAAATAGTTTCTTATAAGCAAATGGTATAAGAAATAAAAATAAATACAATTTTAAATATAAAATAAATATTGCATTGTTAACTATTTTATTAAATGAATACCGATTTCTTGAGACCATAACAATCTACTCCATTATCTCTGTTATTTTTTTTTTATACATATATTTCCTTCTCTACGCATAATTACGAATATTGTTTGCTTCAGTATGAAAGCAAAAACAAAAATAAAAAAAAATTAAAAAATTTTACATATTTAAATAATAATTGCTAAAAATGCCCGTATATATATACATATACATATATATACATATATATATTTAATTTTTTTTTAATATATTTTAATATGTTTTATTTATATAATTATTATCAATTTTAATTTGCATGTATAAAAAATTATCAAAAGTGGTTTCATTTTAAATTTACTTTCGAATTTGCTCGTAAACTATTTTTAAGTGTCTGGAACTGTATCAAGTCTGTTTAATATGCGAAATGTTTTAATCTTACAATTAAAATATATATTTATATATTTGTTTTGTTTTAATTTTCATTGTTTTCAATTTTTCTTTTCCATTGAAATATATACACAAGAAGTATATTATATTTTTGTAAATATATCTTAATATATATATAAAATATGTAATTTCCATTTAAAAAATTCGAAAATAAAATATATAGTATAGAACAGTTTGTAAAATAACGAATAAACATTTAAATGAAATAAATTTTTAAAATTTTATATACGTTTTTAACTGTCTGTAAACTTCATGCAAATTGTTTAAAACTGTTTTTGTGGCAAACAATTAAAGTAACACAATAATACATATTAAAAACGATATTTTTAAATTGCTGTTAGCTAAATGAAATATTTCATAAAAACTTAAAAAATATTTAATTGAAAATATATTTCAAAAAGTTATTTGTTTTTGCTTTTATATCAATTTTAATGTAGTTAATTATATTTTTATTTTATACTTAAATATTCATATTTATTATATATATTATTGATTTATTAGTTATTTAAATTATTAAAATTATTTATTTTTTTATTTTTTTTTGCGAAAAGCACAGCACACTATAGGCATCTTTTAAATTTTTTTTATGATCGATAATTTTAATATTTTTTAATTTTTTCTTTGGAGTATAAAATAATTCGAATTATTTCTTTTTTATAAAATTTATTATTATTTTTGTTTTCTTTTTTGCAGCAAGGATTTACTTAATATGTTTTTCTATTTTTTTATATTGAAATCATTACACTTCACAAAACAAGAAATTAAATAAAATTTAAGTAAAAAATATGAAAGTAATCACTAATTTTACATTACTCGTTATAACTATTAGCTTTTAACCGATTTATTATTATTAATTAATTATGTTTTATTTTTTTATAAATTTTTCTCATTCTTCTGAAATATTTTAATTATGTATGTTTTGTGTTTATGTTATTTAAAATGTAAAAAATAATAAGTTACTTGTATGTAGTTGTGGATGTAGTTAAGAGTTGTATTTATAGTCATGCAACCTTTATATAAAGGCGTCGCAATCTCCCTACTCCTATGCCTAATATAGTTTTTTCTTGCTTTCTTTATTTTATAGGTTATTTCACCAACTCGTTTAACGTTAGTATTTATGATAAAGACATTGTTATCGTTTTCGTCTCGTGCCTTGAACTATTTTCTATTGCATCGATGTAAGTCCAGCCGAACTGCTAATGTGCGACGAGGTACCCAGTGTAGATGCCATATCCTGATAACTGAACTGTAGTTTTTAAAATGAAGAAAGAAATTAATTAGCTTAAAATAACATAGATAGTTTAAAAATAACTTAAAAAGTAAAGCAATTAATGTCAGGTTTCCAAAATAGAATGTGGGTTTTTCTTTAAATATTTAAACAAAAAGTTATGGGCTTTGCAAAATTATCAATTATGCTAAAAAAATATTTCTTGTGTATTCGACGTTAACATTTATAGATTTGAAAAAGCAAAAATAAAAATTTACAAATCCACTTAGTTCTTGATCTACTCCAGTATATTATATTTTGCTTTTTACCATAAATATGTATAAGAACCACTGTAGGTATCATTCAAGAATCTTGAGTTTCGTGAGTTTTTTGTAGAATTGGCATCAATTTTAAATATTAATTTCGTTAAATGCTTATTTTTGACATATGTTTTTTGTTGTATTGTATAAAATTTAAAATACTTATTTAAGTTGATTAATTTAAATAAAAGAAAATATTAAAAATGAATATTAGAAGGGCAATGGTAACAATTTTTATCTTATATATTGAAATAAATTTATTTATTTATATATTTGAAATTATTAGTAAATGAAATGCTTATATGATTTTAACGTTTGACTGGAATTTCGCAACATATTTCCTGTGAACAATCACAATAGACTGACTTTTGCATTTGGGTACACTGAAACTTAGGACGTAGGTTTAATTGCCGATTAACCGGTAGGTTTCCATTTAAAAAAAGTATGTGTTTATTTGTCTAAAAGCAGTGTGATTTATACAACTAAATTTTATTTTCTTTTTTTGTTTTTGGGGTTTTGTGTGAATTTTTCAATATAGTTTACTTTCAATATAGTTTTATTTTAATTTTAAAATTGACAAAATTTATTATACTTAATGGTAAATGAAAAACTTGTACACATAACATTCAAGAAATTTACTATGTGCTATTGAGCTACACGACTCTTAACGACTTAACACTTCCAGCTACAAAAACAATGTATATTGGCTATTTCATTTAAAGAAATACTGGCAACTCTGAACAGAATTAGTCACTTGCATAATTTTAGAACATAAACGTACAGATTTTCAATCAATTGTTAGGGAGGTAAAATCAATTTATCAATCAACTCTTTAATATATTTTATATGAAATTACAAAAATAACTACCTTACATGAAAAATGCATTTTATATTTTTCGTTTTAAAAATATTCGGGAGGCCAGTACGAGTTATTCATGGCTTTTATATTTATAACTCAAAAATAACAATTATTTGTGATTTATTTTCCCTGATTAGAAAATTAAAATGTATTGTGTAAATTTGTATGTATAAAAGGTTGTGTATTCTATCGCACTTTTTAAATAGTGTAAAACACTTATATTTAATATATCTATAATATTTATACTATATATATTTATATTTAATCACAAATATTAAAATTATATCAGTATACGTACTTGCGGGAAAAGTGGTTCTTCAGCTATTGAAGCAAGTTGACCGGTAGGATCAGGCGGTGTAAGTTCAACGCTTTCGCCAGTAAACTCTTTATCAAAGTAACGCGTATCTGTATCGGATGTTACTAGTGGTTTGAAAGGCGGTGTTATCTATTTTAAAAATTTTTTTACATAATTTTATTTAATATATATTTTTTTAGAGTTATAAGCTAAACCTTTTTGTGTACTAAATCTGTCCAATTAATACTCGCAAAGAAGGGGTGTCCTTGTATTTCTTTCACATCGTCTTGACCACCACCTAAACGCTTTTTAGGATCCTTAGCCAATAGACCAGCTAAAAGACTTTTTGCTTCTTCAGATATTGTTCGTGGGAACTTTACTTCTTCCACTAATATCAGTGTAAATAGTATATCATGATCGCGATTATAAAATGGAAGACGTCCACAAATCTATGAAAATTAAAATAATAAATTATTAATTTTTTTTTAATGTTTGAATTACATATAAAATTTTTATGCATACCATTTCGTACATGACAACACCCGTGCCCCACCAATCTACAGCATGACCATAATCATTGTCCTCTAATACTTCAGGCGCTAGATATTCGGGTGTTCCGCAAAAAGTTTTTGTGGTTCTTCCATATGTTATATCTTCTTTGCAAAGACCAAAATCAGCTATTTTTATGTGACCGTCTTTATCCAGCAAAAGATTTTCAAGTTTTAAATCACGATATATTATGCCTTGCGAATGTAAATAGCCTAATGCGGATATTATTTCGGCACCATAGAAACGTGTACGATCTTCGGTAAAGAAACGTTCACGACTTAAATGAAAAAATAGTTCTCCACCATTCACATATTGCATGACGAAACAGAGACGGTCGTTTGTTTGAAATGAATATTTTAGTGACTATAAGAACAAAAATATAAAAAGATACGTTAATATAAAAAAACTGCTTAATAAAGCAGCAATAAAAATTTCTTACAATTAAAAACGGATGATTTGTCGTTTGAAGTACACGACTTTCAGTTAATGTGTGTGCAACTTCATCTTTTTGTATGATAACTTCTTTTTTAAGAATTTTAATTGCATATAGTTTGGCTGTAGATTTCTCGCGACATAGAATAACTTTACCAAATGTACCCTTACCCAAAACTTTTAAGAACTCAAAATTTTCCAGTGTCTACAACAATAAAAATATGTTTTAAATCAAATTTAATAAATATATTAAATATGTACGTACCACTTTTTTGACACCTCCACTATTACGTGTTGATGTGCCCTGCACAGAAAACTTTTCGGAGAGTTCAACTTCTGCTATTGAAGCCATATCAACATCTGCCATATCTGTATTTTCTGATGGTGACATTGCTGTTTCACCCATTTCACTTAAACGACTCGCTACTGTTCTTATAGCATCTGTCCACTGTTGACGCTCCTCTTCCGTTTCGACACAAAATGTGCGCTCTATTACTGTAGTCCACTGCAAGCCACGTATTATGAAGGTGAAAGGTTTCGGTCTGTCGACAGTCATTATTTGGCACCCTCTCACTGTGAAATTATTCAATTGTTCTGATGGTGCATTATTTACGGGTTTATTTCGATATCCCATCAATGTTCCATCATCGCGTAAAATAAAATAACGGGAACGCCAAGTTTTTATATGTTCACCACGTTTCTGCAACCAACCTTCTTTAACGATACACGAATGTCCAGTACCAAAAGTCTCATATGTGGGAGATGTGCCAAGGGTTGATAAACCAGCAGCTGTTGCTGCACTACCAGTCGACATACTTATCGAATTATTACTGCTACTGCTACTGTTAAATGAAGACTGCGCAATGGATATATTTGAATCAGTTGTAGAATTACTACTATTGCTATTGTTAGTAAAAGGGCTTGTGAATGATGCTACGAAACTGGAGCCCAACAGTCCCGATGAGGTAGATCCTGAAGCAGCAGCGGTTGCGGTTGTTTTCGCACCGCTATTTGCGACAACAGTTGATCTCCTCGGATTTGCAAATGACAGGATATTCGTGGTGAAGGCTTTTATTTAACGTGTCACAAATAAAAATATATAAAATTCTTATTATTGTTGTTATTGAGTGTATTATATGAAATAATCGCTTTTAATCTGAAATAAAAAAAAGGATCAAAGAGTTAATATTTTAAATTAATCTATATTTTTATAAACTAATAAGAAATAAGCAATGATACAAACTTATAAGCATTTTCAAAAAAAATTTTTCTTTTGTATTAGAAAATATATCAATAAGCGCGTTTGCAAAGAAGAAAAATATTCCTAATATTTTTTTATCACTGTAAAAACTTTTAATTTACACTTTATCAATATTTTGCTATTTACAACGTTCTAGTAATTAATTCAATTGAGTTAATTTTGATTATCAATTAAATTGCAGATTGGGGGTCTACATTAAGGATGTACGAATAATAAATATGAAGGAATGGTTGCATAGAGTTTTGAATTAATTACGTTTCTCTTATATTTCTAAAAAAGTACATAAACGAATACTAGTATCATGTTTGAAAGATCTTAAGACAAATCACAAAAAATTAAATACATATATTTAAATTAATTAATTTATTTATTTAATTTAAATTATAAATTAATTTAATTTTAATTTAACTTAAAAAATATATAAATTTCATATTTAATCAATCGTGAATACTAATTCCTACTAATACTAATTGGTGAAGGGTCTTAAGAAGCAACAAACATACAAGAACAACAAACAGGTGAAATCTTTTTTACTTTGAAAAAACAAAAAAAAAAAATTTGAAAAGATGAAATGATATTTTAAAGGATCGAAGAAATCTCACATAACATGAAACACAAGAAAGAGTCTAAATGGAAGGAACAAACACACAGGATTTCATTATTATTCTCATAACATAAAAATCAAAACAAAACCATCCAAGTTCCTCATATCCATAGAAAGTATAAGGATCGTTTGGGTCAATGAAAGTAAGCGAAGTACACCATCTGAGTCAGCTGCATGGTATTATCTGCATAATAATAATATTAATAAATACAATAATAACTCGTGACAAAGTAAGTGAAACATTAGCAAATAAGATAAATACGATTTTATTACAAGATTATAATTTATTTGATATCATAATACTAAAGTACCAACAAAATTTTAAATCTAAATCTAAAAGTGCACATAACTGTATAAAACCTCTTATACACAACTTCGTGAAAACTGTGAAGAAAACCCTACAAAAGTTTTTAAAACCATATAAATAAAAGTCAGAAAAATTTTTTAAATTTCAAATATTTAACTATATAAATATGAATGTATATTATAAAATAATACACAGCACTGAATATACTGATTATAAATTTATATTAGAAAAGCAATTTTATATATTATTTATAAGAAAATTACCCTTTAATATACAAATATCACTTTCAAACAATCTACGAGTATGCAAGAAACTGAATCAGAGATGTGCGAAAAATTAGTAAATAAATTTAAAAAATGAATTAAAATAAAATAAAACAATAAAATGCAAAAAATAAAAAACACAAACATTATAAATAAATATAAAAAGCAGACAGACAGTTAAAAAGAAAAATTTCTTCGTCTAGACAATCGAGAGAGCATCGATTTATGTATTGCTTGTTTTCCTTTTTTTTTTTTTGTTATTGTTATTGTTGTTGTTGTTCGGCTCATAGGTTAACTTGATCAAATATTTGATGCAATGAATTGGCGGCTTCTCTGTACGAGCACCACATAAAATATTTACTAGCAATAGTAGGACAACAGAACTATTATTGTTGTAGGTTTGGCACTTGGACATAACATATGATAAGGTGCCAAATAGACGAGAAATATATGTGTGAAACGCCAATGACCTCGAATTTTAGCAATCGGAATTACTAATCATATGTAAGTTTTTCCAAGTGCATAAGGAAAAATTTTTTAGGAAAATAAATCATAAGATAAATTTAAGTTAATTAGTTAATTAGTTGATCGAATACAAGAAGGATACGGTCTGTAATATCGTTAGGTGCCAAGACCACGGCAAAATCTATTCTTTAGACAAGAAACCGAAACAGCTTTTAAAATTGAATTTTTTCTTGCACGGTTCTGTTTCAATGTAAGTTAATGACTATGATAACTATGATTAAACAAATGTGTACTAAATGTAAAAACAATTTCATATTGACCTAACAATTAAAACACAATTCTATTTAAAATATATGCCATATTGTGTAAATGAGATGTAAGAAGTGAGATGTGTACATAAATAAGAAATAATTCCCGATGTCTATAGCGTAACGATTTTATATGAACACTTTGTACACCTAGAGAGTATTATTTATACCAAAAAAATAAATAGAAAATAGAAATATACTTTCTCTCATATTGAAAGAACATTTTACATATTTCAAATTAGAAGAAGTCTGTTAACATACATACAGCCCAATGGTAAGTAAACTTAAGAAACTGATTAAATTGTAGCGTTATACTTAAGAGGAAAATTTTGTCCAATTATTCATAGTAAAATGTGTAATTTGGATCTTTTAAAGCAAACATTTTTTATAACGCCCAATTTTTGAACATTGATTCGTTATTGCCAGAGACGCTGATGTCTGAGGACCATGTTGTGTAGAGTGTCACGGTCACGTCAAATACAAAATTGTTGTTGTTTTCGATGCTAACTTAAAAATTGAGAATGAGAAAAAAAAGGAAATGTTGGTTTAAATTCGGTCATGAGAGCCGAGGCTGTCATCTATGTGTTATATGTATATATTTCCTCTAAAATTTAGACACAACCAGAAAGTACAAAGGTAATAGTGAAAATTCGAAATTGACAAACTAATGTGACACTATACATAACATCAATTTCCGCCATAGCCCGGAAGAGCCAATTTTGAAGTGCCCGTGACCACGATTCCCATACTTTAATACCAAAATTGACACTTTTTATGACGTATCTAAATAGCATATGAAAGTGCTGAGTTTTTAACTAAGACTTTTATACTTTTATAGTTTTATAGTCTATAAATAAAAATTATAAAAAGGTTCGTTATAGGAAACATTGATATTGTATATAAATATAAGTATATTAACAAATATATTTTGTAGTCATATCACTGCATAGATTTCTATTTACATTTCTATGTACATTTTATATATATTGTATTTTGTTATTCTTTTGATATATACTCTAATACCGTTTTCGAGATCGAGATTCACTTTTAGTGTAATTTTCATTTTCGATTGGTAAATTTCGAGCAAAATGTATAACACTTGAGATCAATTTATAACACTCTAGATATTTTGTGCGAGTAGTAAGATTACCCTGAAATTAGCAGCTGTTTTATATGACTTGGCAGTAAAAGTGTGATTTCATTCGACATACACTTTGTCAACATTGTATTTGCAAACCGAAAAAATGTTACAAATGTTTATTAAATGCATAATAAAAACGATTTAATTTATTTTTTATTTCAAAATTAAATCGTTTTTTTTTTGTTCATTTAATAATAATGAAAACTATAAATGCCCACTGACAAAACTACAAAAATGTTAGATTACTCTAACAATATTCGATTGGTCAACAAAATTTGACAGATCGAAAGTAAATCCAGCTGTACCGATCGAAAACGCCATAAAACAGCAATCATTTCTAAAAATTTGTTATAGGATTATATGACTTAAGGATAAATATAAAGTTAAAACGGTTTGAATATAGTGGTAACGAATATGGAGGATGAAGCAATAGCTGTGATGGCCATTGATAATAACCAATACACATTATAAGTAGTATATTACTATGCAATACAATATACATTATAAGTAGACATCATTGTATTACATAGTATATAATATTATAATATCCATATAGTATATTATGCATATTACATCAAAACTTCTAAAAAATATTTAAATATTTGATTAAAATAAACACAGCTTTGTTAGGAAATTTAATTCTGCCTTTCACTTCGCTACTTTAATTACATAATATATGAAATAATCTTTTAAAAACCATATTTATTTAAAAAAATTTATAACTTTAAGAGTCATCCATGCCTTCGTCATTTATTTAAGAAAGCTCCAATTATATTAAACACACAAGTTATGTTTATAGCACATTATGTTTTACATACTCTCTACACATACGTGTAGTAAAATTTTGCTTCTAGCAATTTGGATCAACAATAACAACAAATTGGCAAAATATTTGCAATTCTCACTGCCAGAATTGGCATATTTCTTTTTTATTTGTGCTTGCTCAAATTTTTTTCTTCGAACAAAACATGCATTGGCTGCCCTCTGAGAGCGCTTCAGACAAGGACTTATATATTGCTTTTGTTGTAAATCATTCGTTGCTATTACTCTCTCTTGTTGACTGTTGCTGATACTCTTCATAAATTTGATCAAAAACAGAAAAGTGACTGTGCAATTTTTTTTCAATTTCAGCGAAAATAACTAAAGAAAACTTTCTAATTAAAAAATTGGCAATAAAGGAAAAAAAACAACAAAATAGTTTGTGCAAATTATAAAGAAATGAAATAAGTGGCAATGTTTTCGCAAAAATTTTATCTTCAAAAGTAAATACATGTTACAATAACAATGCGTCATTAAGTTTTTTCTGAGTATTTTTTACGATCGGATCGCAACTTCACGAACTTTGTTTTTAACACAATTTTTTGGGTTCCATTGCTCGTTATTTCACAATAGTAAAAGTAGGCGTGCCTTACCTATTTTCGTATATAAAAGGGCTATATTATTCATATATATTATGCACATATATAACCAATATAACCCTGAACACAAACGGCAAGAAAAGGTGACTCTGTTACGGAGTCTTTTGGTGGACGACAGGGCGGCGTTGCTTTTATAATTTTTAATTTCTTTTTTTTTTGTTATAATTTTCCCGGATCCCGTCAGTTCGTTCAGCAATTTGTGGACGTTGCAACTCGTTCTGGACAAACTTTAAAATTTATATTATATTAATAAGATTTTTAGTATTTTTTTTCTTTTCTAATGTTATTGTGTCAAGCAATGAGTTTTTATACATATATGTATGTTTTTTGTGGTAACGTTATATGGGCTTTATTTTTTGCCTTTTGTGATTGTGTCTATTTGGTCGTCTTGCACTTCACGTTCCGTTGTTTTATAATAATCTAAAGAAATATTTAGTTTCATTTGCGCTTTTTATTGTCTTTATTGCAGTTCGTATATATATATATGTATATATATTAAATTAAATATTTATATTTGTTTTTGCATTTATATTAAAAACACTTAATTCCTTGCTTAAATAGTTCGTGCCGAAGCAGAAGAAAAAATATGGCGTCTACACAGCATTACCTTTTGTCATAAAATACATAGAGTTGTATATAAACAATAATAAAAATAAAATAAAATTTGGTTAACGTTATTAATAAGTTATAGCAAATAAAATTTTTATTATTATAAATTTTTTACCTTATAATTGAAAAAGAATTTAATATATTAATAACATACATATTTTCTTTTACAAGTAGTTGGCAACGCGGGTGCAATTGTGTAGAAAATGTATGATGAAAACGTAAGTATAAAATATAATAAAACCGATATTGTCGCGTCCAAATTCTTTGTAGCTAAATTTAATTTTTTAAATATAAAACATTAAATATGCAGTTAAAATAAATACAGAAATTGTATTCTAATTTTTTTCAAGAAATTTTATAAAAATTTCATAAAAAATTGAATTAATTTTTGATCTTTGAATGAACAATTGTTTAAGATAAAGATATTTTTTAAATCAAATTAATAAGTTAAGAAATAAATAAGTTATACCATAATTTAATTAAAAAAATTCGAATCGGTCTAACTTTTAAATAGTTTCTTTCGTCATAAAAAGACACGCCATTATCGGCAAGAAAAAATTTACCTTAAAAAAATTTATTTTTGATTATTTCTAGATATATAACATCAGGATTTTTGTAGCTGGAAATGTTAGGTATATATACTGTAATAAAATTTAACTAAACTAATTAATTGCTAATAAATAATTTGCAGTTAAGCTTTAACAAATGAGAGTAAAGTTTACAATCGAAGATGACAAAAGTGATACGTATTCAAGCCAAAGAAAATAGGAAACAATATTCTTTAGAAACCCTACTGTTTCTCACACTGTCATCTAGTAGACGGAAAGGTATTCACAGTGAAGAATTTGAGTTAGATGAATGAACTATCAGAGGAATTGAAAAATCTGCTTTAGGAATATATAAATAAGTCCAACAAATATACCACAAAAGATATTATTAAAACAGGTATAATATTAGACAAATATTTTAATTTATATAATAGAAAACACATTGGTACTGTGAATTAAAGAATTTAATCTAAAACAAATCCCCATTAAAGGAGATCCCATCAAAAAATTTTAAAAGATTTTTTAAATTTAGTAAAATATCTTGAAGATAAAAAGCGAAGCTCTTTCCACTAAGCAGCTACTCAAAACTATTCCATTGGATTTAACTAATATTATTGATTATGACTGTTTTTATTCGAACTGTTTACAAATCTTAATCCGTCCGCAATCAAAACAAGATTGTGTCCAAAAAATTTGATTCCTTTGCACAAGCAAGAGGTACAAGCCACTTTATGTTCTGGAAACATATTTTTATATTATCATGAAAAATAATAGAAATATTACTATTATCGCAAAAAAGTAGGTTTGAATATATTATGATTCGGTTGCAACAACATAAATAAGTAATAGCTCATAATAAAGACCTTTTATTTCATATCCATAAATTAGTTTATTTGTAATCTTAAACTAAGGTGAAATCTCATTATGGACGTGTGCGAGTTAGGCTAAGTTGATGCTAAACCAAATGGGACTTTTCTTGGGATTTTTTGCACTGCACACATTTAGCCATTTATCAACACGTATCGACACATCACGACATTATCGGCACAACTTAGAATTTCCCTCATTTAGAACGCAACTTAGCCTAACTCGCACACGACCTATGTCACTACAATTATCAACAAATTATAAAATTTATTAATTTTATAATATTATTAATATTTTATATTTAATGTTTTTATATTTCGTATCATTGTAGAAATCTCAGACTTTTTAAAATTTTTATTTGTTACATATTTTATAATAAAAAAATTTAATTTTTCCCACTGTTTATATAAATTTATAAACTGTGCCTTTGCTTTGAGGTATGTTCAATTTTTGAGATACTTTTGCTAAAATTTATTTAAAATTTTATACCAAATGATTTGTCAAGCGTAAATATAATTTTAATTCGTAATTTATATGTATATTTATTATTTGAGAATTTGATTAATTAAATAACTATTAATAAAACTTTTTAAACTGTACACTATAAAACTGTAACTATAAATATCATATGTATTTATAAATATTAAATAAATATTTGTAGGTTATGTCTATTCCTCCCTATAATACATGCTCTTTAAATTGAGTCTTAATACCGATTACTCGTTAATACAGTAACGAATACAAAATTTTTATTTACCTCACAAAATCTATAAATCGAGAGTAAATTTGAGATTAATAGAGTTTTGTCTAGTGTGGTCCAAGTCAAAAAATTATTTTTCATTAAGTATTTTTATTTCTAAGAGCACTGAAACTATGAAGCTCATTCAATAATGTACTTTTTTTTACAATTTATATATAATAAAGTACTAAGTTACAAGTTACATTAGATCATATTGAGCAGTACGCAATAACCTACGCCGTTGATAAAAGATAACGTTTATGATTACGTTTTATTTTATAATTTCATGGCTAAGATCAGTGTAGTATCTGTTCTTATCAGCAATTATTACTATTGTTTTTTTTTACCATCATTTTACTATTATTACTAATATTTTTAGGTTTTTTGTATGGGTATCGCTAAGTAGATAAGGGACGCCGTAGTAATCTCGTTTAGGGTACTCTAGATTGATTTAAATAATCAATCTATAAAGATCATACATGCGTATATATAGAACAATTTATGCTTTCATAAATTCGTATAAGAATTATTATTTTATTTATATCGGCAACTCAGTCATTTATCTTTGGTATAAAATAAATTTCGTTCTCCCTCTTTTTTCCTGCTTTAACTGCTCTCGGATAGTTTTCATTTCTGTTTTGTCTTTTATCAAACATGGACGTTGTTATTTCGTTCCATATATTGTGAAAATTGTTAAATAAAATATTTTATATAGAATATAAAATAATACATATATAACTATTCACACCAGTACAAATTATATATCATTTCGTAAACAAGTTCTTATTACTTATTTATTTAATATTTAGGTGGTTTTGTTTTGTTTCTTTTCCATAACTTCCTTTGCTTGCGCTTTTACTTTTTGTGAAAAATCGAATTACATTGTGCGTCGCGAGGACTAAAAGAAAAACAGGAAGTTTTATTAGTTACGTTTTACAACTAAGCTTTCATAACAACGTCTGTAATTATAAATAATATAAATTATATTGCTTAAAAATTACTGAAATTTAATAATTTCGTCGCAGACTGGGCGTGTAAGTTTAAAACGGCAAACGGTGTTTTCTTTGTTTTTTATTTCCGCTGTTTTCTTTTTTGTTTAATTTAAATCAATACTTTTTAATTTAAGGAGCAACAAAAATACAACGGTAAGTTGACTTCATTTTGTATCTAGTTAAATATTCTATTTATTGTGCCACAAATGTAGTTCAGTTGTGTACAGTGATGCATAGTGATAATAGCGCTTAATAATGTGCATGCTAATAAAATTCCACCAGTGCTTTTCAATTATTTAAATATTCATTTAATTCGTTTGCGAAACGAAAAACATCTGTGCACTTCTCATGTCCTTATATCCTTTTGGTATTAGAAAGAATTTTGCTATACAAGCATTCGCGGCTAAATATCAGCCGTTATTTCGAATATAAGCGAATGCATGATAGCATATACAAATAAGAAATGATTGAAGTGAAATATATTTTGGAAAGAGATAGAGAGACGATAGCGCTCTCTTAAATGATCAGTGTTGCATTGGGCAATACAATAAAGATGAGTTTCAAAGTGCCGCATAAAGAAGGAAACTAAATGATAAACATCAGTTGGAGCGGTCATAGTGGCTTAACTATGCTGAAGCTTAATATCTTTTACACATATTATATTGTTATTATTGTTACTATTACAATTATTTACCGCAACGGTTTTTGGATAAATGGTTTTTGGTTAAATGCGCATTGTTATAAAGGAATTTACCCCAGATTTATGATATTTTTTTTAACTTCTTAAAAGTTACGATATGCAATTTTTATTCGATATAAATCTGAATAGATTCGTTAATTTCATTCATATGCAGAGTTCATCTAGATAGATGCATTTGATTTTCATATGCGGAGTTTCTTTCAGTTATGGAAGAAGTAGTTTAAACTGACGGACTAATTTAGTTGGATTGATTCTTCACTATCTTAAGGTGCATCCACACTAAAGTGATCGTTTGCGAACGAACGAACGCAGGTAATCGAACCTGCAAAAATCACTGTAAAACAAATAAAATATTTAATCAAAACGGTGCACCTAGTCGTTGTGTGAGTTTGTTTAGGTCATCTTTACGTAATAGTACGTTTCCACTGGCTTAGTTAGACCAAATAACTGACTTAAGCTTCAAGTAATTCAAGCAATCTCAAATAAGTTAACTGGTCTAACGAAGCCAGTGGAAAGATACTATAAGCATTATTTACCTTAGTTATGTTTCAAATTTAACGGGACTGCTTTACTAAACTTCTTTGATTGTTCTATAACCATATGTGACAACCATTCAAACAATTATTTATTCTTATATTGAGAAAAGTTAATATAGCCGGTTAGCACAACAAACATAGTTACACTCAGTCCATTAATAAAACCGTGATAAAACAGCTGAATAACCCGCTTACAATTTTAAACTGCAACAAGTTTTTTAGTGTAATAATACGATTAAGCTAAAGCTTGATTCATAATTAATGGCATTTATTGTAAAATTATACGTATGTACCTATATGATGTGGTATTCCAAGATGAAGTATATCTGTTTATATCGAACTCAGTTATGGGAATAAGTAATGTTTTTATTCCATGAATAATAGCCTTCATTATTTTGTGCTTCACTTTTCTCCTTCATAATAGGTAATGATCAGAATGCGTAGAACCTTGCATGTTTCACCTTAGTGATGCCTTTCGAGCAATATTGTTATATGGTATTTAAAAGTGTGATTTATCCAGCACATTAGCATTTCTAAATATCTTTTGTGGCTTTACTATAGCTTGTTTGAGCTCACATATTAAAATTGGGTATTCTTCAGAGCTATAAGATAAGCATGATTCTTCGACATGACTGTCGATTCTTTGTCATCTTTCAATTTCATTGCAATAAAAACTGCCTTTTTCTTTCTTAAAAAATATTTAGTATAGTAGATTTTTTCGGAAAATATTATCAATAATATAGTTAGTATATAAAAAAAAACAAAATTTTTTTATTGTTATAAGTATTAAAAATCTAACTCTTAATCTTTCAAATTAAAATTTTTTTTTTCGAAAATATTTTAATTTGTTTTTCGAAAAGTAGTAAACTACAATCACAAAAATTCTTTTTATATTAGTTTAATTAATTGAATTTTTGGCTGACCATACAGCTGTTTCGAGTATTGCCAAATACCCATCATCAGTGGTCTTTGGAACTAATTGTTGTATTTAATTATTCGTAAATAACTTTTTAAGACTGCAAGTACATAGGGTTGACTTCGTACCGTGCCAAATTTGAAGGTCAGATTTAGCGTATATTAGTCAACTGATCCAATGCCGTACTTGACGATTTGTATATTGTATGTTTTAGAGGTGGAGAACTATCGATAGTCGGCACCATCGATAGTGAGCGATAGTTTTTTTCTAAACTATCGATAGTTTTCGATAGTATGTTAATTTCAATACAAATGTCTGTGCAATCCAAAAAATCATGTTTTTATTTTAAATTTTAACTAAAATTTAATTAATATAACACATTTCATTTAATTTTTGGAGATATTCTACTTAAATAAAATAAAAGAAATATAAATTTCATTTCCTTTTTTCGACAAAGTTGCTATGTTAGTAACCAAAGATTTTTGTTTAAAAATAACATCATATAAATGTTTTTTTCTTTTAGTCGAGATTCAGTGCTCTAAAACTGTTTGTCTAACATTACTGATCTTGCACTCGAAATTGACTGAAGTAGCGGATCCACAGAAAAATTTCATCATTACTATTTAAAAGTAATATGTGGATATGTGGAAATATTTATCCCCGTGATGTTTTTAGAATTAGAATTTAAAATTCACTTTTTTGTGAAGCGTTGCTATGACAAACTATCGTAGACTATCGATAGTCTAGCACTGTCATCGATGCCAGATCGATAGTGGAAAATCATCATAGTGCCATCGATAGTTCTCCACCTCTAGTATGTTTCCACTTTGAAATTTTGTTAATTTCCTATGAAAGTTCATTAACAAATTTACTTGTTGTGTTATATTCGAACGAAATCATAAACCAGTTACAGAATAATTGTATTAATTAATTATATTTATTTTTAATTGTTAAATTTCAATACTATTCTTTTGTAGAGGCATTATTTGTTGTGCATGCATTTATATTTCTTTTTCTTATGTATAGGACCTAATCTAGGAACTTAATACCGAGAAAATATAGTTTCCACTGTATAAAAGCTTATATTTTTCATCTCTTTTTATTACATCAACGGTAGATTCTAAGCCAAGACGAAAAAAATATAAATTTTAAGTCTATAGCGTACTCACACGAATTGTACCTTATATTTATATAGACTATAATATCGATTTGGTAATGTACTGCACCTTAATTTTCTTAAAAGTATTCTGCCACAAATAATATATACATGTCTGTTTTAATTTTATACGAGCTAAGAGAAATTTTATACGAGAAACAAGAAAGGAAGGAAGAAAAATAAAATAAAACAATATTCGAGTATTTAAGTAATATATAAATATATTATATAATAAATATATATATTTCCAATAATATTATATATTTTATATAATATTTTAATTTATAAATTATGCTTAAAATATATGCAGATTTTTGCTGTGCCAAGAACATATATAATATACGATATGTTTCCAATGACCGAGTATGTCCGTTTGACGACGAAAATAGTAAAAATATCTAGTTATTTTGAACAACTTTTTTACCTTCACTATATGTTAATATAGTTTAGTTTTCGAATATCGGGCGTTTCGACGTGAAAGCCAGCCCGTACAGCAAATAGATACTCCAGGTGGTAAATGTAGTTGTTATAACTGTAATCAATGTTATGAATTAATTACTTCAAACCTAGATATCTCGAGAAATAAACTATATCTGCGTATAGCGTAGCAAAAAAGTTGCTCAAAATAGCCAACTTTATTAAAATTCGTTGCCCGCAAAATTTGATGCACGTCAAATTATCAAAAGAGAGCATCAAAAAACAAATAAATAATTTTTTTACTTCTTCAAAAATAAATGAATTACTAAAGCTATAGTATTTCTTTGATAATGTCTTCATTCGATTTAACAAATGGGCTGTGCTTCGTTGTATATATATTTTTTCTTCTTATTTTTGTTTTGTGAACCAAAACAAAATTGATTAATTTGTAATAAATAAATATGCCAAAATTTGGCTTTAAAATTATTCCTTATTCTATCCTAATTAATCATGCAACAACTCTATAATTGTATTATTTATAATATTCTTACATATTATTGTATATATTACGTTAATATATAAATTTCTCTTCAACTTTGTTTATATATAATTTGATTAAGAAATATATTTTTCTTTAATTCTCAGTGCGACTTTGCGTGTTTTGCATGATTTCATTCAGAAAAGTGAGTCAGTGAGTTCAGTTCTTCTACCTCTAAAGAGCATTGCGAATAAGAGATACTTGCATACGTCATCACCTTTTAGTAATAAACATACTCATAATGTACATTATCATATATTAAATAATATCAAAACAATGAGTAACGAATTTACCATGAAAATTTTTGGAAAATTCAAATCAATATTAGGAAAAAACAAAAAATATATAAAATTATATTAAATATTTTTGTGTATTTATTGAAGTGATATGTGACCGGTGTTTGATTCTACTCATATATTGGTTTCTAATTGACATGTTGCTTAGGCTTGCAATTAAGGTAAATGACCAATAATTGCTATTGAACATTTCAAAAATATTGCTCCTATGTTGTCACTATTACTGTTGTCGTTGCATAACGTGACTGTAACAATTCTTTTTCCTATTTCATTACTTATAAATATATTGTATTTCATACTATTTAACTTTTTTAAATATCAACATAAAAAATTAAATCGTTAGAGACTTCTGTGGACACCCACTTAGAAATAATGCCGCACAAAAGTGTCTGCGCTTTTTAATGCGATTACAGTCGACTGCCAACACGTCAATTCAAAATAACCACAATTTAATTACTAAAAACAATAAACAGACAAGTTGAGAGAGACATAAAGAAATCAGTTTTATTATTGAAAAAAATAGAACCAGTACTTAGCAAAACATTTACTTCCTAGTTTTTTGGCGGGATTTAGAAAGTTTATTCTTAATCATGCGTGGTCATCGTAGTGTAGTGGTTAGTCTACTAAAATTACACGTATAAGTTCTGGAGTTTAATACCCACAGTGTTCTTAGTCAGCCTAGCAATGATAACATTGTTAAATGTTAATTACGTATTCAGTTAATAAAAATCTATAATTCTTCTATTTCTGACTAAGAGTGTCAAAATGGAATTCATTACTTATGCAGACTAGAATAAAAATAACACACTCGCAAGTATAGTCCACAAACTTATGTGTTTGCACTTTAGTTTAAATAATTTTATGCACTCGTATGTAATTAGTTAGAAGTTGGTCATAGTAAATAACATATAATGCCTTTGTTATAACAGAAAAGGTTTTCTCCTGCTTCTGTATACATATTTATTATTAAATTTTTTTGTTATATTTCTTAAGAAATGCATAAATGAAATATATGTATTAGGTTTTAAGTTGTAAGTGAAACCTGTTACCCTTAATAGCAACAGCTACAGCTTGATTGCAGTGGTAGACAATCTTGATTAGCAATTTTTCGCTGTTTTGCTAATACATTCATCACAGGAAACCATAAGATAGAAGAATACAGATTAAATCTATCTTGTCGAATTTAGATAATTTAAAAAGTTTTTCGTATTTACCGATGAACAGTCTGATAAGCTGTCGAAGAAATACCTCAATATAAATCTATTTCTTCTGAAAGTGTTTAATGGTTTCTTTTTCCGGCAGGTTTCCACTGCATTATGAGTAATGCAGTTTCCCTGCGTGGGTTTATATACACCAATAACCACAAAAAACTTCCTTTTGATAAGTTCTTAAAATTTAATTCAGTTCAATATTTTTTTTTCACCACAGGGATCTGAATGATAGATTAGGATGAACACATTCTGAAAAAATGAATAATTGGACCATATCACTACCATTATACACACACAAAAATTGTTTAATTATTATTAAAAAATATTCTAGATTTATCATTTTTATGGTGAATTTGCTTTTGGTTGGAAAACTATTCAGGCATATTGAATGTGCACATTCACAACCAATTCTGTGGGACATGAACCTAGTAGGTGAGTGAATGTTTGACTTTTCTTTTTATAATCTTCAATAGATGATATTATTTCCTAGCTCTGATTTTGAGACGTAGTAATTGACCTCTGGGTTTAATGAAAATTATGGTTACAAATATATTCCACAAAAACAAAGTGGGGTGGTATTATTGGTATTTATAAAAGTAAATTTATATTAGTTACATTAGTTTTACTTTATATCCTTCTATTCTCAGGGACCTAATATAAAACACAAACAAAAAAATATCGTGTTACTCATTACTTGAACAAATGTGATAATACCATAGCGTAGTATAAATATATTGTACAATAATAAACATACATAAACTATTTTTAGTAAGCTTTTGTTTACAAATCAAATACTTTGACATTCAAAATTCATATTTCTATTATATATCTATATTATATATGTATATTATATATATAGTTTTTTTTTTTATTTTTGAAGTTTTTAATAAAAAGTAAAAAATCAGTTGTGGTTGAACAATACATTAAAAGATCAATCTATGGTTTTAAATTGGTGGTAATATCTTTAAACAAAATAATCAATAATAATAATAATTTTTCATTTTATAGATAAAAACTATTAGGCTCTTTTTTTGAGAAGGTATAGTTTCATAATTTTGATTTTGTAGTTTGTTTATGAAAATTGGAAAGTGATGTAAACATATTATAAATAATTAATTTAATAATTAATCCTCTCTTATTACACAAAGAGAGAAGGTCTAATCATACGACCTCCTCTCTTCATTATTGTAATGATATTATATACTATTTAACAATTACGATCAGAAGTGGAAGAAATGTTCGATATAATAGAAAATCGAAGGTATAATATAAAAATACCTTCAAAAATTGTATATTTTCCTTTTTCAACATACTCAGTTTTAAACAAAAAAAAACAAAATTATATTTAAAATATTAATCACTGCGAGAGAATTATCTCGGGAATGTAAAGTAAAGATATATTAGAAAACTAAAGTAAATATATGAATGCTTAAATAGATAGTGTCCAATATGATTATCGCAAAATTCAGCTACTCCCGAAATATAAAGAGGAATATAAATGTTATACATGAGATCATATGTGTACATACCAAAGGGACAGAAGTATAAGTTTGTGGTTTAAAGGGACGAGAAACAAAATAGATGTTATAGCAGTCGAGATTCTATATTTATTTGTGGTTAGGACAATTTATTCTGTAATAATTAAACATTTCATGTTAAATTAAACTTTACTATATTGACTAAAGTTGCAGTTTAAATTAAGTAGTTAGAATGCTATTGTTATATTGGCCTTGTGAAGTGTTTTCTTGTTTCGATAGGATTGGTTAAAAACCGAGAATATGAAAAATTGAGAAGTTATTTCCAATAACTCATGGTATTTAACATTGGTGCTTAATTAATTAATTTATGAATTTGGTTAGCGATTCTTTCAAACTGTTATCTTTTCAATTGTGAGATACAATAGAAGAGTTCAAGGTTGTGGCGATTAAGATTAAGAGTTTCCATAAGTTTGTTGTATATCAACATATTTTTTTCCAGGTTTAAAAAACTCGGAGAGAAATTGCTCATATTATTCACATATAGGTGTTTCTTTTCTTTTACTATTCTTATCTATTCTACGTGGCTTCAAGATCCAAATATTGATGATACTATTACAAATAGTGTATAAAAACATTATTTGAGTCAATCCAAAATTACCTGAATTTTTTCCATAAAAATGCTTTAGTGTCTGCCTTTATTTGAAAAAAAAATTTCTTATTTTAAATAAAAATTCTTTAGTTGCCTATTCTAATTTCTAAAATTGGAGTACGTGCACTGTTTGCTGCTATAAAATATTTCTAAAGCTTGGCGTCCGATCAGTAGGTAAGAATTGCATGAAAATCTAAAAAAAATTTGCTTTTCGGACGAAGAATTTTTATTTTTAGCAGCGATGTAAAAATCTTTATGTATTAAGGAATTCCGAAATTAAAGTACTAAGAAATTGCTATTTGACAATATACAAATTACAAACTATAAAAACTCTTATACATATTGTAGTATGTGCCATATATACATATGCTGTCAGAAGATTATCTCATAGTTTATATATATATTTTGTATTATAATTAAAAAATATTTGATTGATATATGATTGGTTTTACGTAAGGGTAATTAATAATTGTCTACATTAAAGCTACTTATTTGGCGTAATTCCATTCAATGGTGTCATATTTACATACATATAAGTCTTGGATTTTGAAGCACTGAACCATAACGTTACTTCTTACGAAAATCTATTAAAATAACCGAAATCAATCTAACATTGAAAATTTGAAAGATCTTTAATCAAAATTTAATGCTTGAACAGTTTTAATTTAAATATAAATAAAAAAATAAAAATAAATAAATTTGGTGAAATTTTTGCTGAATTTAATATAAATAAATTTTCTTATGTCTTTTAGTGCTGAATTTTATGTGGTTATTGAAAACGCAGAAGATACTTCAATATAAGCTTCAACACTAGAACTTTGAAATTAGTTAACCACGTATCACATATTGCCATAGAACGTCAAAATGACGGAGGATACCGAATATAAAAAGTTGCCAATTGACGAGCGCTGCGTTCATAAATTATGGAAGGCTCGTGTTGATGGTTACGAAGAGGCAGCTAAAATATTTCAAGACATTGACGATGATAAATCGCCAGAATGGATGAAATTCGTTGGTCTCATTAAAAAAATGGTTGTGGATTCAAATGCAATGGCGCAAGAGAGAGGTCTTGAAGCAGCATTAATATTTGTCGAACGCTGTGGACATGCCAATAGAACAGTTGGAGATGTTATGTCTGGTATTGTACAAAAATGTATAGCTGCGCCTAAAACAAAGACTAAGGACCTCTCCGTACAAATAACACTTATGTATGTTGAAATTGAGAAACAAGACGCAGTTCTAGAAGAACTTTGCAAGGGTATGGAACATAAGAATCCAAAAATCGTATCAGCTTGCGTTGCAGCCACAACATTGGCACTACATGATTTCGGTTCTAAAGTCATAAATGTTAAACCGTTAATTAAGAAACTAGCACCATTAATGAGCGATCGCGACAAAGGTGTGCGAGATGAGGGAAAACAGTTAGCTGTTGAAATATATCGGTAACGTATATATATTTTTAAATATATTTTTAAAATTTATATAATTTTTTATTGTTTGTATCAAAAATTATTACTATTTATATATATATTTTCTCCATCTCCGGGTATAATTTATACAGAATTTTTATTCACCTTTCTACATCTATAAATATATAAAAAAATTTGAACTATTGTTGTAATCAAATGCACTTGCTATGTTGTTGTAGGCATTGTATAATTTGTTTAGGGGATGGTGAACGGCACTTGGTGGTCGAAATTTACAAGTGGTTCCGGGACGTACGACACGACCGGGCCTGCAGCCACCAGAATGTTGTATCTATGCGAAATGTTTAATGAAGATATAAAATGTTCTCACATCTCGTCCTATTTAAGCAATTTAATTCTTAATTTACTCGCAGGCTATACATTCCACAATCATTGGTATCACAGTCTACCATTTACCTGTTGAAGACAAAAAGAAAAAATTATTTTATAGTAGATATATCCTATATTATTACATTATATAAAATAGTATTTAAATTACTTTGTCTGAAAAGTATTAAAAGATAAAAAATATCAATATAGTTCATTATTGAAGTTTTACTAGTCTTTGGAGAAATTACACTATATCAAACAAATAGAGAATACTGAAACAATATAAGAATTTTGAGAACACTACTATTTGTAATACTTTAAATACTTAGCACCGTTATCTTATTTTTGAATTTATAAAGTAATAGTAACATGTCCCTGAAATCATTGCAAACATTTTATGTTATATCTTAGTGAATGGTGTTGTTGTAGTTATGATAGTAAGTCTATTTTAATGGTTCTTATTAAAATATTACTATTATATTTATTATACTTTATATACAAAATTTAAATTATTATGTTGCGGCTAGTTGAGTCAGTGCACCTGAGCACTTTTACTCTCTATTAACTGCGAGGTTTCTTCAAAACCCCTCTTTGCGCCTTGACTGGATTATTGTTTATCACTTCATTAGACTAAGCAATAATTGACCTCAGATCTGCATATCTCCCCGAGGAGCCTGTAACCATTCTGAGATTTGATAACGCGGTGTTAGTAAGTCTGTTAGATTTCGCAAATAATTTCAGGGCTCTAGTCTTTATGTATTTTTTGATGGGATTAATCTTGAGATCCCTGAGTATGTCATTCATCCTAATGTACCAATGAACTTTGAAAAGTCTTCTCAGAGCCTGGCTTTGTGCAATTTCTAGCTGGTGAATATTAGTGTTTGAAGCTTTGCTAAACGCTACACAACCATATAGAAGTGACGGACGAATTATTTGGTTATATATCAGTTTCCTGTTCTTAGCATTGAGGTTATCATTTCTAAATAGCGGTTGGAGGTAATGAAGAATTTTGGTATAATTTTTGTGGTAACTTTGCGAATCTCGAAATAATATTATTGTAGTTAAAACTACAAATTTATTATTGACTGCACCTAAAGCAAATCTTGATCTTCATTATCGAAAAATTTAAATAAATCCACAATGTAACAAGTTCTATATTAAACAAAAAAAACCTTGGTTTATACATTTCTTATACCAATTATTTTATGTCAACTCGCGACCCTATGCTCCTCCTAGGTGTTAAAGGATTAAATATATATAATTTATAAATAAAGGTTTTATTCAGGTTATAAGCAAACTATTTAAGACTATATTTTTTATTTAAGATACAATTATTTAACTAGAAACTAAAATTAAAATCGATTTGTTATGAGAATCGGCATATTATCAAAATTAAAATATTTTTACCATTTTACCAGATATTTAACCTAAAAGTTTAATACTTTTACCTATAAAATATAATTTAAGGTCTATTCAATAAATTATTACTATTTATCTTTATTAATAAAATTGGATGTCATACTTTTTATTTTAGTTGGATTGGTGCACCTATGAAACAACAAATATCAACTTTACCCCAAGTTACGATTAAAGAACTCGAAGATGAGTTTGACAAATTGAAAGGTGAAAAACCTGAACCTGTCAGGTATGTCTAAATTTTGTTATTATTATAAAATCATTTATCTACATAACATACATTTAATTTTAGATATCTGAAATCTCAACAAGAAAAACAAAAGCAAATAGCTGCTGCTGCAGCAGAAGCTGAGGAACCAGGTAAATTTAAAAATAATATAAAGAAATTTAAACTTAGAGACATATAATCGGATATCGTCATGCTATTTTAAATGAATATCTGATAAACTCGTTGTAATTAATATATTTATTTTAAATTTTAACTGATTTCGTATCTTTTGAGATAAGATTTTGTTTAAGCAGTACTAGTTGTAGTATTTAGTAATAGTGTAGGTATAATTCTCTGTGGTTTTATTCTTAATTGCTTAGATAAAATATCTAAGAGTAAAATAAAAAAACTTTCAGCTGTTTTACTTGTACTACATTTTACGTTGATTTTATAGGACTTTCATCTATAAAGAAAACGATAGATATAGAGTTACTCAAAACGCTGATTGCGTGTTGTTTTGATTGCATCCTACTGTACATTTGAGCGGTCTATTCTGTATATTTTAATCCTTCTCCTTTAATCACCTGTAACGAAAGTTATTGAAGACGTTATACTACTAAGTATATTATCTTTCACGTAATCACCTTCTCTTTACATTACATTTTTGTGAAAACTTTACTTGTTCATTGTATGAGATTTCATAACAAAATGTACCATTTTTATGGTTTGCACTCCTGTTTGAAAACCGTACAATAGCCCCTATATAACATATACAAGAATACTTACTTATTTTCGAACGACGAAAGACTAACAGTATTCTAACCATTTCTCCTAAACTTGTGGAGCCTGACTCCAAGACTTCGTGGTCACTGTTGTTCCAAAGCTAAGAATGTTATTTTACGTATGATTTCACATTGCACCCTACGTGCCGCATCAATTTATGCAAACCACACAAAGTAGGACGTGTGTCAAAGCGTAACATGCAGTAATATTTAATGTTTCCTTTTCTTTCTTGTATATAAGCAGGATTATATATAATTGCTCTGAGAATGAAGGGCAAAATTTTTAGTTTCGTTTACATTTACAATCAGATTAAGAATGCGAAATAACACTGGACACCTAAGTTTTTTACCCTAAAAAAGTATTAAAAATCTCCTCTACGTTAACAATTATTATTGTCATTAATAACTCCATATACAAACAACTAGTAAAATATGAAATATATATTGAAATTATGTTATGATTATTTAAAGTGTTAAAGTAAATCCAATAAATATTTTCAATTATTATTGTTTGCTTTTTCAGATGAGGATGGGGAGGCAGAAGTTGAGGAAATTGATCCAATGGATCTTATGGATCCAGTAGATATACTTTCAAAAATACCGAAAGATTTTTATGAGAAACTTGAAGAAAAAAAGTGGACTATTCGAAAAGAGGCATTGGAAACGCTAGAAAAACTATTAACGGAAAACCCCAAACTAGAAAGTGGGGAGTACGGCACACTGATAAATACATTAAGAAAAATAGTTGCTAAAGACTCTAACGTAGTATTAGTGGCAATGGGTGGTAAATGTTTGGCTATGTTGGCAAAAGGTTTGGGTAAACGTTTCTCTCCCTATGCAATGGTGAGTTTTAAAACTAATATAACAAAACATTTATGTTACAAATATATTTAAATATAAATATAGGGTTGTCTTCCTACACTTCTGGAAAAATTCAAAGAGAAGAAATCAAATGTTGTAACAGCATTACGTGAGGCTATCGATGCAATTTACCCCTCAACTAATCTTGAAGCTATGCAAGAATGTATTGTCGAATCTTTGGGAAGTAAGAACCCTACTGTTAAATTAGAAACAGGTTCATTTTTGTCGCGTGCATTTGCACGTACACAGCCTGCAGCAATTAATAAAAAGCTATTAAAATTACTAGTAACTACTTTAGTAAAGACGCTAAATGAACCCGATCCAAATGTACGTGATAGTTCTGCCGAAGCAATTGGCACTTTAATGAAATTGATGGGTGAAAAAACAGTTGCGCCATTACTTGTTGATGTAGATGCATTAAAAATGGCTAAAATAAAAGAATTTCACGATAACGCAGAAATTAAAGTCAAAATTGTTGGAGCTAAAAAGGAACGACCAGCTACTGCTCCAACATCCAAACCAGCAAACACTGTATCTTCTAAAGGCGGTTCAACTGAACCAAAACCGGTTGTACGACCATCAACTGCAGGCGTTAAAAAAGCGTTGCCTAAAAAAGCTGCTAGTCGAAATACTGGTGGTGGAGATTCGAACGCCATTGGTGGCGGTGCCACAAAGTCAGCCTCTTCAAAATCATTAGCGACTGAAAGAGAAATGACACCCGAGGAAGTACAAGCTAAAGGTGATGAATTAATCGCTGCTGATATATTGCAAGGCTTGGTAGATTCGAACTGGAAGAATCGGCTTGCAGCTGTTGAAAACTTATTAGCACAGGTACCAGAGTTTGATCCTAAAACACCAGGAATTTCACAAGTGTTAGTTCGAACTATTAGTGGACGAAAACCAGGCTTGAAGGTAATATACACCCAAAATCGTTTTTTCAGTTAATGTACTATTTTATTTGTATTTCAGTTTATATTTATTATAATTCTCATATACTATCTTTTCATATTTTAGGAAATGAATTTTCAAGTCCTTAAACATAAATTGGATATCATACGTGCTGTTGCAGAAACATTTCCATTAACAACAATAACTGTAGATATTGTTTGTAACGAAATTACAGAAAAGTTGGCTGATGTAAAAAATGGAACTACGGCTGCAGAAGTACTTACTGCATTTGCTGAAGCAACAAAACTTGATTATGTTGTTGGAAAAGTTATAGGTTTTGCTTTTGAACAAAAATCACCCAAAATGCAGTCAGAAGCTTTGAATTGGGTCAATAAATGTGTATTAGAGTTCGGCTTCCAAGTTCAAGCAAAGGTTTTAATTGATGATTTACGGAAAGCAGTGCAAAGTACAAATCCTGTGGTACGAAGTTCAGCAATTACACTACTCGGCACAATGGCTATGTTTATGGGGAATACATTGATGATTTTATTTGACAATGAAAAACCTGCTCTGAAAACTCAAATTCAAGCAGAAATAGATAAAAATATTGGTGAAAAACCGCCAAAACCTATAAGGGGAGTAAAGAAATCTGCGGTAGCCGCAAATAAAAACGAAGAAGCTGATTATGAAACGTGCGATGATGATGAACAGCGGAACGAAGGTGGTGGTGAGAAAATAAATTTAACAGATTTATTACCCCGCGTTGACATTTCTCCACAAATAACGGAACTATTACTTATTGAAATGAGTGATAAAGACTGGAAAAACCGTAATGAAGGACTTATTAAAGTGCAAGCTATTATAAGTGAAGCAAAATTAATAAAATCTTCAATTGGTGATTTAGCTCCAGCTTTAGCGCTACGATTATTCGATTCAAATGCCAAAATCGCACAAACAGCTTTGGCAATTTGTGAACAACTAGCTAATGCTATGGGTTCAGGCTGCAGTAAATATGTGAGAACACTATTCCCTGGTATATTACATGCACTTGGTGATAGCAAAAGTTTTGTACGCACTGCCGCTTTAAATTGTATAAATAGTTTTGGTGAAAAAGGTGGTTATAAGGAGTTCTTCGAAGGTAATTAAAATAATTTTTACTGTATTTATTTTTCTTAAATTTTTTAAATGTTCAATTATAGGTGAAATGATTGCGGATGCTCTAAAATCAGGTTCTCCTAGTTTAAAAACTGAATTATGGCAATGGTTAGCAGAACATTTACCACAAATGCCGCCAAAATCAATATCGAAAGATGATTTAATTTCTCTAATACCTCACCTTTATGCTCACATTTGTGATCGAAATGCTGATGTGCGAAAAAACGCTAATGAAGCTGTACTCGGTGTTATGATTCATCTTGGATTTGATGCTATGATCAAAGCTTTAGATAAACAAAAACCAGCTGCTAAGAAAGATATACAAACTTCATTAGATAAGGCACGTCCTAATTTACCTATTAAGCCATTACCGAAAGGTAAGCAACAAGCACCGATTGTAGAAGAACCCAAAAAAACTGTTCGTGGCGGTGGAGCCGCACAAAAAGTTTCAGCAAATAAAACCACACCACCTGAGAAAACAGCTGGTAACTCACGAAAGAAAGAAGAGGAGATCGACATTTCACCATTATTGGCAGTAAATAATATGAAAAATCAGCGCTTGATTGATGAACAAAAAATGCGTGTTTTGCGGTGGGCATTCACAACACCACGTGAAGAGTTTACGGAATTATTAAGGGATCAAATGATTGCAGCCAATGTAAATAAACGATTACTGGCAAATATGTTTCATGATGACTTTAGGTAAAATTAATATTCGTTTTCTTACTAACAACGGCGTAGTTTTGTATTTCGACTTTTAAAAAATTAATAAGTATTGTCGTCTTATAAGTAATAACAATATAAATTATAGTAAATTCGCATTTATCTAATAACATATTCCAGATATGTAAAATGGGCTTTCAGTCACAATATTTTTTGTGCTTAGCTAAAAATGCTTATAGTTTAAATATTAATTTTTAAATCATAAAATCAAATGAAATGCAGAACTAAGCGACTTGAAATAGAAATTTTTTTAAAAAAATGAATACATTTAATTTAATTTATACTAATTATTATTTTTATTACAGATATCATTTAAAAGTGATAGAATCATTGAGCGAAGATTTACCCAGCAACCCCAAAGCTTTAATCTGCAATCTTGATTTAATACTAAAATGGTTATCACTGCGTTTTTATGATACAAACCCTTCTGTAATAATTAAGGGTCTGGAATATCTAAATTCAGTGTTTAGTCAATTGGTGCAACTGGAATATATTTTAGCTGAAAACGAAGGTTACGCATTTATACCGCATTTACTCTTAAAGGTACAAATCTTAATTTACTGATCTCACATATAGTATGGTAATATTATTTCATTTATTGAGAAATTTTTTTCTGTGAAATATTTGTATCAGAGAAGGCGTACTCACCTTCTCCAGTCTCCAACAATAAGTGCGGTCAGAGCTTACTCAACTTGATCAGGCAACCGGAGACATGGTCTACCTCTACGTCTCCTTTCTTCCATTATCGCTTACAATATTTATATTTATATTGGCTTAGGTAATTAGGCTAGTTTTTCAAAACATTAACTAATGATTTACGTGACAAAAAGTATTATTGGAATTAGTCCTGATATTTCAGAGTCAATATTGAAGTCAATATTCGAAAAGTTAATTTAAACAGCTAGTTATTTCTTAAAACTGAATATAACATTTGGGAAATTGGGCATACATCATTGGAGATGACATTGTCCCACTTTCAATATTCTAAAATTGTAATCTAAGGACAATAACTTCATATAAGTCTATGTAAGAACGTCGGTCGCTGTATAGTTGGATATTGAATAAATTAATGTTCGTATAAAATCTGTTCACTTTTAAGTACTAAAAATATATCCAGAATATAACTGTTAATGGTAAAAAACTTTCCGATGGATGATCGAGTCGAATTGACATATTCTATTGTATATATTCTTGATTGGTTGAACAGAGTATGGTGTTTTTCTATCTCAATGGAAGTTTTTGCAGTATATCTGTAATATTCTGCACATAAACAAATTTGGCAAAAAATTTTGAACTATTATTGGAAGGAATGCAATTGCCATATTAACTAATTAATTACATCTAATTTCATTTCAGTAACTGTAAATGTGTTTAGTTAAAATTTAATACGTGATTAAAGTGATTTTTTCGCCAAATACAAATGTAGAAAATTCACTTTTTTTAATTTTTTTAATATAATTTTAATTACCTACACATTTTTAAATAAATCACATTTTTTATATATATTTATTTTATATAATATACCATCATTTAGTCATATTTTATAACATGTTCATTTTCACTTCCGAAATGAAATTTTTGTCACATTATTTATGTTCTGTTTATTTATTAATATTATTTTAAAGGATATAATATTTTATTAACAGTTTATTAATATATGAAATTAAATAATCTTTTTTTTTATGCAGCTTGGTGATCCTAAAGACGCTATACGTAATGCAACACGCACATTATTACGACAAATAATGCTCGTTTATCCTTATACTAAATTGTTTAGTTTTCTAATGGAAGGACTGAAATCAAAGAATGCACGTCAACGCACAGAATGTTTGGATGAACTTGGCTTTTTAATAGAATCATATGGAATGACAGTTTGCCAACCAACGCAACAAGCAGCATTGAAAGAAATAGCACGTCATATATCTGATCGTGATAATGCGGTACGCAATGCAGCTTTAAACACAGTAGTGAGTGCATATTTCCTAGCAGGAGAAAAAATATACAAATTGATTGGGCAAATGAGTGAAAAGGATATGTCAATGTTAGATGAACGCATAAAACGTGCTAAAAAAACAAAAAAGCCAACGCCTCCTGTAGAATTAGCGAAACCTGCCGTGCAGGTAGTGCAACAGGATAGTATTGAAATTGATGATTCTAATCCTAGCATTTGTGACGATGAACTCCCGTTGCCGGAAGAGCATGAATCACCTAGGTAAGTGAATAATATATTAGAAAGTATTGCATGTGGACAAAACTAATTAAAAAGTAGAGTTAAATAAATTAATTTTTAAAATGCCTTATTTATTATATTGAAAAATTGCTTTTATTTATTATATATTGTTTTTATTAATTAATTAATTATTAATTTCTTAAATTTTTAATTTAGTAATAATCTTGCAAGTGTGCGTCAAAAACAAATGGACGAAAATATTTTGCATATACCTCATTCGTTGAAAAGAGAAGCGTAATAATTTCTTAAATATATATAATTTTTGTTACATATATTTTTCATATATTTTTATCTGTGATTTCAAAAATATTTTATTTTTGTGTTGTTTGTCCATATATTTGTCTGTATTTATGGAACAGTGTTTAATATATAAATATATGCTATTGGCAACTTTATATAATGAATGCAACTATTTAATTAATTGTTTATTATATTCCCGATTCTCGAAACAAGGGAACAAAATTTTGATAAATTTTTCTTTAAGAATTTTTCATTGCATGTTGAACCTGAACTTTAACACACGTTTTTAATTTCATAAAAAAAGAAATCAAGTTTCGCAACTAAGCAATTTCAAGAATTATTAATTACTGGTAAGTTTTTTTTACTTACTGTTTAAATTCACATAGATTTCATAAAACTGAATTGTAAATGCTCAAATTTTTATCTAACTAGATATATGTTTTAAATACATATTCAAGTATTATGTTGTTTGTTTTATGTTTCTTTTTTTGTTTTTGTTTTTTAAACAAATGATTGGAATATAAAAACTAAATATAATAAACATTGTGTTAAATTTTGGGTTCAATGAGTACTGAATATAAAAATACAAAAAAATATTTTAAACCAATTTTTTAAAGAAAAATCTTTTTATCTGTTAATATTTTTTTTATCTTTTTTTTTTTTATTATCAAAGATGTTCTATTTCGCTTACATTTTATTTTGCTTTATAATAATTATACGTCTGACTATGAAATTTAAATTTCAAAAAATTGTATTAAACATAAATATTATATTACTATGAATATATATAGTTAACATATCGCATATGTGGTATATATAGTAACATCGCAATTTCATATGTTAAAATCTTCCCATTATAGACAGCATTTAAAATTTTGAAGAAATACTGGTTTATCTATTTAAGCAAATTTAAGTTTAAAGCAATTCTTATTTAATTTTTGCCTTTTTTTTAATGTTTACAACAAATCAATAGTTAAAATAAATAGTAAATCATAAGATTGACACTAAATTAACTTTATTTTTAATAACAAAAATGTCAACATATAGTATAACTTTCATATGTTTGATTGTCTTCTTTTGTGTATATTAAAAGGCTTTTATTGAAGTGATTTTGAAGGTACATTATTCGTATAAGTATCGTCTCCAGAATTAACAGCTTCAATTGGCTTTCTGAATTATCATTATATTTAGTACAGATTTAGTCAAAATTAAAATAAATAGCATTTTTAAATAATGGATTAATAGGAGCATAAACAACAACGTGCTCTCATTGTAATGTATTTTTCAATAAATATTTGCTTGCTATTTAGGCAGTAATAAGTTCAGTTGTTCAGTTGTTGTGATCAAGACATTACCATGCCCTTAATATTTTATTACATTTAAATTTAAATTTCATATATTAACTGTCTATGTATGTAGGCATAAACTGCGTTCCATTACTATATATTGTATAACTATATAACATATATTTTCTATTACTTATTTCTATGCCAGAGTTGCATATGTGAGTAGGTGATTCCTTGTTCTAAGAATGGAAAAAAAAATCGAATGGGAGGGCACTACATTTTTTATATTTACCGAAATACTAGTTGTCAAAGAAAAAACACTCAGTTAAAAAGTTCTCTTTATCTTAACAATAGTTTATTTAAACTCTTATACAAATTTTAAGCATATTAAATATATGTTTTAATACCCAAGATGCCTTAGTACTCAAATCAATTCAGAAGTTATGGTGGTTCAGAACTACATATTGTGAAATTATTTTTTATAGATCATTATCTTGTGAAACACCATTTCCTTTCATTTTTTCGACTAAGGAACTTTCTCTCACATTTAGAATATTTTATTAGGGAACACACTTTGTATAAAAAGCAGCAATTTAAACGAATATAAAACATACAATAAAAAGTCAGACAAAAATTTTAAAAATACCCATATTCAAATGAAAGCTTTAATAACTATTAACTTTACATATTAGGTATTCATTTCATATGTATATATTTTTAATTTTTGTTTGTTTTTAATGTTTATTTATTTTATTATTTTTTCTTTTGTATACTTTTTTTGTGTTGTTGTGTTGCTTTTTTATAATTTTACTGTAATCTCGTTTATTTTAATTAAAATTTGAAATATAATAATATAATATTTTTTCATACAGAACTTTTGATCAACCATCATCGACACAATTACATTTAACGCAAACGCAACAACCAATTAAATCAACAGGTCCCTTCGGTTTAGATCCAGATGTAATTGCTGATATCGAAAAAGGTTGGGTGCGTGCAGATCAAATCAAACAAGAAGAAGTACCAACTGTCGATATTTCAATATTGTACGAACCCATTAAGATTATACCAACACGTGATGGTGTGCAATATCCGCAAGATAAGTTCGAAGAATTGATAGCGCGCTCACATCTTATGCAAACGCATTCAACTCCTCCAGGTAGAGGCGTCGTCTCACCATTCATGAGTCCATCACAACAGCATATGAATAATCCAGCTAAGTATGTACAAATCATAATGTCTTTATTTTTATTAATTATTTGGATTGGTAGTGAATCAATAAATTAATAAAATTATTTTGTGTTTGTGTTTTAACCTAATTGTTATTGTTTTTTTTTTTTTTGTTTAATATATATATTTATTAGAATTAATAATTCTATAACACAATTTAATATGTTAATATAATACATATATATAACAAATGCATTGAATAATAATTGCGAGTCATTTAACTGTTAATTATTTAACATAATTAACAGCTATTTTTATAGCAATTATCTTTTATTGAAAACAAGTGTAACCATATTATATACTAAAAATGTTAGATTTATTAAAAATGCTGGCATTTAGCTCTGTAATATACGGTAGTATACATTATTATTTTATTATTATTATTATTAAAGAGTAGACGTGAAACTTGTCCAACAGCCGGTACTGAACGATGGTATATATACTTTCATTTCTAGTTTTTGAACATAACATATTTAATATTTTGTCACCGATATATCCTTTTAAAGCATAATAGTATATTAACTGAATTACAATGAACATTGTGAATATTGGAACATTGTGAAGACAACATCGAAAACGTTATGAATTACATTTTAGATAAGATGAACGAAACGAATCATTCTATGTTTGTATACATCGTATCTTATTTTATAAAAATTAATTAAATTATTTTTCATACAGAGTTTGAATGAATGAACGAAATCGGTTACTAAGAATTTAGTTCAAATAAAATATGAAAATATAATGTTCGGATTTGGATATCGTTACCATTTAAGATAAAGTTTCTGAACTGTCGGTCCGATACATAAAATATTATAGTTTCATTTTTAATGACATTATTTTTTGTGAAGTCCTTGCAAAAACTTTAAATACTTCACCAGTCCTAGTAAAACACATTGAATATTTTTTCAGTTCGCAGTATGTTTCTTGTTGAAAAAGGCCATGTTTTTAGCTATGACAAAGCAACAAGTTAAAAAAAAAATAATTGTTATGTTATGGAAAAGGCAAAAGTAAACCCGTAACAACTAATCAAGAAGCTATATTTTTCCAATGAAACTAAAATATTTATAACAAATATTTTCTTAACATGAGGAATGCCTTATGTCATATGCTATTAACCATTCATTTCATATCATTGATATAAACATTTTTTTCATATCATATAGGACTAGAGAGGGGTAATATACTTATTGTATAAGTTAATAATTATATTTAAATAAAACGATGAGAACATGTTTTTAATTCAGTAGCCTAAGTAAAAGTGAAGAAATTTCGCTTATAAAGTTGAGAGCTACCAAAGCAAAACAAGACTTTTCCAGACAAACAAGTTGAAGTCTCGTTTAGTAGCAATCTGGCCATCGAATAATATCGCATGATTATGCCATTAATGAAGTTATGGACCGGATTTGAGAGGTCGCGGGTGTTAACTTATGTCTTTTAAAATAGTATACTTATAACCCCAAGATAAACTCCTATCATTTTTGTTTTGTTATTTGCACCGATTCAATATATAACTTCAATATTTGAAGTCATTGTATGTGTTAGATCTTCCAGAGAAACTATTAACATGCGTTAATGTTTTAGATATTTATTTTTTCTTATTATTGTGTTTTGTAGAACTAAAGTTCTTGTCTTATAGTTAGATAATAAATTTAAGAATTTTTCATTTTTATATAATTTTTAAATGCCCATTAGAACTGCATCTTTTGTCATGTTTAGCTATATTTATCTATTTTTTAGTTTACCAAAATTGGATCCAAATTTAATTAAAATCATCAATGGTATTAGCAGCACCGATACTTTAAAAGCACGCGCAGCTATAAACGAAATCACTGAGATACTTGATTATGAAGAGAGACAGCTTGTGTTGCGTGATTATGAAGAACTTTTCATACAAAGCGCACTGGCGCAATTAAAAGTATTTAAATATAAATATTCTTATTTTTATACAAATTTTATTTAATTAAATTTTATAAATTTCTAGCATTTATCTCAAGTACCTCAAGCAGATTCTGTGATTGTATATCAACCACTGCTCTCTATATTATACACATTTTTCTATTCAAAGTCACTTGGTAGAACATTGAGTGTTAATTGTATAAAGGACCTAATGACTGTATTGTTAAATTTAATGGCTGATCAAAAACTAAATAATGGTGACGATAGTCAATACAATAAGGTTATTAATGGTATATGCCTGAAAATACTGGATAAAGTTAACTTTACGAACTTAAATTGGTAAGAAAAAAAAGTATATGAAATGCATGCAATGAAGATTGTTTTTTTTGCATATAAAATAAAAAAATAAACAAATAATTAAATAAATTACATAAAATTAATTAACACAAAACAAATTTTCTATAAAAGTAATTAAGATTTAAAAAAAATAAAATAAAAAGAATATATAAATAAATTAAGAAAGTCCAAAATTAAAATCATTATAAAATGAAATTAAAGAAAATAATACATTTATAACAATTGTATACAATTTGTTAAAAAAAAAAAAGAAATAAATTGATTATTTTTAATACTTTTCTATAAAATATATATTTATATATAAAACTTTTATACATTCTTTAATTAAAGTGCACTAATACGTTTGTTGCGCGAAACTTGTCCTGTTGCTGGCTTGCCTAAATTTACTGATCTACTTATGAAATGCATTTGGAGAAACGTGAAAATGCTATCAGAACGTTCTAATGAACTACACTATGATGCCGTACTATTGGAAGTTAATCAGTTTATGCTAGATCTTCCGAGCGCTTGGTGGCAGTCACGTCCAACCGATACGCCTCTGCGTACAATCAAAACAATTATACACAATATGGCCAAAATTAAAGGAAATGCTATATTAGATCATTTACCGCCATCTGCTGGGCACTCAGAATTACACTCGTATTTATTGAGAATACTTAAGGTATGAAAAACAAAACAATTTAAAAAATAATTTATAATATAGTTATACTGAAAATTACTGAATACTGAATGATCGAATAATTTGCTGTATTTTATTTTTTTTTTTGTTTTTTCTTGCTACAATATTATTAAATATATAATTTGATATTTTGTTTTTATTTTTCGGAAGAAAGTCTGATTTATTTTCTTCCACAAGAAGCAAAAATAAATATTTATTATTTAAGGATCATATATATATTCCAATAATCAATGTATTTATTATTTTTATGTTGTTTTAATATTATGCGACAAAAGTAGTTATATATAACATTATATATATATTTACATATGAAATACATAAAAGTTCTCATTAATTCAATTACTTTAAGAATTTACAAAAGGATGGTACCATTCCTTCAGGCGCACCTCAGCGTTCAACTTCTGCTAAAGAACTGTATTCTAAACGCGCTTTAAGTCAAGCTCCAGAAGTGATGTCTCAAATATTTAAACTCATTTCAGATAAAGAAACAAAACAGCAGGGATTACAAAAATTATATGAATTTAAGGTAAGAAATTTTTTAAAATAATTTTGTGTCTTAAAAACATCTGAATAATTATATATTTTTGAAAAAGGTACAAAATCCAAACATAGACATAAGTGCATTCCTCAAGGGAGCAACTCCCAATTTTCAAAAATACATCGAAGACGGCTTGGCTGAAATCGAAAGAAACTCAAGTGCTAAAGTAGATAAAAACGTGGATAACTTGGGACAAACTGCCGTTTTGGCAACATCAAGTACAGATAATCGTTTAGGTATGTCGTTTAATTTTTTTTTTTTTTTTTTTGTTAAATATATGAAGGGTCTCTGTATAGCTTTTTTTTTTTTTTGATATATGGGGGTCTTTATTCAATTGCTACTTTAAATACAATTACTTGCTTATTTCACTATGAAAACTAGTTATCGTCTTAATGTACACTCTTCTGTAGGCGCCTTTGCTGCGTATGCACTTTTTTCAGTCTAGTATATCAAGCACGGTTGGTGTCCATTCCACCATGGTCTTCCCCTGCATGGTCTTCCCCTGCGTCTTAGTACAAATGACATAAAGCCTTACGATATAAGCTCGCCAGCGATGCTCAAATATGTCAATGTGGTGAACTCGTAGAGGACCAAATATGTTACCGAGAATTTTTCTCTTAAACGCTTCCTCTGCCACTTGCACTTCATCATACTGTAATAGCATTTAATACTCTTATTATAATAATAACAATACTCTTATCAAGATCGAACATGATTGATTTTTCATACAAATCAGATTACAAGTTTATTAAACTAAAACATCAGTAAAATCTTAACTTTATTTGTATGGGCAGCTATGTGTTAAATATGAAATATAAAGAAATTAATAACACACCTTACTTAGATTGTTGATTGGGTAGGGTATGGATAGATCTCTCGAAGTGCAACTATCTACTCGTAGTGAGTTCTGAGTCGTTTTGTATTTAGAAATGTGCACATTTTGTATGGAATCACAAAAACAACTACCTTGTATGATAAATGCATTTTATGTTTTCGTTTTAAATATATTCGGCAGCCAGTGTCAGTTATTCATGATTTTTATATTTATAATGCAAAAGTAATAGTTATTTGGGCATTTTAAAATAAAAAGCAAAAGTTAAAGAGTTACTTCTGCGCGAAAAAATAAAAAGGCACATAAAATAATTATTTTTGAGGAATATAATATAAAGCAAATTTAATTATTATTTTTTGAGTTTTATTTTAAAATGTTCATATATTAAAAGCATGCATACTATTAATGATAAAAGATCTTAGAATGATAAATATATATCCCTAAATATGAGTTTAGAAAACCTTTTGTTGCTGCTTTTTTTCATAAAAATTTTTGAAATAACTAATTTTCGGTCCATGGTTATAACACGTATACAAGTTGTCATTTATTTGATTAGAATATTGGTAGATCTTCTCAGTTATATTTAAACGTCCATTCAAATTGCAACAGAACAAATTCATGATAATTATTTATTCTTAATATTATTACTATAGTTATTCCTTATTCAGTAAAATTTGTTATTACCCTATCAGTATATGCGTTTTTATTCCCTGTTATATGTTAATTGTCTATATATACCTATAGTTATAAGTTGTATTCAACATCAACCGTTAATAGGCTAAACGCATCTCTATAACAAATAGAGATATTATTTGATCTTTGTTTTGGTTACGATGTTACTTATTTGTATTTTTGTTAGTTAGTGTTTTTGTAGTCTTTGAAGATATAAAAAAAAGAATAATGATTATAACATTTGTTGGGTTGATGACTACCACGAATATGAAATAAACTATAGCATATACATGTCCGAAGTGGATAGGCGTGACATTATTATATATTTACATGACAGATGTGAATTAGTTGGATTAGGTTAAAATGCTAATTTAATTGTTGAGTTTCACCCTATTCTTCATTTGAAAACATTTATATTTATAAATAATTATTATTATATTTAAAATAATTTGTTTTAGATCTTGAAATAAAAAGTATTTATTAACCATCGTTTAGACAGTTGATCTTAATGTTTTATTGTATTGTTGTTCTAACATTCTTTCGATTTGAGTTCTTCTTTTAAATATGCTTTGTGTTTGTGTTCACCTTACATAAATAATAGGCGAGCAGTGATATTGAAATAGAGTAAACGAATCACAGGTACACTTTTCACGAGTAACTCCGGGTCACAAACCCAATCCATTGCTCTTTATGTTTCAGTAAAAAAAAGTTGATTGGGATAAGGGTTAAAAAAATATACATTATTTTTACGTTCTAGATTGATTGACCCAACATATATTTAGGGTTTTTTAATGTTTTTTTTTTAAATTTTTTGTGCACACGTTGCACTCTTTTTACACATAATAGCAATTTTATTTTTGCTTCACATTTTATTTGCGTACTTTTTCTATCCTCATATAATAATCAAATAGCGTCATCACGTTCTAAAATTATAATAGATGCAAATATTTTGACGCAAAACTCTATATCGACAACTACTGCGTCTGGTGATGTTAGAGTGGATCCTGAATACTGGTTGGATCGTTTAAATCGCTTAAAAGCTCAAAGTAATTTAACACAACCTCGTAATCCTGATGGCAGTTATGCGCTAGGCACACATTTACTGGACAATAAAGTTGCAGATGAGAATCTCAACCTGAATGTTTTGACTGCAGGCCAGAAGGTGTCACTAATACGCAGTGATGTGAGTAAATAGCAAATATTGAACACAATTTTGCACATAGCACAAATGTTGCAACTGATATTATTGTTTTTTCAATTTTATTTTGAATTGGTTAGTATATAATACATAATTATATTAATAAATTTTTATTTTTAGCGTAATGAACTATCTCCAAATCGGCTTCAACATATTCAAGCTAAGTTGGCTTTGTTTAAAAAGGAAAATAATTCATAAGACACCTCAAGTTAAATAAAATTCAAAAACCTGTATGTTAATAAAGGAAATTTTTTTATAATTAATTTATATTTGATATTATTAGCTTAATAATTTATTTAATCTCTTTATAATAAATTATTACTGCAGTTTCATATTGGTTTGCTAATTTGTTTAGAATAAATTATAATTATAAGCAAATATTATTCTACGTATTACCAAAAGAAATATATATCGTAATATACTCTTACTAACGTATAATATACATTAATTTATTAACTAGACTAATAAAAATTAGTAATAGCAAATTAATGAGAAAGTGCTGACAGCCTACGTATAAGAAGTGAAGAGATTTTATATATCTCGCAAGTATTAGAAAGAAGTAATGCTAAAACAGAAATTGCTTTTTTTAGAAAAAATATCTTTAAAAAACAAACTTATTTAGAATTACAAGAAAATTAGTAATATTTAATGATGATGAAACAAGTTTCGTTCCTTTGATTATATTAAAATCAATCCATTTAAGTGATTCTACAAATCAATTTGTTATATAATTTGTTAAAATTTTGTTATGCAAAACGTAATTATTGTCATAATTCTTACTTCAAAATAAAACAAAAAAATTTGTGTTATTAATATTGTAACTAGAGGCAAAGAGAAAACCCTTTTTTTGTAATTAAAATTAAAATTAGTCGATTTATATGAAGTTTTTCATTGTTTACGTTGTTTTGTTAAAAATAATTAATTAATTTTAGGTACATAAACTACAAAGAACGAACACTTATGTTGAATAAAAACATGAATAATATTATCATATGTATTTTAAAGCGAATATATTTCATAATTAATTAAATTTTCTTATATTGTTTTAACTGCTTCTTTAAGAGAGCATGATGGAATAATATAGCAAATTTTCGGAGTTTATATATAAAGCAATATATTTCTATATTATAAACTCTAAATAATAATTTGGTTTGTGTTGTGCTCTATATTTTTATAACATTTATTTTATTTCATTTTTTACACACATCCTCATTATTTATTTTATTCATCTTTCTAATTTATTAACATTTTATTTTAACATATTAGTGTAATAGTTCTTAAATATAATTAAATTGTTTTTAAATTAAATTTTTTAATTGCAAAAATTAATAATTATAAATTTTTTTTCATTAATATTTTACACATTTTTATAAACATTTTGTAACTATGTAAACAATAAAATAAATCAATAAACAATTCTTGTGTAACGAGTTATTGAGTATCCTATTCTTTCAGACTTCACACTTTATAATTTATAATGAGCATATGACTATTATAATCATATATAATTAGTAGTGCTTCAAAGGGTTCTCACATTTGAAATGAACACTAAATGTTCCAAGATGTTAGAGCTGCCCGAATAATTTGATCTATTCTTTCAACATCCTGGTAAAACCATGGAGATGCAACTTAATCTATCCATATTTTCGACATTCTGATATTTTGTGTAAGTGGAGAAATTGTATACAAGAGATAGACCATTCTGTTCCGAAATTCAATTTGTTAGGCACTTCTGGAAGCAAATCCATTTAAGGAGTAGGAGGAGGACTTACATCTTGGAGAAAAAAGAAGTAAACTTTTATACCAAGGATATAAACTTGATAAAATATGTAGCTTCTTAGTTTTGTAGGATTTAGGACTGAAATTGTCTTTTCATCTTCCTGACTATTATAGTGTTAGCTTTGGAGGTTTCTTAAAGGATTTGGGATTGGTACTGGTATCAGTCTCTCAGACCATAATAGTATTTATGAGGTGGGCGTTTTAGCAATCAAGGAAGTAGCTTTTAAGTTAGCTCTAGTAGACATGTTGTATCCAAAACTATTAACATATATTTGGATAGCCAGGCGGCTATCAAATTAATGAATTCGATTTCATAAAAAAAATAAAGCTACTCAAGGTAACCTGGTGGCTTTAAACGACGTTGGCAGTTTTTATAGTTAATCGAATTTAGGCTTCGAGGTACAATGACATTGAAGGAAACTGCAGGTCTGCTAAGATAGCTGTTCCCTGGGCACATGCAGGGTGTACCTTATCACAAAAACTATAGACTACGAGTAGAAGAAATATTTGAATTCAAGGTAAATGCTTAGTTTTGGTTAAAAGCAGAATAAATTTCTTTGGCAATTATACTTATAGTTCTCTAATGGAAGTGTCTAGTGCTAAGATAAAACATATCCTGTGCTTCAATAGGTTTTCGAAATGGTTTCACATATAAAAAAAGTTAAGGTCACGTGTAGGTTCTAAGTGAGTTGGTCAACTATACCATCACCCATAATAATATACCCTGACTTATTCGATTAAATTATTAATACATTAAAATCAATGAAAGAATAGTTTAATAACATGTATTTTTAATACTATGTAATTTGTACAAATTTTAAAGATTTTTCAATAGCTTTTGATTCATAGAAATTAAGTGTTTAATTTAAACATTTCTCTAATGCACATTCTCTATTAATCCCAACTCAGTTATACCATTCTCTTCATTTTCATCCTCGTAGTTTTCTCCATTCTTATTTTTGCCTTTTTGTCCATCGAAACGTGAAGAGATAGTAGCAACTCTTATAGCTGCTTTAAATCCAACACGAGCCTTCATTTTTGCTAACTTAGCTTTCCAGTTTTCATCTCGAGATGGCAGACCACTTAAGAAATCATTCATATCAACTTTAAGCGGATCCACAATAGCTAACACAGACATACAACCGTCAACAGTTCCCAATACAATGCAACGACCATCTTTGCTACTTTTGATGGCTGTCAATTCAGCTTGTAGCTTATAATTAGCAATCATCTCAGTATCTACAGTACGAAAGACACGTATTGTCTTACGACCACTGTGATAATAACATACATATTCATCATTTTCGGTAAAGATACAAATAACAGAGAATACACCCTCAGCTACTTTTGGTATAAAAGTTTTTACTGTAGTACCTTTGCGTAGCTCTAGCATTTCCAGACCACCACTATAATAGAGACAAGTAAATATTTTAAGGAGAGAAAAAAAATCAAAGGTTAAGATGAATAGGAAGATATATAATTGACTGAATTTAAAATTGGTAGTTTTGAAAAAAATAAAAAGGGACAAGCAAAAAAAAAAAAATAAATGTTAGATAGAAAAGAAGTAAAATAGGTAAACCCCTAGTGGAAAAAAATTTAATAGAAGTGTTATTTAGACATTTGCAGAATAACAAAAAGAAAACTGAAAAAACGAATATAAATAACTACAACTACAATGAAAGATATGTAAAATAAATGTATGAAAATTAATAATATATAGAAAAATATAAAAAAAATGTAAGTATTATAAAATGATCAATAGAAAGACAGTATAGATAGTTAATTACAAATAAGCAACATATTAGAAATTCAAAAAAAGTTTCATATTTATATACGTCAAAACAAATTTAGACTTATAAAAAATCTTAGATGAGAAAGAGAGAGAAGGAAATAACTTGTGTTTATTGTACAAATGCATTTTAGGAAGTGAAAATAATTAATTAATTATTTCTTATAATGATTTATAAGATATTTTAATTTATCTATTTTTTAAATAATTATTATTTAAATTATAAAATTTATTATAGATAGAAAAATTGTGTATTCGTATCAATTATTCGAATTGACACGAAAAAACAGGGATTAAGTAATATAAAGATATATAACAAAATAAGAAAAAAGTTTTTAAACTAAGAAAAAATAAGTAAGCAAATAAATTAAAGAATTATAAAAATATACAGTTTTAGTTTGATCTTCAAATAATATAGTTTTCACTTACCGTGTAGGTGCATATAAACCATTTTTACCATCTCGTGTAATACTGCCACCCCATTTTGCTATTGAACGTATATGTTTTTTACTTTTAATATCCATAATGCTTCCTTTTTCACTACTAATAACCGCTACTTGGTTTACCTTGTGCGGCATAGGTACAAGTGATATAACTTCCTAAAAAAATATTAAATTAGTTACAATATATATATAAGGTAGTAATCTATGAATTTTTCTTTTTTTCGTACATACTTTGATAGAACAGCCTCTAAGTAGGATTTTTGAAACGAAAGCGCCATTAGAGGCATTATAGACGCCTAGGCAATCTTTATTTGATTTATCGACTGTGCAGACCACAATATGTGCTGCATCTGCTGTAATCACTGACTGACGAAACGGTATACCTGGTATCATACGTATTCCATAGTCAAAACTGAATAATGCTGTTCCTTCTATTAAATAGAAAATGTATATTGTTTAATTTTAAGTGATTCATACTCTATTACAACATATTTACCTGGTACTGCTCTAACCACAGTTCTTGCTGTTAATTTCGGGCCATCCTCGCCAGCAAGATCTGATTTATGATTTATATTTGCACAGGAAACTGTCATTACTTTATAACCATAATCCATTAAAGTCACTTGCTGAATGCCGGGTTCATCGTCGCGAAAAACTACTTGCTCTGACACACGATTCCATATAAGGAATTTACCTGTTTCCGAAGAGATAACAAAACGTCCATCTGGTGTGATTTCAGCATGCGTGACTATAGCTCCCAATGGACTATCAGCCAATTTTGATAATAATCTACCAGAACGAGTTTCCCAAACACCAACACAACTTCTTGTAACTGTAACACCTAAGTCAACTTCGGAAAGGCTGAAGTATTTAAAATATATAAATATATTTACGTTTCATATATGTAAAAAATGTAAATATAAAAATTCTTATATATAAACTATTAACTATTGTGAATTATATTCATTAGTCACCTTATATTATCGATTTGTAACTCATGTCGATCAATGACGTGTACTTTCTCAAATATATTATTTATATTCCAAACTTTTACTGAACGATCAATGGAAGAGGTTACTACATTATTCCAATTACCAATGGTAAGCGCTTCTAGCTGTATTATACGTCCAAAATGCGCGTCAAGTACTTTGGCCAATTGTCTCGTTTTTAAACACCACACATACAAATTTTTACGCACACCAGCTACAGCATAGTCCATTTTGGAGCTTACCATAATTGAATTTGATTGTAATATTTTTGTTGTAATATTACGCACTCCGTGTGGTAATGCAAAATACATAACTTCTTTGCTAAGACGTTCACCATCTTTCCCAAAATCCCATATAACAAAACCTTTGCCTGCTGTACCCAAAAGCATTCGATCATCTTGATCCAATCGTAATTGTAGCAGCATTTCTTTTTCGTCATTATCATAGCGACTGAGGTGTTCCACCATTGCCCAACTTATATCTTCACTTTCTTTAGTGTGGATTAATTCGAATACGCTAACCTTTTTTTTTTGTAAAGATAAAAATTTAAGTAGAAATTGGGGATAAAATTAAGAATTAAAGTTTTACTTTCTGAATGACAGTATTTAGGAATTTACCTGATAATTTTCTTCACTTATGCAGCCATACAATTTTTTGCGATCAGAACTTAATACTAAAGCACTATAAAAATGTAAACTTTCAGAAAAGATCTCACCACGATAAGAATTGAAACGTAAGCGAGTTTCATTAATAGAACCTGACCAAAATATAATGTTATAGTCTCGTGGTGACATAAATTCCATATCTAAATGAATGAAATACTGTTAAAATTTTTTTATTATTTCATTATCAACAACAAATTACTTAATATTTCCCACTCATTTGTAGAACCGGGAACTGTAAAAGTATTAACAAGGTTTCCACGCATATCATATTGTGCCCATTTTTGTTTGCACGTTATAAAGAGGCTGAGAAACATACAAAAATATTGGTTATCATACAAATATTAGAATTGACAGAGACCTACTTTTGGTTTAATAAGAACAAACCACTAACAGGACCATCTTCTATGTCAAAAGGGCTGTTGATAATCACAAATTCACTAGATAGCATATTTAATAACACTGTCTGATTATTATTAGAATATGCGGCAGCCCATTTGTTGTCAGGACTTAATGCCAACTGCTGCATAATACCTTCAATACCTGGATTCACATCACGTGTTAAATCTGATGTGGAGAGATCAAAAGTTATAAAATGTGTAGATATTGAAACCATATAACGTCGATCGGTGGTTAAACGAAACTCGAATACAGCAAACTGATGACCCTCTAAAGAATACTAGATGAAAAAAATAAAATAAATGTTATTTATTATTAAAAATTAATATTTAAAAATTTTATTTTAACATGTGAAATATTTGTTTTTATATGTGTGCATGAAACTTTTCTTTTATATTACCTTAAGTGGTCCACCTGGTGTATGCAAACAATGATTAACCGGTATAAGTGCACAATCTTTAGGTCCACAACGGTCGCAAGCACGCAATAACATTTTTATATTACTATTACCACCGATTTCTGGCAGCAAGCGTCCAACCAACTGTGGCGCCAACATATTTGGATGTACCGCTAATATAGCACCTCCCAACCGTAATGCATCAGCGACTAACATTAGTTCACGTTTAGCCTCATTATTATCAGTATTTGAGGAAGCATCTTCAAAATCAGCCAAAACTGCTTGCAGTGGACAACTGGAAAGTTTTGCATGCAACCAATCATAATTAAACAGCACATGCTCAAAAAGATCCTTGAAGCGTCTGGAGCGTACAAAGTGGAAAGGTAGTTCACCAAACTGCAAATATATATATAAAAGGAAATACTTCTATATAAAACTGTATAACAAAAAAATATGTAAAACTTACTTTTCTTAAATTGTAGCGTCTGGAGCTGCCATCCTTACTCGTAAATACTAGAGGTTGTATAGGTACTTTTCGATCAGCAACACCCTCTTTATCGGTCAATCCAAATCGATGCCTCTGTATTTCGGTAAATTTAAATGGTTTTGGTATACCTCCACCCCAAATGCCCAAATAGTAATCGGCTATCATAGAGTGAAAATACATGGCCATATTCATATTCTTGAAATAACGTTCCTTAGCTGTATCGCGAAACTGTCTATGATACCAGTTCATAACATTGACACCATCTGCTTCACGTTCGCTTAGGTAATTCGGCAAATCATTTCTTATACGTGTCCATAAAAGTGGCGGTATACGTCTAACCGGAGGCAAATGGTATTGGTAGACATCATCTAAGACTTTATCGTCCAAAGAGATCAAATCTTCCAATTCACTTTCTGATAAGCCAGACTTTGCAGCTGTTATATATGCAAGCGCATGAAATACTAATATACGGCCATGCTGTTTCTCAATACGTTCGAAGAGCATCATAATAGAATCCATAACCGTATTGGCTAAATGAGTTTCTTGAGGTCTGGTATAGCTGCGCCAGCGACAAATTTCGGCAAAAACCAATTTTACAAATATTGGCAACGAGCATTTACTGATAGCATTAGCAACTAAGCGCCATTGATAATTATTAAGATCTCGGCAGGCTGTCTTCATCCACATTTTTATGACATTCATAGCCAGATCTTCGCCCAATGCAGTAACTTCTATAAAATTTTCATCAGTATCAATCATTTTACGTAGCACATAGTATTCATGAGATACAGTAGGATTGGATTCCTCATTTGCACATGATATGATAATCTATAAAATACATATATATATGTTAGGTATAGAGAGAAAACATATGCAAAATTATATTATTTACAGCTCACCGGATTTTGGTGCTTATAAATGGTTTGTCTTACCAAATTATTTGTGCTTAGATATTGTTTAAATATTTTTAGCAGACACAAGTCAAGCAATTTGAAAAACTTATACATACTTAGGCATTCCAATTTAAGTAAAATAGGTGTTTTAAAAATTTTTTTTATTTTTGTAGTGCTTGAGAATATGTGAAGGTCATGCATTTAAGTCATGCAAAAAGTAGAAATATTAAACATATATACACAGAAGGAAGCAAAATTTTTTCGAACTTCCTTCCAACTCACCTTGCAGTGGGGTGGTAATCTGGTTGGTATCCAGGATACCTTATTCGAATCTTGTGTACCAGTCAATTGATCAACTGAATCAAGGTATAACGTTAAAGGTTGATTCGAACTTGCATAAGTTAGTAATTGCTTAAAATGTGCTGTTAAAGGTACAAGATCGTCGGGTATATTCTCGAAAGGTAGCATATAGTTATATGAAATCTGCGCTGAAATATAGTAAACTATCGTGTTTTATTAAAAGTAATCGAAATGATTTCACCTGTTGACAAATCGAGATAAGTGTAGGAGTAAGCGCGCTTGAATCAGGTGTGGTGCCTAGAAATCGTATTATGTTTAACGGTCGCTTATCAGCAAACCATTGTGTTGCTACTAGTGAAGCGCTTTTTGCAAGTAATGATGTTTTTCCACAACCTCCCTCGCCATAAAGGACAAGTGGCTTCTCTGAATCCCCCAGCATATAGCGCTTGATATGTTCGAGATTTTCTTCACGACCATAAAAAACTTTTACCGAATTATTGCAAGCGTGCAAATGCTGAAGGATTTCAGTTACTATCTGTCCCTGTGCACTGGAGTCTTCTTTGCGCATAGCACGATCAACCAATTTCACAATGTTCTTATAGAAATGCGATATAAAGTGATTAAGATACTCCTCATGTGTTTCAATATCCAAACCCTCGCGTCCAATCCATTCCACTGTATATCTAATTAAATTAATTTCAAATAATTTATAATGAAATATGTATAAAAGTATTGCATATATTGTAATACTCAATTTTCCTCAATTAGATAATAACATATTTAGCGAATTCACTTAAATACTTAAATTATGTTTAAGTTCAATTGTATTTATTAGTAGTCATATTTTTATGCTTTACTTACTTTTGCATATTACTATTCTCAATTTTATTAGGTAGACGCGTGTCCCTGAGATCCCCAAGCAACTTTGCCGATTCCGTATCTAAACTGCGATTTATAATATCCACGAATAGGGATGCCTTTTTAAGATTTTGTAAATTAATGTTATTGATGTAGCGTACGTATGCCAAACAGTGATTTTTTGTGTTCTTGACATTTAAAATGCCATTAATAACTTCACGTTCCGTCACTGTAAATTAAAAGTGAAAAAGATTTGTTTAAGTTATGTATTTGCACTTATATATAGAATTTGTTTCAAATTATTTAATGCAGATAGATGATTCTTAATCTTAATCTTTGTCGTTGTCGTTTCAATCTTTGTGGTTTTAAGTCAACTGTGTACAGTAGAATTTTATTTGTAACGTTAGTTTTTCGAATGTCGAATGTGACGCGTCTTATGACGAAAAGAAACTAAAAGGATGCGAATAGTAATGAAAAAACAACAAAAATTTTAATTAATTTATTGAAATTGGACTGATAACGGTATATAACGGTATTTGCAGTATTGCCAGGTATTCATCATCAGTGATATTAGAAAATATTCGAATTTTTTATTTAATTAGTTTATACCTAGTACATATATAATTTGTAGGACTACAAATACCAGGCTTAGAACTCGTGCCTGACTAATTAGAAACGATGACTAATCGTGTTTTTTCACAAGTAGCCAAGCACAAACTTTCAATGCTTAAGTTCCAAGTTTTTTATAATTTTATTTGTAAATGACACTAACAAAAATACTTGCTATACTTTTTAAATTAGAATGACGTTATAATTTTGATGAATTTTATTTATGATTCATATTTACAAATTTTTATTTATTCGACAGTGCAGCTTTTTTTAAGCCTTACGGTTTGAGAATATATACGTTTTCGAAGTCAATTTTCTATCGAAATGCATGTTTAAATATTTTGTTACGTTGCTTTCGGATATATTTATCTTCTTGATTTTTATGACTTTGTTTCTTTGGGCTTGATATATAATTTTTTTACCGAGTAAGTAATTATATCTATTCTATTTTAAAGTTTGACGGAAGCACTTTTTGGATAAGTGTCACCAGCCAAAATGGCAAAGTTATAACAAATCTAACATATTTATTAATATTTAACTAATTATAAAAGTTTAATAAATAAATTATGATTCCATTTCATATGAGAGGTGTTTTTATTTGGTAATTTTATTTTGGAATTTGTTTAAAATATTTTGAAAATTTATATTTTGTTATTATTGTATGTAATTATTTATTTATTTATTTAAAGTAAGAATTCACATTCAAGTAATGCACTTTTTTCTCAAAATGCTTTTCAGACTTTTAAAACACCTGATATATGTATAATATATAGTAAATAGAATATTCACTAGTTTCCAATATTCACTACACAAAGTCTAAAAATTAAATTGAAAAACAATTGATTTAATTTGTAAATTTTCTTACCTGACATGAAATAGTTATGTACCGCTTCTTTATCCATTTTACTACTAGCTCCCAAAGATGCAGCGGCCTTTCTTAGAAGTTTTTGCATTTTATTTAAGGTATCCCACCAAACAGCTTGGTCTTCTGCTTGTAATTTTGGTACACGCTAATATATTTATTATGAATAAAATAATATATATATATATTTAAAATTTATTTAATTCACCATTAAAAGAATCTGTTTTAATTCTGTGAAAATAGTTCTCATCGTTATAGCTATAGTAGAATAGTAGTAGATGTAGTAAAATAGTACTATATATATCTCACTGTACAATATATATCTCACTAGTCAAATTAGATTTTATTTAAAAATACTTAAGCATACGATTGTAGTATATTACGATTTTGAAAGTGTCGTTTTATAAAACAGAGCGTAAAGAAATATTAGATTTAATAGTTTCTATTGGGTTAATTTCTGGAGCAACTTGTCTTCAATTACTAAATGCTATAAAAAAACCTTACAACAGCATTATTTATTTATCACATATATAATAAAAGTATTATATATAGGTGACAAGGACTAGCTACAGGAACTTTTTAAATATAACAACAATAATAATTTTTCTATTCATTTAATATTAATTATTTATTTTCTGTTGGGCTTATTTTCTAGAGTAACTTGTTTTCAATGACAAAATGCAATTGACCCGTACCACTTAACCAGTTACAACAACATTATTTATTTATAAAATAAATAAAAGTATACCATATAGGGGTGTTGGTTACAGGAGTCGTCGAATTATAGAGTTTATATAGAATTTTATAGAATATTCTTGTGATTTTATCAAGAATAGCGTAGTTTAACCTTTTCGCTGAGTAAAACAATTAAAAAAGATTATATGTAACATATATGTTATAACATAGACCAATATAAAAGTAGAATAATTTTTTGATTAAAGCAGAGTACATATAATTTTTAAAATAAAAAAAATTAGTACATAGTGAAAAAAATTAATTTGATGTGGAGTCGTATGTGCACGCTATATCAAATAAATTATATAATAACAATATTCTTATAGCAATTCTTATATACAATAATAATAAAATTTTTTTCATATATTTACCTTATTATTAAAATTGATCAGAATTGAAGAGATTGGTTGTAACACAGAAATAGGTGGTACAGCATTGCTGTCTTTTTTATACCAAAGATCCAATAATGCACGATCCACACCCATTGAAGTTAGTTCCTCACAAATCAACTGTAATTCTGAAGAGACAATATAAGTCGGTATAGGCCGATAACCGTACTTTTGTCCCAAAAAGACTATAAAATTGGGTCCCATCGACAAACGTTGACAATTCTGAATTTCGCGCATACACAATTCTGTGGTCATGTGATCATCAGTGGCCTCATCACGTACACCCCAACGCATATCAACTACCTAAATATTTATATAAAATATCAGGAAATTACTGAAAGTTGTAAGAAAAGCACCTGGAATTCTAGACCATGTTTTTCACGACAATAATCCTTTATGCGTGGATAACATTTAGCCATAAGCGTGTTACGTTCCATCGTGGTATCTTTGCAATAATTTTACAGTTAAATATTTATTATTTGAGATTACATAAGTTGCTGAAAACTTTTTAATTATAGTATCTTTACCCGTGAAAGTGGAACTGGTGAATATACGCACTATTTTGGAACTAACCGGTGGCAGCGATTCCATCGAACCGGCAAATATGGAATCTATTGTACGGTCATCCATATTTGACCGATTTCTTTGATTTCTTTAACAGTGCACAGTATTAAAAATATAATTTTTTAATTTTTTGTTTTTGAATATCGGAGTGTTTGGTTTAACTACGTCCGACTTCATTGGTACGTGATATAAGACTGCATTGCAGAAATTTAAGCGAATCCTCAGCAAAGCTACATAAATTATTCAAAAGATGAAATTGAACTTGTTTGATCAATAATTTCAGACTGAATTTGAATTTTTGTTAAATGATGTTTATTTCGTGATATCACCTTTAGGAATATTTTTGGTAGGTAGACTTTTATTATTGTTTGCGATTTTTTTGTTTATTATTGTTGCCATAAAGAAAATCGGAAGGGTTGAACTGAAACTGATATTTGGCACATTTCAGGGTAAAAGTGCAAAAACTAAGCATGGCCTTTTTTCTGATTGATTGACTGCTGACATTTCGTCTTGATTTCGTTGCATTTGAAAAATGTTGCAAATTTTTGTCTGAAGGTTTATGCGTCTTTATAGTATTGTCCTGTTGCTTTAGCATTGTGGATTTAAGATACTCCCCTCTTTAGTAAAACTGAAAACAGCTGATTTAATTGTTTATTTATATTTTGGTAGTTTGTTTGCGTTCAAATGTGAAACTGAGTGATTTGCATGACTTTGCTGGTGTTGTCTATGATTGTCCTTGCGTGCAAACTGTAAAACAATGAACTGCTTCAAGTAACGCATTAAAACGTCATCCATCTATTGACTTTTATTTTATAATTCAAAGTCTTTTGCCGCACTTATAAAAGTCAATGGAGTCGAACTTTAGCGACCTTAAGAGTCTTTTAGTGTAGTGTAGTCCGAAATAATTTTAGGGAAGCGAAAGTTACGTTCAACTTTTTAAAAGGAAGTTAGCGTGCGCCTAAGTCTGTAATGTAATTCCGATTCTATTGAATGTTAAAGTGCGAAAATGTAGGTAAAGTTCAAAGCTGAAAATGATAAAATCAAACATGACACAATTTAGACACTTGACGATAGCAAATTGGAAAAGCAAAAATAAAACAAAAAATAAGCGTGAAAATTGTTTCTTTAAACACCAAAAACTATAGAACCGCCTTCCTAAACGAAATAAAAATTTGCGAATGAATGGGTTCATGTTCGAAAAACTTTGGAAATAGAATTATTAATAAAGGAATGAAAAAGGGAAGAAAGAATAAATAAATTAGTTGTCAAAGAACTTTGGCATTGGCCTTCAGTCAAAATGATTTTAATTTCCACGTGCCGTGATTTGAATACGTAGTGACGTGTTTTCATCTTTTTTTTTTGTAGTTTTTAATTGCAGCACTTTTTTTAGTTATATAACGCCATAATGTAGCACGACTTTATATGAACCCTAACATTTAAGATTATAGACTGAAGTCTTCAAATCAATATTGAAGTTAAACTTCATTGAAGATTTTTAATCTTATATGTGAGAGAAATGAAGTTAAGGAAACATTAACAATTTCGTTTATATTCTGTTTTAGAATGTACTAGAAGGTTAATCGATAATTGAATATAAAATAATTACATAGAGGATTGCATAAAACTCATATTTTATTCGTCTAAAGAACAATTCTTTAAAATACTCTCTAAAACAATGGATAAGCATTCAGATTTTTTATTTCATTTCTAACAATTCCTAAAAAAATGATTGAATATTTGCAATATTAGATGATAATAATCAGGCACGTAGTCAAGGGAAGGGAATTTAAGAGCCTAAAAACCAATTAATATAAATAGAAGAATGGTATTTATAAATATGTAGAATGTTTAATATTAATGAATCCTGTTTTATAAAATGAACATTTTTCTAAATTATTGAAAGTATATGAAAACTTTTTCCAGAGTAAATTTCATGCTATGGACCTGATGACAATCATCAAACATGCCTATTTTAGAATTGCATTTTAGCAAAAGATAGTGCGCAAGTACAAATTATTTTTATAAAAAATGATACCTCTATGTAAGTACCGGTAATTTAAGAAACATAAAAAAGCTTTGAACTCGTTTGATATCTAAATCATAGGAAGTAGAATAACGAATAAAACATAATAACAAAAGGATTTGTTTTTTCTTTTATTTAAGCCATTATTTTCTGATACGGTCTATTGCCAATAAGTAGTTCTACTGTTAATCATATATATAAATGATATTACACATAGAGATATAGAAATCTTATAGCACTATACTATTATTTAAATGCCAATTTTTTTTAAATATGACTCCATCTACCTCCCGAGATTACCTAAATCTGCGACACCGCTTTTTCAAACCATTCGGCATTTAAACATTGTTCTTGAGATATCCACGTTTTTATTTATTATTAGATATGAAAAATGGTACAATGCAAGATTTAAGATATTCTCTTGTCTCTTGGTTAACGACTCATATATTTCATTAAATTCAAAGTGTATATGATAACTACAGCAGATACAAACAGACAGTTCTAGTTAGATCAAGAGACCTCTTAATATTTTTACTGTCGATCAAAGTGAGTTGTCTATTACCAATTAGTGTGCGACTATACAACCAATTTATATTTGATATAACGAAGTAATGGCACAGTTGAAAAAGTGAAAAATACGAACAAGTTGGTTGTGACTAGATATCCTGATGAGTGTTATTTTTGATTTATGTTAACTAAAATTCAGTGTTTAAAGATTATAGAGATTTTGTAGTTTTCTGAGTATTAAAGTTTATAATAAGGCGTTTATTTTTTTATCAGTTATTGAAATATATATAATATATAGAATAGCACATACCGTGGTTCACAGCTTATTTCGTGCAAGCAATATTTTTGTAGATTTAGTCGTGAAAATCCAAAATTTTGTTTAAATAAAAAATTTTAAATATGCAACTATAAAGAATGTTTAGTTTTTATTATAAAACAAAAAAAAATTTAGCAAAAATATCAATATTCAAGAAGTTAAGTGAACAAAAACAAACATACACCAAATTCTGACCTCACAGCTTATTTCGTGCAAAACATTTTTTTTAGAAAATTAATCATTTTTGGCATAAAAAAGTGAATTTTAGTATTTAGTGGGATAGCCCTTTTGTTTAATTACTGCCTCCAACCTTGAGTGCATTGAAGTAACTAATTTTTGAGTATATTCCACTGATATTTTTTGCCATTCCAATTTTAAAGCAGCTTTCATACTTTCCTTGCTATAAATGTTATGTTTTTTTATGTTAGTTTCCAGAATATGCCATAAATTTGCTATGACATTAAAGTCAGGTAATTGGGGAGGTGTTTGGATGATGTGTGGACAATTCCCAACAAGCCAAGTCTGCACAAGACCCGACTTGTGCTTCGAATCGTTATCCTGGTAGAAACAGAAATTGTTAATTATGCCTAAATATTCGGCACTTTTATGCAAATTTTGCTTTAATATATTAAGATACACTTCTTTATCCATTGTTGATTCTATAAATTGTAGATTACCTACTCCTGCCGCTGATTTACACCCCAATACTATCACATGCTTGCCGCCGTGTTTAACTGTGCCATATAAATTTTGTTTTTGGAGCTTAGTATGTGATATATTTGGCGTATTTGGCATAGTATTTCACATATGATTTACCATCTGAAGCGTAGAGATTAAATTTACTCTAATTGACAAAAAATACTGATTTTCAGGAAGAACTATTCTTGTGCAGGTGGTGTGTGGTAAACTGCATGCGAAACCGTCGGAAGGTATGTGATAGTATTGGGGTGTAAATCATTAATATATTAATATATTTTTAAACGATTAGTTTATTAAATGATTGTACTTATACAGCTTTATTAAAAATTGATTCAATTTAAATTTAACTAAATACACAAGAAGCCTGAAATTCAATGCAAATATAGAAATAATGTAACTATCAGTGACTGAAACAACGGGTTAATAAAATGATGACATCAGAATTAATAAATAGATGTATGTAATCTCAATAAGTAGACTTAAACTCATATTTTAAAAACTATACTCTTAGATAAAGATTTACAGCTATATTTTTATCCCTATACATTGTAACTAGAAGTACTTGTTGTTATTAGACAGTTTTAGCTATAGTGGTTGAAAAAAAAAATATTTGTCAATTTTACTATATATATAAAGTTACTGTGCTATTAATAATCCAAGTCATATTTTACTTTTTTCTTCATTTATTAAAATAAAAAAATTTTTAATTATAAATTCTTACATATTTATTATATAATTTTAAAATTTAGCATTCTGTTTTCTTTTCCAGCTCAAAATCTCTTTTCATTATTATCCACGTTTTGATTCATTTCCTATAATTGATGTTCTTGCATGCTACCACTTAGTGCCGTTTTCGCTGCAGTATTAAGAGATCCGTCAATAAACTTATTGAAAATGTTTAAGAGCATCACAGGGAATCTGAAATTTTAATAGTTTTAATTATATTCAACTGAATAAACTGAAACTAGCTAACCTTAGCTTAAGAAAGTCGTAAAAGAATATCTTTAAATTTTTTGACAATAATGCCTTTAAATTGGGAATCTGAAATTTCAAGAGTTTTAATTATGTTAAACAAAAAAATTTTAAATATTACCTGTGTTGTGGGAATGTTGGATTTTAGATGTTTTACATCCTGTACTTAAAAATGATGCTTTCAAATTGAGAATCTAAAATTTATAGGAGTTTTAAAAATTTTCAACAAATAAAAATTAAAAATATTACCACAGGTCTAAAGTACCGACTTTAATATGTTATAAATCATATTATCAAAAGATATTAAGAGCATCATCTTGTAAATCACTATTTTATTACTTTTCCGTCCTATTACTCGCTCTAAAATTTAGAACATTTATTTTGCATTAAACAAATTAAACAATCAAACAAATGGTCAACGCCATGATTAATTACATACACAAATTAATTCTGCAGTGACTTTTAATTCCATGTTTGTATGGTGATAATTTTCAGGTCTATTTAGATTAATTACCACTTCTGTGCATTACATAGATTAGATTTAAATGTGCTGTTTAGATCGTCTTAACCCATTAGTGTACGATTTTGCATATTTATATTCGATAGTCTTGAGACCCATATTTACATAGATACGCCAGGTATTTCTAAATATTTTAATTCTTTAAATGATTTGTTAGTTTCATGCCGAATGGTTCTTCTCCAAGTGGTTCCATCGTAAGGCAGCAGGACAGACCTCTTCGTAGGGTTTTCTTAATGAGCCCGTTATATTTTCGTTATTTTATTTGCATATTTTCTTGGTTTGTGAGTTGCAGCAACGTTTCATTCTCCATCAGACGGGGCCATCAAATTCTCAATATATTTCGCAGACAACAGTTCCAACATGCGGCTAGTTTCAGTCCTCAACAACCATATTTCAGAGCTATGCAGCAGAATTGATCTGACACATGGGTTATATACATTGATTTTGGTCTTCGGAGATAATTCGTTAGAGCTCCAGATATTGAAAGAGAGTTGCAAATGCGGATCTTGCTTTGTTAATTCTGCTTCGTACGTCAATGGCTGGGCCTCACGTTAGATTTATTATGCTTCCAAGGTAGCAGAAATTTTCAACGGTTTCAATGTTGGTGTTACTGACTGTGAAAGTGGGAGTTTGATTTGACTTAATCGTGCATGCCTTTATTTTGCTTATGTTGATTCGCAAACCCACTAGTGTGGTTGTAGTTGAAAGGGCATCAGTTTTTGCCTGCATATGCTTTTTATTTGAAGAGAGTTAAATTATGTCGTCGAGGTCTTCGAAATGTTGGTTGACCCTCCATTATGGAGGGTCCTCCTTCTTTCAACAGTGACTTTTATCAACACAGCATTTAACGTTACTGCAAATAGTAGTGTTGATAGCAAACAGCCTTGCTTAACTCCGGTCTGCGACAAAAAGCCCTAACTAATGAGACCTATGAAGGGAATTAATGTGCCTTAGTTCGCAAGCATGTTAGCTGTTTCTTTACTGTAGATCCTATTGTGATCAGAGATTCATATGAATATGACTTTACTTCTACTGGTCAACCCAGATATAAGATTTTTGGAGCTTCAATTAGCTTGTCTTTAGTAGTTCAAGATTGGAAAAATTTTATAGCAGCTTTTAGCTTTTATAGTCTGGCTTTTTGAATATAAAATAATGCTAACATTTTTAGAAAGCCTTCACTTGTGAGATGAAATGTAGTAAAGCATTTCATTAGAACAACTACGTTGCTTTTGTATTCATGAATGATAGTACCTACAAGCTACCTATATCACTGTATAAAAATATAGTGATATATATATTTCGGGCACGAAACATTTTTGTCATTAATATAACTGACTGACGTAAAGTAGAATTGTAATGAAACAAGTTTTATTTTTAATAACAATATATTTTAAGTAGTTTAAATGTTTGGTGTTTAAGTTTATGTTATTCTTTAATCGTATGCCAAAATATTTTATATTTAATATATAAATATATATGTATATATATGTTTAATTTTTGTAAAATTTACAAATCATAATTTTATTTTTATTTTACTTTAAATTTTTAAACGCTAGTAATACGAGCACATAATTAATTGCACTCTTATATGTATTTTCTATATTTAAAATTTGAAAATTTAATTACTTTAGTTAAAATAATTTAAGAGGATTTTTAAAGATTTTGATTGTATTATATATTAAAATATTAATTATAGCTAAATATTTATAAAACAAGTGACAAACAAATTATATTTAGTTGTTTTCTATTTGGAATTTCACAGATTTGTAATAATTTAAAATTTTGTAAAATATTATAAATATTATTATTTTAGGAGTCATTCATTTATTTTTGCTTTGAAATTCTTTTTTCATATTGCTTTAATAGATATAAATTTTGTAATTATTTTTAAAATAATATTTATATATGTTAATATTAATGTACTACTGAAGTCATTTCTTTTTATATGGATTTTATTTATTATATTGTAATTGAACTAAAAATTGTTAAAAACGACTTATGAACCAATAAATAATTTATTTGCGTTATAAATAACAACTAATAATAATAAATGAATTTGATTTAACTACAGTTCTTTATATTTTATAAAATATCATTTTAACTATTAAAAATACTAATTCATAAAATGCACCTTTCAAGGAGAAAGGCCTTGATTTACTCAAATATAGTTGCAAAATTTTTATTCTTGAGTTTTAGTCATTTTTGAGTAATATTTAATTAGTTCATTTTAATTTGAATTGGGAATAAATATAAACAATAAAATTTATATTGTATTTTTTAAAACGATTTAACAAACAAAAAATGTATTAAAATAAAATACATTTCAAAATTATTTTTTTTATTAACAATTCATTTCGGTAAAAAAAAAAATTAGTAACTAAAATATTTATATACATGAGAAAATTATTTATAATATAAAAACAAAAATATATTAACTGAATTTATATATAAAATAAATTAATTAAAAAACTGAAATATTGCGATATTGCATAGCTAATAGATATTTATATAATTTCTTTTTATCATATATATCATATATAACTTTGAATTATTACTTGGTTGGACATATAAGTTATAGTGAAATTTGCCAAAGATTCGTTCGTTTTACAACACAAAATAATGTAAAAATGTTTTTTCCATGAGTTTGAACACATTTATATTTAAACCATAGCGATTACTTAATAATGAAATACAGAAATATGAACACAATAGCAAAAGCTGTCACCAATGAATATGAATAAAAGTAACTATTTCAAAAATATATAAATGTAAAATATATTCGTTCGTTATGCGCTTCCGTAATATTTTAAACATGTTTCACTTTTATAAGCAGCCTATAGTCTTATTAAGTTTACCCTCATTAAGAATGAGATAATAACAGCTAACGGGAATTTCTTTTTGGCACCGCGGTAAGAACAGCTTAGTCCGTTATTTACTGGTGTGCAGATTAATTTTAGTGTTAATAGTCATATATTGTCAATTTCTTTTCTGATAACTGGTATTGATATAAAAAATAGCAATCAGTAAAGGTTCACTCTAGCATATTCACTTCAACGTCAAAAGTAGTGATGCGGTAATAAAGCCCGGCTTAGAAGTTTCAAATAAAATAAATTATCTATGATATTATATTACAGATGGAGTCAATTTGAATCCCAGTAATCATAGAAACACAGAAAAACTTTGTTTAAAAATTTTAACTTAAAACGAACGTATTCTTTGATTATCAAAATTGATTCACTTCCCACTGTTGTAAAATATAAAATATGATTTTATATGGAAATTTTCAAACCAGTTTGCTTTGAGCTTTTCAGTCCTAAAATTTCCAAAACCAATATAGCTACAAATCTTGCGGTATATTCCAATCAACATTCGCAAAAATGTCCTACGGAGTAAAATTTTGACATTATTCTATAGCCATTATATATTATAAAAAAGTTCAAAATAGTATGATAGGGTATAATATATATACGATTACATGTTGATATATATAAATATATATATATATATGTGTATATATAAGTAAATATGCTTTCATTCTAAATTAAAACTAATATTTCATTTCTTGAAACTTAATGCCTTTTTAGGCATATGATGCTTCTCCATTTTTTAGGCTTTCGTTACTGCCAATGCTATTATTTTTACTTGTTGAGTTTGTATTATTAACCACTTTTACATCTGTTGACGCAGCTTTGGCTGCTGCTGCTAATTTATGCACATGTGGCGATGATGGTGAGGTCAATGTTATTCTATAATAAGAAAAAGCTTTTGTTTTTGTATACACAACAAATATTGGAAAGTAGGTTGGAGCAAAGGTTGGATATGTAACAAAGCGAAACAAATTTTAACCAAAATCAGAAAGTTAAATGCAAATTAAAAAATAGCATTAAAAAATGGGAATGCATTGCCGCAATGTTAGTGTGTACCAAAAACCAAAAGTAATTTTTTTAAGGATGACAATAGGCGTGTCAGCGTGTGTGTGGCATTAGAATTAATTAGTTTCAAATTTAAATAATTGTAACTTAAAAATTACAAATAACAATATTTGTGTGCAGCTTATGACTTTGCTTTTGTGTACTTTCTTAATTATATTATTTACCTTGGACTAGTGTCATCTCTTTCTCGCACTAATGTCGTGGTGCTGCTTATCACACTTCCGCCATTGCGTGTATGATTGGCAGTACGTTTTACTTGTACAGGCCGTAAACGATCTTCTAAGTCGCTGATAGAACCATCTGTAGTTTGCGAATCCTCACTAAAATTAAATCAAAAATATATTAAAAAAATTAATTATTTTCACTAATCTAATTGTTCTTCACCTTTCGCTCACATCATCGTCACCCTCTTCCATAGCTTGCTGGAGATCTGCTATTCTCTGCAGTGCTAGACGTAAATCATTTCGTAATGCTGAAGCCTCAGCTTCAACTTGTTCTATTTTCTTTTCCAAATCTTTGCGACGCGTTATCGATTCTTGTTCACGTCCAGATACTAAATGGAATTCTTCACGCATTTCTCTTAAACTCTTCTGGGATTTTTTAAGAGCTTCTTGATTTTGCATTTCACGTACTTTGGACTGCGTTACTTCATTTTGTACTTTTTCTAATGCTTCTTTATGACGATTTACTTGTACTTCTAGGCGTGCTCTTGTGGCTTGTTCAAGCTCTAATCGAGACTCTAGCTCTTTAGATCGTAGCTCCAATCTGAAAAAAAAATGCGGTTATTACATAAATTTGTTTTTTTTATGCAATATTATTAATATTTAATGAGGTACCTAAAAAAAGAGGTATTTTGAAGAAATTGTACATATTTATAATAATATCCTGAAAATATACACTTATTTTGCTTGCACACAGTATTCAGATAATAATACTGATTAATATAAAGTTTTTCTGATCACTATAATTATACTGAGCCAGCAGCTATACATATTATAATTGTTTAACCCATATATTCGTGTTGCAATCTTTTTATGTGTCCTATCATGTCGATGCCACTGGGTTATAACTATAATAACATTGCCTGTAATGGCTGTAGCACAATAAGTTGTACAGGAAAATATTAAACTTAATAATTTTCAAGGTATTTCACAATATCGTTGAATTATTTTGCGTATTTTATTTGACTCATGACACTTACCGTTTCGACATCATGGCAGCCGAAGGATCTGACATATTCTCAACGTTTTCCAAACGTTGTTGTAATTCATTAACTTGTTCCTTAAGATTATTACGTTCCGCCTCTAGTTCTGATAATTTAAACTCATATTCAGATACAGCTACTTGTTCCGTATTTAATTGTTTAACAGTTGCACTATATTTCTTCATTAGTTCTGCTAATTCTTCTTCGTTCTCTTCAATTTGAGCTTGCAATTCAGCACGATCACGATGTGCTGAATTTGCACGATCTTCAGCTTCATTGCGTGCTCGATGTGACTCATCAAACATAGCTTGTACTTCAGCCAATTCAGCTTCAGCTGTTTGACGTGCTTTCATAGCAAGCGTGCGCGCTGATTCAGCATCTTCTAACTGATTACGTAGCTGACGTATGAGCACTTTACCAGAAGTTTCAGCTTTAAGACGATCCAATTGCGCTTGTGCATCTTTAAGCAATGCTTTATATTTACGCAAATCACGCCGCAATTTTTGATTACTAGCTTCCTCAGCTTGACGATCGAGACGATCCTGATCCTCCATAGAAGATAAACGACGTTCCAGTTCATGTTTTTCACGTAACAATAAAGTACGCTCTTCATGTTCAGTTTCCAATTGACATTCCAAAGCTGAAATTATGAATTATTGCATATGTATATTAATTATATATATAAAACAGTTTTTATATTACCTTTCATTTTTTTGTATGCACTACCACGAGCTTCTTCTAATTCATCATCACGTTGTTGAGCTTCGCGACGTGCTTCTTTGCGCATAGTCTCCAGTGACATTTCTAAACGCAATTTCGCCTGTTCTAGTAATTGTACCTGTCCAGCCATTTCATCTAGCTCTTCTTCCTGCTCCTTAACACGTCGATCCAATTCATTTTTGGAGCGACGCAATTGAGCTATTTCTTCTTCAGTGCTGCCACCAAAAGTCATTTCTTCAAGTTCACGCTGAAGCGAAGCCAACTTCTCTTCCTTGAGATCAAGCTCAAGACGAGTGTCCTAATGGAAAGAAGAAGGGTAGACTTAAGTCAATAAGGAATACATGAATATATTTTTACATTTTAATGTAAGATTTATATTTACAGATCCCCACTATATATTTTTTGAGACCATCCGATTTTTAACTGACGAAATAGGGAATTAAATTTTCTTTGTTTTGGTTCTCACTCTCAAGTAAAAAAAAACAACATACTTAATAATAATAAGAAAAAAATAGACCAACAAATATAAAAAAATAATGTCACTCGTATTTTTTCGTAATACGTATAGCAAACGTTGTACTACTTTTTCCCGTTTTAAATTTAAAGTAATTAAGCAATAATTCAACGACTCATTGCGACACTGTAAAGGGCAAGAAAGTTCATTATTCTGATGGCTTGCATTTGTGACCGCACAGAAGAAATGTATAGTAATAAAATGGTCATGGAGTGATAAACAGTCTTTAGAAAAATAAACATAATTAAATGTTTAAAATGAAATTTAAATGGTTTCGCTTGGAATATTAAAGCTGAGAAAACGATTAAGATTGAGTGAGTAAACTCAATCCATTCAACCAACTGGCTCAGTTGCTTTTAATTATGTGAAGCGAATCTACTTCCGAAAAAAATTTGTCAACTTCTTAAAAAAGACAAAAAATAAATATAGTAAAAATATAAATAAAAATATCGTTCAAGATAAATTATGATTTCAAACACAGATGTTTAATAACAAATGCATCGTGACTAAAGAGATGGAGACAATAATACATAGGCGGTCTAGTAGTTTTAATTGTCGACACTAAATCAGTTTAACATTTTGCAAATACAAAGCACTGTTCAAAATTAACAGAACATTTTGTAAATAAGAACAACAAAAATTTTTTTAGTCATACTCAGTTTGATATTTTTATAATAGTATTAATTGTCAAAAGATAGCTTCACTACAAATACTTATTTTTAAAAAGTTCAGTATACTTTGGAATTTATATTGCATATCGACCATCACTCATTTTTTATATATTATTTTTAAGTAGTACCTCCAGCTCAAAAAGTACCCGGATTTTGTAAATAAAACACACATATGCGATACACATATGCCAATGCTTAACCCAATCTTCCATACACTTTTCGTAGGCCCGTGCAGGTATGGCTTTTAGTTCCTTCGACGAATTCTCTTTTACCGATTCAATCGACTCAAAAAGCTTACCACGAAGGGACAATTTGAGTTTCGGGAACAGGAAATGACAGTGGTGCCGTGTTTGGTCAAAAAATCGCGTACAACAAGAATTTTCCATAGTAAAAATCGCTAAATGCACTTGAGGTAGTCTCATATTAACAGCTGCTGTAAACAAACTAATTGACAGATGGCGCTCAAATTTATACCATATATCAAGAAAGGGTGTACCAACATAACAAAAAAATTTTTTGAAAAAGGTCTATTACTTAAGGAGTAGTTAACAAACAACAAAATCCGAATATTTTTTAAGCAGAAAGTATTCCGATCTAGGGTACGCCAACTTGACTTTGGATTTTTAGCTGTATAGAAAGCTATTTTCAGTAATATTCCCGAACTAGAAAGGTTCTATCAGTACTGAAGACAAAAATTTGATTAATTTATTGAAGTTTTTCTGATCATACAACGCTGCTTCGAGTATTGCCAAGTATTCATCATCAGTGATCTTAGGAATATTCGAATTTTTATTTAATTAGTTTATAGTCCATATATAACTTGTTGGATATAAAATTAGTACGTACAATACTTCAGTTAGATAGAGATTTTTCTATAATAAACATAAAACATTTAATTAAAGCTGTAAATTTTTTTTTATTTATTGAAAAATACGCGCGCATCAATATTTAAGATATCACCGGAAAAGCAAATAAACATTTAACTTTTTTTCTAGTATATTTATTTAAGAATAAATAACCGTTAAAGATAAAGTACTAAACAATTTATATTATAATCACAATGATATAAAGCTAAGACTCATTGTTAAAATAGATGTCAAATTATTGAAGATGGTCATGTTAGCTAATTTCCAGCAAAGACTTTCTGTAATCCAAAATTAGTGTGGCGAACTGATGTCGCTGACATTCTCGATGATTGTTCAATGCTTTCCTATAAAGGTAATGGGTACAATGACTATATATCCTGGTAAACTACTTTATAAAAAATATTGTAAATATTTATACATAGTTCCTCTAATAAATATACAAAACAATTTAAATAATTTACAATAGATGATGTGTTGTTAATATGAATTACGATAGTATCTGAGTCTGCTGATATTATATATCTATGAATTTGCGAATGTCCGCATATTCGCCTGTACTGATGGAGGTTGTCTTCAACAAACAGAGGATAGTTTTTATGTGCGAATCGATAATGTTGAAAAATTTTAGTGTCTTTTCGGTTATTTATGTAGCAAAAGTCTTGATACGAATATGTAAATCTGTCAACTTAATGTAACAAAATGCTCTCACGATTCTTTAGAACAGTTGGAATTGGCATATGTGAAGGCGTCTAACAGAAAGGTGGTGAAATTATTTGGATACCCTGAACGCGTTTGATGCAAATGTAGTTTTAGTCACAAATAAGACCCAAGTATTGCGCGGTATCCCTCCCTTCTATGTTAGTGTTATTGATTGTGATTTTGGTGAATTTTCATGATTATCACTTTTATTCCTGATTAATGTTTAATTTTAAAGTTAGTAATGTGTCGTAAGTAAGTAATGTTAATGTTGTATAGAGTGATATAAAGTGGAAAACTTTGTAAAGCTTCTAGTTTTACTGCTTTCAAGGATAGAATCACTTATAACTTTCTGTTTTGCAAGAAGCTATAAGCAAAAAATTTATATAATAACAATTAAAATTCTTTACTGTTTATAACTCAGCAGTTGTTGTACGTGGCTGAAACCAACTCTTAAATACCAGTCCATTTATAAGGTTATAATACACTAAAGAACTTTTTTTGCAAAATTTAGGTTTTTTATTCTTTTTTTATTAAACTACATCAGTACATTAAAATAATTCAATTATTTAAATTTAATTGTATTATAGGCGTCTGAATTAAGTGTAACTATGTTATTTGTGTATTTATTACATTGCTTTTTTATATAAAAATTTACTTTTAACACATTTATATAATAACAAAAATATTAAATGAAATTGTATTAAAGATAAAAACACCATATCATTATATATACCTTCATAATTAAATAAAAATATTCTAAAAAAATTTTTAGCAGTTTTTAAACAATGATTCAGAGTGAACTTTTCGAAGTACAATATTTGCATCCGTCAAACACGATTGTACTCAAATTATCCAAAATTTCAATTTAAAAAACTATCGCACCTTTTTTTAAATTTTAAGGGATTAAGTTATCTTATCTATTAAACGTTGGTGTGATAAATTGTAAAAATATTTTTTTATAAACGTAGTCAGTATAAAGTAAAGTAGGTTAGAATTTTTTTTTTTAACTATTAATTCATCGTATAGTAAACTTGAATTCTTAATTAATTAATTGTATAGGTAAGATGTGATCAAAAAATAAATAAAATAAAAATAAGTATTTGTTATTATATTTTCAAAAATTCATATTTCCGTGACAATGTTTGATAGTTAGAAAAAGATAGGTTGTTTTGGAATGCTCGACGATTTATAAGCTTTAAAATATATGGATTTTTAAATGAAGTTAATAACAACCCAAAACTTCTTTAAATGTTCATAAAATTCGAAATCGAATACGCAATTAAAGAAAACCATCAAATAAAAGGCAATAAGGTATAAGATATGCGTTAGATTATGATATATGGAATACAGAAAGGGAAAGCATGACAACAGCAGACGTATTAATCCAACTCTCAGAGAACATATCTGAAATTACTTAGTGTTCAAAAACAATTCAGAAATATAAATAAATAATATTTTGAAATAAAGTAGTAACATAAACATAGAAACAACACACGATTGATATATAGTGTCATGAAAATTGCCATGTTGAATGCCTTCTTCAAAAATACTAAAATGGTATAATAAAAAATAATACTTCTAAATCTATTCAGATCGATCTTTGTTTCACATAAAATACTAATTTTTTTTGTAAAAAAGCGTACCTCATTTCTACAATGTGTTTCAAAATATAATAACTACTGAAATCACAACATTCGCTATAAAAATAAGATCTTGAAGATATAACTGTAAATTCTATTAAATTAGAAAAACTAAGTTAAAGAAAACACTGACAGAACTATAGACTTCTTAAGAACTGTAGACTATTTAATGAACTGTCAAATATAAAAATAATAAATATTTTTCATCAGATATGTTAAGAATCTTAAAGATCGGTTATACTCAGTATTATCATTGTTTTGCTATCACTATGGATTAATAGCTCTATTTAACGACTTTATGTTCTAAAGGGAATTAATTAGTAAATATAGGGATTATTTAATTTTATTAATTTAAATAATTAATTAGTGTGATATAATATTTAAGATTACTTTTTATTTTATTATAAAATATTATTTATTTACAATAAACATTTTTAAGAATTTAATTTATTTATTTAATTAAAAGTACAGAATGGCACTGTTATTGTTCTTATATTACTTAAGTTTTTCATTTGGTTGTTAAAAGCCAATATAATTGAAGAAGAATTTGTAGAAAATTATTTTTGATGGGGATGTAACAAAAATAATAGATCTGCTTATAAGTTATATAATTAATTCCATTCTGTTATTAAACATACATACTTAAAGGTAATTATGCGATTATTTTTAGTATTATAACAGTACATTTCATATTACTCCCCGTTAATTGCTTCTTGTCTACACCCATGACTAGTTATGTGTCTATTTAAATATCATTATCGTATAAGTGACTATATTTCTATGAAAGGTACTTGAATAATAAAAACGTAATGATACATACTTGCAACAGTTGCATACGTGCTGTTAAGCGTAGGCTCATTATGCTTAATACACCAAGTACTTTAGAACGGTAGATTTTCTTGCTGTAAACAGTTCCAATTGTGAGTTACAAAAAATTTAAAGTAGTCGGCATAGGAAAAGTTGCAACGTAAATGCTGAAAATTATTTTCGACGTGTTTACAAGCAAACCTAACATAAACAATAACAACAACAATACTAAAAGTAGCAACAGAAAACAGCAACCGATACTGATATCTTCAAGTTAAAATTTCCGTTGCATTAACTATCGATCTTATGTTGATCACAACGTTTTTTCTTTTAAATTTGTAGACAACAATATTGTATCTACAAAATTTAGAATATTTCTTTAAACACGTTTTGTAGAGAGTTTCTGTTTGTTTTTTACATATTTTGTCACATTTTTGTTTAAGCTTTATTATTATTTTTAGTTTATATTTACTAAATATATTATCATAAGTTTTTATTTACTTTAAAGATTTAAATTTTTTTTTCATTAATAAATATAAATAAATTTTATTTTGGATTGTTATTTTACAATTGTAATCAAAACACAACAGAATAGAGTATCCAAGACAACTTTAAGACACGAAGTTGAGCTACGACTGACAACAATTTCAAATGCAGGAACTCAGAACAGTAAATGCGGCACGTTCGATTATATGTCGTACTGTATCTTGAGTTGCGTTCACTTGAGTTGAACTATAGAAAAAGAATATTTTTCTACATACTTCTTTTTTTATAACCAGAAAGAACAGCTACCAGCTATCATATAAAAGAAAGCATAAACACATAACCAACAACACCAGCAACAACAACAAAACAACATCGACTCCGATAATATAAACACAACTACAGATAAATTCATTGAAGTAACGCACAAGTAAACAAGATACAAGATATGCGCGCGTAGAACACACAACAGCAACGCATGATGATAAGCCGTAGCAGCAGAAACGATTACTACGGAGAAGGTTGCTTGTTGCATAGATGTCGGCAGCGTTGCCAATATCTTGTGCCATTTAACAGAGGTGGGCAACTGTGTGAAAGTATAATTATTTATTCTTAATTTTTTTTTTTTTAATTTTTTAAAATAAATAAAAATTTTTGTTGTTGTAGTTCACTACTATTTTTATATAAAAAAAAAACTAATTTTGGTTGATAAAGTAAGAAAGTAAGTAAGTAAGATATAATTACAAAGAAATACGTCTTTAAAGTGTTAAAAATATTCTCGCCTCATGGAAATCTTGGTAGAACTTAGCTTATCAATCGCAAGATATTCTCGCCTTATGAAAATATTGGTGGAAGTTAGCTTATCAATCGTAGTGATTGTAAAGTGGATCAATGACAATTTATTGATCTTAATCCGTAGATTATTTTGTTAGTCAACTAGAGAAAAAGCAACTCCTAATGATTGTACTCACATATAGCAAAAAGACTTACAAACTTTTTTTTCGAATATGATTGTATATTTAATAAATTAATCTCTCAATTGGATATTTATTATTATAAACAAAGTAATTTCACATTTCAACAGAATTTATTTAGATAATAAGATTAAAAATAGAATGAAGAAATTTTTGAAAGTAATCTTTAGAATATTATTTCTCTTAAATTCTTACTTAAACACTATTAGTGCATCGATTATTTTCAAATGATAATATAATAATTTGGTAAAATAATTTATGACTGAATTATTGCAGTATTGCAGTAGACTGCAAAATGATAATAATGTCAGATATATATCAAACCGTATTTAAAAAACAACTTCTATTAGTAATAGAATGTAGATAGAAACAAAATAGATGTCGAAAAAAATGACAACGTATTAGTTTTTAAGATTTAAAGAAACTGAAAAGTTAAGAATTGCAATTTCTAAAGAAAGGCTGATCTATTTAGTTGGTGTTTTTGACTTGTGTGCTCAATAAATAATGTAAAGAAAAATGTGAATATATATAGTAAATAGATGATACTGATATTTTGATAGTAATTCGAACTTTAGCGTATATTTTAAATACTTATACTTAAAGTAGTGATTTCTCATGTCTGTTTTAAATCTAAAATTCAACGAAGTAAATTTTATACATATACTTTTTTGGTTTCTATAGCCAGGGATATTTCAAAATTAAAAATTAGACTTCTGCCATATTGTATGGAAAGAATTATTGGAAAGAGATTTTTTATTCAAAAGAGATTTAAAATGCTATAATTATTATGAGTTATAATATTTTCGACAATATTAGAATCATATTTAATTAAATATATTATAGTGCTTTCTCAGAAATTTTTAAATAAACTTTTTTGTTCACTCTATATCTGATATATCTAAAATCCAAAATAAGTCATGATAATGGTATAAAAGAGCTAATTGAAGTCATGGTGTAACACCACATAAACTCTTGTAGGTTTTACACTCATCGATGATCAAACAAAACAAGTTAACTATGTTTATGAATATCAAAATATATAAAAATTTATTAGGTCTTAAATTGTCCATTTGTACAAAAAAATTTAATAAACTCTGTTCTATTAATTTTTTTTAAATTAAAAGCATGTTTGAATTCGAATTTATATTTAAAAATGCCAATATAATTTTTAAAATTAATTCTCTCAATAATTATTGTCTCAAAAAATAAAAGTAAACTGCATTCTAAGTCATATTAGTTTTGTTGGAATAGAACTGATTTACTGAGAATACTTGTAGATGTTATACATCCGTAGTGTATAATTTTGGTTCTATGAAAGAAAAAACAAATCATCGAGTAAACACCATGTAACTATCTTTAATATTTTATTTACTAAAATTCTTATTACCCATCATTATTCAGCATAATAACATATACAATGACTTTTATTTTTTTAAGAGATTCTTACATAGTCAAATGCATAAACAGTCATATTTCTATAGTCTTCTGTCCTCTATACAATAAATCTAGATTTCAACGATCAAACATTTGCGAATAGCTTGTAAATAAACGTAATGTCACCCTTTTTTTAAAGTTTGTCAGACATTTGTAGTATATAATTTAAAACAACAAATAAAAAAAAATATAATTAAATTTAATATAATTACATATATATCATATATCGAATAGCTAAAACCAAAAAAATTATGGTGAAATAATGTTGAAGTCTATTGCTGTAAACACTGCATTACTTGAATATTGTTTAATAACACCTATTCCAAATGTGCAAATAAATCAGTTGTTTTACTTACCGCTAATGTTTGATCCAACGTAAATTTCTCAGCAATAAGTACATCTTTTTCTCTTGATAGGCGATCTCGAGCTTGACGTTCCTGTCGTGCACCATCCTTTAAAAAATGAATACAACTTCAATTCTATGCATACAATCAAATATATATTTAATTATGTTATATATTGTTTATTATAAGAGCTTTATATATTTATGAAGCTTTTTGGAACTTCGAAGATTTCAATGTTGGATAGGTTTTGCGCTGAAACATTTTGAACATTTGTTAAGGTTTTCAAATATTGGATGTCTATATTATACAAAAATAAAATAAAATATAAAGCAAATTTGTTAGAGCAACTCTCGAACGTTTCAAGTTCGATCAAAATGTTCAAATTAGAGCATACTCAAGTTATTCTAAAAACATAAGGAACTATTAAATATATGTACATATTTATTTTGTAGCGTCCTTCATAACCAAATATATGTAACTTTTAAGAAGTTGAGGGTTTTATGATAAGGCTTTTTCGCATAGACTTTTCTTAGACGCACTGTATTTTGGTTAATATTGATATATGATTTATCATCTATGCCATTTGGTTAGAACACACTCTGTAAAGCACATTTATAGGACCTCGGTAATAAGGGCATTGATATATCTAATAATGTATATATATCTATACAATATAATAAAAACTCACTTGTAACGATTGACATTCAGCATCAAATTTACGTTGTTTCTTTTCAAGTAAATTGTTTCGTGCATTTTGTTCCTCCAAGAGCATGCGCAAATCATTCATTTCATTGGTCATTTTTTGAGCCTTACGCTTCCACTGTCCCACTACTTGCCGTTGTTCTTCAACTTCCTCATATGCGTCTGCAAGCTGTAAAAGTTGAAAAAAAAAAAAATTAGAGCTTTTATAGATCTTAAAAAGTTATTTTTAAACTGCTCGCATTACCTTTTTTTCCAATTGTTTTTTGAGACCGACAAGCTGTTCCAAATCATGTTCGTGCTGTGTCTGTAAACGTCGTTTAGTGAATTCCAATTCACGTGCCACTCGTTCATACTTCAGCTTATAAACACTGTTACCAGTACTACCATTCTCTTCATTTTCTGCATCTTCATCCTCAGATATACCATTTAGATCGGACTTCGCACAAATTAATTCTATTTCTAGTTTCTCACTTGTTTCTTGTAGATTCTTTACTTTATTTTGCTGTTCGGCAAGCTCCTTTTCAAGTTTCAAACGTTCAGCAGTCTCAGCTTCTAGGCGCTCTGTAGCCATATTCGCTGTCGAACGTTCTTCGGCTAAGTCAACTGCCATTTCAGATAACTAAAATAAAATCAAATTTAATTAATATAATAAAAACAATTTTTATTTGTTTTAAAAATCTTTAATATTCCGAATGTGTTTCTATATAAACTTGACATTGATTTCTATGAATTTAATTTTTTAATTTGATATCGTAACATATTTTACACCTGAGAATTATAAATTAGAAAAACAATCGCATATAGTTTTGTTGTTTTAATAACAGGCAGTGAATCATTTCCCAACATTTATACATGTTCAAAATATATAAAAATAGAGCAAATGAGATCTGCATTTTTTTTTCACTTTTTTTTTAAATATTATTTATTTAAGAATTATTCCTGAAAAAGTTGTCAATGTCGTGCCCAACTTATAAAATTGGCAGTCAGATTTTTGTGTGAAAGTTCCAAAATAAAATTTATTTTCCCACGTCAAAAATAAAATATAAATTGAAAAATTATGTGGGACAGGAAAATGGAGCTTTCTATCTTTTTATTTTGGAACTGTTAGTGAGATGTCATCACTCAATAATTCGCGATTTTGTAAACAAAATTTTTATTATTCCAATTATATTGTTCTTTGGTAATGTGTTTATTTTTTATAATTGGAGGCCTTTACTTGCAAAAATTTAGAACATAAACAATTATTATAAAACTATTAAGAACATGGCCTACGCAAAATGGAAAAACACGATATTTTGTTAATAAGAAAAATAAAACAATTTTTAATTGTAAATTATTTATTCTTTTTTTAAATACATAAGAATTAGTCTGTAAAGATTTGTGTTTATTTAGAACAATTTTAGATTTAATCGTATCGGAAGTTTGAGAGAAAAACAAATGCTAAAAAAATGGTCAGAGAGGAAAATGTTACAATGCATTACAATTTATCCGCTATATCATATCACTTCACTCAAAAATCCAGACAGTGATTAACATAATTCAAATATATATAATAAAATAAACAAAAATCACAATGGCATCTACAAGTATTAAAAAAAGCAAAGAAATAAAAATGCCAGCTAACTGCACTTAAAACTAAAAAACCAGGGAAAGAACCAAACAAGAAATATTAACAATTGGACAAACTCATTTTATTAGCTTACATCACCAAAAAAACGTCACATTGTTTATTCTTGCTTATTAATAACTGTTTAAAGAGTTATACTAGCGACACAATATATTTATACTGTGAAAGCAAATAATTATATAGTGAATAAAATATCTTAGAAGTAAGGATATAATATAATAATAAAAAAATTGTTAATAACTCGGTAATCTCTCTATGCTTTATTTTCTTTGTTAAGTGAAACATATTTTTGATTTTTCTTAACTTTTTTAAAAGTAAAAATAAATTTGTTCTATATATATATTCATATGATTTATATTATCGTAAGATTTAATTGTATATTTTTATAAGGGACACAAAATTAAATTATATAGGCAAACATTTTTTAGTTTCTAAAAATACTTAAAAAAACTTTTTTATTCTTACCGGATTAAGGGAGGAACAAAAATTATCCTTTTATAAAGGTATTCATAAATTAAAATTAATAAAAACAAAAACAAAAAAAAAATAAAATTATCTGAACACTTCTACTCAGTTAATAAGATACAAATAACTTATTAATTGCGAAAAGTTTTCATAAACAATAGATGTTCTATAAAAACCTATTCAATAACAGTTTATTCCAAAGCGGTATTATTAGACGACACTAAAATAGTATAAAAACTTTACTGGTAAGTAATAGGCAAAAAAGACTCTTCTGACAACTAATAAAAATACTACATTATCATTGAGTAGAAGAAGTTGATTTTAAGATTGGTGGGTTTATATATGCAGATTTATTTAGTCTTTTATTTGCAAAGTTATAAATATCCGAAAATTGATTTCATACCTCATCAAATGCATTATCATCATCTTCATGTATTGTACGATCATCATCGGTTTCAGATAATTCTCTAGCAATTGAATTTGAGCGAGAAGTTGGTGTATGCGGCAGTTTTTTTGTAAGTTGAAATGCTTTAGTTAGAATATTTTGTGTAGAGCGTGTACGTCCTACAGAACTACCACGCTCCATGCTATTTCTTTCACGTTGACGTTCAATTAAACTGATTGTATCATAATCGTCGTAAATTGAATTATTAGTTGGTGTATTACGTCCACTATCAGTACGACTGGCAGAACCCAAACGACGGGAACGTCTGCCCAAAGCCGACCATTCCTCTTGTACATGGTCTGTGCGACGTAGAAAATTTTGTATTTTTTCGCTTAAATAAGCAGATGATGTACGAGGATCCTCGAATGATGGCGACGGACGTAATGACTGACGTACTGGTTGTTTTTGACAACCAAGTACAAATGATAGATTTGCATCAAAAACAACTGGAGATTGTTCAAGGTTGCGCATTTCGTATGCATCCATAGAATCACCACGAGTATATGTTTGTGGAAAAACACGCCTTGGTGGTGTTTGTAGGCGTCCATAATTAATATTAGAAGAAGCAGATGTCAAGGAACTGCTAAGTGAAGAACAGCGTGAAGAAGTTGTGCTACGTATCGATAGCGCGGGACTCGGTGAACGTGTATTCAAAAGTCGCAAACGTTCCGAAGCACGACTTAGTACGGTATTTGCAGAAGTTGTTGATGAAATTGTATCTGATTTTGGGAGAGGAACTTTAAGTGATACTTCAACTGGTGTTTCATCGACATGTAAAGTGTCATTACCATGCATGCCATTTGTAGTCGATGAAACCCCGTTGTGATAACCATTGCTGTTAAGATAGGAGTAGTTACTTTTAAGGCTTTGATTGGATGTCTTCAGAGGCAATAATAAGCCGTCATCTGAATCATATTGTGGCTTAGGTAAATTTTTGGATCTTTTAATGATATTGGCGGATAATTCAGTTGGCACAGGACTATGTTCGCGCTGCTTTGGTAATGTCCTCATTTGCTTGCGTATGCGTTGCTGTGTTTGTGGAGGCACAGGTGGACGTGGTGAAGGCGTGGAATTGGATGTATTCGTTGCATTGGAGGAAAGGGAAGAATTACTGCCATTGCATTTGGATAAATCAAAATTGGAAAAATTATTCTTTGCAGTTGGCATTGGAGGTTTTATTAAAGGTTTTGATGCTATAGTTGTTGCATTAGAAGCTGTTTGTATATGCGGCTTTGCGCTGCGCATTGCTGAAAGAACTTTTTCTAAAAATTTGTTATTATCAGTGGATTTGGATTTTGTATCTTGTAATTGTGGTTTGATATATGTTCCATTATTTGTTGTTGTTTTGGAAAATTCTGTTGTTGTTATTGTTTCGGTAGATTTGATATGTTTGGATTTTATTTTTACGTCAGCAGCTGTTTCATGTTGCAAATTTGGTGTTGTTGATATGTGAACTATATTCGAATTTATTTGTTCTGTTTTATTAGCACCCATGGGGCGTTCGTCCACAGTGGGCGGTTGTAGTGGCGCCATAGGTACTTTTATTATATTAATATGTGGCATGCAAATTTTGAAAAGTTAGAACTGCAGCTGCTAAACTTTGCATTATTCGAAATAATAATTTCGTGTGAAACGTTATTTTGTCTTTTTAATCTTTGGCATGCAAAGACAGTTTTGCTGTTTTCAAATTAATTTCAATTTTATCTTTTATCGTTTACCGTCAAACCAATTCAAAAATCCAATCAAAGTCGATTCAAGTTAGTCTAGTTTTTCGTGTAATTTCGTGTGCAATTTTCGTGTCGTTCGTTCCTAATTTGGGGAATTGTATGAATTTCTCAAATTTAATTTTGTTAAGGATACTGTTATTGTATAAACAAAAAAACATGTATAATAAGTAAAGAAGCGTATTATAAAAGCTTCATTGAGCAATAACGTTACTTGGATTTACATATAGCTTTTAATAAGTATTCAATTAACTTTCATTTACTATTTAATTAATTTCAATTTTAACAATTTTTTTTGAGAAGTTCTTAGTTAATATTTTGTTAGTAGTCAATTTCCGTTTAAATTTCCGATTTTTTTTTTTTGAAAATTCAAAAATTTTGATTCTTGTGTAGTGCAAAATTTTGGCAAAGCGTAACGCATCTGCACCACACAAACGTACACACTCTAACGTACGCTCACAAGATTTTGAATCTTCACATCGACCGGGAAAAGTATAATAATCGCGTACCGCAGCACTCAGAGGAGCATTTCTTTCCTCTACTACTCGGCAATGACTGATCATGCTGATTTTAATTCTTTGAGAAAGGCCGTGACGGACTTTACTTATGCGTAGCTGTTGTTGTTTTCAAAACTTTTTGTTTTCAGTTTTATATCTTTGAGCAATGCGATACGATTTTCGATATTTATTTTTTTTTTTTTTGATATTTTTGCCGAAAGAGATTCTAATTGAAAATCTTTGCCAAATGTATTGCACCACAGAAACTATATACTCAGCATTTATTTTATAGTTATTGTTACGTATTTCATAAATACAATGTATATATATTGTGCATATATATTCATATATATAAACACTAGTTGTGTACATAGATTTAAAAATTGTTGTGTAATAAATAATAAATACTTTAATATTGCACATCAAGCGATGTATTTCTAATTTATTATGAAAATTCTAAGTTCAACCCACATATTAGTTTGGAGAATATGGAACTGACACGGCGGATACCATGCAGTCGTCTGTTTATTTTTAAAATAAATTAATGAAATTACTAATAAAATTGTTTTGACATAAGAAAATAGATAATTGCAAATGAATATTAGATTAAATTAATTGATATTAGAATTTAAAGTAAACATCATTTTTTTGATATTTTATAATTATTTCTACATAACAGTTCTTCTTCTTCTTCTTCTTCTTGTTCTTGAGTTAATGCTATTACGCACTTTTACTCTATAATGGCTGGGGGGATTATCACTACCCCACACTAGACTTTAACTAGGCTAAGAAGTCATACATATCATTTATTTGTCTTTTAGTTGATGACGGACCTTAAATCAGCATATCTTCCTGAGAATTCAGAAGTGGACTTGGGGATTGTTAGGATTTTTGATGTTGACATCAAAAATGATAACAAGTTAAACGATTAAACTTAAAAATTGATAGTAGTCGAATAATTTAGAAACATAATTTGCTTTATGATAAGTACGCAAGAAAAAAGTTAACTTTGACTTTGCTGAAGTCTGAATAGTCCTTTCAGAGACAGGTATATTACAAATCAGTTATTTACTTTAAGCTTTTCAGTTTTTTTTAGAGTCTGTATAAAGAGTACCCTCAATTTATAATTTAAAAAATACACTTAAAAAGTATTATCATAACTTTTTTGTTCGTTCGTAGCACTGTTACTATTCCAAAATTGAGCACAATCTGTTAATCAGCATGTTTACATCAGTTGATTTGGCAATTATACTTTTGAGTGTTCTGCCATTGGGTGCAGGAGTTCTTGTTAGGTAATTTGTTCGACCAAGTGCAGTAAATCACCTGACATAAGCTACTAATACAGTCAAGTAGTTTCATATTATTATTTGGCTTGATCTGTCTGAACACATTAATAAAATACTGTGTATAGTAGAAAGTCGGAACAAAATACGACTAAACATTAAAAAAAGTACGTAAAGGCAAAAATTGTTGATTTGACTGACTGAAATTGATTTAAGTTTAATTGTTCACAGATTTTCTGCTTATATATTTTATCATAAAAGATATGAGTCTTTGCATAAAACAGTTATCACATTAGAAGTACCCTTTTTTTTTGTTTCTAGAATAATAAAGACAATTTTTTTTATATAAAAAAAATCGAATATTGTGCTTAATCCTAAACAAAATAAATTATTTAAAAAATTAAATTTAAGTAGTTCAGTAAAGACTAAAAAATACATTTAAAAAAATATTAATAATTTTTTTCAAATAATGGCAATTTGTGTAAAAAATTTCAATACAGAACAGCAAAATAATAACGCAAAATTTATATTTTGAACCTAAAAGATAAGATTAAATGACATTAAATAGGTTAAGAAAAATAAATTTTAAATGGAGTTGGATCAGCAGTTTTCTTACATTAGTAAGTTTTTATTTTTAAATCAAAAACATATAAATTTTAACTTAAACAAATTAATTGTACAATAATTAGGCTCTTGCTATTAAATTTTTCTTTATATCTTCGTTTGATAAATTTATTTAAACAGCGCAACATGCTGCTTATATGCTTTTTTATTGTTGAAAGAAAAGTTCATTTCATAGATTATATACTAAGTAGACTATATATCATTTGCAAGAGTAACAAAAGACTTAGCTTTGTGTACCATTGCGAACGAGCATCGATTATTTTCGTATATTTACAAAATTTTCAAATGAATTGAATTGTTTAATCTATTTTTAAATTCTAGAACTTTTTTATTTATTTTATTTTTCAGCGAATAAATTTAAACTGCACTCCTAACAAATTCATACTTTATTTTTTTTACAAATTTTTATTTTTTATGATATTTTTAGTTGGCCTTTCTAATGGTGACCGAAAGCCAGAGTGATTTACTTAAGTTTGTGTCGTCATAGGAAAATCGAAAAATAATTTATTTCTTATATTAAAGAACGGTTTAAATATTTTTCTTATTGATTGGAATATTGGTTGGAATATTATTTTTTATTGAATTATTGGTAGCCTAAAGTAACTTGAGAATTATGGATTTTGGAGCTACTAAATAAAATGCATATTTGTTTAATTATATACTTATAAAAAGATGAAATATTTAATATTGAATATAAATTTATTATTAAAAGACTTTTGATAGTATTATAAAAAATAGGTATCAAAAGTTGTTGTCGATAGTTAATTATTATTAACGATAGACATACGTAAGCCATAAGTAAGTCATCAAATTAAAAATGACTATTACAAGCATTTATTAAAGAAGTAGTAGTTTTATTTGATATATACCAATTAGTATGACAACTATTCAATTATGGTCGTTTTAAAAACAAATTCCAAAAATAAAAATAATAATAATAATAATTCGAATATCTAAAGAATGTTTTGTTTTTTAAGAATATTAAAAAATTATTTACATTTTATAAAGAAAAGAGTAAAAAACTCAGTGAATTTTTCATATACTTTTCTCAAGATAAATATTTTGATTATTTTTAGAAGAATGAGGTGCCAATAAAATATGAATCAGTATCTGTGTTGAATATATCATATATAATGGAAATATATTGATGTTTTTCAAATATGCGAAAGTCATATATATAATACATTTTATGCATATCGTATAGCACTGCGATACTATCGTTCTAGATGATATCTCCATGTATTTTTCTAGAAAGAAAATCACTATTTTAAAGTCAGTATTTATATTTTCACAACACAAAACAAAACCCTTGTATTATTAATATTAACTTCTAAGGTATTAATAAACGAAATTATTTTAAAGAAATCCTAAGCCAAATTAATTTACTATTGGTTAATATATCTTTTCTTAAACTATAGAAGTTATTTATGACTTCTATAGTATGTATTAAGCTTATGTATTAAGCTAAGAATTAGCTCTTAGAAATATAAATGATTTAACTCAAAAAAAAAAAAAAACTTTAAGTAACATCATATAAATCACAAACTCTCGATCATAACAAGAGGAATAAATTATGATTTAAATAATATAAGAGTTTCTTTAAACGCCTTACGAATGTATATGGATGTGAAGGGTATAAAAACATTATTTTTTCTTCATCACAAGATAATGTTAAGCAGCCAATTTTATAATTTATTTTTAATAAATCTAAACTATATTATGAGAAGAAAGAAGAGAAAAATCTTAAGAGATGAAGTTTACGAAATGTTGTTATATTTGGAACAGTTTTCTTTTTTTTCCAAAACTTGTACATTAATATATAAGTTACTGCAATCATGAACTTTTTTTAAAATTTATATACTGCCTTTAACTCATTTTCTACTTATCGAATTAAATGAGATAAAAAATAAAAAAATAAAAAAAAAATCGATTATAAGCTTAAACTAAATTAATTCTTAAAAATATTGCCAAATAGATTTAGGTATATTTTGCAAACATTTTCTTAGTCAGTGGAATGAATTTCGGAGAGATAAACTATTTTTCATTTTTTCAGCACAAAAAGTCTGTTTGATTGCAGTGCTGGTTTTCAAAAGGAACCCCTGATTTTTGTATTTTATATATCTATTAACATTTAATTTCTGAAATCACCAATATTTACTTCCATTGCATTTTTTAGGAAATTTAATTAATGTTATTACATTGAGAGCCTTAGCATTATTTATGAAATTAACATGTTACTAGAAAAATAAATCGAAACAAAAATATAATATATAAAAACAAAAACAAAGATAAAATTCAAATGATTTTATTTGTTTGTAATACTTTATTACAGAGAATTGAAATAAATGAAAAATATAATTAGGAAAAGAAAATAAGAAAAGAAGCTTTTTTGTCAGAAAAGATATTATTTGTTTGTAAGATAGTACTGACAACTGCAATAAATTTAAAATAAAATTAAAAATAAGGAAATGAAAATAGAAACTTTTTTACGAAATCTGTGAATAAAATGTTATCTAAAAATCAGGATCACCTGTGATGCTCAACATCACTTGCTTGTATTACAAAGCAACACCTCTTCAACCATTTGAAATCACTAGTGTAAGTTATTAAACAATTAAATAAAAAAAAAATTGTGTATATATTCTTTATTGCCAAACTTGCGCTGATTTGGGTCTAATTTCACGTCAAAATGATTTAAAAAAATTTTGAAAATGAAAACATATGCATTAATTGACAGCTTTTACATATTGTATTTAAGACTATATAGATCATATGTGCTTTTCATATGTATTGCGAAAATATTTGCAAAAAAAATGAGCTTTTTTTAAATTTGGCAACGTATAGAATTTTTCGAATTTACTGCCATTCAAAAAACATATAAAAAATTTGATATAAATTGAAATTTTCAAATCTTTGAGTTTTATACAAATTAAAAAATTTTAAACATTTCTGAGGACATAAATGGCTAAAAAAACTATACGTGTTGAAGGATATAATCTATTTTATTTTTTATTTATCTTTATATAATATTTTCTATTGACTAGTATTATGATTCACTCCACTTAATGTGAATTGTAAAATACTGATTTTGCATTTTATTCTATGCATATTTATGTTATATATTTGTGCATTTTATTCTATGCATATTTATTTTATATACATACAGAAAATATATTCAATCTTTTAAATCTTATATTATACAGAAATCCATCCTTGGTAGTGTCAAAGCACTATAATAAATCAACGGGAATACGACAATTTTAGAGATTACAATAAGAACTAAAAAAAAATGAAAAAAAATAAATACTGTATTAAGGATTCGTAAGATCCATCCGTAAATTACATGTAATAAATATGTTAAGTTCTGTTTAAAACGTATGATATATTGCTAAAAATAAACATAACGGTACTACATATGGTAAATAAAGCAAAAGCCTAAATGTTTCACAATCAATTCGATAATATTATCACAAATAGATATATATAGATATAGATATAGATATAGATATATATAGATATATCACAAATGAAGATATACTCGTAAAACAGTATTAAGGTCTAATTGATTACATGCAGACCACGTTATCATTACGAATTGTCAAGTTTCAAGAATAGTCAATTGAGTGACGTTAATCTCTATATCTATCTTTACAGGGTTTCTACAAGTTTTGATTGCACTTCTTTATGACGCTATATTGACAGTCGTTGTTTCCAAGGGTATCCTCGCATGTAACGATAAATCAAATATAATGCCTTTTTTCGGGATGCCTAAGCAGTATTATTTACCTCTCCTTTTTAATGTTATCATAAACGTTGTTATGTTGGAAACAATTGAAGAAACATAACGTTTACACACAGAATCAAGAGATGGCATCGGTCTGGTCTGACACTCCGTAGTTATGTTTGATATCAGATTCACAAATTTAAAGAAACTTAAAACATAAATAAAGCTTATGGGACTGGTCATCAGCATCATTAGAACAAGATCAAGGCTTTAAAGTTTATTTTAATCAAATATTGAACTAGAATGCTATTTAATGCACAGGAGACTTTAAAAAAGATTAACAAACCTTTGCAAGTTCCAACAAAAGTTGAAGATCTTAAACACAGTTTTTGCCGTATCTACAACTTATTTGATCAAACATAATAACTAACGTCAAATTAAAAATGGTGATGTAATTAGAATTAGAAATAGAAATGAGATGTAAGGGGTCAAGAACCGAAACTAAATTTCTATACAACATTATGTTTTAAATGGAATTCTGAATTTAAATTTCAAAATGATTTACATATGCAATTTGATTATGTCATCATAGGAATTGCTTGTTTGATATTACCATAAATATTTTTACCACATTACCATATAATTCAACTTAAAGAAACCTTCTTAGAATTATGTATATTTTTTTGTTGCTATTGTTGTTTTTGATTTATAGTAACATGTACAATAAGAAGTATAATTTGTAAATAATATTTTGCATGTATATATATTAAATATATATTCATATTTAATATTTTTTTAATGAAATAATAATTGCATTTGTTATATGTACCTTGTCTCTATATAATCTCTAATAGAAATCACAATCTTCATGAATCAAAAATTAACACTAATATTGTTAGATTTCACTAACCTTTGACTCCAATTTCTGATTTTCAGTCTTAAGTTCATTGCGATCATTTTCAATTTTTTCCAATTTGGTTTTCAATGTGATCAACTCTTCGTTAGCTAATTTCAATTGCTCCTCTGTGCGGTGTACGTTAAGTAAAGGAGTTACTCGTACCAAAAGGCGCCACCATGGCCAATCCCTTACGGCCATAAAAGCTTTGACATTACGCTGTATGCATCGCACTGCCAATTCCTATTTGAGAGTAATGTAACAAAAACAAAAACAAAAACAAAAATTAAAAAAATATTTATGTTGCAGAAACAAATATTGCAATAGTAATAAATTGGAAATTAAACAAGTTATAAATTTTGTGTAAAAATGACAAGATACAAAAAAGGAAAACATATATAGACATTTATATAAGATACTAGAAAACACTTGTTGTTGTTTTGTAATTGTTGTAGTAGAAGCGGTTAGTGCGGTTATTGCAGCATTTGCTGCAAGCTTTACGAAAATGATCAAACAAACGATAATGACGCATATAAAAAGTTGTGGAAAAAATTACGTGGTGTGAATTTCTTTGTCGCGTCACTTTTAAATTATTTAAGAATTTTAAAAAAGTGAAAACGTAAACACTTGAAGATTAAATAACAACAACAACGATGCTTATTTATTGCCAATAAAGTGCACACCCACCTGTACACGACGACGAGATAGTTGCTTGCGAGCCAAATAGCCGCGGCAATATGCCTGCAATTGTATGATGCGATCTGATAGCAGCTCATCACGTTTTGCTTCCAGCTCATTTAAGACTCCCGAACGGAATAAAATCTGCAATTAAATTAAAAAAATAATAGAAAAGGTTAATAATGATGATTACATAGAAAGAGTGCATGAGTGCATAAAACTTATTAAGATAAAAATCTTATTGCTAAATTAATTTACACATAAAAAGGGAGCAGTCAAAATCTTTCTATTTATTTCAATCGTAAATAAAGTTGAGGATTGCTGCTGAGTAGTGTTGATGTACTAATTACAACATACGCTTTCTCAAAATATTTTATTTAATGTGACCATTTTTGAAAACTTATATGTTACGGAACTACACTTATTATAGAAGGTATAAATTCCTACATTTAAAAAAACACATTTCTTATTTTAATATTTTTTAATTCATTTTAACTTAGCGTAGATACAGATATAGTTAGAGAAAACATTTTAACTTTAATGTCCATATTCACATTTGTTTTATTTGTTTACTAAAATATTTATTAGTTTGTGATAAAATGATTTTTAAAAATGGGTTTTTGTAGAGTAATTGGCCAAATTTTTTATTCTTGTTAAAATAAAAATTTAAAAAAAACCACGATTTATTTTACAACGATTATTATTTCTTCGATATTTTGAGTTTAGTCTAAAGTCATCATGAGCTTTAAAAAGACTTTACTAAACTATTTTCTATATCTTAGAAATAGAAAAGGATTTCAACAATTTAAAAAGAATTCTATTATTATTATCCCGGCTAAGCCTAAGGAATAACTAAAATTGATGCGTTACATAGATCTGTTAATGGTTCCGATATAATTGAGTGTAGTAATCACATTCTCAACTAATTAGGTAATTTTGAACTAATCGCTAAAGTATCTGTTCTCAATAGCAAATCTTATAGGTAAGATGTATTATGTTGAATTTTGACTGTGCTCAGCTATGTGTGTCAGGGAGCCGAACACAATAACACAACAAATGTGAAATGGTTTGGCAACCTCTTCTATTTAGTAACCTTTTATTCAACCTTTTATAGAAGTTTCTACTCAAGAGAGTTATTGTATTATAAATAGTCAATTTATTAGTACTATATAATAAATATCACAAAACTAATAGCGGGCTGATCGGAAAATAGTTTTTTGTCTACTTTACATTTGTAGAGGCGTAATATGAAGGTATTAACTGAAATAAAGTTTTGAAGATGAAGTTTCGTGCATAATCGGTTCACTAATTACCAGGTGTACCGGTATGAAGTGAGCGAAAAGATACAAATGTTCCGACAGGGAACATTTGTTGTGAACGAGCCTTTATTTTTTTTTTGTTTGTTTGCTATGACATGTGTGAAATATATTTAGTATACATCAAGTCATTGAACAGACAACATCATATTTTTTCACCGTATCGAATTTTGTACCAGAAAGTGATGATTTGCGGAAAGCATTAATTTTTTGTTTTCATTTGAAGAAAAGTGGTGCAGAGTCGCATCGAATGGTTGTCGAGGCATATGGTGATCATGCTCTATCAGAAGCAACATGCAAAAGATGGTTTCAGAAATAATGATTTTGATGTGAGAAATGAAGAACGTGGAAGACCGCCAAAAAAGTTTGAAGACGCCGAATTGCAAACGATATTGGATGGAGATGACACTTTGGGTCAAAAGCAAATGGCAGAAATGTTAAATGTTGCACAACAAATAATTTCTGACCGTTTAAAAGCTATGGGAAAGATCCAAAAGTGTGGAAAATGGGTGCCACATGAAATTGAATGAAAGACAGATGGAAAACCGAAAAAACACTTGTGAAATTTTGCTTCAAAGACACGAAAGAAAATCGGTTTTGCATCGGATTGTTACTGGCGATGAAAAATGGATTTATTTTAAGAATCCTAAACGGAAAAAATCATGGGATTAATCCGGGACAACCATCAACATCGACTGCAAAACCAGATCGATTCGGCAAGAAGACAATGCTGTGTGTTTGGTGGGACCAGAAAGGTGTGGTGTACCACGAGCTCCTAAAAACCTGGTGAAAACCGTCAATGCTGGTCGCTATGAACAACAAATGATAAATTTTGAACCATGCATTGATCGAGAAACGACTCAGAATGGGCCAGAAGACACGGCAAGGTAATTCTGCTCCATGACAATGCACCTGCACACAAAGCAAAACGGATTCAAGGATGCAATCAAAACACTTGGCTGGGAGCTGCTACCCCACCCGCCTATATTCACCAGACTTGAGCTCCTTCCGACTACCATTCTGTTTTCATCGATGGGACACGCATTGGCTGAGCAGCACTTTGATTCCTACGAGGAGATCGAAAATTGGGTGTCTGGTTGGTTTGCTTTAAAAGACGAACAATTTTTTTGGCGTGGTATCCACAAATTGCCAGAAAAGTGGTCAAAATGTGTAGAAAGCAATGGCCAATACTTTGAATAAAATATTTTTTACTTTCCTATTAATAATTAGTGTTTTATTTTCACCAAAAAAACGCTCATTTCATACCGGTACACCTAATAAATGCGCTAAAGACGGGCGTAAATAATCGAGTTTAGAAGGTGAACACAGTTTTTTGGTGTAGTATCAATAAAAAAAACTTAAAATAACGTATTTTTCGCTTGAACCGAACTCATAGCTATCGAATAAAATGCTTTGTTTTATACCAAGTTCCTTTTAAGTGAAAATCTAAAAAATTATTTATTCTATTTAAGTGCACACATTTTGATTTGCTTTGTTTTAGCCAATAGTTCACATTAAGCGGGCTGTATTTGTAATGTAATTATGATTAAATTAGAGAAAGTTACTCACACTTATACACAAATTTCAAGAGTCCAAGATATAGTAAGTACTTATGATTGAAAATAGAGTTTAAAATAACACTGGAGAACTAAAATATATTAAAACCTTAACTACTTTGTTTTTGTAAAATTTTAAGTTAGATGCTCATACTGACTTTTTAATGTATTATTTTTAGTTCTTACGTAGGAAAATAATATTATTTAGCAATAAAATTGGGAAAGCTTTTGTAAATTACTCGTTAGACAATAACTAAAGATCTGCCAATGCGCAGTTAATCTTTAATATAAAATTAAAATTGAAACTTTTCATTTTGTTTCCATTATTTTAGGATACTCGTGTAACTGTTTCTGTGGTTTTAAAAATGTTCATATTATGATTTCATAGTCGTGAAAAGGCCCTTACGATACCTTTTACACTCATTTTTAAAACATTTTTGTTTTATCAAACGGAACTGAACTAATTTTAGTTATATGGCTATTAACTAGAAAAACCTCTTTTATATTGGAATAAGTCATCTTGTTTATTTCAGTAATTTTAAATGAAATTTAAAATGGTTTACAAAATCCATTGATTTCTTTTACAAACGTAAAAATTATTAAGTAGCTGCAATTATAATACAATCATTTAAATGTAATGTTTAGACTTAAATAATTTAAAGCCATATGGTTTTTTTAATTATCATTTTCCTTATTATTATTATTAACAATTATTAAACAAAAATTAAAGTAAAAATTAAACAAAAAGCGTAAACAATCTTTAATGGCGGTCATAAACTTTTAGTGAAGTCAGAGCTTAAATGGCACGATTAAAGTTTAAATGATATTAATAAAATGTATAAAATATCAAGTTAATAAGTAAATGGCCGTTAAAGTAAAAGAAAAAATATACTCAGCAGAAGAGTAATTTGCGCGCAATCGTAATGTAAAAACACATTTGCAGCTTCAGTTATTATTCACGGGAAAATTACACTTAAGAAAAGAAGTATTAATATTTAAATGTTATTTTATAAAAATGACAAAACAACAAATACCTGTAAAAACAACATTATCCAAGGCATGGAAAAACACATGTGAAAGCAAACAAATGGCTTAGCATATCACCGATATCCCCGCAATCATTAAAATAAAATCACATCAATACGAGAACGGGCTAGAGAGCGGGCTAGGCTGGCGGTGTCAACCGCAGTCAGCGTGCACATAACTCCGAAAGCCAGCCAATAAAATTTAAAGAAAGGAAAAATGTTGTGCAACTTAAGATGCCTTTTTAGTCATAAAACCACAGGCTATAAATAAGGATGCGCCGCTTTGTAATTTGCGCTAGCATAGCGAAAAAACCTAAGTAAGATACTAAAGCTATTGCAATTGTAATCAAAATCAAGCACTTAAAATATTGTTCACTGCAGATTTAATGTCTATGCAGCACATAAATGGTTTGAGGGGCAGAATGGTTACAGAAAAATCTTAGAAGATAAGAACAAGTTAACTACGGTAAGGGTTGATGACTTTTGTTAATGTACAACAATTACAAGTAGATTCGATGAATCCATATAGCATAATAACATAATAGATGCATTCCAGCTGTTAAGAGCGAAACTTATTAGTATGAAGGCAAACTAAACATATGCGAAATAAAATAAAAAAGACATAAATATGGAGATAACAACATGTATAAACGAAAACATTTTTATTTAAAAAAAAAAAAAATTATTATCTATATATATTTTTATTGAAACTCATTATAGAAATTATTCGAAATAGAAATGATAAATTTAAAATTAATCATTTTTGAAAGTTTTTTTTTTGGATTGAGAATTAAGTAGAAAAATACCTATGTTACTGACATATTGTTTTTATAAATTTAAAAGATACTGCTAAGCATTAAGAAAGGAACTTTAGTTGTTTAGCTATAATTTAAAGATAAAAACATATCCCTACAGGTATAAAAAAACCAAAAAAATTTCTCATAATCCTTTACTTAACTAATTAAGCCAAAATAAATTAAACTAATTAAGACTAAGTGAGCTTAATTTCTTGTTGACATATTCTACATACAAATAGGTATGTTATAACTTAATAATTAGGTTACAAAATTTCTATTTTTAATAACTTATTTACAATTAGTAAATAAATTCAATGTGTAGAAAAATTAAAAAAATATTGATAAAGATATAGAATATCATAAATATTTCCATGAAGATTTAAATAGAAAAGTGAGAGAAATATCAACACCTCTCTCTCTCCCTCTCTACTATATAAGCTAGACTGTTAAATCTAGTTTATATAGTAGACCATAAAATATAAACAATTTTAGATTCTGACTAAGTATAGGTAAACTATATTTTTGATACTTTTTAGGTGAATTTTAGGGGATCTTTGCAGAAGTAAGCAACAAATAATCAAACTAACACCTCCTATCAAAAAATTAAATTCGGGAAGCAATGAATACGAATAAAAATAATTGAGCTTAAGTATTGACAATATTAATTTGAATATATACTTGAAATAGCATTAGAAATAGAAATTTATAATACAAGAATATAATATTGCCGAATGAGTGGTTAACATTTGCTATAAACCAAATTTTAAACTCAGAAGATTTAAAATCATTTCGAAACTTAAAATACACATAAGAATAACTTTAGAGGAAAGAAAAATTAATTCAAATATTTCAGAAAACGTAAGCAATATAAGTTAATCGAAGCATTGAACAATAACAAAGCAAAATTAAAGTACTAGGGAATTTATCTTTTCAACAATTGCTTAAAGAAGTCATTAAAAGGAATATTGAATTCCGTTGAATATTCCCATTTTATATTTTATTTGTTTTTATTATGTTTACAATATATTCAGATCTTTCATATGTTCAAACTGTGCGCTTATCCCTGTTACTGTAATCGCCAATTGTTCTAGATGTCGTTGAAGTCAACGTACTTAAAGCAACTATTTGACAATATAAATTTATTTCTATTCAGTATACTACCCACTTTGAACCTAGCTAAAGTTTTTCTAATAGCAACAAGTTTTGCCTGAAAGACGGCAGTTTCCAAGAAACCTAAAATGAGAAGCTTAAATATATTTATTCTTCTTAAGAGACAATTCCAATACTTTAATATGAATATCTTACCAATACTTTACCAGTTCCGTTATATCAGATAATAATCACAATAAAATATTACATTTATACGTTTAGTATAAGGTATGTCATTTTAAAACGTGAATCGTTTAAAAACAGATGTGGAATATCTATTGTGGAAATTTTTAACAGGACGCACCAAAGACGTTCAAAAACTAAGAAAATCATGTTTTCTTCGGTTATTGTGATATAATGTATTATGAATTTCTTCCGTCAAACCGAACTGGTAATAAAGAATATTATTTGCACATTATGCAACGTGAACATAAAGGTATTTATAAAAAAAAGCCAAAATAATTGGCAAGCAAGCGTTAGTTATTGAACCCGATAATGCACAATTGCTTTTCGCAAAAACTTTAACTCATATTGTTCCACAACCATCGGATTTGCGTGATTTAGCACCGTGTGACTTTTGGCTACTTCCTAAACTCAAGAGCTCGCCCTAAAGACAACGTTTTGACACGATTGAGGAGATAAAAACTAAACGCTGCATTCTATAAAGGTTATTCTTTCTAGAATTGGAGAAAATGGCACTGTATCGGAAAAGGAGTCCCAGGAAGGCGAAAAAATAGATTTGAAAGCATACATTAAGACCGAAAAGTTTTCGGAAATTCTCATTTAAAATTCGCGCGCTTTATATTTTTCGATATTTTAAGTTTATGTAGTTTGGCAGCAATTAAGGACAATTACTATGCCAAAAATGAGCGCGATCTGTCAGACAGTTCGTTTACGGCAGCTGTTGAAGCCAGTTCACCTCAGTAGTGCGTTGCGAAAAAAACAATGGAAAAAAATATTGAACAAATAGTTTGCATCAAATTTTGTTTTTCGAACGAAATTTCGTGTGCAGAATCGTTGCGAATGCTACAAAAGGCTTATGGGGAATCAGTTTTATCGAAAACTCAAGTTTATGAGTGGTACAAAGCCTTTCAGGACGGTCGTTCGACCGTCGAAGACATTTCGCAACGCACTACTGAGGTGAACTGGTTTCAACAGCTGCCGTAAACGAACTGTCTGACAGATCGCGTTCATTTTTGGCATAGTAATTAAGGACAGTGCTGCCAAACTACATAAACTTAAAATATCGAAAAATATACAGCGCGCGAATTTTAAATGAGAATTTCCGAAAACTTTTCAGTCTTAATGTAAGTAAGATTTAAACAATTTCACTTTATTTTTTTATTATAGTATTATACATACATAACAAAGTGCATAATTTTCAATGTTGAACGGAAATACCAGGGAAAAAATATCGCAATACTGACAGACAGCCAAGCGGCAATCAAGTTACTAAATTCGTATCAGGCGGCTTCAGGACTAGTGTAATAATGTTTTAAAAAGCTAAATCTACTTGACGAATCAAATCAGGTGTCGATTCTCTGTGTACCGGGAAATAGACAAACAAACGAATATGCAGCCGCATCGATGATGGTGCCGGAACTTTTCTGTGAATTATGACATATATATATCCTTTCTGTTATAAGAATGATGTAGAACTAGAACAAAAATAATTACTGAGATAATATACCAGGATTAACACAATCAAATGCCCTGCGCTAATGCACATACAGAATAGACTCCTGGGAATGTATACCCTTAGAAAATGCAATAAAACTCTGTAGAGTAGGTTCTAAATTACTTTTTATCTACGCAACAGGGCTTAGAGACTTTGTCTAAACCCAGAAAGAGCTACATAGACCCGATGGTCGCAGTGCCACATCTCATGTCAACAATAATAATATACATACATATATATGTATGTATATTAATGTTGAATTAAAAGGAAGAAGTTTTTTTTTTTTGAAGAAGTGCCTCTTGCCGCTAATTGCGTACGCATGTACTCTATAATTGATTGAAAAGAATGGTGAAAAAAAAAGCCTTCGGTTACTTAAATAATAAACTTAATAAATAAACCTCAAATATCTACATTAAAATACATTAATATGCTAGCAATACACTACTGAAGACATGGGCTGATAAAAACAAAAAAGGTTATGGGCCCATGATGGTTTCATCACCAAAATAAGATTGAATAAAATATAATTAAATTGTTATCGCTGATGTTGCCAGAGCTTCATCATCCTCCATAGCTCCGGACACTAATATACGATTGAATGAAATGTTATACAAAAATGAATAGAACAAAAAGCTTGCAAATTAAAACGGTGCTAACTGTACAAGACATACAATATTAAATTGAAAAATATATCTGTAAAAATTCTATATAAACTATTTTAATGTTAGAAAGTATTTTGAAGACAGAATCGTAACCGCTTTTTGTTTTAAGGGGTTTAGAGGAATGACTACAGTAGTTTATTAATCCAATTTTTTTTTCTTTTATAATTTATCTCTACAATAGTAAAAAATTTTAACCTGGGTGAGGATATTATAATCCATACAAGATTATTATTTTAATTTTAAGAAAAGGTAAAAATGAATGTTGGAATATGAATTTTTCTTACCCTATAGCAGTGAATAAATACTGCATATAAAAAAATTACGCATCAGTCAGGTTAGAGTTCCATACTTTCTTATTCGCATTTTATCGCATTTTGTAAAATTATCCTGGTACAAGGGGAAAATTACTATCAATATAAATCAAGCATAAAACTAATTTAAACACCTGTGAGTTCAATATAACGTGTAGATTTATTTGATAAAAAAAAATCATAAAAGGTGAATTTATGTGAAACAAATGACTGCAATTTAAAACGCAGATATTCAGAAAGTCTTATAAAAAGGAAATTATTGCCATATCACGTACGAACAGTTTTTATTGCGTTTTTATGGCTTTTATTATGGAACCGATGGGGATTTGATGTTAAAATGTCAACAGTAATTTTAATTCAAGACAAAACTACAACAGCAACAACAACAATAATACTAAAATAATTACAATAATGACTTGTAAATATGAACATATAAAATATTAATGATTAGCTAAGCCAAACTTAAGCTGAGTTTCGAATTAAGTTGAATTTGAAATTAGTTAAAAATTTCAAAGATAACTTTAGATATTGAGGTGTGTTGAAAAATAGTAAATTAATAAAACAAATAAATTCCAAGCAAATTACGTATAATTGTTAAGCCCAAAGCCAAAGGTTTTTGTAAGCTTTTCTAGTTTGTCTATCAAGTTTTGTTTAATTTTCTTCAAATTTTTTCTGCTTTGTATCTTTTAAGTAAAATTATGTTAATTAAAATTATGCGAATCACGTGCTGTTAAAATGAAAGTTTTGACTAGAAATGCATATATGTATGTTTGTTTTTAAATTGAATTTTGAGTGACAAAATGGATTGCAAATTATTTGGAAAGTACGACAATTTAAACCTTGTATTGTCATTTGGTTTTTGCTGAATTGTTACATGTAAAAATTTCAAGTGTTTTTATATAAAAAAATGCCAACTGTTTAGAAAGGACCGATGACGAATGATTGAAAAACAAAAAGAAAATCTTTTAAAATTGTTAACTAATCATTAATAAATGCAACAATCATTCAAAACAGATATTAAAGATTATTTTTATCTTCAATTTGACGTATACTCTTTAAAAAGCCATTATTCATTTATTGCTGGAATTAAACAATAAATGTAATAATGCATTTTTAAATAATTTACAATAGTATTATGTACTTTATTGATTATTCACGACTAATTTATTAATTAAGAAATAATTTGGTTAGCGTACTAACCTAATAAATTAATGATTTTCGGAAGATTATGTTCAAGGAATCAAAACTTAATGCAAATTATGATTACTTTGTTTGAAAGAAAAAGTTTAATTTCACAGTTTGAAATAAATTTTATTAGTTCAGTTTTAAATTAAAGCATTTTAATTATATATTAATTATATTTGGATTTGTATTTAACAAAATTGTGTTAAAAATATTAAAATTCTAAAACAGTGTACGGCACATATTAATAAAAAAAAAACTTGAAAAGAACATACACAAGTTGGTCGCTTTTTTTATTTAAAAAAAACCCAGTTAATCTTATTAAAACGAAACTTATCGGTTTTAGAGTGAGATTCCTGTCGACTCACTGATGATGCTTGGAGTGCTGAACATTCCTAAGGAAGTTAAAGGAAAACTTAACATTTGCAATGTATATACGATATAAGAGATCGCCTTCAAACGCATTTTAGGAGTTTGAATTTGTATTTTTATTAAAAAACACTTCGGAAAAAACAAAAGTATAAAATTTCATATTAATAAAGACTTACAATGTAATAATTGTACATTTACATTATCGATGTGCTTCAATATACAGGTTTTGATCTAAGTCACTACTAGTTTATTATTTATTTTTAATATAACCTGAACATATTTAATCCAAATATAAGTGGAATTTATTTTTACTAATATTTTTTAAGAATTCTTATAAGTTATAAAATAGACTATATGTACAATCCGCATTTATAAAAAAAAATTATTCGATATTAATAAAATTAATTATTAATAATTTTAGATCTAATATACTTCAATCAGTGTAAATAAATTACAAAAGCATTCTACTATAAGCCTATTTATGAGTATTTATCTTTTATTACATTAAATTTTGTAGTCATTATACTGTACAGAATTACTATATAATTATGGAAGCAACAACAACGTGCCCAACAAATTCAATTGTACCATTCTAGAAGAAATTTTTCCTATTCAAATTAGACAACGATTAACATTTTTTTCAATTAAGTTATAAAATATATTTTGTTTTGACGAAATTTATTTTAAAAAAAAACTGAATTCGTTTTCTCTAAATTATAGGGATTTCAATACTAAAAATTATTCTTTCACTCCTTTCCTCTGATCTGCTTCCTGTCTACATCCATGATCAGAGTCCCATCCAAACCAGTTTTGATCTAAATATATGAAATATTATCCGAAATTGAGATCATACTCTTATATGGTACTTCTTTTGTTGATTTTCCATCACAATTTTCAAAAAATTCATTTTATATACTATTATATATATATATACTACGAGTATATACTATTATAAATGAACCAATAAATTCAATTCCTATATATAATTGTTGTGATTTCAAAAAATCTCTTTATGTAAGTTATATTCGTTCTAATTTGAATCTAAAGCAAATTGTTATTTTTTTACAAATAAATTTATATGGATTAAAGTATTACTTAATGAAGGTAATAAATTTTACTTGTGATAAAGCTATTCACAGATTATATATTGTAAATCTGACCAACGTTTTACAATTTGAATAATAATGTAAATAGTATATCTCAATGGTCTGGAAACAGTGCAAATATTAGGGCAATGTTGACACATTTACAAAAAAATCTAAAAATGATTTATCAAAAATATTAAAATAATTTTTATTTTATCCTGAACTATTGTATATTTGTAAATGTAATATGAAAAAAGTATAATGATTTAAATTAAAAATAAAAATAGCATTATATGTTAAATATAATTACGATATAAAAAATGTTATGAAAAAAAAAGTTATACAAATTAAAATGGTTAAATAATAAACCTGAAAATTTCAGACTTTTATTTTGAATAAATCATTTTATTATAATAATTTGTTATCGGGCTAATTGGTCAAATTTAAATAGAAATAATAAAGACACTAATTTATAATTTATATTTAAAAATCGTTTACACTTTATTAAAAATAATTCTTCTAATATTTCGACTATCTTCGATAGTCCTCTTCAGGGAAAACTGAACAGTTTAGTGTCTTTTTTATTTCTATTTAAATTTGACCAATTAGCCCGATAAAAAATTATTAGAATAATAATTTTTGGTCACAAATAAAAGTATAAATCATTTTAATAAAAAAAATTCAATCTAAACTATATTTTAGAAAATAATCCTAGTTGTATTTACCATTTCATATAATATAAATGCAATGTAAGATTAACTCTAAGTTTTTTACAAAAATGTATAAAAATATCTAAATCTCAGGAAAAAAAATAAATTAATTATAAAAAAAAATAAAGTAATTAATTTATCTTTTTAAGCCCAAACTACTATTTTGATAAACTTTTTCATATATTATCAGAAATTATAGAATAGAGAGCGCCCATTAAAAGAAAAAACCATTTAATAGAAAGCCGCAACCGATAGAAGTTAAAGAGTGAAAAACTAGGAGAGGAAAAATTATATTTTAGGCTATCAAAATACCAAAAAAGAAAAACAACAATTTACCAATTTCATTATAATTATTTTATTAATTATATAATTAGAAATAAATAAAAAAATATAAAATAAAATAATAAAAGTGAAACGTTTTGTAAGTTATAACTATTTTTGTTTATTTATACCACAAACGTTAAAGAAGCTTTAAGTAACTAAAGCAAATAAATATGTGTCTATTACTTTAAACGATTTTTAGAGGAGCCTTATAGTTACCTCTTTTTTATAGGTTGGAAATATTTCAACACGAGTTTGTATGCATTGAACGGCGTCCAGTTCGGCTACTTTCACTGTTGTGCAAATTTTCTTATTTGCCTTCACTGCGGTAGGCAGATGTGGTTGCAAGGTTGTGTGCTGCGCTTGCTTTTCAAATTTTTCCAAAAGTGCCGAAATTTTCTTAGATTTTCCCGTATTAATTGGCTGTGCAGGCAACAGATCAGATTCTCCTGCATCTGATTCACACAAACTGCTACCGCAACCATTTGAAGTTACAGTAGATGCGGTGAGCAGCGTTGCAGTGGCATCATTTTCATTTGATATGTGACCAGAATCGTCGGAATCATTGTCCATGTCGGAATTATGCTGTGATTTTTTAAAATGCACATAGTCAATGAGCTGATGCATATGTGATGGCACTGTTTCAATTGTGCTGGATTTGTACGTTTCATAGGCGTCATTATTTTGGTTGGTAGGCAGCTGCAGTTTATTGTTTACAGTGCTGGTATTATTAGTGGCAGTAGGTATTAACGCCTGCACAACGTTCACTAAGAGTTCGGCGTTTTTGTCTGAAGTTTCACCCAAAACAGGCGGTATGATTTTGCACGATTCCAAGACTGGCTGTGTTATTTTTTCTTCATTGGCATAATTCAGTTTTTTCAGCATTTGACGTCTTTTTAAGGTACCCGTACTATTGTCCTTTGTGATGCTAGTCTTAGTGGACTTTGTGCGTGTTAAATTCCGTTTCGTTGTGCTGTTAATACGACGTACACCTTCAGTATTTAATGACTCAACTTTTCGCAATATTTGTTGACCCTTTTCTAGACATTTATCGAGTAATTCATCACGCTGTTTCTGTGTTTTTCGTTCAGCTCCTTTATGTTTCTTTAGTGTGTCAGTAGCGAAATTGGAATCTGCTAGTGTTTTACTGTACTGTGGTTTAGTTTCTTCCAAGCTTTGTGATTTATTGTATAATTTATGTGTTCTATCCTGAGTTGATGGCATACCAATTTTATTAAGTGACTGCGGTGTGGATGTTGTAAGAGGTGTAGGCGATTTTCTTATGAGACGTTGAGTGACTGTAGGGCTCTTAGTACTTTTGCTGGCTAAACATAAAGAAGATGCGGCACGGTTTTTATTATTAAGTAGTTCAAAAGATTTTCGCTTATTGTTATTTAAAGACTGTTGGAACAATGATTTATCCACATTACGGCTACTCATGTAACAGAAACTATTGCTACGCTTTTGCAATGGCATACTTTTTAATATTGGTATTTTACTAGCTGAGTTGGACTGCGTCAGCTCCCACATTGATTTGGTACGCACGTTATTTACACTTGTACCACGTTGTTGCATACCTAAATTTGCTGTTGCATCTACACTTTGATAACCAAAACGTTTGGTAATCGACAAACTTGATTTGGATTTCTCCAGTTTTTTCGGCAACAACTGATTTTTTGATTGCTGTATATTTTCTACTTTTACATCTTTGTGCCGCTTAGTTGCAAATTCACTTTCCAATGTCTCATCATTATTAGTTTTTTTATTCATATTATTTTGTTTGGCTTGTGCACAAGTACGTATGCTATTGCATGTATTAGATTTTGCCAAAATGTCGGCAACAGGTTGTTCTTCATTATGAATTTCATTAGTAGTCGCTGCAGGCTTAGCCAACTCCTCCAACATCGTATTAACGTCATCAGCTTCATTAATTTGTTTAGTAATCGAAAGTTGTTTGTTTTCGATTTCAGTTTGAGATTGTGCCATTGCTTCACATTTTGAGTTTAATACACTTTTCTGGTTTTCTACATTTGAGTTTGAATTTTCCTGATAATCGTATAAAATCTTATCAAAGTTTTTGAGCACTGCATTCAATTTGGATTCGTCATGTGCCACTTTTTCAAGTTCTTCGAAGATTTCATCTTCAAGTGATAATTTTGTTAAATTCAAACTGAGATGACATTCTTCGTCGCTGTCTATATAAGTGCTATTGCTAAAGGGCGAAAGGTTGCAGCTATTTTCTGTTTGTTGACCGGCAACATTACTGTTTAGACAATTTTCATTGATTTTTGATTTGTTTGTTGTTGCGGTCGACGCAATCGCAGTTGTAGTACTGGCTGTTGTTAAATTTTTGTGAGATTTTGTTAATATATGACGATGTTTTAACATACCCGATGATGTACGTTTATTTGTTGCTTCTGGCACTCCTGATATTGCGACAGGATTATTAGTACTATTAGTGGCCTTACTTATAGTTTTATAACGTCCTGTTGAAGTACCTGATTCAACAGTATTTAGTGCACTCATTGACATAGAATTTTTATTACATTTGTAAAGTTTTCCGGTAATTTTAGGTGTAAAGTTATCTTCAATTTTGTGTCTTATTTTTGTATAAAATTTTTGTACACCTAAAGATTTACTACCTGAAGTGGTAGAAGATGCATTTGCATTTGTCGCTGATGCACTTTGTTTTATTGATTTAGCACTTCTTTTGTCCATGTTTGTTTATTTTTAAAAAATACTTAATATAAATTTATTCAACAGTTTATTTTATTTCAACAATATTTACTTTTCACGCTAACATATTAATGTAGTAAATTAATCGTTCATTTAAAGCAAACTATAAACATTCACACCGTTCAACCAGCTATTCGTTCTTGCTTTATGCCTAATTAGTCTGCGATCTAAGCCTTTCTTTATGCAACTAACAACACGTTTCAGAAAGAGTCTAACATCGCGTTTACTTTTCACCAAGCAATCGTTTTCTTTCACGTCTAACATTTAACTGAATTTCTTCAGTGCTTCAGTGACGCTTCAATGCTATCTTTTCAACGTACAACTAACTTACATGGTGCACAGTGGTCAGTTGTAAACAATTTTCAAATAGATTTGTACTTAAGTGGAACAATGATCGCTTCTCATACAAATTTTTATATAAAAAGATATATATTTTTTTTTCAATAATTAAACGGTAATTATTGTACGAGTGTCAATGGGCAAAGAAATTTTTACAATTTATATTTTTTATTTGTACTAATAAAGTTTAGTCTTAGTTTAAACTGTTTTCAATATTTTGTTACCATTCCTACGTCTATCCCATCCACATTGATTCCAATGTGAAATCACATTTTTTATTCTGTTTTCATTTTGGATACGAAGTAGAATATATAGTAAAAGCTACAGAAAATATTAATTGAAAGCGGTCTCCTTATATTGCTTACAAACTATAAACTCAGGCACTCAGAGATTGTTCGCTATTTAACAAATTTAGTAAGAGATCACACTTAAATACAATAAGGATGTTTTATAACTTCATCCAAAACGGAAACTGGTCACCAAAATATTACTACAGTATTTAGTGCATATTTAAACATTATTTTAATTAACGTATGTATTATTAGTTTATATAAAAAATAAAGAAGTCTGATATTTGTTTTTGTTAATGCTATTGATAATACAAAATAAATATAAATAATACATAGTTAAGATAAACTGACGCCCAAGAAGATGTTACAATGTTGTATGCTTAAAAGCTGTTGAATGTAGTTTATTATTAAAACTATTTTGGAAATTTATATTCTAATCAATTAATCACAGAGATTGTTGTATTCGGTACGTCCATTGCAGAACCTCGTTTAGCTGTTTCCTTTTATTGTTAGTTATAAGCGTAAGCTCATTATTTTACAGAGAATCAATAGAAAATAATCACATTTTATCTCATTACAGTTTGAACAGAACCTCTCTATTGTATTTTTTTAACTAGAAGTATAAATTTAATTTATAAAAACAAAAATAGTGTTTTACCATTTTAATGAAACACTAGACCTTAAGTTGGCGTATGTATAAACTACTTAACACAATAAGATAGAGATGTTTTTTATACAATTGCTTCGATTTATTTGGGACTAGTCTTTCTTGGTTTAATTTTTAAATTTAAATTTAATTTTTAATTTAATAAATTTAAATTAATTAAAATATTGTAAGAATAAATTACTAAATAAGTTAAATAAATATTTTTTTTAATAAAACTTAAATTTTTCGAAATAAAATAAGTCCACTGTGCAATATTAAATTCACACCGTGGCCATGAATGATGTTTATGAGTTAGTAATGGTGGTAGTTGTGGTGGAAGTGATCACCCATAACACTTTTAAGTGCAACAATACAGGCAATGCAACAGCTTATCGTTGCAGTAGCAACACAATGCTTTACAAACTTCAATAAACAAAGCTACTCATAGTCCAACATGTTGTAAAGACGGCTCAAAATGTTTGAACGTCTTGTAAACGATTCGGCAATAAATCAGAAAGTAAAGTTTATAGAAAAAGCGAGTAATCGCTTTTGATCATTTACGGGTACTTTCTTGTTAGCAGTCAATGAGTGTAAAAATGGGTGAAGTATGTGATGAGACGAATTTTAAGTCGGAAATACATAAATAAATAAAAATTAAATTTTTAAATTTTTAATTAGCAAACAATTTTTACTTGCATTTAGCATTTACCAAAAAAAATTTGAAAAAATTCAAAAATAAAAAAATGTTTAATCTTAAAAAGTGAAAATATTTAGTTAAAAAAAAATTTTTTTTTTCAATTTTTATCATTTGTGAACGTGAATTTTTTTAATGTATATTTTGAATTTGTAACAATTTTTAATGACACATTTTAAAGGATATCAAAATAATATATTGTCATGTTAATACAGACGAAACTATAATAATAGCAGAAAAAAAATTAAATAAAAACTAATTTAATAAAACTTATTTATGGTATAAATTGTAAAAATCACTGATGGTAATGTATCTTTTAAAAGGAAAAAACAAAGTATTTTTGTCTTTACTGTAGGCGCAATATTCGTCATACAGATAGTATGTTACAAACCAATAAATACATCATTTTCACAATTTTTTTAAATGTAAAATTAAATGTATACATGCATACAAAAATAAGCTTTATTCGACTAAGTCACAAACTGTAAGATTAATAAGAATATTTATAGATAGACGGACATCACGAAGTCGCTTATGACAATGATTTACAATCGTTATTATTTATATGATTTACGAAATCTATATACATATTACAAACATCTTGCAAATCCCAACAACTTAAATTTATAATATATTAAAGAATTAGTAAGCAGGAACGTTATCCAAAAATTGCATGGAATCTCGAATCGAAAGGACTTACAAGCTAATCAAGGAGGTTCGACCTTATACTTCACCTATATAAAATACATAGGACACTATTTCCTAGTGCTTTTAACATGTTTTAAACTATATAAAGGATGTTAAATTTTAAAGATTCATTACTAACCCTACTACTCTACGACCACCATAATAAATTGAAGAGAAGAGAATACTTTTATATAGTATGGGATAGTTTAGATATTTAACAATATTATCAGTTTTTTTAAGTAAACAGTAACTCTTTGGCTGTAAACGCTTGTTTATTGATAAGTAACATATTGTCTTAAAAAAAGGTTTAGAAGCTGTTTAATAAAGTACACATATACCTATATTCCTTTAAGCTGGTAAATCAATTTATGAAATGTTTTTTTAAGTAAACAGTAACTCGTTGAATCAATTTGTGAAATGCATCTATATATAACAAAAGTACACAAAGAAAAAATTTATTACTGCGATTTATTTGTAGTAAAATCAGAGATATCAGTGCAAGACGTTGTACTGCACTAAAGCGCCAATATAAAAATAACTTAAAAAATAGTGGATTAGCTATGACTAATAATACGATAATATACTAATGCAAAAATAGTTTAGTAATTAAAAATCCAAAGATGAGTCGATGTAATTAATAAAAAATATTCATTCAATTATGTGTAAAATTATTAAAAATAGTATATTTTAAATTTAAAATAATAATAATCTGAATTGATATTTAGCTTGTCTTATTATTTTTAATATAAAGAAATTTTCAAAGTATATTCTTTGAAAGGCAAATTATACACTTTACAAAATTTATGCTAACGATAATAGAACAAAAAGCTTTTTGAATTTTTATAGACATCAACTTTTCAAATAAAATATTTTTATAATTATCTATAGACCGGACATTAATATTAATTAATTAAAATAAATAAATAATTACGCATTTAAGATTTTAAGTTCAGAATAAAAGTAATATGATAAATTATATCATGAGTAGTGATAATTACTAGTTTTCTTTAATAACAAACAAATCTATACAATTCACAATATTCACAAATTAATATTCTAGCACAACACCATGAAAGATAAAGACTGTCATGTCTGTTCTACATTTCTAATAATAGCAAGATCTATTTTATTATGTATTAGATTTTTTAAGCAATTTTTAAACAAAAGTTTAACAGGTCATTATGGTTTGAAATATCACCTTCATAAACTACAATTATCTGCTGACACGGAATGCAGATTATGCCTCGAAGATGAGGAAACGACCATGCACATTCTTTGTGACTGTCCAGCTTTAATAACGCACAGATGAAACCTGTTTCATAAAGAATTTCTGTCACCAGAGCAGATAAAGAACTCTTCTCTAGATTTAGTTCTAGACTTTATTCACAAAGCTTTAAGGGGCTTTGTTTTATCAATAGTGAAACTGGTACAATAGGTCTTTTCTGGCCGCAGTACCAGCTGTTGGGCAATTTTCAAGTCTACTCTTTAATAATAATAATAATAATAAACAAAAGTTCTACAAATTTATATTTTTTATGTTATATTAAAGCCACTTGTAATATTATCTGTTACGATTCGGTTACTTTGATATAACATCGATATACATGATTATAGGTAAGACGTGTTAAGAGAAATAATATATTCAATATATAATTCTGCTATAGTTTTAAAGTAATTTATTTTCATTTTAAATTTTATTTTCTAAATACCTTTATAGGTAAAAATCTATAGCTTCACTCATTGAAAAAGAATCAAATATTTATTAATGTTATTAATGATTACTTTTATTGTTAAAACTTTTGGATTGCCTCTCTATAGCGGAGTTAGAGTATGATTTCTACATCCCTATGATCAAAATCTGATATTTTTTTTTAATATAACATAAATGACATTATAGTCTATTATTATCAGATCTAAGAAGATGCCAATGTTGTTGCATTTTAAATGACTTATAAAAGTAAATTTATATGCCCGTCTTTGCCCCTATAATTGAAATAGTTTAATTTACCTTCTATTAGTTATGTTGTGGTTGCAAATTGCATTGTCATCATTTCAAATTAACGAATGAAATTTACAACAAAGCTGATGAGGTTGCACCGCATGATGACATGGTGGAAAGCAGTTGAATATCAAACAAATTGTTGAACATTAATTGAAGAAAATTTTTACTAACTTTTTATGTAAAAAATATATATTTTATATATGAAGACTATTTAAGAAGTGTGTACTTTATATTCTCCATACAAAGAAAAGAAAATGTTTTAAATGTCTATTTAGGTTTCTTTCAATTACTAAAATCAAGTTTGTATTTGTTTGTATTAAACAAATCATATATAGTATGTTGCCAAAGAAATTTTGTTAGAAGTGAAAAAATTTATAATTGCATTTTAATGCATTTTATTATTCGCCACATAATTGCATTTGGATTTCGTATGTCAGTTATCCATTGCATTCACTAGTGGATTTGCATGCAAAGTGACCAAGTCTGTGTCATGAATACTTCTTTATTTGTTTTTCCCTCCGGTTTCGATTAAGCGTAATTGCAATTATTTAAATACAATAAAGAGGCATTTGCATTACACATGTTGGCAGTCGATTGCTGTTGGTGGCAACTTCACAAAACTGAAGTGGAAGACATTAATGCAGAATATATATATATATATATATAATATATATATATATATATAAATATATATATATATATATATATATATATAACATATAAAAAACAAAACTATAAGTTGGTAAAAATTGTCCACTTGTTTTGGTGTAATTTTAGGTGAAAGTAGTTACTTGTACATAATTCACAACATCGATAACCGACTTACTCTTTTACTGGTATGTGTATCCACTTTTACGTGAGAATAGATTAAATTGTGATCACTTTTTTAACAGTTCAAAATCGAATATCGCAACGCTACTTCAAAATATATAAAATATGTAATCCAAAATTGAAAACTGAAATTTTATTATGGGTTTATTTTAATAATTAATAAAGGAAAGTTTTATGCGTTTTAACACGATTTGTGTGTCTCAGTCAAGTGAAATTTTAATTCAAAGAAACTATGTGTATTCTTTGAAGGGCTTGGACCTATAAAATTATTTTGTTGCTTTATAAACTATAATGAAAATAATTTAAAAAGATTTGTATGACGAACATAAATAAACATATATGAAGAAGAAAATAAGCAACAAATATATATGAAAAGAATATATACTCTAATTTAGTGTATATTAAAACTATAGATTGGGTTGGGCTTTTTTATATTTGCTTAACAATAATGCTTCACACACATATGAACGAAATCAGTTAAATCTTATTCTGGAAATTTGTATAGGACTATCTCCTTGCTCTGATTGATCTATTATTCAAAAAGTTGGCAAAATTTTAGTTTAAGTTTCATAGAGTCGGTTACAAAGTTAGAAATTTGTATGTGAAACAAATGACTTTCCAAAAAGTCAAAAAAAACAGTCATGACAACTTTAAGCAACTGTAGATTATCTACAAAAGTATTTTAAAGCATTTATCTAAAGTTGGTTACAAATAGAAGCTCAATATATAGATGCTTTATAAGATCATTGAAAAAAGCTGGATAGGTTGAATTTTATTTATTGATTGACTGCTGATAATGAACGAAATAAAACTATATTTAAAGCAAATTGTAACAGGTGATGACAAGTGAATCGCATACGGTGTTTGTTTAATATTTATATTAAACAATTATATTATATATAATATAATTATATATAATATTATATATATAATATTGATTGAATACATGATTGAATATTTTTTTGATGAACACGAAATAAAAGAAATACACATTTCAAAATACTAATGAATATTAAATTATATTTATTAGTTATTAATATTAAATTATTCTATTTGCATAATAAAAAATTAAACCTGTTAAAAAAATTATATTGAGATTACCACATTTAAAGGAATGCAACTATTTTAATGTTTGGAACAGTATACAATGAATGGAAATAGTTTAGTACAATAAACCCGAAACTATGTATGAGATGCAAAAAGGAATTTATATATGGAACAAGCCGTCAAAAAATAAAAATGTAAGTATTGCCAATATAAACTGATCGTTCAAATTAATAACTTTGTGCAGTTATATTTTAGGATAAACTAAAGTAAGAGTGGCATATACAGATACCACCCTTGGCAATAAAATCAAATGTAATTAAAACTATGTAAGTCTGATAATAATTTGTTTTTATATTTTTGTAATAATGTTAGATTATTTGATATTAAAACATTCGTAAAATTGTCGAAACTATTAAAAAATAACTATGGAAAAAAATATCAATGATGGAAAAGTTAATTTTAATTTTTAATCGAAGAGTGTGTTTTAATGATAACATTAAATTTTCCTAAAAATAATACCAATAAAAATAATACTGCTTGCAATAAATAAACAATTTACTTACATATTTATGTGCATATAAAAAAAATTGATACTAACTGTTATTATAATTCATTTAGTGTACTGCTAAAAATACATTTGCTTCGGCATAATATTTTTTAGTATATCTCTCCCTTGGCACAATCCTAGCTATGCCTAGTTATAAAGTTCCTACTGCTAGGTACTATAGCATAGTTTTTAATAAAATAATTTTATGATCTTTCTAAAAACAAAATAACCACTAAAATAGCTTATTGAAAAATAAAAGATACTTCATACTAAGCACTTTACTTCAAACACAAAGTAACTTGAAGATACAAGTTGAACAAAGTTTAAGATACTTATAACCTACAGCGCGTATTTAGTTTGCCCATGCCAGTGAGCTTAAGCTTAAATAGCAAAAACATTGAAGATCATTTGTTTATATTTTGCGTTGTAACATTCCTGTTTTCTCCGAAAGACCTAAATATGTTACTTAGTATTTTTAAATGTTGCCACTAAATGTATTTTTAAAACAAACTGCATACACAAATGTATATGAGCTTTAAATAAAACTTATACATAAAATAGTACTAAAATTTTGATATACACTATGGGCTTAAATTTTAAATACACTTAAAGTTAGACTATATGTTACAAATATTGACATATGGTAAAATTTACAAAATTTTAAAACCATGAATACTAATTAATTTATTTAATTTGCCCAGTTATATAATTTTTTAACACTATGAATTAATAATCATAGTAAATTAACAAAATAATATTATTGAAGTTAATTAAAGCAAAGCTTAATGATATATTAATAGAATCTGCAGATTGAGCTAACGCTGCAGGTGTTGTGGCACTAATGTTATCGGGTTTGTACGATTAATATATACCTATTATAATTTACTGATTATTACATCAATATTATCATCGAGCAAGAAAGTTATAGTAATATAATACAGATAAGATTAAACTCAATCTAATTGCAAAAGCAATTGAAATATTTGCTTCTAAGAATTTCATTACTTCTTTAAAAAACTATAGCATTATGATTAGTTCTCTTAAGATTATGGCAGTAATGTGATCTGCAATTTACGTTTGTCGTAATGATGTTTCAAAACTTTTATATATTAATGTAATGGAAAGAACTTATTTCAGGAATAATGCATGTACAAAAGCAATAGCAAAATAATTGTCAAACAAAATTAATGTCCATCTTTACATATTACGGTTCTGAAAGGATTTTATTGCAGGATTATTGCACAAAAACTACTCTATAAAAATTACTCTATATAAATAATAGCAATAATTATCGGAACTATTAAGCATTAATTTTCGTATTAAAAGCTTTACTGAAGAAATAAACAATTGATAAATTATCAATTTGCTAATTACTAATTAAATTTACTACCCCTAGTTTAGACACAAGTCAACATACCGGATGTACTATTTTAGTATATACAAAACTAAAAGCAACAAATATTTTAATTATGATGAAGTTTGATTTAGTAACTGTCATTCGATGAAGGACGATTACTATCAATTGATCTACATAAAAACAGATATTTCAGCCTCTAGTTTTTTGCTAAAAGATAGAACGGAAAAAATTGAGTCAATTATAAATTCTAAGAAGCGGAAATAGCTATGTCATCAAAACAATATAAAACCAAAAATACCAGACAACTTTTTGATATTCTGCAAAGCACGTGTTACAAGAAACCTGCTAAAGCTAATGACACCTGAAATCGCAACGGTCAACAGGTATTTTCGAACTGAATTAATAGATATTTAAATTAGTTACTTACACTTTTGCTTATAATATAAACCGTCATCAAGCCGTACAACAACATCAACAATCGCCACATTTCGCGAGGAACATTTTGTTGAGAACATAATTGGATGAATAAATTTAAATAATTTTTAATTGTTGCTGGAGTGGTGAATGTTGTTGAGGCCGTTGTTGCCGTAATTGTTATTATTGAGATATTATGTTGTTGATTGATAGAACATGTTGCTGTTATGTCGTCAAAGCTGTCATCTCTGACAATAGGCGGCATAAATAACATGAAAATAAAATTGTTGTGCGCAAATGTTTGCTGTGTTAAGTGAAGTGAAGTTGTTGGTTTTTGTAGTTGCTGCCACAAATTTGTTGAGAAAATATTTAAACATCCAATTGCTTTGGTACACCAACAGCAATAGCGGCAAATTTATACGTTTTTATGCATATTTCACTGCAAGGCAATCTTATTAAAATGAAAGGAAAATCGTTGCGCGTATTGACACAGAAACCAAAGTTCAATTTAAGCCAACAAGTGAAAACATAAATGTACAACTTCACAAATACTTCAAATATGTTGAGAGTTAGCTTAAGACGTGTTGCATATAACGTAGATTACGGTAATAATCATTAAATATCAAATGAAATGGAAAGCTATTTCCATTGCACATATTTAACGCGATCTAAGCAGAAAAAACATGTTTCGACATCGATTGGAGATAAACTAAAGCAGGAAAATTTCAGTTTACTGGAACGCTAACTACGAACTTAAGCAGTCATGCTGTTATTATCAAACCAGCACCGAAAGAATAGGGCGTGGTAATAAGTATGCGATACAAAAGGAATAGTTTTATTTAATATCTTGTCATTAAGCTTTTGTTCCACTGAAATTGTACACCGGCGTTCGTGATCTTGACCGTGAAAGTTGGTCGTCATTGTTACTGCCCACAATATGACGTCAAATCATACGTAGATTCGAAAAGAAAAATTGCAAAAATTTTATACAGGAAATATATTTTTACACATTAAATTGGTAATAATAAAAAATACAATATAAAGATAAAGCTATTTCTGTAATAATTATAGTAGTTACAATAAGGGCTACGTGATTCAGTTCACTTAAAATGAGCAGATGTTAAGATGTTAAGTTAAGTAAGTTAATAAAACAACCGTAATACTTATTTGTATAAACTATTACGAATTTTAATATATATTTTACTAAATATTATAAAAATAATAAATAAATACTTTTATAATAATAATTATTTTGCACTCAATTCTGTAAAATTTAAATTAAAATCGTTAGAAACTAAAAAATAGCAACATGATATTTTAAAAGAAAACTCTTTGGTAAAATAATGATTTCTTTAAACAAAATTGAGCATCACTGAGCTCAGCGTCTATCCAGCACTCTAAAAAATTTAATTTCAAACTCTCATATTTTCCAAGCATATTTAAATATAAAAATAAGTAAAAGCCTTTAATTCACTTAAGCTATATAGATAAGTTATTTCTGAAATATTCACGATTTTTCAAAACTGAAAAACGCCGTGCAATGCAGTTATTATTAGAGGTAATTCACTCTATCATGCAAGATGTACGAAATGCAAAAATGCTATACCAAAATTGCAAGGGTACTCTGGGTATCTCTGTTTCAAAACTGTAACATCAAAATGAAATAACTATTTTTGCAGCATATCACTTCCACATAAGTTTCAATAGATTTCAAAATAGTTGTTTTTTTCCTTTTTTGTTTCGTTGCAATCATATAAACATGGGTTTAGGTGCAGCAAGATTGCAAGCAATTGCAAGAAATTTTGTGCGTGTATTTTGTTGTTGTTCATTACAAGCTTGCGCAATCTGTGCATTTCGTGCACCTAGCAATGAATTTGCAAGACGCGTGATTACCCCTATTAATAATAAACCAAAACCGATTTTTTCGATTTCATACTAAAAATACATATCAAACATTAAATGTCAGGAGTTACTATCAGACTTTCGTACTCATAAAAATCACATAATTTTTAGAAAGTAGCAACCTTCAAACGATATATATAAATATTTAAGCTTTTCGGAACATTACTTATAGAATGTATAATTATTTTATAATTATAGAGTTATTGGATCAGAAAAATAATTTTATGTATTGATTAAACACTATCGTGATGACATTAAACGTTCTGGATGTCCCAATGTGTTGATTCTTTTAAAAATCGTTAAAACGATATATTTAACGATATAAGTAATCAACACCTCAAAGATAAAAGAAAGCGATGTAAATATTAATATTGTTTGAATCTAATATTTGAAGATGCGAAATGGTTGTACTGGATCACAAAAGATTGGAGGTGTTTAAGGAAAATAAATAACTTTTTTTGCTTCGATATATAGAAATAAATGAAATTCGAATCTATCAGAATACACTGAAATTACAAAGACAGTCGGCTAAATAGAGAGTAGTTAATAAACCTTATCGAAAGTAAACAGAAACACATATTATCATTTTTATAGTTTTGGCGTTCGTATTTTTTGATATTTGCGAAAGAATATTTGTGGACTATATAAACAAAGTAAAAATCATTAGCATAGGAAAAAGGGAATATATCGTGAAAAAATGCTTAAAATGGCAAAAAAAGCTGTTTCACTTAGACAATGCACCTATGAGAAAATTACTTAAATTATACATCAAGTTTCTTTTTCATTCACCGTATTTCCCAAACGTGTGCTGCATCTCACTTAAGAAAAATATTTCAGGATAAGAGATTATTCTCCAACCATAAATTCATATTTACAATGGAAATCTATTTTAAGGCAAAGAGAACAAATTTACATGAAAGGCAAAGAAATGTTAAAATGATGCTATAGATTCTGAGCAAGCCTATATTGTTGAATAAAATCAAGTAAATTATTAGTATATTTAATATTGGAATCTTTCAAATGATGTAATTTATGAAGTATGGATGAATAGTAAACAGGAAAAAACGAAAAAAATATTCAAAATGATATATTCTAACAGCAAATATGGGTTAAAACAGTCTGTAAGGTTTCTAAGGTCAGATTGTATTGTAAAATGATTGTAAACACAACAAACACATTATTAAGGATGAATTCAAGAAATATCCTTAAATAATCACTGTCTAATCTAAATGTATAGAAACTTTTTGCAAGAAGTTAACTTGGTGCAACAAACTTCTAAATGCCTACGGAGAAATGTTAATATATAAAAACTATGATCTACCATGTAACCAAAACAATAACTCATAATAACTGAAATTACTAAATAGTTATTGGTTTGATACTAAATTAGAACCAAGATAGTTTAAATGATCTGGACCATGCAGTGAACCTGTGCCTTATGCCGTTAGTTACTAATTCACATAAAGCGGAACTCTTATGCACATCAACACAAACCTTCAAGATCCTTTTATCATTAAAAACTACCTTCTTCAGGACGTAGAATCCTTCTGCTATTTTGAACGAATGAATGGAAAAATTTTTTTGCGGCCTTATGTTCCTCATAGAAGTTAAAGGAATTTATATAAATAAATTAGAACAAAAATTAAAGAATAATAACTTCCAAGGGAATGTAAAAAATGTAGATGAGAATTGTTAAAATAATTTTAAATATTTTAATGTGAATTAGTGCTTTAAAAACCATAATTAGATTGAATGCGTCAGATGTTACTCATAGTTTGTGTAACCAATTTATGTAAAATAAAAATTATAAGCACTAGTTGCCGGTAGATGACGAGAGTGGTTTACTTCTAACATAATCTATGTATGTATATAGTGTAATAGGAGAAGTTACTATTTCAAAACAATTAATTTTATTGGAGTTAGCGTAATCTGGAAATCTTAATATCGCCATATATTTTAATATATTAAACTAATTAGTTTTAAGAAAAAAACTTTTGTATAAATTATTATTTGTTGATGTACAAATAAAAAATAAGTTTAAAATACTTTCAAACTATTAATATTATTAGTAACCTGTATTGGTAAGTTTGCTAACCGTTGAAAGAGTTATCAGAAAAGACTTACTTATATGTTATTAAATACATATTAACATTTTATTCTACATCAAATAACAAATTTAAATATTTTAATATTTTGCGTTAAAAATGTATTACATGAAATAATTGATTTGTAATATAATGATTTGTGTAAAAACGTTTCGGCAAAGTCAACGCACATTTTTTTCGTTATTTAATAATTAACAAATAAATATTATTCTATTTGGAAACTTCATTGATTTTTTTAGAATAACTTTTGAATGAAAAAATAATATATTTTGGGAGAATATAAATTTGAAAAATAAGATATTTGATGATACCTTACTTGCAAATGTATTGTAGAATTGAATAATTTTCATTTAAAATTATACAATAAAATTTTTATCGCTATAAATTCTATTAAACAATTGGATATAGTATTATTGGATATATTGGATATACACTATAGAACATATTATCGGTCAGGTTGAACTTTAAGTTAACTTATTAAAAAATTTACAATGATTTTCAAAAACTGTCACACCCTGTTTTTTATGTTAATATTTTTAAATACTGCTTATCAGCAGAAAAATCTATATACCAAAACATGTGAAAAATGTAATTTTTTATTTAAACACATAATCAAAATATTATTGTACAAAATCTGAACGAAATACCAATAAAATTTGCACTCAATAAAAATTTCAATTTCAAGTTGACATAGGTCAGTAGTTTCAGATTTATGACTAGATCTTACGAGATTAGCAAATATAACAACAGTATTTAAATACCAGCTAAATTTTTTATTTTTAATTTAACGGAGGACTCAATGACCGACCCCATGAATTAAAGACTAGAAATCTACATATATTTCTATTATATTTTTATAATAAATCAATGCAAGTTACTGATAAGTAACTAACTAGATTTTATTCTAGTGTTAAAATTAATGTAGCAACTATGAGACGCAAAAAACCCACGAAAAAACTAGTTCTGATTAATAAAGATTAAAATTATTACTAAATTTTAAAACAAAAAGAAAAAACCACAAGCTAAAATTTAAAAAAAAAAAAGCTCTAAAATTTTAGGTTCAAGTTGTTTAAAAATTAAAACGAGTAAGTAATGTGTTAAGCGAGTCATATTTTATAGACGGTTCATTGATTCAATAAAACGAGTATAAGCAATATAATGTTCTAAAGATTTTAAACAGATTAACAAATTAACAATTTTGATAGCTTTTGTATTACAGGAAGGAAGTAGATATCTGCAACAGACCGGAGAACAGAAACTATAAATTGTGGATAGATCAAACAGCTATTGTATTATTAACCAGATTTCGAAAGATTTAATGTACAAAATATACCTACAATTATTTGCTATAAATTCATAGAACCATTAAATAAGATTATAGCCTGTTACGATGTTTTTGATCAAGTACTCTAACAAAGTAGTTCCATTTGGATCCAAATCTGTGGTGTATGCACAGTCTTATATGCTTAAAAGAAAGTTTAGACAATATTTCTATAAAAGCCTACGATGAAAAGCTACTTCGCATCCCCCTCATATATATTATAAAAAGATAAAAACAGTATGTCATATTGAAAACGGTTACGACAGTACATATATCTTCTGACAGGAAGAGCAAATACATATAATAGTTTCGAATATTTCGTTAATACTCTATTTCAATCCCAATTAAAAAACATTTTTACACACTATTGATAATTTATTCAAGAAAAATTGTTAATATATAAAAAAAAATTATTTAATGCAAAAATATATGCGCATCGCAAAAATTTCTTTAATAAATTGTATCTACTTATTTATTTATACTATATTACTATTAAGCCTGATATAGCGCTTAATATAGGGAAATAATATAGGGTAATCAAAATCCTTTAATAATTTTTAAACGTATGTGACTAACTTTTAACTGCTACAGTGAAATAAAATATTTTGAATACCAGCTTTCTTTATGTTATACGAATTTGTAAATAAGTAAAATTATTAATTATGTAGTAACCTAACAATTAAATACTTAAATTTGTGAATAAATGATTTACTCTTATATTTGCTTTTTTGTCACATTAGAACTTGCTACAGACACATGCGCACTACGTTGTTCTGGTATTTTATTTGTTCTGTCTACTGTTAGGCGAATTATTGATTTCTAAATCGTATTAAACTTATATATTATAACAAAATTCGCATACTTTTTTATATTTCTTATTACTACAGTTATTAGAACGCCTTTTGTGAATCGATTTTAAAAAATAGATAACAAAATGTTAATAATAAAGTCAAATAAAACAACTTTTGATATTTTAAATTATATTTGTAATATTTCAGATTATTCAAACCTCCTTTTGGAAGCTCTGTCCATTTTAATTATTCAGTACATACATTTAAAGTTTTATTTAACTTTGTTATTATTGATGTTTTATAAACTCAAAAAATAAATCGTCCCAAAAATGGAGAAAGCGTGATTGTGAAAAATATAAAGAACTTGGCAAATTATGGAGCACTATAAACTAAAGGAATATCTTTAACTGGGTCCCTTACAATTACACTCTGCAGTCTAAGATATTATAGAGATGAATAAAACTGAACGATAACTGATAAAAAAATGCATAAAATAGTTAAAATATATAGTTATTATAATCAGTATTATATGTATCTATATCAAAGTATCTGAAAAATATGTGTAATGCAATTCGAAGTACAATACTAACTAAATTTTACTTGTATTTTGTATTACAATATATATATATATATATATATATAAAAATATGTTATTTCTCATATATTACGCTGCTCACATATCGGCAATTAATTAAATACTCATAAAATTGCTTACGGTCATTTTTATTTTCATTTGTAATAGAAACAATTTAATAAACAACTTTTTATAAGCATAATTCCTTACGTATAAAATTACCATTTTTAAGTATGCCAAACTAATAGCTACTATTAATCACCCTGTATCTTACATCTGCGGAGATTTCATTTTGAAAAGAATATCGTAAACGCTAAAATGATATAAAAAAGTTGTATAGTCGCTGTTTTGCATATTCTTTAACCAGGCTTACGTTTAGAATTTACCGCATTTAGTTTCAGAACCTGCAACGAAGCGGTTGATTGGCGCTTAAGCAGTTCAATTCAATTAAAAAAATTCGGTTTGACTTTGATTCGGCGATTTTTCAATTTTAACACTAAATTACAAGTTTTTATCCTCAAAATAAATTAAAAGCAGTTATTTTAAGTTCAGTTAATAACAGCAGTTAAATTTAGTATGAGACTCTACAGCTTGTTTTTGCTAAGCACAATTTTTTTTGGTGCGTACGCAAGTTATTTAAATAACATTTTCTTATGTATATGTATATAACTTTTTTAAAATTATTAATCAACTACTGCAGTTGCGTTAGCGAGTGCGAAATTTGCTTACGAAAGGGGCAGTTGCGATATATCAATTTTTAGTGTTGTGCAAGATATGCTGAAGAGTGAGGTGCGTGCACTGATAGATCCCACATTACGTTACGGAACTAACAAACGTATAAGATATGATCTGTATACGCCATATAATCCCTATGAACGACAAATATTACGCACCGGCGATGTTGCAGGCTTAAAAAGATCTTTCTTTAATCCTAAATGGCCTGTAAGGTAATACTTTCATAAATAATATTTAAAAACTATATTACAACTGAAGTCAATTGCGTACTTATAGGTTCTCTATACACGGTTGGGCTGGTAAAGGTATGTCTTGCTCTAATGCTGCCATTAAGGATGCCTATTTAGCGCGTGGGAATTTTAATGTAATCATTGTTGATTGGAGTGCGCATGCTAATGACATTAATTATGCAAGAATATCTAAACAATTATCTTCAATTGCTGCAAATTTTGTAAAGTTTGTTAATTTTCTACACCGTGAAACAGGTGTCGCATATGAAAATATTTATCTGATTGGACACAGTGCTGGTAGTCATTTTTCTGGATTGGCTGGAAAATTAATCAAACCAAATCGTTTTGGCGCTATATTTGCTTTAGACCCAGCTGGTTTAACACAACTTAGTTTAAGTGAAAAATATCGTTTAGCATCTACTGATGCACTTTATGTTGAATCCATACACTCGGACATTACTTTACTTGGTAATCCGAACACTGAACTTAGTCAAGCATCGTTTTATCCAAATTGGGGTCTAGGGCAACCACAATGTCCAAACGCGACCTCTGCAGAATTTGATTTTTCTTGTGATCACTTCGCGGCCTTGTATTACTTTGCAGAATCTGTAAGAAATTCTAAGATGTTTGGTGCAGTTAAATGCAACGCATTTAAAAACAATAACTACAGCAATATCTATAGCGACAGCGACATCAGCAGCAGTAGCACCAGCAATAGTGACAGCAACAACATTAACAACAACATCGATGGAAAGTACAATTGTAGTTGTGAACATGGCGCTGCAGTTGATGTGTGCAATGCTGTTACATTTATGGGTGGTGAACCAGCCGTACCAAAGAGTGGTGTTTACTACTTGAGTACACAAACTAGGTCGCCATATGGATTTGGCAGATTGGTACATATGCGACCAGCAATTAATCCGAATTTTTTGAAAAGCAGCTTTTTATCGCAACGAGTTATTGATAAAATTTATTTTGTATCATAGTTACATTTTTTTGGTATTTATTCAAATTAAATTTTTCTACTTTTAAGTTAATGTGTGTGTGTGTGTGCATAAAAAATTTTATTTGATTACTTAGCACTTAAATATGTACAAGTTGTGATATATTGAAATATATTTATATTTTTAACGAATTTGTTCAAAATAATTTACACAATGTTGCTAAAAAAATAATTGTTGATTAGAACTAAATTTTTGCATAATTAAGTTAAGAAAATAAGATGCTTCTCTTCCGGATCGAAAATGTTCTGACTAATAATAATTGATAGTAAAACTTGAATACCTAAAGCAAACTTAATGATTTTACTGAAAATCTAAGAAAGTGAACACCTGTAAAATATGCCAATAATTTAGAGTGATTTTCGGATGGCTTGTTGATAGAGTATAAGCTCTTAAATTTATAGATGATTATTTGTATAGATTAAATATATCTAATTCGAAAATGTGCATATTTCAACCAGAAAAAAAGTTATACATACTGTATGAAAAGTATCCGGAAATCATAATTTTAAAAGCAATAGTAAAAAAAAGCAATAGCAGTATACTGCGTTATTAACCGAAATTTATGCAAAAAGTGATATACAATATATTTATGAGTTAATTTTGCATTTATACTATGGAGTGTTCTGCGAAGTTCATAAAAGAAAAATTAGTTAAAGAGTTTGTATTTAATTTTTTAGTTTTATATATTATGTGCCAAAGCAACGATAAAAAATTATATAAATAGAACAAAGCATTTAAATGTGGCTTAGAATAACGAAAAAATTGAAAAAATCAAAAAGCTGATCCTTGAGAATCATCGCATAAATATAACTAAGTTGGTTGATTCAAGAGATGGACATATCATTGAAGCCATTCCTAACTGCTATTTTAGGTATGAAATGCGATGCTTAAAAAATTAATTTTGTCCAGAAAGGGCACAGAAAACAGGTCATTGAACACATGATTTCTCGAACTTTTATGGAGCTAAACTTCATAAAAAGCAACATATTTACCAACATATTTTGCAAACAAATCAGCAAACTTTAGAACTACTCTACGAAAATAATAAAACGTAAAAAATACCGTTAAAGTAAAATCACGGATATTTTTTACAAATAATATGCAGTAAATATTTTAACTTAATTATATGATAGTCAGACTACAACTAGGACACTGTTTTTCGTAACAACCAAGTCTAAAGTCTTTTCTTTATATAATATAAATTATTTACAATCCTGAACTATCTTCAATATAAATTATAATACAATTTAAATCGTGACAATGAAACTGACAACTGACAATATAAGAAACTGCGGTTTTCGTAATTTTACACTAAAAAGGTAATTCAGATCAAAAACTAGTTAGAATTCTTATTTACAGATAAAAGATGTGTTAGATTACAAAATTTGTATCCTTTTTAAAAATCTTTAGATTGTATCAATAACATAAATTTAGATACAGTGCTATGTTAATGTTGCTTTTAAATATATTTAGGTAGAAGCATAATAATGCTATTTAGTTAATTTGATACTGATTTAAATTATAACAAATTTGTAATAAAATATGTATTTTAAATATTTTATATATTGCATACTTTTATTAAAAACTAAATATGTACATATGTACATAAATATATTTTAATATACATGTACACTGGTGAGCAAAAGTGAGTGCTGGCTTCGTATTATAGCACATTTCATGCTATAAATTTGTTAAATACAATGAAATGAAATGAAAATTTTGATGTTTATACTTCGTTCATTTTATAAAAATTAAACAATATTTATCAACATTAAAAATAATAACAAAATTTAAACTAACTTAATGAACTTAGTTTTGGTCGTTTCAATGCCATCTATTGTAATAAAAGCAAACACCAAAGTTTGCCGAATAGCATAAATTTCAAATTAAGCGTTATATATATATATAGCATATAGAAATTGTGATTTATTATTTTTATTTGATGAAAGTGTGCTATAGAAGCAAGTGGAGTATACTGCGTTTAGGAGAATATGGTAAAAATGACGAAAATTTGTTAGTTTTTGAGAAAAAGAACAAAAGAGATTATATTTAGTCAACAGTTATTGTCGTTCAAAAATGACGAAACTTTGTACACAAATAAAATGCTAGAGGCTGTCTTAGGTTACTTAATGATTCAGATATTGACATAAGGGAAGGATGAGGGAAATAATGCAAAATTAAATGCGAACACCAAAAGAGGCTATAGCAACAATAAAGAAGTAGTAGTTAGTAAGTTGAGTGCTGAGATCGTTAAAAATAATTGGTTTAATGTCTGCTATCAAAAAGAAATAACCGATTCTTTACGAAAAAACTGTCAATTTTTGCAATACCTATAAAAATTGGGGCGTATATAACTGGAAATAAGATATTTGATCAAATTGGTAAGTCCGATGACAAAAAATTCTAGTGACATTGTTCCCACGAACCACTTCAAGGGTGCCAAGTAAAACGAACCGTCAAACACGGTTGAGGAAGGTTGATGTTATATGGAGTTGCTTCATTTTACTGAAAATTAAACTGCCAGAATTTAGTTGACAGAGTTCCATGTTTTGAAGAAAAAGATATATTCCACTATGACGGCAAACATACTGTTAGCAGCTGAACAATATTCAGGAAAAAAAACAAGCGCATTGTTCTAAAATTCATAGAAAATTTATGGACTCCAATTAAAAGGAGATTGAAACAGTATGAAAAAGCATGGACAAGCTAATGCATATACAATCCATCGAAAAACATTCCAAAGAAGTAATTGATTATCTGAATTAGAATTAGAGTTCACGTTTTTTTTTATTGTATTAAAATATTTTCGTAAAAGTCTGAAGTTAAATGTATACAAAATATTTGTGTGTGAATACACCACAACGATTAAAATTTTACAACAAATAATCATTGCGAAGATTACCATATTTTATCTACTTTTGATGTTTAAGATTTATTTACTTACATGCGCAAGTCTTTACTTATATGTTTTAAGAAGATTGCATTTTATTTTATTTCTTTGTTAATATTAATGGTTGTTTATAAAGTGAAGGTCATTATCAATATGCATAAGATGTATTTCAAGTATTTTTTTAAGGTTATCTATGCAGCAATAAGAGCCTAAAAACTAAACGTAAAATATGCAATAATATGCAATAGGAGTCATAAATCTTGGTTGAAACACTTTTAAGCACTTTGTTTTATTTTCTGCATAACACACAGAATGCAAATTACAAAAATCTATTACTTTTTTTGTAAGATTAGCAATCTTATTGATAGAATCTTTTTAATCTAACAGTGTTTTATAATGTTTAATAATAAATTTAGTTTTTACTTACACATTTTTTTAAATCAGGTTTTTATTTAAAATTGTTCGGAATTTTATTACATGGATCCTTACCATATATCGGATGTTTTTTTTAGCTACATAAGAACTATCCATAACCATTGATTGCCAGATGAGATTGTCAAACTATTTTGATATTTCTGTTTAGTAAACCATCAACTCTTGAAGCATTGGAAGCCAATGTTCATGCCATAATTGACGCCATACGGCCACATTTATTGCAAAAAATGGGCAAAAATTGTACTAATCGAATGGATCATGTAATTTGTAGCCACGACGGATATATACCGGAAATCATATTCAAAAAATAAATATTGTGATATTATCTACCAGACCATAATAGAAAAATTTTTCTTTCCAATCTGTCTTGTATTATCATTTCAAGTTCTCATGCAGCTAAAAAAACACCCGATATATCTAGACCTTTATCTCACGTTTAGACCTGTTTGTATTTAATTATATAAAATTGAATTAAGCACTTACTTGACTAGGTCCAATACGATATATTGCTGTATCGATTTCATTAGCTGCTAAAATTTGTTCTACAGTGATATCTTTACTTTGAGCATCTCCTGCGAGTAACCCAAAACGACGTACAAATTCTGCTAAAGGAACTGATTCAGGAAAACCTAAGCGATGAAGACGTGCTGCTTCAAGTATTTGAGAACCACGTACCTAACAAAAATAATTGAACTACTTTTAAAAATGTATTTATCTAAAAGGATGTTATTATAATTATACAAAATGTAATACATAGTAACTTTCTAAGAGCTTTATATACTAATAATAAATATAATAAAAGTAAAAAAAAAAATCATATGTAGAATTTAATTACTATCAATAACTTTTATATGAAAATGTTTTTTATGTGTTAAATAGGCTTAATTTTTTAATTTTATTTTTTACAAATATTGGCAAATAGCCTGAAAATCTATGTAGTGAAAATAATTAATATTGTAATAAAGTTTTTTTTAAAACCACTTATACACACCTGGCTTCGCACTAACGGTATATTTACTATTTCTTCACAATTCATTTGTTGTACCGTAGTATTAGGTGAACCACTAACTGAATAGCTATTGTGTTGCCCTGCATTGTGTTGCAATAGATAGCAGTGCACAAAGTGTGTACCGGTACGTCTCAAAGTATCAATAATGCCATCCACCGTAAATTTAACTTGTAACATAATGGAATTACGTTTGACACCAGCCGAAGTAAATGAACGTCGTATACTTGATACACGTCTCAGTGATTGAGTACCTTCAAGTCCTGCAAATGAACCACAAAATACCGTACCACCAGCACCGCGAGTCAATGAACCAATATAAAGACGACTAATTTCTTCTCTTGAGCTATCTTGCAACAATGATACAGCATTACGAATCGATGGATGTTCACGACTATTACGTACCCAGCCATTAACTGTATATAATACAGGATTGGTACCCTGCAAATGTTGCAATACAAATTGTTTTGGTCCTGTACATTTACGTAAAATACATTGGTGTTCGCGATCGCCATAATGGGAAAAAAGACGTTCGAGGAATGTGTCATCGTTGGAATTAGGATACATAGACTCTTCATCGAGTAACCTAACAAAAAGAAAAAACAAATCTTCAAAATATATGAAACCAAATAAATGTATTAAATTGTTACTTACCATAATAAACCGCGTCTATCATGTTCCCGTAAATCACGTTGTGATGAGCGCACAACATGGTTCTGCGGCGCTTTATCAATAAGTGATACTAGTGGACCAGGATTTGATTCTGGCATTCCTTCTGTATCTATTTCAACAAGTTCTTGTGCATAGCGATCTCTAGGCGCTACCAATGTTGTATGATGAAAGAGTAATTGCAGACGTTCTTGTAAATAATTGTGACGTAAATCAGATAATGTCGCACCTGACTGTAAACCACAACTTGCTGGGTTTTGAAAACCTGGTGTATCAACTAACATTATGGAAGCAATTGTATGCGCTGAGGTACATATAGCTTTGTTAACAAGCGCAATTACAGCTGCTAGTGCTTCTGAATAGAGACCAATAGCTAAACTCTCAAGACATTCCCAAGCTTGTTCATTGTTGTCTGTAGGAGATTTTGAAGGACTAGTATTACTACTTGTAGTATTGTTTAAATTAAAAGCTGCCGATGTTAAATCTTCCATTGATACACCCAATAAACCTGCAGCTCTACGTGCTGCTGAGGGATTTGCAAATTGGGTGCGAGCATTAGTACCTGTACCAACTATAAGAAATGATTGGTATAAAAAACATTTCATTTATGTACAAAAATAGTCTACATATTTTTTTATATATATATTTTTTTCTTTTTCTAAGCTTTAAATATTAATAATTATGTAAAGAACATTTGTAGCATAAAATGCAAACATTTCTAAAAACAGTTTGTGTTTAAAAAAATTTTATAAACATACGTTTCGTCACCCCTGCCAGTCCCAAATGGTATATAGCTGCCAATATACTCCAAACACCTCGTACTGCCTTAGAATCAATATTTAGCGTCTCAAAAGCTTGGCCTGTTCGCATAAATTCAGCTGCTGCACGGTGTCGCTCGTCAAGTTTTTGTGATAACGACACAAATGGATGATTGTCTTCAGAAGATATATTATCTAAATGTAGTTCCTTTTGTAACAAACCTTCAGCACCAGCTAGTAAACGAGTCATTATATGAAAACTATGTTCATTGGGTAAACGTCGTCCAGCCCGTTGTCGTTCTGGTAATAAAATCTGTAGAATTACATTAACTTAGTACAATTCATATAACTCATATAAGTTTCAATAGCTAAACAAAATATACAAAGTGAATATTCATTTGTTATAGTCTGTGTTAAATTGCAACTACTATAAATAATTAAAACAAAAAATAAATTTAAAAAATTTTACAATAATGTATAATCATGTATACAATAATGTAATTCTTTAACTTATAATTTTTCATAGATTATAGAACATTATTTGGACAAAGCGTTATTACTCAAAATTAATGTATTTATTCTATTTTACTATTATTTTTAAAATTAATTTATTATTATTATTAAAACTTAGTATTAAAATATAATGCAGTTTCTGTTGATTGAAAGACTATATCTGAAACGTTAAGTTTCAGGGAATAAGGAACCGGGTTGGGCCCCTTATTGACGAATTCGGCCAATAATAAAAAATAGGAGTAAAAATAATCTAATCAAATAGATTTTTTTCTTTTTGATTGGGAAAAAAACGATAATATATTGTGGAACTATATTTTGCTAAACATAAAATGTTGTTTGATTTAAACAATCAATATAAAATTGTAGTTATAAATTAATAATAATAATAATGTAATTATGATTTCGATGAAAATGAAAGACTACTCATAACTGTCATGGAGAATATAATTTTGAAGCCCTGCCTATCGGAACTATACTTAAAATAGACATATTTAAATTCTCAAAAACACTGTAATGTGAACATGTTCCAGTAAGTTAACTGGAAAACAAATGGTGGCGTTGATAGTAATTTTTGATGTACATTTCTCTTTAAAATGAGTATGTTCTAATAAATCTTTTTACCGAAACAAAACGATCGCATATCTTCTAGTTGAAATAATGCGAAACAAATATTTATTTATTAACGCAATGAAGGTATATAATTTATTAATATTTAAACCTATGAATAGATATGATTCAGTATCAGAACTATAACGGACGTAATTTCTAACGTTTTTGTTATTTTAACGGTGGCAAAACTTTTTGTGAGCGCTTGCTAAGTAATAAAATTTTATAATATTAAGCTTTAAGCAAGCCTATATCTTGGTACTAAATCAACATAGCTGCTTAAAAAAGTTTAACTACAAAAATTTATTTTTCATCAAGTCAATTTTTGGGCGAACCATAGAGTTTCGAATAATCCTAACTATTCATGACAAATTGTTTTTTTTTATTTCATATTTTAAGATTACTGTTATACAAAATATTTCTGGTATACGTTTACTAAAACGAATGGTTAGAATAAAAGTAATTCAAAATAAAAATTTTTTTTTTACTATAGAACATTTTCTCTATATAAAAATAGATGATTTATAAATTGCGCCGTAAATAATTTAAATAAAAATAAAGAACTTGTATTTTTGATCCTATGTATTATCCCTGTATTCTGTTTGTTTTAAAAAGCACAAAATAAAACATGTCCTTAGAATTTTGATCATACTTGTCATGCAGCCGTATATACCTACGATTATAATACTATGTTAAAATGCTTTGTGTGCCGCAGAACATTAACATACGTGTTACTTGTTGCACGCGTACCGTAGGTTAGCCATCACTGGACTATACGGTTAAGCAAATTTCACAAAATAAGCTTGACGGTCAATTTATTCAAATATTTCTTGGAAATTTTTATAGTTCAGCGAGTGGTTACGCTACTTGTAATAATGTCAGCCACTGGAATAGTACCCAAAATCATCTATGATTTCGGACAGATTTGTATTTTTGCATAAACCATTATACACCATTTTTGAATAAATACTAGGAGCGCTACAACTACTAGTTGTACAGAAAGATTGCAAACTTAAAAGGCACGCATTTTTTAAAAGTCGATTCAAATATATAGGAGTCTTAACTCAATACTAGTTGATACGTTAATTCATATAATAAAAAATTAAAAATAAATTTAATCTAATCTTAAATTATGTAGCACCTTTTTAACTTTTGTAATTTTAATATAAATTAATATATTTTAATAAAAATTTTTAATGGGTTAATAAAAGTATCTCATTTCTAGATACAATATGACTTCAAATAGAAAGCCCTCCTTTTAAAACTAAATAAGATCATAAGACTATATATAATAGTCCCTGATTCCCATTTAGTTCAATTCAACTAAATAAAAATACAATTTTACTTTATAAACTTACCTGTACTGAAGCGGAAGCAATTTGGCCTGTTTGATCAAAGTCTAGGCTTAAAAGTTGTGTTAAACGTGTCGCATTTGAGTTCAACACTGTTTTAGTATTGCCAAATGCTTCGATTACAACATTAATTGCATTCACTTTCTCCGCATTTAAAAAGTTGTTATAGGAACCTATAAATCAAATAGGTAAAAAACATAAATTCACTGTGTAAATTGAGACGTCAGTGTAAATTAATGTAAACTATTTCCCTTTTATCTTGATTGTATGGCAATAAAATTGTCATATTGATTGAGGAATTATACACTTAAATAAGCCCACGATAAAGTAAATAATTCAAAAGTATTTAACTCTGAGTTACAATAGCAGAGAACCTACACGTTCTTTTTGATTCATAATAAAATAAAAATTTTATAACATGTTCATATGTCAAATGCCCGTTATTTTTAACTATATTAAAGCCAAGTAATAAACTATTGTAAATTTAATAACAATTTGAAAATAATTTGTAAATTAAATATACAAGAAAATAAACGATATATCTGAAAACGCTCAGCCCAAGCAATTACAGAAATTGCAAGCAACCACGCACAGAGCAACACACTTGTGCATTTAATGTATGACTCAATACCTCACCACATAACTTTGAATTTTTGCACTTAATTAACCCCAAAAACAGTCCGACATACCAGCTGCCAACGCCAAATAGTAGAGAGCGTGTTTAAAACTTGTCGTCTTGCCCGAACCAGAACGTCCCATAAATATAAGACTTTGATCACGACGTGTCTCCAACATGCTTCTGTAGGCCGTTTGCGCCAAAGAGTAGATATGCGGAGGCATATCCTCAGTTTTACAACCGCGAAACATTGAAACAACCTGCGAATGTCAAAAGGCGTAAGACTTTTTTCATTTTCTGTACTGAATTATATAAAAAACAAATCACTTTTTTTACGTACCTTTTCCGAGTAGAGCGATAATGGTGCCATTGGATTAACCACCATTAATGTTGGCCCAGCTTTTGTATGTATTAGATTGCTAGCGAAACGCTGACGAAGACAGTGTAAAACAGACGCCTCATTTAAATGTTTCAATTCGCATATGTCTTCAATCAGGTCTAATGTGGCTAAATTCTGCTTTTCGATATCATCCTCATCGACGGTCATTTCCTCGCCGTTGTGCAACAATTGCACAATCACCTTATGATTTTCCATGTGGGCTTTAGTTTGTGGTAAACGTAAAGCTGCACAGAAACCACCTCGATGTACCAGCCAAACATGTTCCCCATTTCCATTCGTCATAGCGGAGTCGGCATTCTCATTAGAATTGTTTAGTTCGCTTTGCTGATTAACACTCCGAGACTGTAAAAAATTGTAATGTAAAAATAAATTAATATTTAAATAGGAGATAATAATATTTCCGTATAAGATACGAAATGTTGTCTTCTACATTAGTAAGATTAATTAGTTTAAAATATGATCAAAGTTTCTTAAAATATCCTCTTATGGCAGTTGATATAATTTACACTTTTAATTATTAAATAAATTATTAAAAGTGGGATGGCTGAAATAATAATATGGCAGAATATAAGAGAATTCCTTCAAAAATTTCAGAATATTAATTAGTTGTTATCTGTATCGAAATTTTTAAATAAATAAAAATTGAATATTCTTTCAGCATATAATTATTAAGAAAAATTTGACCTGCATTTATATAAAGAACTTAAAGAGATTATAAATTATAATCAAAGTCAAAATTTGAATCCCGACAACTTTTCAGTATAGTCTAATATAATCTATCAGAATTAATTGTCTATCTTCGATATTAGTTTATTGTATTCTATTGACAACGAATTTTTGGATTTTAAGTAACGGTAAATACATATGTAATATACTATGGCGCTTGATTTGAATTTTATTAACTGAGTTTATACAAACATGTGTATTATATATGTTTAACATAAATATGTTTAACACACTTAAGCTTGCCAACTAAATATAGAAACAAATATTTATCTATATAAGTCACTTTTTCTATAATGATTAGATTATGTTTCATTATAGCTAATTGAGTGTTAATTAATTTCTTCCAGTTTAATAACCACATTTACTCCAATTTTGTTTCTTCGTCTCAACTTCTTACTATATTATTCACTCTTACTATATATTTTATTCACTATTTACTAGAAGAAATAATTTTTATATTTTCAAAATAATAAAGTGAAAAATATAAGACTAATATCATTTATTTTAGATTAAATCTGAAATCTATAGATGTTTTTAAAATTATGTATTAATGTAGAGGTTATACATTATTTATCACGACATTTCTAGATAAATTCCTTAGGATTTCATACAAGCTTAGACAATACTGTTATAGATAATTTAATACGGTAGTTATATATATGTTGAGACTTAAATTTAGAAGTTAACACGGTTCTGAATTGTTAGTGGAACAGAACACTGCTACCAAAGCAAACTTTTATATTATCGATTAATCCCAACCAAAGTTGGCAGAAAAATATAAATAAATTTCCTAATCCTAATTTCCTAATCTCTCAGCCCAGTATTCTTGTTTTGGATCAGGTTTAAACTTAATGAATAGTGTTATCTCCTTCTAGACAAAGATGGCATTATGTCATCTCAGACAGCCCCACGATACGGGAAGTAATTTGCTAGCAATATCACCTGTGTTTTACTAAGGAGAACTACCTTTAAATTGAAATGCCAAACCAGCTCATTACCTTAAGTGTCACATGTTAAAGTAAATTAAAAGAAATATTTATAAGATTCTAGCGTTAGTTATATATCCATTTAACAGAATATTATCATTTTGCAATTATAAAAAAATACAATTGAGAGCAAAGCTATATTGGTAATTAATAAAAGTAAGTAAAGTAATAAAATGAATTGAAGTCTTGGTATAATTTTTAGTAGAATTACAATTAAGACCCAACTTCTTGATTTCTTCAAATTTCTGATATCTACCTGTCGAACAAAATTTTTTTTATTTTTTAATACAATCACAGTATCTTTTAAAGTATGGTACTGATTGTAAATTATATAGATATTATATTATATAGATTTTAATGGAATTTCATTAGGAGTACCAATTATGTATATTATTATCAGAAGTTACACAATGTACTAATATTGCTTTCTTCAAAACTAATTTGATAAATGAAATAAATTTTGTTTACATTTCTGTTTCTAATAACACTTAGGTTTTATATTGACCTTTAGCATTTCAAAAGTTGAATAAATTATCTTTAGAAGCAAAAAATCAATTGAACAATTTTCCTAGAAAATAAAATGTTTTCTTCATTTTTTTTATTCTTTAGATTTGAAGATAAATACGAAATAACCTATTACAATATATATTGAAAGCAGAGTTTACTATTTGTGCAGCCTCTTAAAGATATTTTGATCTGGTTTTGGTTAAACATTTATTTTGTATTTTAATCTTGTAATCCACAAGATTACAGATATTTTTAGAAGTTACTAAATTTGATTTCTAAAACTTTTTTATTTTCTAATTAGTTGTAGACACAAAATAAACAACTTTTGTGTGGCAACTGCAGTTGTTGTTGTCTATAATTTTAGTTTTGTGTACATTACTCCACAGGCTTCATTAAACTGAGTCTTCTGTCCACACCTCCATGCTGAACCACAGAACTACTAGACAACTGTAAACATCATATCATATATTTTTTTGAACATTTGTGGCGATGTTGATATTTCCATGTTTCCGCGCCAAAAGATACACAAAAATTCATTCCATGCAGTTTTGATCATACAACTTGGTGTGTTTAGGATTCTTCTTTTATGGTAATTAAATTTTTCCGCTTGATTTTCTTTACATAATCTAAGTAATAAACAAAATGACAGGTGAAGATGTATGACTTTTAACGTAAACTATTGTACCAATTGAAATCTTATTAGAAGTAGTCATAATAAATATTTTTGACAACCTTAATCTCTAATGACGAGGTTCTAGGTTATATGTGAACTAAGACAACTAACCTTTTTTTAGTGTGCTTTTTAATTAGTATTAATTAAAGAAATACTGAGAATATTCACATCTTGAAGAAATTTTCAAATGATTAAATACTTGTTTGAATAATACTAATTTCATCTCCAATTTAAAACTTAAAAATAGTATATGTATGTAATATAAAACAAAATTAAAGGATAGCTGTTGGATAAGTCAATAAGTCAAACAGTTGTCGAAAATATTCAATAGTTAAAATATCTAGCAATGGAATTGTCGAAATTTTAAGAAAATGTCTTGTTTCTTGTCGCTTTTACTAAGTTGATCAATAGCGATCCATGTAAACATTTTCAAGGAGTGTTTCAAAATATATAGTTGCAATTTAAATGAGTTCCTTTTTATCAATTTTTAATTTTAGATAAAACCTTACTCTAGAAGCGCAAGTAGACACAACAGTAAAGATGTCCTGATAACCGTACTTTAGATTTGATTAGATTGTGCTGGCAGACCAAAAAGGCCACGCTTAGACCATTAAAATCCATTGCGATAACAGATCAGAGTCTTATTTTAGCGATTGTGTGCATCACTTAGGATGCGCGTTTCATTAGCAACTTTTCCAACAGGATTCCAACAGAAACCTCAGGTATGTGCTCCAGTCCTATAAAACTAACAAGTAAGACTCCCCAAGTATTTTTGTCGAGTTCTCGAGAGAGCCGGCCAATTACATAGTAGATGCTCCAGAGTTTCCTTTGCATTCGGCTCGTTGCATTTCCTACAAGCATCGCTGTGAGTTTGGTTTAGTTTTCGGGCAAACCGTACTTTAAGAAATGAGAAAACAGTTTATACGCGCAATTTGTTATAGTTTATGATTGACTATATCAAAAAAGGAGCAATATTAACACATCATTTTTAAACGACAAATTAGAAAAGATTTTTAAAATCTTTGTAGTACTATTTGTAAACTAATAACCAGATTAATTGAATCCGTTTAGTTTCTTCTATAAAAAAAAGAAGTCTTACTTACCAATTCTTTCATTCATTTTACTTTTCAATGATTTTTTTCATTAAAAATTCTTATACGGAGTTTTTGTATAGATTTTTTTTCTCATTTGGAAAACTTGAGCTTTGTGACATTTCGAGTTTATACCTTTAAAACTTTATTGATATTATTTTATTTAATTGAATATTTGACTGACCATATACTTGTTTTGAGTATTGCCAAATACCCATCATCACTGGTCTTAGAATTATTTCTTATATTTAATTATTAGTAAATAATGTTTTTTGAGACTGCAAATACACAAGGGTTGAGCTCGTACCCTGTCAAATTTAAAGCTTACAGTCAGTGCTCATAAGTCAACTGACGCAAAGCCGTACTTGACGACTTGTATATTTTTTATGTTCAAACTTAGAGTTTTGTTAATTTGCTGTGAAAAGTCGAAGAACGAAATCATAAACCAGCTATAGAATAATTGAATTCATTTATTATTATATATTTATTTTTAATAACCAAATTTCAATACTTTAATTTTGTTGTAGACATTATTTATATTATTCTTTTCATAGATAAGTAGAGAACCTAATCTATGAGTGTAATACAGAGAAAGTCATGCTAATGTCACTCCACGTTATTAAAAATCTATATTATATAAAAAATTGTTTATGGTTGTAGTTCACTACTTTTCGAAACCTCTCTATTAAATATAATAGTTTCTATTTATTAAAATAGTCACTACCGTCATTACTGACGTTAAATTACAATTCAAAAAATTTGTTAAATTATGTTAAGGATTTTTTTAAGTAATGGATAACGTCAATGACCAGCGCTATATAAACAGCGCTATAAAACAGCGCTGTTTAGACTTAGCATAGATTTATATTACTTCATTATAAATTAGGCGAACGTGATATATTCTTTATAGTATAGAAATATAATTAATTTTGAGGTGACAATATTATTTAATTTTTATTAATGACAATATTATAACCAATAGTGGAATCATTAAATATCAAAGCGGTGTTTTTAAGCTTATTTTGATTATTTTCTAATTCATTTCTTGAGAATTGTATACTCCTCGAATAACTAGTTAAAAGAAAGCATAAAATAAATTAAAGTAATTTGCTTACTAGTCAAAATTAAAAATCATCAATATCAACTAATATCAGTTTCTGTTTTTCTTTTTGCAGTTCAGAAGTGACTCTCGATTTTAAACGTTACTAAACAATTTGTCATAATTTTGAATATTCATTCTTTTTTTGTAAATATACAACCGTTTTTACTCTGGTTAATAAAAAATTATATACTGACAACTTTAATAAAACTCATTGTTATTAATGAAACAATTATAAACTGTTAAGAAAAATGTTTGATTTATGTTTGAATTAAAAATTGTTTTTCTAAAACAAAAGAAGTAGAACCGACATAACTGTATCCAGAAGCTAAATGGTTAGAAATTAAATATTGTGCCCAAATAGAAGTTTTTATTATTAGAACTGCAGTTAGTCAAAGTTCATTGACCACTACTAGTAATAGCAGCAAAGTAATAAATAAAATTGAAGAGCCAAACAGAGAAAGAAAATATGAATGAGGAATGAGGAATGAGGTAGCTTGTGTCAAGCAATACGTATGACAATTATGTTGACGATCAATATGCACATTTGTGCCAGCAATCTGATATAACATAAATATATGCTGAAATTACAGTACAAAAACTTTAAGCGAAGGTAATCATGACTCCACTTCGACAAATGGAAACTTCCGCATAAACAGACATAATCGAAAATTTTATACCGAAATACACATCAGTATAAGTATAAGGCACACCATAATTTTAACGAGCATGAACAGCATGGCACGAAGGAAATCCCATAACTTATAATCAGCGTGTGTGAATGTAGCTTCCATCCAACTATGTAGCTTGATAGCTTGGTATGCATAGATAAATTTGCTCCATGTATTCGATATGCATGTTTACGATATATGAGATCCCAACCACCAACGCTATTGGCGATCGATTGTTCAATTGATTAAAAATATTATAAAATCAATGAAATACAACGGCTAAGTTCAAAATAAAGTTTCTTGAAAAAATGCAATATATTTTATTGAAGCAGAAAGTAAATAAATTAAAAATGTAATAAAATAAAACAAAGATAAATACTGAGAAAGTTATTTTATGAGATAAAGAAATTCGGATCAAATGATCTTATTAACATTTTCGTTGTAATTTAATGCCCTACAATTTAAAGTGTCACATATTGGTCATAAAATTTTGATATTATTTGTATTATTTAGAGTAATTTATGTACATATTTTAGATAGTTTAGATAGTTGAATACTTAAAACTGTTGACTAATATAATAAAGATTAAAAGCTGATTAGAATGGGAATTTGTTATTTATTTCTTTAGATCACAATCTAATTTGCCAAACTGTATCATTTTTCTATGAGATTTAAATAAAATCTTATACTCTAAAAAAGTCGATTAAATATTAACGATATAAATAGAAATTTTCAGATCTAAATTTAAATGAGTTTTAAAAATAAAACATTTAATTTACTACTTTGATGTGAATTAGAAGTTAAACCTCTGAAATACAAATATTGCAAATAACATAATTTTAAAAAGCATGAAGATACTTACATAAAGCTTTTAACTGCTTATTATCTGTCAGGGTGTTCAACAATAAAACAGTATCCCATTAGTATGACAATTCTAATACATTGAATGATATGTAAGAATAGTTGGTTACCAATTCGTTTTTGATCCTTTGCAGACTATACCATGTTTATAATCAGACAAATGTGCTTATTACGCCAAGATATAGGCTTAGATCTTGCGAAAACAATATCAGTGGATAGCGTAAAGAAGAAAACACATGATTTATTAAATTTAAAAAAGATCTTAAACGCCAATCCTTTACCGAAAAACACAAACACCTTCATATCAGACATTGCATAGATAGACAGTTTCTTATGGTTGTGAAGTGTAATGTATGACAAAATCCCTTAACACCGTTACTGTACGAAAAAAAAATGTAAGATCTAACAAGTCTAACTGTTTGCAAAAATTATATTTACAACATGTGCACTGTTCTAAACTAAAAGTACATATGATCTATAAACAATGGCGGTTAGAGTTTCATAGCAAAACCAACATGAGTTGGAAGCAATTGCAAGAGCTAAAGAAAATTTCAAAATATGACTTATAACTTCTCAATTTTTAAATATGAGATTGGGAGTTTAATATACGTATTATTAATGATATTTTAATACTGCTTCATACACAGTATTTTTTTATATATAATGGTTAAAAAATCACTTTAATTAAATGCAAAAATTAAGCATATAAAATTATCTTAGTTTTTTATAAAATCAAAATCAAATTGTGTAATGAATGTACACTAATATTTTAAACCAAAAATATACTAATAACCTAAGTTGACGTACACTATAGTTCATATGTACTATAATGTAGACTATATAGTTCATATGGAATATGTAGACTGATATATTTAAGAAATAAAATAAAACACAAAAAAAAAATGTGTCATACATTCTTTATAGAATGTAATTTATCACGGATAAATAAGAACAATATTTTTTTTATGAGAGAGATCGCAACTGGTATAGATAGAGGTCCTTATTTATATATACCATAAATAAGTTTGTAAAAAAAATTAATAAGTTATTTATATTTAAATACTAAAAGCAAAAACTTTCTCAAACCTTTTTTTTTATAGCCTCGTCGTAGTTTTTATAAACTCCACTTGTGATTCCGTAACCTCTTAAAGATAGTGAACGGTCCCAAATGGTTTGCCAATTAGCTGTATCACGCCGTCTGAATGAACTTCGGTACGTGCGATTACTAAGAACATTGATGGAACCATTATTCTGGTTAACACTATTAGTATTATTATTGTTGTTGTTGCTATTATTATTGGCAGTGCTGTAGATTGAAGGTGGCTGGGAATTTTTTGGAATGGCACAATTCCAAGGCGGTCTTACACTTGTTTTTAAACTATTTTGACGAGTGCGATTAACGCGGAAGCTTCGATTGTGTTGCGTTCTCTCAAAATTTTGCAGTTGTTGTTGTTGTAAATTAGAGATTGACGTATTACTGTTAGAAGCAAAATCCGTAACCGAATTATCGCCATCACTTAGTAAACGCATGCGTCGTTGAGTGATACTTGGCGTTAATGGAGTTGTTGGATTACCAACTACAGGTTTATTTATTGTTCTATTGAGTAATGGAGATTTCGGTGTTTCGCTGGTTTTAACAATCTTAATCGGTGTTATAAAATCCTTTGTTATAGGAATAATCGATTTCTTATTAATTTTATTTAATTTCGTTGTTTCAGTTACTTTATGATCCGTAATCGTTGGTAGTGCCGTGGTTGCAGCAATACTTTGCCAAGTGGCAGAATGTTCAGAACCACTATCACTGATAGTCTCTGAACTTATACTATTCTTACGCTGCTGAACATTGGTGTCTTTTGCTGGTGAGGGTGTTTTCACCACACCATTTCCATTAACTTTTTGTTGTAGTTTTGATTTGACAGTACCACAGGCATGCGCTTTGCCTGTACAACCTTTGTGAAATTCAGGATTCAATCCTGAGCCTGGTTGTGCTGGTTTAGCTGGTACAATAGTAGAGCGCAGAGATTGTTCAAATGATTTCGGTATTAAAAACATTTCTATTATTCAGTTTAAAGTTTAAACAGAATCGTTTGCAATTTTTTACATTTTACATTGAAATTTTACATTGCAATTTTTTTTACATTTTTAATGAAATTATTTATTAAAACTTTTTTAAAAAATTAAATATGTTCGTTAAATTTTTCCAGTGTATTTGTTGTACATTTTTCGATATTTTTTTGTTTTATTTAATTTTTGCACTTCCAGTTTAATTGTTCTCTTATATTCGCTATATCTTTTACCTATTTATTTGCGTTTTATTAAATTAACAATTGTCATGGTTAAAGCAACAATTGCCAGTATCTCAAGCATAGCCAAGTCATACAATATTAACAACTGAATACCATGACGTTGCCGTCTTAGAGAAGAATTAACAAAATAGAAAATAAGTAAAGACCAGCTAACAAGACTTGCAATGAACGTAACCTTGACAAATGCGGCCTAAACTCATAACTCATGCGTCTAAGATGTTGTTGTATTATAGGAATCGTGTTACAATCTCAGTGTTTTATCTCAACTACACAAGAAAGTGTCTAAATTCTTAAAATAGACAATTCAGGATTACACGGCGGCAATAGCAGCAACAAATACGTAAAACCCACACTTTACTGACAGCTTAAGCTTAAGCGTTTAAGCAGCAAAACAAATAATGTACTTAAATATCTACAGTACGTTTTCTGAAAGGTTTCAAATTACAATTAATCTTCATTAAATAAATAAATAAAAAATAATCTTAGATCGGCAATTAAATCCGTCTAAATCTAATATGCCTCAGTTAGCTTGAATATCCAATTTTAAACTTTAGTTTATTTTTGGAGTAGAGGTTTGGTATATAGACACAAATAAATTTTAGGTATGTTAATATTTATATTTTAATGTTGTCATATAGATAATATTAGTCATAAATAATATTTGCAAATTGCAAATATTTTCTTTTCATATTCTTAGTTCTAAATCAAATATTTGTACTTCCATTTAAGTTAAAAAACAATTAACATTTATTTAAATTGTAAATTTATTTACTATTAGTGCTTTCACGTAAAAATATTATATACTTATATATTGCAAACATTTTCTTGGCAATATGGTTATGTTCATACATATATACATATATATTTATTTTACTTGATTACATATAAATACTGTTTCTCTAAACTATCTTTATATTTTTTCTCTTACCATATATTCAGTTATTAACGTATAGTTGATATTACTCTTCAGTAACATTCAAAGAATTAAAGATTAGAAAAAGAATTGGTAAACTTTTCCTTTTATAATTTTTAAATATAGAGTTTAGTCAGAAATGTATATGAAATCATATTCCTGCGAATTGCAGTTTCTCTAATAAAGCATTTAATAAATGTAAAAATAAAGAAAATCTATGTTTTAATTAAAATGTTGTGGGCCGTGGGACCTACTTTGAACAGCCATGATTTAGACCAATTTATTAATCACACTTTATTTTATCTAGTAAGCAAACGTGTAAAATTTTAAAGTGTGTGTGAGTTACATTGTCAAATAAGTATTTTTTCCTTCAAGATGGAAGGTTTACTGCTTTTGTTATATAGGTGGGGAAATTCCGCTATTTAATCTAGACAAAATTTATACTGGATTGTGGACCAAAATAAGGACATTATATGACATTTTTTTAACAACAACAATTAAGTAAATTGTGCTTAAACAAAAGATGGTTTAAAGAGAGGAACAGCTCTAGGTTTTAAACTAGAGCTCTTCCTGGATACATACTATTTGAGAATACACTATGAAAAACTTCTGTCAAGAAAAAATTAGTATTGTTTCAAAGGGATTTTTCGATTCAGTTGAATTGATTAATTACACATTTTTTATCTCATAAAAGTTTTATAGAAATTATAGTAGTTTCATAAAGAATACGGGGTCAAAGTAAATAATTAGTTGAATCTAAATGATTAGTTATTATATATATGTAAAAATTTAAGAAAGCTATTTCAAACATAAGTTTTATAAAAAAGATGAGATTATAATATGGATTCAAACATTTAATTGTTAAGTCTAAGTACAAATATAGGAATGCTAATTCGATATAAGGAATTTTTGAGCAATATATGATTTTTTGTATTCACAGTAACACCTTCAATATATTAAAATTATTAATAGAAAAGCAGGATACAACTTATACCGTATCTGCTTTTATACGATATTGAAATAATAAGTTAATCTTAGCGATAAATTAATATTAAACTACTAATTTAAGATAGATTATATGTGATTGTTTTATTAAATCTCCTTTTTTACTATGTAATTATAGTATAAAGAAGACTGCAGTAAGCATACAGAGAGCAAAAGGGTGTTTCAAATTATTTATGATTAAATCATATCATTATTAATGTCAATGTAAAGCAATTATTAAAACTTTCAAATACTTTGGTGTTTTTTTAAAGTCAGACCAGTAAAGAATACTACGTAGATAGCAGCTTCAGTATGTTAGAATATATAACCATTTTGCTTAACTAAAAACATATTTCGTATATAAGATCTTACAATTCTGAAAATCTTTTAAAACGAAAATTTGTAATATGATTTTTGGCTTATATGATTTAAATATTGTGTGCACTTACACAAACCAAAATCTTGGTATATATCTTCAAAGCAAATGTACTAAATAGTTAAAGTAAATATAAACAAATCTGTTACAAAATTATTTATATGCTTAAAAATTTTGTTTTTCAACAATTGGGCGCTAATATTTGTGGCACTAAATTTATGTGTTAAGATCGAGCTTTGAAACTTGTATTGACTTGACAGTAGCTTGATTATTGGTTTTTCAATATGTTTACAAAATCAATTTATTTACAGATGTGCAAATGTGCAAATAAAATAATTTAACTTTATTTGACACGTGATAAGCATAAATGTTTGTAAGACATTTAAACAATAATTAAACACCGAGTTCATTTCAAAAATAAAAGTGCAGAATCAAAAAACACAACTACAATGCCGCAGTTCGAATGCCAACGTTTTGTAGTAGTAGTACTTTAAAAAATATTGTTTAAATTAATGAATGAAATTTGTATATTTTAAAAAAAACTCAAGCGTATTAAACAATTAAATAACTCCACACGTATCCATAAGATAAACCCGTTCTAAAGATCGCGTTAAATTGATTTGACAGTGTACGCGGTACTAAAAGAAGCTGACACCGCCGACGCTATCGCAATGTGCACTACTCGTTTGTGGTCTGGCAGGCGGTCTGCGCATGTAAACAAATTAATAACAACAACAATGACAAGCACAAGCACAAGCACAGCACTTAAATTCACTTCAACGTACATAAAGCAGCCGCTTAGAGCCAAGTTAAAAAGTCAAACCGAAAATATCTTAGAGATTTTTTTGTTATTTTATCTTTTCAACAGCACAACAAATTATTTAAGCGGTATTAATAGCGCGTTCCTCGAATCGAAATGTTTCTTAGCGTACTGCTGTTTGGTGACTGAATTAACTTTGTTCCACAGCAGTCACTGACAAAGTTACACACGACGATGACGAGTCCACAACACGATTGGAGTTGAGAGCGCTGCGCGCCCGTATAAAATTTGAAGTACAGCAATAAAAACAAAAACTCATGTTTCAATTAGGCGCGGTGCATAGTCCCCTTTGACTTGCGTGGGCACGAATATGCAGACCAGATCGTTGACTAGGTGAAGTGATCAGCAACATGACATACCGTTGCTGCTGATGTTTTTGTAATTAGAGTTGTTGCAGTTAGTCGCTGTAGCGACCGTAACTATTGCCATCGAAATATATGAACTTTTGTAGTTGCCAGACTTGTACAAAAGATAATAAAGTTATTTAATAAAACAAACCTTTATGAAATAACAGTTTAATGGCAATGTTTAAGACATCAGCAACTACTAGGTTTTTATTTTCGGATTAGGTTTTGTTTCTGGTACTTAAAATTAGAATTTTCTAATTGAAACAATTACTATACATACTAAACTAATGAGATCTAACTCTTAGTTTACCTATCTATTATTTACTTTATGAAAAAACAGTAAGAGATAAACTGTTCTGGTTCTGAACTCAAAAATTAACATTATGGAAATAGATATGGGTGATCTGTTTAGATTATAAAAACAGATTTATGAATGTAAACTTAAAAGCAATTATATTGGTAAACAAATTTTCTTTTATTTATTTTTCAGATAAATTACAGAAGAAACTTAAACCAATATAAATATAAATCTACATCATTTAGTGATTGCAAATATACATTATTCAAAATAATTCCGATACTATTGATCCCATTTTCTTTAAAACAGGGTCATATCTTATTTTGCTTTCGATTGTATTACTCGAAATTTATCCATTTTATAATCTATCGCAGAGTGCTTCAAACTACATTCCAAGAAGCACCTACACTTCACAATAGAATTAATACTCTACGTACAATTTAATAATTGCTCTGTGCTTAAGACCCTATATACTATAACTTTTGTGTGTATTAAATTTTATATAAGAGATATTTATAAAGTTCACAAAGCCTTATTTTTTATAATTTTTTTAATCCCCGACTTTATGTTCGTGAAATTGCAAGCGCATACAAGGTGAGATGAAAAAACTGCAACAAAGTAAAACGCCATAATTTTTTCATTTTTTTTAAATTTTATTGAATGAAAGCAAAAAATGTCGGAAATAACATCAAATTTGAGAATCGGTTTAGATTTAGATCGAATTGGCCACCTTTGGCACGAACTATGGCCTTCAAACGGCCAATGAAACCATCACACGCTGCCCGAAAGTGGCTCTGCGGTATTTTGTCCCATTCTCGGCGAAGCGCTTGCTTGAGATGATCGACACTTTGGTAATTTTTTAGTGCCAACCTTGCTTTCCAAAATACCCCAGGCACAATAGTCCAACAGATTGGCATCCGGAGATTTTGGTGGCCATTTTGCGGTGGAAATGAAGCGAGGAACCTCATTTCTTAACCATTCTTGGGTGGCGCGTGCTGAGTGCGATGGTGCTGAGTCCTGTTGGAATGTCCAAGGTCTGCGGCCGAAATGTTTGCGTGCCTAGGGCTTCAGAACTCCCTCCAAAATATTTTCGCGATAGATTTGCGCATTTATTTTGACCCCACGGTCGATGAATACGAGCGGCGAGCGACCATCGGCTGTTATGGCGGCCCACACCATCACCATGGCCGGCTTTTGAGTTGTGATGGCCAACCGAAGTTGCAAATTTTCAGCTGACCTCTCTGGCAAGTAAACACGATCATTTTGTTTGTTTACAAACTGCTGGATAACGAATGGTTTCTCATCGGAGAAAACCAAATTCGGCAGTTCACCACTTTCGGCCAAGCGAAACAACTCTTTAGCTTTTTCGAGTCTAACTTTTTTTTGCGCATCAGTAAGATCTTGCACTTTTTGGAACTTGAATGGCTTTAGTCCAAGCTCATTTTTCAATATTTGCCGAATGGCATATTGCGATATGTTCAGCTCACGAGCCATTTTTCGTCCACTGCGACGCGGATTTCGTTCAATTCGCTTTTTCACTTTTCGAACCATTTCTGCCGATGTTGCTGTTTTTTTTCGTCCACTTCCTTGACGTCGGGCTACGCTACCAGTATCATGGTAACGAGCGATGGTACGAGACACAAAACATTTATTCACTTCTAAATGCTGGAGGGCTCTAACGATAGCCACTTGTGGTTTTCCAGCCAAATGCAAAGCAATCACACTATCACGCTTGAATTCCATCACAAATAACTTTTTTTTTGAAAAATTCCCACCAAAATGCTTTTGTGCGCTTGTAAACAATATAATGAGCTGTCACTAGAATAAATCTGACAGCTGTGGGACGAGCGGTTTAGAAATGACAGCAGTCTGAAGTTGGTTGCAGTTTTTTCATCTCACCTTGTATATAATAACTCAACTACATGCAACAGGTCAGTGGCTAAGATTAAACTTAGTTGATGAAGATCGTTGTGGGGGACCAAATCGTAGAGTTTGTTGAGCACATTTGAGAAGTTTTACATAAAGATTTATGCACAAAAAAATATCTCAACACGTTGGCTATCCCATTTACTGACTTTAGATTAAACACGCAATCGTTTAATAATTTCTAAGACTTTTTACAGTTATTGAAGCCAAACGAAGCATAAAAGATCATGGCAAATGTTTTTTGGAACAACCTTGCTAAATAATTATCTTGAGAAGGGCCACACAATAACTAGAATATACTATATAATTATTATTATTATTATATTATATTATTGTTATTATATTATTATATAAATTTAACAATGTAATAATTGAAAAGAGTTCCCATTTGATAAGAAAATCCTTTTTATATCACCAAAATAACCGCTTGACACTTTCTCAGTTATCATGTCCCAAATTCACAAATTTCATTACGAATAAATTATCTTCTACAGGAAAATTATATTCAATATATATAATAATAAAAAATTATCGTCAAATGAAAATGAAGAAGAAGAGATGAAGAGATTATGATGGATATTTTGTAAATTGTGATGCAGTGCATTTTTTACGAAGATTTGAGATATTGAAGCGTTGTTAGTAAAATTGTATCAAATTTAATTGAGATTATTTCATATATGGCAATAAAAAACTATTAATGATTAATTATATGTTGAATACAAAATTTTTTAAACACGTGTCATAGTTTTGGTAATTAACATATTAGTAAGATATTATTTATTATATTATATTAATATATATATTATATTAAATATTATATCGTCAGATATTATACTTATCATAACATATGACCATTTGTTTATTGACCAGGTCGTGCATAGGCACTATGCTCTACACAAGTAAAAGCAGATTATAATAGAATTTTGCACTGCGGTCTATTTAGAATAAATTCTTAATAATAGTCTGTTAACTATAGTTATCTAGAAGGTAGCTGAGAGAAACTTGTAAACTGGTAAAAAAAATAATAATTATAATAAAAAATTATAATACAAAAATAAAATAGGAATTCTCAAATTACCTACTGTTTTTTAAATATTTTAAAAGTTTCATTTTAATTAATAGTTATTATATTTAATAGTTATTATATTATATTTAACTTATACATATGTTATAAAAGACGATAAACGAAAAAAATTATGAAAGACCCTTTAGCCTTTACTGGTAAATATAATGAACTGCAATTATACTTTTAAAAATAATGACTTGTTAAAAACAATAAACATTTTTTAGTTAAATTATACATTCAGAAGCGCTCAGTAATATAGTTTTAGAAATTATTTAAGCAGTATGCTTTGAAGCAGCAGTATGTAGTTAGTGAAAATCTAATTATAATCCGATGACTCTAGCAAATTAATTGGTTTAACCCTGACTTTTAAAATTATATTACTGCTATTAAAATAGAGAATTGTATGACACTAATAAATGCAAAAGTATTGCAAGAGGTAAAGTACATTAATCCGCTACTGGTTGCATAATAAAAAGATATATTTGGAGTTATTAATAATTATATACATAACACATAACTCGTTCTGCACGCTACAATTCGAGTTCGGGTGCTACAATGTTAGGTGCAGCACGTGGTCTTTCAGATTTGTATCTTTTTATATGAAGACAGAGTGCATATATTGAGTGTTGATGTATCTGAAAAGACGGGTGGTGCGTTTAGCCCGTAAATGCTTTTTGTAGGTGATTTTAAGCCAACGAACCGCACACGCCTTTATTTGATAAAAATACGAAATTAATTTTTCTTTAATGTTATTTTTGTTGCAGTTTTTGTATTTAATTTTATTTTTGTTAATTTTTTGGCTTCACTTTATTTCATTTTTAGACTTAAATAAATTTTCTTGCTAAGACAGAAACAAGCACAAAACGTATTAGAGACAAGTTATTTATGCAAATATTTGCTACAATTTAATGAAGCCAATATTCGCAAGAAGTCAAAGTATATAAATACGTAAATATTTTTGTAAACAAAACTCAACAATACGTGTTAATATTTCTCCATTTTAGAAGAATAATATTTGCACTTTATGAGAAGATATTTTAATAGGTACACTTCATTTCACTTAATAGTTTATTTTTGTTAATACTTTACTTAATCTAGAACAAAGGTTATATTATCTTACATTATGTTATAAGAATAAAAAAAAATTTAAAAAAGAGAACAATATTTTACTGATTAAGAAAAAAAATATTTCTAGGACCACCTTTAACAGATTTACACAAGAAAGAAAATAGGAAGAAAAATAAACAAACGAACACTTTCTAAGCCTTTTCCTCAAATCTATTTTATAATTATTTATTATGAAAACTTATAGAAAAAGAAACCTAACGAATATCACAAATATACAACTTAAAATCTTAAATCTTATCTCAGGATATATGGTAAACGCGCTTATATACTCTTCAAAGAGAAGAGGAAGCTTTATAGTCACTAGTTTTATCAAGGAAAACTAGAGAAGTTGTTAATTTAATTTAATTAAATTAAATTTAATTTTGTTAATTCAGAAAACATTTAGATAAATTAAATATGTTTATGTAGTATATAAGCCAATCTGCACCAATTGTGATAATAAAATATAGTATAACAAAATTTGGAATCCGTTTTATTAACCATTAACGATCAGTGTTGAGGAATCTATATTCAAAACTAAACCGACCTAATATATAAATCAATTTTAATTAAATTTAGTTTAATTTAAATCTTTCGGTATATATGTAGGCTATGGAGTAAACTAAACCGATTTCAATAATTTCACATGATTTAGGTTAGTTTTGAAGAATTAAACTAAGACTAATTCGAATAGCAATGGAATTGCTAGAAAAATTTGTCTGGTCGATCTTTTGAATAATATGTAATCTTTAAACTTAATATAAGATTTCAATATTATTGAAGCTTATACACGACATTCTCTACATCACAAGTTTTTTGGTAATTAAAAATAACGATTACTGATGAATTTACATTTTTACATATTTAAACAAATTGGGTAGGATCTTGTAAAACCTACCTTCCTACATACAAAATGAATAAAGATTCAAAATAAGGCACAAAACAAATCACTATTACCGAAATTGAAAAAGATAAACCTCTCTGTCATATAAGGAAGACCATATAAAAAATTATCTACTTACAAACATTATAAATTTTACATTACAATGAAAATAACTGTAAAATAGCTTTTACAAGCTTTAGATTTTTAATATTAGTACATTTGTAAGCAGCTTACACGATTATCGATTTCTTTACAAAGAAAATGTGTGCTAACCCAACCTAGAGAAGTTACCAAATTTAAGTTATATTTATATTTATAAAATAAATAAAAGGGCCAAAAGAAACATTTTTGATTATATTCAAGAATTAAAATTTAAAAACATTACTGTCATTCAGACAAATTTATATGGCATCAACAACAGGTTATATTATTATATGTTAAAAAATAATAGGTTCCACGATAAATATGTTTTTTAAAACGTTGTTAATTTTAATTTCTTAAATTTAATAACAATTTTAAATTTAAAAAACATTGTTAAGAATTTTTTTTAACTTAAGTGATATATGAATCAATCTAAATTCTGTAAGAATCTTTTAGCGGTACTTCCACTACATAAATATTTGATGGTTTTTTAAATTCATGCCAATAGAAGTAAACAAAGTAACCGACTTAACCGACGAAACCGACGAAAATATTCTGACTTCCAAAAAACAAAGACGTGGAGGTCCATTTTAGTAAACAGTTTTCTTTACATATAATATCGAATATATAAAAAACAATACCTAACGGTACATACTTAAAAAATCATTGTTATAAATTAAAAACAAAATAATGCAATAGAACCTATGGAACTTATGGACATTTTTGTTTTAACCTACACTTATACGAACATTTTTTTCGATTTGGTTTTCTTATCAAATACACGAATATTTCTATATTCAGATCCCTAAAAATTTAAGATAAATAATTCTTCTATTTGACACACGTCTATGAAAAGGTTCGCCATCACAGCACTAGAGCATATCAAGAAATTGTTACATTTTATCAAGGATTCTATTATTATCGGTTTTCTTATGAAATACACGAATATTTCTATATTCAGATCCCTAAAAATTTAAGATAAATAATTCTTCTATTTGACACACGTCTATGAAAAGGTTCGCCATCACAGCACTAGAGCATATCAAGAAATTGTTACATTTTATCAAGGATTCTATTATTATCGGTTTTCTTATGAAATACACGAATATTTCTATATTCAGATCCCTAAAAATTTAAGATAAATAATTCTTCTATTTGACACACGTCTATGAAAAGGTTCGCCATCACAGCAATAGAGCATATCAAGAAATTGTTACATTTTATCAATGATTCTATTAATATCGATGTATCTTCTTGTTATATTTGCAAAAAAAGTGTTATTAATAAAGAAATATTCTTTAAATAATTTTGAAATAGCCATATAAAGAACATCGTAAAAATCGGATTTTATTTTATTAGTAGCCTGTGAATCAAGAACAAGATATCGGGCACAAACCATTTAAAATGTGTTTCTTGTAGTTTCGAGTTTAAATTGCAAATCAAAAATAGTTGAAGGTAGAGCTAAGCATATTTTATTGGTCTTATTGAAGAGACTTGCCATTTCACTTATTAGATGACATCATCAACAACTTTTAATGTTGTTATTGTAACCCGCAGAGATCTACTTGTAAAATTTCTATCACGAAGCAAATTGTGTACCGAAGAAAATTACATCGAAACCTCTCATATCGGAAATATATGAACCAAAGTTAGACATGTTTACTAACGGCAAAAATTTTAAACATAAATTGACTTATTTAGGAGCTAATGACTAAAAGTCAATAAAACACATATCTCATATGTATAAAACTATGCTATACTGACATATAGCATAATGGAGAAATCTATTAACTATTGTACAATTAGCGTGCCATAGTGAACGGAATCGTGCCGCATGCACACTTTATCTTAAATGAATTTGACACTATCTAGCAAACTAAATCTGATAATATGTAAAACTCACATGTTGTTTAAATCGTTTACTCGCACTTCGTTTTAAAGTATTACAATTGTCCGCTACAACAGCTTGATCTACTTCATCATCTTTATTATCGGTTGGTGGCATACAACGACGACTTAATTCGACCAATTCAGAAACAGGTTGCACCTATTATAAAAGAATTTATGTTGTTATACTATATTCATTTATCTCTAATAACAACGGTGAAACTTACCTCTACTGTAACTGAATCACCACTATTTCTAATCATTTCAATAATAATCTCACGTGATAAGTCGGCAACTGAAGTGCCATTCACTTTAAGTAAACGATCACCTGGTAGCAAGCCGGTTGCGCCACCACCCGCACCAGGTTCAGCAAAAATAACTGGTTTAAAGACAGGTGATGTTAGCGACTCAGAACGATCCAAGCATATAGCTTTACGCAGACTAAAACCAAAATCTTGTCTTGGTGATTTTTGTCGTCTTATAACCAATTCACGTGCTTGTGGTAGTTGTACCAATTTAATGGCTGGCAGTGGTAAATCTACATCTTCAAAATTATGCACACGCGACCAGCGGTCAATACCCTGTGATTCACCGATCGGACTTAATGAAAATGGCGGTGTGGCAAATGAAGAATTTGTGGTATCTGTAAGACTATCAGCGCTTGGTGAAGGTGATGTTAGAACATGTAAATTTCCATGTGGTGATTGCATTTGATTTATATATCGTGCACTCGCAGGCAATGTCATAGCACGCTGTGGAATACCTTCATCACTACGTAAACTTTCGACAGATGTGAAGGAAGTAGCACCCTGTTGACTTGAAGCAGAACCAATAGAACCAGCTCTACCAGCATTATATATACCACCACCTATAAATAGTTGCTCATTTTGCATAGTATTTCGCATTACCAACATTTGGGCCTCGGGCGATGCGACTGTTATTTCTTCATGTATATTTGTTATATTACTACGCGAACCCTTTAATATGCCACGTTTAGGCGGTTTAGGAGGAACAGGCGGCAAAATCCGATACTGAAATTTGAAACAAAAAAATCAAGATATTATTATTGAAATTAAGTCAGTTTATTATGATGAAAATGATAGTTGAACTATTAAGCTGATTTTATAGTTCAATTAGTTTAATTAGAACATAAATTTTTAACATATATCTAAACAATTGATATAATTTTGTAATTTTTATCATTGTTTTATGATTTTATATTGCATCATCGCCACATAACAGAATCTTATTACACATTACATATTGTTTCTTTTCTATATCAAAATCTATACATATTATTGATATATTCTCAGCTTGGGTTTATTAAACTGAACTTATAGTTCATTTAAAAACGGATATAATCTTTATATAAAGCTATAAGCAAAACTGGATAATTGTTCATTATTCTCACTAATGTTAAAGAACGTATGCTCTATACAATAACTATAGAAGTACTAAATAAGAGATGTCGATTTTAAAATATTAAAGAGAGTAAGTATATTTACCAAATATCATTTTTTAAGAAAATGATGTTTTCCGGATAAATTCTGGAAAACAGACCATCTTATGTATCGTTTTGGAAAAACAAATGAGATTAGCCCCGTAAGAATAGTTTAATTGACTAATTGACTAATTGACTAATGTAATTGTAGAAATACATAATTGTCATTGTTAATGGAAATCAAATAGGAAATTGTAGAAAGGGCGGCATGGTATGGCAGCCTTAAGTAATTTTTGATCTCTCGTACATTGGAGGAAAAAAAAAGATATTATGACAACAATATAATAAAATATACATGTCTTTCGGTTCTACAGATTTTGTAATATATATAAGTTCTTTTGGAGAATTCTTATAATAATGTAAGATGAGTATAAAAATTAATCCCCTCCCCTCTCATACAATCATTACCCATCCATATCCAAACCCATGTATGGTATTTGTCATGTTATCTGCTTTACCGATATTCGTTAGCTACAACAAGAATATAAAGAATTAAAGTTTTCGAATTCAAAAGATTATTAGTTAAAATTAAAATTAATGAGATTTAGAATCTTCGCAGCATAGAATTAGAAATATTAACAAGATTTTTGACGAATTTCACAAAACATGCAAAATCTATTTTGTTGGTATTGCAATATATATTAATACTTTTAAAAAAATTTAAAATAATGTATGTAGTCTAAATATTAAAATTTACTCATTTAAAAGTTGTAAGTTAAAATCAAAACTAATAAGAATAAGAATCTTTACAGCTACATAACTGTAATGATCAAAATCACACTTTACTCTTGTTGTTGTTCTAAACCGCTGAAATCTAGACAGCAGATAACATGAAAAGATTTGCAAGAGGAATACATTGGTGAGGATGTAGATAAGTGATGGGTGATGATTGACAATTTATTCTTAAAACCAATCGGCATCGATTCAAATGATTTTAATTTTAATATTGCAATTTGGACTAAACTCTTAATACAAATTTACTAATTTGGCTTGGTTTCTAAATTTGTTTTTAAACTGTGCTCAGAATCTAGAATAATTTTAATATAGAAATTAATAACGACATACATTTTATTTCCACTAGTTAGATACTGTTTTGTATATAGCTATGTTAATAACCTAACAATACTCCAAGGTCCTAACGATTTTAATACAGACATTAACAGCTTGCTTTAAGTTATGAATATGCATTTTTTCAACTCTTAACGAACCTTTGAATTGCCACCTGACATGGAATGTGCTAAGCCACCAGAATTTGCACCGTTTTGTCGGCTTTCAATAGTTGTCATCACAGATGCCACAATTTCTTCATTACCACGATCTAATTCATAATCAGTTCCGCTACCATTGCCAGCACCAGATGTGTCCGCATTTAAAGCAGCAAAAAAGTCTGCAGTATAATCTGCAGTTATACCGCTTGGTAACTTTTCCTTCTCTTTGCGACGTCCACGAATTTTTAGGGATCGACGCACCTAATATATAATACATTTAATTTAGAAATGGTAAAATATAAATTTTATAGAATTTTGGTCATACCTCATCTAAACGTAATAGCTCCTCTGTACTCATGCTACCCCCCGCAGCATTTTTAGCCTCTTTGCGTAGTTTTTTCTCACGTTTACGTTTTTCCTTCTCCTCGCGCTCGGCCTTATCACGATCACTGGCGCTCCCGCTACCGACAGACACGCCTTTTTTCATAAAATTAAACATATTTTGGTTAACTGATGCTCATGCAAACCAAACTACATTGATAACTCCAACAACTACAACAAAATCAGCAGCAGCAGCGTTGGACTCCACATGCAGTGTAATAGCCACTGAATACAATGTCGTACGTAGACCTGCGTTTCTAGTCTATTTTTTGTTTATGTGTAATAATTTATTTTTATTATTTATTGCGCCTACAAATAAATGTTGAAAGATAAGAATTATATATTAACTTTTTTATAACGTTAAATGTTTTTAAAAATTCAAAAGGCGTTGTCACAAAATCTTATTTGCGAAAATTTATTGTCTGCGGTTTGTGTATTTAAGTTGTGATATATATACTCCATAATTATATTTCTTTTAGTAGTTATAAATAATATCGGTTGACTTAAATAATATGTGTATGCCTTTTGCTATATATAACTTTACTTTGAGTCATTAATTACTAAAAAATGATAACATAATTTGCAACAATAAAATTTTAGTACGTTATGTGTTAGACGGTGGTGAATTTTCACTAATTCGATTTGGGTGAAAAATATGAGTTTTTTCTTTTTGTTCCTTCACTATTGCAATTTTCCGACTTTCCCACAATAGCAATAACACCAACAACAACAGCCATGCCACTTACAAAACAGTATCATGCCTGGTTGTTGACTTGGAAATTGCGGTATTGAAGGAAAATTCTCACAACAAAAAGAAAACAATAATATTCCAATGTCAGTTTACAGTTAAAAAGTCGAAGCATTATTATCTCAGTGGGCGACAATTTGCTTGTAATTACTGTTAAAAATATTATCAAAATCTAATCATTTTGCACGATTGCACAAACAAATATAAACACAGGTAGTTTTAATATTTACTTTCTTTAATTAAAAAATTACTAAGCTTCAATAGAGTTCGGAAGATTTTTAATGTTTTCACATTTGCGTTGGTTATTCTCATAGAAAATGTCTTACAGATAAGATAACTTCAGTGCCATTCTACATAGCGAATATTTGCATTATGTGTGTGTATATATTTATAATAATATTTAAAAGTATTTTTCTTGTTTTCACTTTATCATTATTGTTTTGTTTATTTTATACATAAACAAAAACAAATCAGACAATTTTACTACACTTTTTTATACAACACACGGTAACACTTGTGCCTGGAAAAGGCTCTCAAGAAAATATGAAAACAACGAGAGAGCCAGCTTTTCATATATCTTTTTTCATTTTTTTCTATAATAACAAAATAAACAACAATAATCTCTACTATATTATTAACTTAATACAGTTGTCATTTTAGAACATAACAATACACAATTTTAACTATTTTTAACAAATTTCACTTAGTCATTTTAAATAAGAAATTTCACCTTTCACGTTTGTGTATTTTTGCATGGAATGCAATTGCCAACAGACAATATGATTTTCTCTTTTTGTTGTTGTTGCGCTTTGTATTCATACGAAGTATGAATAATTTTTGCTTGATTCGTCAACTTATAAAATAAAAACTATTTTTACTATATCACATTAAGTTAAAATAATTTAAATATTAAGTAAATAAAGTTAAATAATTTATTAATAATTCTAATAATGTATACTGATACAGTTCGAAGACACTATTTTCACCCATTCACGTATAAAAAACAACTGATACATTTTTGGAATGTTGTACGGAATTTTAAAAGGTGAGGGTGAGTAGCAATGTTGTATTTTCAGAGTGCGAATTTTATTTATAACATAAGCACTGGTCAGTAACGTAATGTTAAACTATGTAACGATAAAAACTTTTAATATATACGAATCAAGAAAAACTTGTTAACATAATTTTATTTAAAATTTTTTCAAATAAATTGTTTTTAACAAACAGTGTTTGTTTTTAAATTTGCTTTATAGTATTTAAAATTTTTTTTATTCTTTATATATATGAAACAAAAAAAAAATAATGTTTATATTTTACAATAAGTACATTTTTTAACTTTATATGTTTAATGTATATTTATAAAATTTACTCATAATAATTCATATTAATATAAAATTCATATTATTAGTAATATAGTGTCAATAATACAGCGCTCTGAAAATATTGAGATCACCGGTGCTTTTCGTTATAGTGTTATAGTAATAAACTATTGATTTTTTTGCATTCAACTTAAATCTGTTCATTATATATTGCTACAAAACACAGTCATGGGCTTCAGTTAATAAAATCATACTACATGTATTTTTTTAACATGTTACCTAAAACAACGTTTAAAGTAAACATTCTTGACCTACTTTCTTTATCTTATTAAAATGAGTGCAAAATATTTAACTCTTTCATATGTAATTAAAGCATTTTAAAGGGAATTGTATAATATTGTACAAACCTGTGATAATATCAATTATAACTTAACACTTAGTAGAGCTACATTCTTGAGGATTCATAACTTTGAAACAAGTTCTTCATACCAGAAAGGATATTTACCTTCTCAGTGTCAATGATAAAAAATTTTTAATTTGAATTTCGAATTACAAAAATATTTAAAGAGAATTTAATCCCCTTTTCTTATAGTATGTAAGGTTTGATTTCCGACTTTTACATACGTAAAGTCGAAACCGAGACTCACAATCTATTTTTAAACGGCAGGAAGTTGTGCAGGACTCGAAATGTGTTGTTTTCAAAATGAATTATAATTCTGCATTATTTTTAATATGTTTTTAATTTATAATGATATAGAGCTCCAGGACATCCTTAATACTTAATTTTGAAAAACGTATTTTAAAAACAAGAAGCAACGAATTAGATTAGTTATTATTATAGAGCTAATTCACAGCTATTTCATGATCACCATCTATAATTAAATCAATAAACGAAAATACAGTGTATGCTCCTACTAAGAGTGCCAATGCATATATCATTATCGGTGATAATATTTTTATTTTTTTTAAAATATTTTTATTGAATTTATGTATATAAATTGTAGAGGAATTAAAAATAATAATAAATGAATTAAAAAAATTATAAAGCTTATGGAGTAATATTAAGAATCACTCAAATTTTTGGGTATATTGTCTATATTACTGGAAAGAATTGAATATTGGATAATGAGAAAAGACTTAACTTGCCAGACAAGTATTCTATGAATTAGCTATGGAGTTACACGTATTATACAAGATTTCAAAAAGATTTCAGAGTCTACATTATCTACCTAACTGTGATAATATAGCGTATATTTTAACAGTCGATATCTGATAAAAGCATAAGAATAAATGCCAATAACTTTTTAGCTCTATCATGCTCATTTCAAGGTAAAGGTAAAAACAATTTTTCACTTTAAGTCAATGAGTCAATTGATCTCTGAAGTTCTAATGCTAAACCTTAATAGTGCATTAAATCATATTAAAACCAAAAAAAAAACATTATTTTTAATTTTATTTATTTACATTTATAAATCACTTATAGCTTAAATATTTTAAATATATAACATTTAAAAATAATCACTGATATTAATTTCAATAAGGATTAGTTAAATTTATCTTAAAAATATTGAGTCCATAGGAATTTTTTCAAATAGTTTGTTAGACAAATCACGGAAAATGATACCAAAACTTTTAGAATATCCAACTTTAAGCTCATTGAAAACTGTTTCCCAGTTATCGTTTAAAAATCGATTCATAGTTTGTGAAAGTAAGCGATCGTTAAATAAATTATCAAATTGCAGATAAACACGCTTTGGGCTGAAATTGACGCGATACTCTTTCAACCGCATATACTTCACACCATCCTTCTCAAAAGGTTCGCCGATTAAGCGATGTTCAATTTTTGCATCTACTAGCGTAACATTAGCTTTACCACTGCCTGTGATTGGCAATAGTAAAATTCTTCCCGACATTTCATATTGTCCAACCATTTCGATACGAGAAGTTATACTATCACAGATAATTAAATGATTGTCCAAATCGGTTCTACATAAATATTAAGTAAATATATTAAATATTAAGTTTAATATATGTATTTTCGAATTTTTTTAAACTCTAACAGCTTACCTATAACGTTGCACTTTACTAGTTGATATCATATCATGTACAAGTACATTCTTAAGTGTTTGTTTAAGATTAATAGGTGCATTGCCGGCTTCGATTACAAGAGATTTTACAGCCAATGGCTCTAAAGGTGGTATTCCAAACTCTTTGTTTCCTAGTATTATATAAAATATATAATGATTATTAATATATATATCTAAAATGTATATTTAATCTGCGAGTATTATTTTTTTTTATGTAATTGTAATTATAAAAATATTTAATAACATCAAATCGTATTTACCATCTTTCAATATGACTATTGCATTATTAACTGCATCCACCAGGCATTTATCGAAATTTTCATCACGTTTGCATTTATCAAAATTTGCAGCTAAAAATTAAATAAAATTACAACATTTATTTATTTGAATATATCAGAATAGTCTTATTTCGAAATACACATATCTAATTGTGTATCGAGTTGGGATTCATAATTAAACATTTATCATCCCATCTTGACTTTTACAACCATCTAAGTTATTAATTTACCTACTGCGAGTGATAGAATGTTGTGTCTCTCTGAAGTTTCAGCCACACTCTATGTGCTTACCCAATTTCAAACTTGATTAAGTATGTACAATATACGGTCACAGAAGATTTTGATACTGTTGCCACTCAATGACTTTTCTCGATAATTTTTCAAAGGTTGAAATAAATATAGATTTTGTTTAAATCGTTATATATATATTTTCTTAATAATTATAAACTAAATATTTTTTTAAATTTAAACTCTGATTTTCATTTATCAAATATTTTTTATCAAAATTTTTGTAATGTTTTATATTTAATTTTTATTAAAAATATTTGTGGTTATATATACGAAATATATATGTAGTTGTATCTTAATAAAGTATAAATCCTTAGCAATACTTCATCATTTCACCAAAACTTTGTATTGGGTAATATCTCTATATATGGTATGTATATCTTATTTAGTTTCCACTAATAACAACATATTTAGGAAGTCATTACTGCGACGTCCAATAATCGCATAAACAAGGACTTTTTAATTGACCTTTGAAAAGACTTCCACTCTTGAGAGTTTAAAGAGTTAACAAGTGCACAGTAGTTTACATAAAGAGTTCATTAGCATTAAAGTTTAAATGATCATTTATATTACCAAATTGATATATTTTAAAAAAAACTTGCGCCAATCTGACGTTCGAACAATGAAGAAAAAAAACTTGTTTCACCAAAATCATCCAAAAATTTTAGTTCAATGTCAAGTTGAAGCACAACATCTTAAATTTCAATTATCTTTCAGTAGTACGTAGCAGCAGCAGCAGCAACAACAACAACAAACAACAACAAATCAATAACAAAGACAGCTGCTGCAATAAACGTTTAACTTGACCTACGTTCATTTGAAAGCGTATTTCTATTTTATAGAGCAACAGACTCTGATAAAATGCAAGACTGACTTTCTTGTCCAAGCGTCCTTCTGTCTCGCACTTTGGTTCAATTGTTTTTGTGTTTGGGTACAATTTTGCTTGTACCGGCTTTTAAACAATTGCTTGTTGTCGTTTTTTCCTTTTATTTTCTAGGAAGTGAGATAACATAAGTAAGTCAATATGGCTAACTGCTGTCTGGGAAAACATTCGACGTTCCATTGTAATCACAGGAACTCGTTTCACTTTTCGCACAGTTCGATGGTATAAAGCATATACGGCCAATTTTATTCCAATATTATTATACGGCATTTGCACATTCACATTCATGATAAAAGCAACTAAGTGGCTACATTAGCAAAAGTGGAATAACCTTCTTGTTTTTGTTGTTATTTCTGTTGTTTTTGTGCTGTTGCTTTGGTTTGCATTATAACTCAAAACTTGTTAACAGCAAATATATGACATAATATATAAAATTTTATGAGAAAATTTTCGCAAACATTTTTCTTGTAATTTTGTATTTTTTTTATATTTAATTTCTTATTTTTATTAAAGTATTTTTTTAAATTTAATATTTTAATTTTACTGTACCAAAATAACTGATTTTAAAATGGTGCTTTCAAAATTTTATTTACCTTTAAATTTGTATCACAGTTTGGTGTAGAAAAAACAATGAAAATTAGTTGTTTATATAACAGTGTTGTATAAAAGAAATATTCCTTTGGCATATATTTTACTTGTAATTTTGTATTTTTAATTTTTTTTAGTTTTTATTTAAATGTATTACTTTTAAAGAAAAATATTATGCCGTAAATATAATAAATTGAAAGTGTTTTTTCGAAATTCTATTTATCTTTGAATGTGTATTACAGTTTGGTGTAGAAGAAACAATTAAAATTAGTCACAAATATTGTTTTGGCATATATTTTACTTTCAATTTTGTATTTTTTATTTCTTATTTTTATTAGTCTTTATTTAAATTTATTACTGTTTAAGAAAAATATTATGGCTTAAATATAACTAATTTTTAAGTATTGTTTTTGAAATTCTATTATTTTTAAATGTTTTGTGTACAAGAAAAAATTAAAATTATTCAACGGTTGTGTGTATAACACTTTTATGTAGAAGAAAAATTAAAATGTGAAAACAGTTATATATGTTGAATTATTTGTTAAAAATAATTAATTGTTATTAAAAATTATACTAAATGGGCCAAAATGTTAATAAACTTCATATTTACTTTAATCTTATATTAAAATATATCATTTATCAGACGTATACTTTTCTTAACAAGTTTTGTGAAAAAATTGAACTTAATTCAGTTAATATAGAGATTAATTTGAATGTATTTAAAATGGTTTCGTATATTGTTTTATATAAATTATTATTATTAACATCACTGATGATGAGTTTTAGAGAAATACTAGAAACAGCGTTGTATGATCAGCCAAATTTTAATAAATTAACAACAATTTTTGTTCTTGTCTTTTTTTGCTATTCGAATCCCTCTAACTTTTAAATAGTTTCTTTTCGTCATTATGACGCGTCACTTTCGGCAATAATAAATTAACATCATTATTATTATTATTGAAATAAGTACTAAATTGACAGAAACAAGTAACGGCTATGTACATTCTACAAGACAGGGAATATGAAGGTAGCATTTGGTCCTGTTATTATCAAAAAAAGAGGGAAAATAGAAATTTCGCTGGTAAATCTGCTATTTTAAGTCACTTGAAATTTAAATTAATGAAATTATATATAGTATACTCCAGCTATATATTAGGAGTAAAGCACCAATTTTAACAAAATTAAACTGACAGACTAACAGGTTAATGTCTAATAATAGACAACTCTTGTTGTTCAAACCCTTAAAAGTATTTAAAATGAATATGAGATAAACTGTAGGTTACAAGAAAATGACAACAACGTTCATAATAGAGAAAGTATACAATGTATTTGCCAAATGATATTCGACTTCTAAATGTAAATAAACACAAAATGAGATTTCAGAAATTTACTAAGGCGTGTACTACATATAAATTTAGAGATATACCTACGCATATTCTATATATAAGAATCGGCGACTTAAAATGTTATTATACATTATGCCATATTTCTTGTAATACGTTAATATTTAAAGCTGTAGTTCAGATTATTTCTCCGGTAAGGTAGTTTCTTTTATTTTCATTAAAATGCTCAAGAATGCATTTATAACATTTAGTAAGACCATTTGTTTTTATAAAGTCTGTAGTAATATGGGTGCATCGAAAACGTACCCTTCTAAGCTACATTTCTAAATATTTCAGCGTAATTCAAAAGTTTTTTTGCATCAATTTAGAATTCCTGACATGATCAAATTGTGATTTATGCTCGTTATATCATTACTATTTTTAAATTATCTTTAAAAGATACCCTGACAAACATTGTAAATTGTAATTAAAAATTAGCTATTTACGAATATATATTAAAATGAATTTTTAATTTTTTCTGAGTTATTAAACCGTGCTTATACTTATGCTGTTTGTGATTGGCAAATCTAGATTTTCTCTCGATCTGTCATTATTTTGTGATCCATCGAACAATATTTCAAATAATAAATATGTCAATTACATTTCAATTGTTAAATAACATAAAACAGCTATTAATTTCAGGATCATTTTATTAATCTTGCAAAATATCTAAAGTGTTATAAATTAATTTCGACTGTTATACATTTTGCCTGAGAATAACTAATCGAAAATGACAACTGTACTAAGAGTAAATCTAGAGTGAAAAAGTTATCCCAGATTTGTAAATTAAAAACGACATGAAAGAAATACTCTTACATTGAATAAATTTTATTTTTGAATAGATTTTTATAAGCTTTAAAACCGCATTATAAGGTCGTTCTTTACCTGCAAAAATTCTTTTGACATTGAAATAAATTAATCTTATTTTTTTCTGTAGCTGTCGTATCTCGCATTTTTTTTCGAAAACTAGTTAAAATATAGAACATTTTTTATATGTCTTATTTATAATATTTTTTTTTAACTTGGTTTAACTTTTTTAACCTTGACTTTAGTTTTACAACATGTGAAGTAAATTTATTGCGAAGGACATTTCTATGGTTAATTTTACACGAACTACTAATATGGCAACTTAACCATTTTTATTTATTAATTGTTAAACTTATCATTACAATTTTTTTTTTAAATTATGGATATGGATAATTATTTTTTTTTAATTTTTTAATGTTTTATTTTTATTATATCTAATTTTGTCAACATATTGACATTGCGATTAATTTATTTCTAAGCAGTAAGTAACAGCAATATAGTAAAAAAACATAGTAAAAAAAAAACAATAAATAAATTGATGAAAAAAAAAACAATCTAAAATAAATAAAAAAAAAAATTTATTAATTCATGCATTGTTAACAAATCGCTTATTTATGCATATATTGGTATTTATGCCACACAAATTAATTGTATTTAGTTTATTTTGTAATTTGTTTAACATTTTACGGAGCAATAAACCAAAATTAACAATAACTTGCATGCTACCACGAAAATCAAAAATTCCTAAGCCGTGCTAAGCATGAAGCCAATTTGGATAGATTTATTTAAAGAACTAGCGCTGAATATAATGGAATCCAACTTAAGCACTGAGCAATAACTAATAAAAATTTTAATTTACACTACATAAACTTTTGCATTCACAATTCCCATAGATATTGAAAAAATTATGTTGTAATATAGATAGATATATAGATATATATATATAGATACTCATAATACTTTCAGTTAAATGGATTAAATTTAAAAAAAAAAAAGAATATACAATAGCAACACAAAAGCATCATAACATTATTATTATATTATTATTATTAATTTATTATTATTATTAATATTATTAACTGCAAAAATGTAAAAATTTTTGAAGGAAGTGAAAATTTTTATCACATCCAAGCAAATGTGTGAATGACTGAATGAGTTAACTTACGCAAATCTTTGGCAGCAAACACCAGTTGCAGACCGGCCACAACGACAATGAACAGTGCCAGCACAAATTTCACACCGACATTTACTCTGTTGCAGATGCGTAAAGCCATTTTTCACATACAAAATATTTTTTGTGCTTTTCGCGTGTTGCAAAAGTTTTAAATATAAATAAATTAGATTTGCTAATACTTTTTTTTTTAAATTAAGTAACACAAAAACTCCTCAAGCTTAGCATTCATATAAAGTAGACACCACGTAACAAATATCACAACCGTCAAGATGTTTTGCTAAGCGCCGAGGGAGCCGTGTTCTCGCGTTGACTGACTTTGGCTATTTAAACGATGCTCATGGAGAGCATCGTTTTTATAAACTTACAGTAGCCACAGATTTATTTTAAAAATAAAAAACAGTTTAGTTCATAGCACTTGGCCGGCCTTACAATAAAGCATAATAGTTACAAAAGCCTAACTAGTGGGCCTCTGCAGTGCACAGACAACCGAAAGCTGTTTTAAATCGGTGAGGTGTAGAGTTTAAATTTAAGAAGAATCACTTGAAATATACTCGTATATAGTTTAACACTAATAGTATACTATGTAGTAAAGTAGTATAATTTAGAAAAAAAATCAAAGACAAATTTAATCATTACTCTAAAATAAGGATCAAAAAGAAAAGGATTATTTTAAAAGTAAAATAGGATTTACAATTTATTGCTTCAAATTTTAGAGCATACTAATTATTGAGGATATTGAAATAAATTTTTTTCAGTGAATCCAAAAGCTTTAATTAAGTTTTTGAAAAAAAATAATTTAATTTCAATGTAAAAACGTATTATAATCTATTTAATTAATTTGATAAACAGATTATATTAAATAAGGGAGTAAGGATAAAGATGTTTAAATCAGATAAGAAATAAATTTTTTTTCGATGAAGACAAAAGCTTTAATTAAGTTTCTTAAGCTTTAAAAAAAAATTTTAATTTTAACGTAAAAATGTTTTATAATCTATTTAATTAATTTGATAAACAGATTATATTAAGTAAGAAAATAAGAATAAGGATGTTAAAGTGAGACAAGAACTTCTTAATAATAACATAAGATATTCGACGTAATATCTTATGTTTACATAGAGTCAGCTATAGCACTATGGTAGTGATACATGATACAAAATAGAATTTCCACAGTAGCGGAAGCAAAATTAAGATGAAACCTGCATAGCTTCCATAAGAATAGATCATACATTGATCTAATAAATACAATTCACATTATCTTCGAGCAATCAAAGGAGTTTAGAGCTATCATCTATGTGACCTTCCTTGATTTCAAAAAATTCTTTGATAGTTTAAACCGATCATACATTTTGACAGCACTCTCCAAAAGGGGCACGCCAGAAAAGATTATAAACCTTCTGAAGGAGAAGTATAACAATACTAAGTGTCGCATTAACCACAAAAACCAACTCTCTGAGTCTTTAAACACCTGAAAACAGATGTGCGATAAAGGTGTATATTGTCACCATTGCTTTCCATTCTCGTGCTGAATGATATCTTCAGCAGAGCATTAAAAAATAATGAGTATCTGCAAGATCTAGAATTCGCCGATGATGTCCTGCTGTTAAGTCACAGATTTGATGAATTACAGCAGATGATACCCGCCATAAGTGAACAAACAGAGTCTGCTGGTATAAGAATAAGTACTGAAAAAACAAAAAGCATGGCGAGCTGATACAGCGGAGTTCAAAATGTAAGGCTGCATGTAAATGGTGAAGAAGAAATTGAATGCGTAAACTCTTTTGCCTACTTGGGAAGCATTGTGACAAATAAGTGCGGATGTGATAAAAATATTGATGCTCGTATCTTAATATATGACGATCTAGTGAACTCAGAAGGCAGACCCAATAGCAAATCTTTAGCACAAATGTAAAATCTATCTTGTAATACTGGTGAGAAATACGGAAACACTCAGGCATATAGAGAGAAAGATGCAAGTGTTTTTTAACAAGTATCTATTTAGAATTCTAAGAATATGGTGGGCAGATCGAATATCATATGAGCGCTTGCTGAATCAAACGACTCAAAAAGTAGCACAAAATGCAATAAATATGAAAACGTGGACGTGGATAGGCCATACACTCAGACAATCGAAAGATTATATAGCGAGGCAAACATTGGCATAGCATCTACAAGGTAGCAGAAGACCTGAGCGCGTGCGAAAACGTGAAAAAGAACGGTCGAAAGTAAGCTAGCTGAAGCAAGATATATATGGAACGACATCTATGGAGTAGGACCAATTACAGTCAGATTACGAAGAATTATTGAGGCCCTGTGCTCCACTGGGGGAAGTAGACAATAGTAGTAGTGATGCTCCGTTTCACTGGGACCCCAAATTTTTAGTTCATTTTAATTCCAAAATATTGAATTTAAAAAATCCTTTAAAATTAGACAACACAAAACAAAGTTTTATTTCTAAGACTACTGATGATGTATATTTGGCAATACTCAAAACAGCTTTATGATCAGCCAAAAATTCAATTAATTAAAATATATAAAAATTAGTTTTTGTTGTTGTAGTTACTACTTCTGGAAAAAACCTCTTTATGAAATATACTAGTTTCTATTAAATATAATAGTGACTTAAAATAATTAGAATAAAGAAAATGAAATAAAATAAAGTGTCAACTAACATTTATTTATTATATTTTCATATTATTTTATTTTGCAAGTAAATTTATAGTACATCCCTCGTAACCACTAATCACTTTCGGTTTTAGTTTTATTAAATTAACTAATAAAAGCTTTGGCCTATTTTTCTTTGGGTTGATTATAAAGAGAATACAATGTTTACATTTTATAGTTACTGCCTCTCTCTTTTCCGCTTATCAAGAACTGTGTTCAACTCTCGTTTTGCTCTCATTTTACGATTGCTTTGTCTTGCACTTCAGCGTATTTAAGCCATAATCAAAACAAAGAAAAACCAGATTATGTACCTGAGAAACGTACATTGTTGGACGTAACCATAAATCAATTCTGAACAAACAAAAAATGCGTATACGTTTCGTTGTCCGCCAAAGGCTCGTATCTCTATAATCAATCGCTTAAATGAGTCAGTTAATTTAATATGACAATAAATTGTGGCTTGTTTTGTATGATTTCCAACTATTAAAACTGCAATTCATATTGCAATCTTAACAAGACGGACCGATATGCCCTTCTGTTCATTATTGAGCTTCTTTTCAGTGACGAGTGTCGTTGGTTCATTGGCCTTTTAATATAAAACTAAAAGTGTGTTTATAAAGAGACAAGCCGGAAGTTCTCTATAGAGTTTATTTAATTTAAAACATCAATTTACCGGTTAATGAAGAGACCTGTTTGGCTGTATGGGCCTGTAAATGTTCATTGGATTGATATTTCGAATCTGGTTGAATTTTTGAAATTTTTTAATAATGATTTAAATCTTTTTCTAAATCGACATCGTTCAGAACTTACACGATAAAACGTGTACTAATATTGTTTTGTAGGTCAAATTTACTAAGGAATCTTAAGGTTATTTACTTAAGAATTTTAAGGTTATTATAAAAGAAAAATTGCCTACATAAATAATTCCACAGGGCAAATTCGTTACTAAATGGATTTAAAGTAGTTATTAGAAGTAAAATATTGTTAACATATAAAATACCTTTGATAAATATAATTATTAACGCAATATTTTAAAAAAAATTTAATTTTATATATATTTGTTTTAATTTTATCTTTTGGATTGGGTGAATCATATACAAAAGGTTATATTAAAAATGTCACCCTTGCTTCATAAAACTCCTACCAAAGTTAAGTTTTTTTATTGCAACCAGCAGAGACAATAATGAAGACAAAAAGCAGCTTAAATTGATTATTATTTATTAACAATCCTATTTATGTTTATCAAATACAATAATTAAAATTTCAGAAATGCAATACTCCAAAATTTCCAAACCTCTAACCAACTTCTAAAAGCGGCCATGTCTACATTCAAATCTTAAAAATATTTAGATACTTTAAACTTTTGGAACTATGAAATTATTAATATTATTATTGTTAATACGATCTATAACATCTGTTAAGCTTTATTTGCAGAAATGTTTTAAATTAACTTGAATAGATGGTAGGGAGTTGGATTTTGGATTATATGCCATGTACACCGCCCACTTCTGTTTGTGAATATGAAGAAACAAAACAATTGATTAAAATATAATATGAACAGGGAGGCGATGCAGAACATTTTTACCAATAAAATTCAGAACATGTTTTAAGCAACTGCTCAGCGATGGCAAGACATAGACTTAGCTACCTTGAAAGGGGGATCTAGGTCCCAAATCAAATAGGTAAAATTAAGTTCATAGCAATTACAAGATTTATTAATAGTCTAGAATTATTTTAGCTAGGCTTTTAGGCGCTCAATAGATCTTTTAAATCGTGGTGCAATAATAGCCTATTATTTAATAAATAACAATAAAATTATCTTGATTTAAACTTTTAAGTATGTTGCTATATATGGTTACATTATATATATAATGTCATCATATATATAACTGCACATCAACCTTGTTAATTTAAATTAGCTGATGCGTGTAAAGTACTGTGAAACATATTGATTAAATCCTTATTAATATGAAATGAATTTTCACTTTACATGCCTGGACGATGTTAACGGCAAGGCATTAGTGATGTCTTACTAATGCCAGACTTTTGGAGATTACCAAACAAAATGGAGCTTACTAAATGATATGAGAAAGAGAAGATATGGTTGGCTCGGTCATAAAATAACAAAAGTTACGCGTAGTATAGCTCTTTGGGCGTTACAATGGAACTTTGCTGAATCAAAAAAAGAGTAATGACAACTTAAAGGCAAACATTAATCACCAAAACATTCAAATCGTTTTACGAGCTTAGATATATGGCACGATATAGAAACAAATGGAAACTTTTTGTAGAAAGACTGCTATAAGTTCTTGAATATACAATCAATTTTTAATTGTATGTACTTTTGGAACATGTCATAATATAATAAAAAAAAACCAAATATTATGAAATACATTAATAAATAAATATTTCAATTAATACATAATGTATAGTGTAAAGGTATAGTGTTAATCTAAATATCTTCTTAATATCAAACTAGTAAAAGTTATTAATTTCCTTTTACTCGTAGATCATAAAATTCCTGGTTTATTTCCAAACTCGAATTATACATCTCTTCACTAATTTATTATAATTTATATACTCTCACACTATTCTGCCTCTTATGAACATTAAGTTTTTCAAATTATTTGTCACGCAATGAAGAGATGTCTTAGATCACATGAACAATGAACTTTCTCGCGACTAATTGTATAATGATAATGAGACTAATTGGTTTAGTGATATGTGTCAGCATGTTAGTATGCTAACTAGTCTTTCGGTTATTGAGTTGATTGAACGAAACAATTGTATAGGGAGATTAAGTACATTCAAGCAGCTCAAGTGAATAATAAATATATACATGAGCATACAATGTCTCGTAATACTATATGCTTATGTATAAATGACTATATCTTGTGGTGCATACAAAATAAGCGTTTGTTTCTATTTAATGGATCAGTTATTACTATTTGTTTTTAATTGCAATTTTATTATTATTAGGACACTCTTAATTAGTCATCGCAATTAATTAATAATTAATAAAATTTGATATCTTTTTCATAAAAAGTTACTTTTATTTTATCAATACATTTTATTGTTTCTACAGCTAAATTATTATTTTTTATTGTCTATGATCAATAATATTAACAACAATGCTATAAAGATGTTCATTGTCTTTTCGTAAATTATTTATTGTCACACGCTTATATATCAACTTATATATCAATCACTTTTCAATATTTATAAATTAACTTCTATTTCTGATATGTCAGTTTATGGATATCAGACTTCTCAATTTAATATCTATCTATTGGCACCTTATAAATTATGTTAAACACAAGACCTTAATTTATCACTAAATTGTCATACTTACCATTGTGAACGGTTGGTTCAATTTTGATGAAATTTGAAATTTATCTTAATGTGTGCAAATTTTCATTAAAATCGGTTCTAGTACGGCATCTGGTACCGGTTCGTAATGGGTTAACTATATAGTTTATATTATTAAAGGAAAACACTCTTCATTATAAAAAAATAAAGTCAGTACGAAACCATAAATTTGGTGGCTCAACTGTAATAATTTATTTCATCATCATTTATTTCGTTAAAATTTGTTTCTTTTAGAAAAGCATTACAAAAATAAAAGATGTAAACTGAAATATTTTTAAAAAATTTAATACTGATATTTATTGTTATTTCACTATACATTTCCATCAAAGCATTTCTTGATACCGTAAAGCAAGACTATTCTTGAGAAAATTTCTTGAACTCTTGTGCTGCTTGGATTTCTCCCTCTCATGTGAATTATCTTCTAACTGCAATAGTTTTTGACGTGCAGCATATGGAGGTAAGATTTTCTTATTGTCTTTCATATCATTTGGCACACCATATTCTTGTATTGGTTCCTGTATATAACACGAGTTTCTCGAGTTGAAACTGAAACTATTTTTACGATCTTTTTGGTATTTTTTCTTTGAACTATCAATGTAACTCACATTTCCTGAACTATTTCCCTGCTTCATCTGATGGAAGTAGTCGTCTTCATTATATTTTTCATTGAAATGTATGTTTCTGGTACTGCAACTATTATCAAATCCTAACGAATGTGCTCGCTTCGAATTTTTATTCGAATTTCTTTTTGCCGAACTACAACCTCCCCTATTCCTTAAACAGCACTCTGGTTCTGATTCATCATAGGAACATCTATTACATAAAGTGTAATCTTTACCAGCATTGAAGTATGCATTTACTATATTATTATTACTATCTGATTTCATTAAGTACTCCCGTTTTGGTTCCTCATTTACATATGTTTTCGCCAAGTTGCGAACCCTTACAATATCCTTTAAACGTTGACGTTGAATGTATTCATTTTCATCCCATGCATTCAACAAATCTTTTAATCTTGGTAAGGGTAGATTAGATCGACTATATCTACCAAAACATTCATCTGGATTGTTTAAACGAAATGCTTGCAAATCTTCAAGAAAACTTAAGGGTCTATCAAATTCAACATCAGTTTCATTCGTAACTGGTGAAAAATGTTTCGTAGCCGCTGGTTGCTTGCAATTGCAGTTCGGCATACATGTGTCCCTTAGTTGACCTGATTTACTTGCTGCTTCATAACATTTGCGCTGATCAGTAAATTCTAAAAGTCCATCTTTCGGTACCACTGTGGGCCATGATTTAGGAGTAATATGTGCACATTCGTATGGTTCAATTGCTGTGTTAGTTGTTGCATCTGTTTGTGTAGTTGTTGTCGAACAACGGCGTATAAAGTTTTCATTTTTTGTATCAGAGTGCCCCAAACCATTAGGATGTGTTGCAGTTGATGATTTCGGTTTAACTTTTATAAACTTTGTACTTATGGGTTCCTTTGGCTTTGCAATACTATTTGTTTGAGTTGATTGTGGAGGATTAGCAGAAGCTTTCTTCTTTACAAAAGCTGTTTTTTTATTATTAAAACAGTTTAAAGTATTGTTTTCAGCTCCGTACTTTTTTTTGTTAAAACTTTTTCGCAGTTCATAGCTTTTTGTAGTCTTATAAGATATTTTTTCCATTCTTTTCCTAAACACTTTTATATTATATTTGAATTACTAAAAAAATTAACATACTTATCGCCTTCAAAATTGTTTATGTTTACTTAGTTTTAAAATTTGTTTATTTGAATATTGTGAGATAGTTGTCATGGAATGGATTATCCATGGCAACCTAATGAAGTTGAAAGACTTAAGCAAAAAACGTTCCACACATATTTTTTTTTAAATGACATGTTGAGCCTAACCATTTTACCTTCTTAATAATTTAACAAGTAGTAATTATGTATGAGAAATTAAAGTGAGGTGGAATAATATTTGGGCTGATTTACATGTTTCGATTCTTATCAGATCAAGTATGTATATATAGTTCTAGTTTACATTTTAGGGTAATAAAATTACAGGAAAACGCAATTTGATATTTTAATCAAAAAAGAGAAGATACGCATTGCAAATAAAGGCTATATAGATTTAAAATATTAACACAATATAAATAATATAAAACATTATTATAATAAAATAAAATCAACATATTCAACGCAAATAAATAAGATTTAATAATGCCGATAAAACCTAATAGTTCAAGGATTACAGTGAGAATAAGAGGATTTCAATAAGAGTTGGTGAATTTTGTTTTCAATATAAAACTCCAAAGCAGTACTAGCTAAGGAAAGATATATTTTACGGTGTATACTGGTTATCAGGTTATGTGGTCATAAAATTAAAAATATTCTCTGTGCACCGTGAAGACGCTTTTACGTAGGTTATCTGGTTATTTTTATACAATTAGCTATTCTACGTTACTGTCCTCGGTTCAGAGAAGTTCCACATTGTCTTTTTTATGTTTTCGAAATTCGTTAGACACTGAAAATCGGATATAAATAAGTTACATGTGTATTTTTATTTCGCAGAGACCACTTTTAATTATTGTTGCTAATTTTTAATGTTTGTTTGCAAACGGAACCAGCTTCAAATGTTAGTGACGCCAACTTAATATTCATAATATGTTGTGCCATGCAGTAAAATAAACACTTTTTTAACAGAAACAATATTGTGAACCGAATTGTTTCACGATAAGGCTTCGGTCCACAGAATTATATGCCTGATTTGATGTTTACGAAATATAAAAATGTTTGCAAATGTTTCAAAGTTTGTTTGACTCCAAGGCAGGTTTAAATAGCAACTTATAATAAAATAATTACTATTTATATTGTAATAATAATTTTATGCATAATGCAATAAAATAAAATAAATAGAATAAAAACTAACAAACAATTACCTCAATAAATTGAAAGTAGTATATTTTCACCATTTGTTCTAAGGATGACAAAATTTACACAATAGACGGTGGTAAAGCTAGACCACCTTTAGACGTCGGCGACATCAGAATTGCGAGACCTCTTTCATTACCGAATTATAAAAGTAAATAATTTACATTCACTAATACGTTGAAGCATGTATGAAAGGTTTATTGCTAATCAAATTAAAATAAACACAAATTAAAATGAATTAATTTTTCTACTTTTAGACTCACTCACTCACTTTTTTTAAAATTATGTCATAATTTGCACCAACTGCTATTTTCGCTTTAATTAATATAATTGCCAATGGTGATAGTCGGTCTGTCTTGTCATCATTCTTCTCAAGTAGGTTTTAAACAATTTTAACTTTGAGAAGCTTCTTTCAGTAAAAGCTATACGGACTGGAACTGTGAGCATCGTTTTTTTTTTTACTACGTAAACATTCGGGTATACTTCTTCTAAATTATTTTCTTCAATATACCGGACGAATTGTTTTATATCGTTGGTTGAGTCTAGTGAGTTCGATTTTAAAAGCAGCAGTTCCTCTTACAGTTCAATAGGCCGAATTATAGTTAAAGCATTACAAATCTTGAGAAAGTCTTCGTTTGGTATACTTTTCAAATGATTAATGTCATATATGAAATCAAGTTGTTCTAAATATCTATTAAGTGCTTTAAATCGACAGTCGGTAACTTTTCGCGAGGCCCAGCGCCTCCACTGACAATAGAATCGAGTGATAAAAGTGAGAAGATACAATTTAGTAGTTCGAATTGAGAAACAAATCCTTTCAATCAAATTTAGATTGATTATTGTATGATATATACATATGTAAAATAAAGTTAATGAAAATGTGGAATGCACTGATATATTTACTAGCATATATTATATATATATATATATAATTCAATAATACTACTTATATTTTATAAAACAAATAAAACTCAATATTATAAAATTTTCTTAACTGTGCTATTATTACAAGTGTTTTATTCAATTTTTTCGATTTTATAAATATTTAATTTTTGTTTTTGTGTTTTTCATCTTACAAGTGGTTATACAAAACAATTTTACTATTTCGTATTGCGCATAATGTTGTTGCTACGTTTTTTATATAATATTGTTTACGATTTATTGCTGTTGTTGGTTTTGTATTATTTTATTACGTATATGCAGGCTGGTACATGTTGCCTCTATTAGGCAAACTGCACAATCAATCGAATTATTTGAACATTTGTCTTTCAACTACAATAAATTTAAATTATTATTATACATTAAATTCATTTAATTTAAATAATTACAATATATATAATTTATTTACTTTTGTATACATTTTCATTTTAATTTCGTTATTAAATTTTATATTCAAATTTTGTTTCTTATTTCTCTTTTTTATGTTAATGAACAAAATTCATATTTTGGTGTACTTTTTCATTTTATTTTTGAATCAATTATATTTTGCACTCTAACAATTATTTTTAATAATATTTTATTTTTTTTTAATGAACAATTATATTTCGAGGTTTTTCTCTTTATATTTCTTATAATGTACAATGATTTTGTTTAATTTTATTGCAAATTTTTGATGAAATGAATTTAATATCTTTGATAACATATTTTGTATAAACTTGTTTAATCGTTTTGCGTGTGATTCGAATATTTCATGTGTTTATTTATAGTAAACGACATGATTTTGTCATTTATATATATGTATGTATTTGTTTGATTTTTTGGTGTAAATTATTTTGTTTTAAAAACTTAATAATAAAACACACAAATTTAAAATTTCAAAAATTAAAACAATAATAGTCTAAAAACAACAATTTCAATTAAAATCAATGAATATTGTAGTAAAAATACAATATGAAATAAAAAATAATTATAAACAATTTATAATTATTTAGACAACTTAACAAGATTTAAAATGACTCTTTAAAATATTGCTAACTTGCGTCAAACAAGTTATAATTTATAAAAAAAAATGATTTTATTCGAAGCTTTGCCTATTTTTTTTTTGTTTTTGTATAAATGTACTATTTTGTTTTTGTATAAATGTACTATTATTTTTTTACAAATATTCCGCTGTTGTAAAATTTAAAAAATTTCTTAATATTGTTGCCATTAAAATTATAATTCATTTTTTAGGCTTATTTTTTTCTATTTTGGTTTATGCTTATTTTTTTTTATTTTTATTGTTTGCACCACGTGGTGGTGTTAAAGGACGCCCTGAACTACCAAAGTTAGGGTACACAAAACGTCGTTTATCAGCAGGTTTTAGTATCTGAAAAGAACACATTAAAGTGTCATCCACTGACATCATTGCACCTAAAAGAAAAAAGTGAAATATGAAAATTATTTAAATAATATATTTAATATATATAGTTTATAATAATTACCCGCATTGTCAAATTCACCGCAATAATTTGGTGCTGAAAAGAGAGTAACCAGTTGTCGCTTCGCAAAAAATTCATAACCATCTTCGACGACCTGATGTGCCCGACATATTAAATCGCAATCCATTTTTTCTAAAAATTTACCAACAACCTGTTGAAAGAAAATGAAAATTATATTAATAATAAAAAAAATAGTAAAGTTATATTTTAAAATTTTATCAAAATGTCTTGTTTTTATTGATAACCGAACAAAGATTTATAGCCCCAACAACAATGTGATATATGTTTTGAAAACACTAATAAAAAAATAGGAACAACAAAATTTTCCTCACTATCAATATAGATTTTACACTGCAGTAATGGATGTGTTTTGAAATCACCAATAAAAAAATAACGATAAAGAAATTTTCCTCATTATCAATATATATTTCACACTGCTGTAATGGATGTGATGGATGACTATAATAACCAGAAAATAATTTATTCTGTCTAAATTGAAATTAAAAAATTAAGGTGCAGGTTCTTCTTTTCATTTCATTCATCATTCATTCTGCTGTATTACTGCTTTGTTGTTCAAGTAATAAAATCAATGAGTACACCTATAATTTGACATACCACTAACACCAGTTATATCTTATAATCTAGAGACTAAGTAATCTAATAAGTCTTATAATCTACAAATAAATTTGTATGATTTTCAATATCTAATTAATATATATACATATATCCTTGACAGCATTTTAAAATTCAATTAAAAATTAAATGTTATCGACCTATTAAAATTCGCAGTGTTCAGTTTTGATGGAATTTGATATAACTCGCACACCACAAATACCACATAATTCTAAAATTCCAATGTCTTTGTATGGTATATATCTATAATAACATTTATGTAATAATTTTATGGTTCTATTAAGATTTTAACATATAAAAAATGTAATCATTTTTTGTACCTATCACCATCAATTATTTTTTAATTATTGTTTTTTTTACTGATCGCCATCAACCATTTCTTAATTATTCCAAAAGTATTATTTGAATTACTTCACAAGTAATTGAGTACTGGCATGAGAGCAAAAACAATCGATTATCTCAAAGTCTATCTACAACGGTAAATGGTGGTATCATGGTAGTAATTATTTGACGATCATTTATTAATTTGAAGCAATGTTCATAAAACGAATTTGCAATGTTCAAATTATGAGGAACTTGGTATTTACATATTAAGTACTGCTAAACTATCCGTCATTATTTAAACTTTAAAATTTGATATCAAATTTAAAAAAATATAATAGTACCACTGTCATTTTTATATAAAGTTAAATGCTTATTTACTATAATTTTTTTCTCCCATCTAGCAAAAACAGTCTACAAAATTATTTCTCTTGTCAAAATATTGTTCAAAATTTAAATATTTTCGAAGTGTCTGAGAATTATAAATTTTTGTATATCATAGAACTAAAAATTTTAACTAAATCTGTAATGTAAATAAATATTAACTAATCAATATTATATTCAATTAAAAAACTGATTTGCGATCATTAGTCATGCAAGCAATGTACATTTTTTGTTCAAAGTTTATTAATACCATGATTATTTGTTTACTTTTTAGCGGTATCAACATAAAATTGAAAATCAATTAAGGGACTACAGACAATACTATCTTAGATGAAAATATCATTGAATTACAATAAACTTTAGCTTAACTATTTGAATTTGATCTAAAAACTAAAATCTTTGATGATATATTCAATAATTCATAAATAATCAAGTTTTTCAATTAATAAGAGTAGTAGTAGCGATAATACATTGTTTTCGGTGTTTGATTCATGTGGAATTCTATTGAATCGAATCGAATATAAAGTCAGCTTTCTTTTGTTAATGCGAAACATGAAAAAAATTCCAATATTTAATTCAAAGTATAGTTCCGTAGCTTTTGAGTTTTAAATATATGATGCCTATAGTGACTTTACAACAATGATCTCTGGGCTAATACAAATCATATATAAAATGTAGAAACTTTAATTATTGTTATAAGATTGGCCCGAACCCTGTCTTAGAAAACAGTACGATAACATCGCTTGAGAAGAATTATGGATACTTCATGTTTCTCAATAACTTGCTGCATCATTGTTGATTACATAAGAATTACAACAAATATGTTAATACAGTTATAATATTGTCATTGGTTATGTGCATAACAAATTAATTATAGAGGGCAGGTGAACAGATATGACATCATTAATTTTTAAATGGTACTGCGCATAATATGATCAACAGAATGTTGGAAACTGTATTAGTTGAGTGGTTGAAAATTTGTTGAGTGTCATAATCGAAAATATTGTACATATTATTTTAATTAGAAAGGATAAAGATACACTGTGATCTATAAGATATATTATGCTAACGTTGAAAAGTCTTTAAATCTAATCTAAACAAATTACTAATAATTGAATATATTACTAATAAATAAATAAATTATTAATAAATAACTACAAAATAATCTGATAAACTTATTACTACTTTATTATTAATAAAACTATTGTCCTGAAATCGCCCAACAGTCACCCAATTCTCACCACCCATTAATTATTAAAAATATTACACAGATAATGAATCTATTTACTAAAAACAGCAGTACGTTTCACTCTCCATTTCAAGAAATAAAATAGTACAATAAAAGAAACTGTTTGTAAAAATTACACATACCTCTGCTCCAAATGTAAAACTCACGCCGCGATCATTCTCTCCCCAACCCATTGTATCCTTGTCAGGATCTGACCACAAAAGATCACACAACAAGCCTTGATCAGGAACATCAGTAGGTCGCATAATACGTCTAATTTGTTCCATTGATTGCAGATCAGGACTCAAGCCACCATGGCAACAAAATATTTTTTCATCAACTATGTAAAATATATTAAAATTGATTAGTAATTAATACAATGTTAAAAAAAATATATTTAAATAAAATGTTGGTTACCAATTGCTGCAACTGGTAAGCAGTTGAAACAGTCTGTGAATGTTTTCCATAGTTTTATTGTGTAACGACGTTTGCATTCATCATAAAAACTAGATAATGTAAATAAAAAGTATTTATGTTAGTATATTGTTTTTCTATTTAATATAGTATAATATATGTACCCGTATATTCTGTTGATGCTGGCACATTCATGATTTCCACGCAACAAAAAGAAATTTTCAGAATATTTAATTTTATACGCCAATAACAAACAAATTGTCTCTAAGGATTGTTTGCCACGATCTACATAATCACCCAAAAATAAATAATTTGATTCTGGAGGAAAACCACCATATTCGAAGAGACGTAATAGGTCATAGTATTGACCATGAATATCACCTGTAATGTTTAGAATTTCAATATTTCAATCCTTCAATCTTTCAAAAATTAAAAATAATAGTTAAAAAGCAAGCAAGTGCATAAAATTTACAACAAAAAACTTAAATAAATTTAACAAAAACAAAAACAATGAAAATAAACTCGTACTTAGCAAGCAGTTGATAGCGACTTAAATAGTTTGACTTGAGTTTATTGATACTTGAGAGCAGACAATGGGTTTTGCATTTTGCTTGCAAAGCCTAAAATGAACTTAAAATTTATTTGAAAATATTTTAAACAATAATTTGGTGCAATTTATAACTATTTATTAATATTGTACATACCGCATATTTTTAAAGGTGCCTCCAGTTCTAGCAGTATAGGCTGAGATAGAAATATTTCTCGAGATTTTAAGCATAGACCACGAATTTCGCTTTCTGATAATTGCACATTTTTACCAGGTCTAGCTCCCCGCACTAAAAATTATATGTAATAGAAGAAACAAAAAGAAAAAAAAAAGAAAAACAATTATATATATTATTGATAAGAAAATCTATTTCGTTACACTTAATTATTAAATTTTTTTTTATTTAATGAAAACATTGCAACTTATCTATTGCTTGTATAATTTACTAAGGGCAAACAACAAAAACACCTGCAAGAATTTAATCTCTATCACACAAAAGGGTAAGAGGGATGTATGTGAGTGAGGAAGTGATATACTTCGCTAACACAGCAGTGCTTACCTTCTAGGAGCCTTGAAATTATACTATCGATATTCATTTCGGACATTTCGTGAGGTTAGTTCTTCCTTAAACGATAAACCCGTTATCACTGCAATACTTAATGTTATTTTATGCGTTAATTTCTTATAATCCCTCGAAAGCTTTCCCGTTTTCCCTCAATTTATATTTGCCTTTGCCTTTGCTTTATTTTTTGGTATACACTCTGTTTTATGCAAAGATTCTCGTGTGTATGAGGAAATGTTGGGGCGGGGGAACTTTGTCGAAAGATGGCAAGAATAGTGGCTTTTCACTTTAATTCTTTACTATACATTTATTTAACTCCTTCCTCCATCAATGTTAGTAATTACATTAATATATTGTGCTTTTAAATTATATTTGAACACTTTTTATGATTCGTGCGTTTTTTTTTCTAACTTATGTGCCAAAAAAATAAAATGTATTGATGAACGTGTACAAGGAACAAATGAAAATGGCACATTTGACGTTTGATAGGCTGAGAAAAATATATCAAAAATTGTTAGTTACTGTGTGAAAAATTTTTATTTATAAAATTATTGCAAATTTTATGTAGAAAATTTAAATATAGATATAATTACATTTAACATAAATTAAATTTTAATATAAAACCATATGTATATATGAGTAAAAATTATTTATGTATATAAAGCAATAACACCCTATGTGCCCTTCAATTCGTAAACAATAACATTTGATATCGAATTTGTGGTTAAGTGAAATTAAGCAATACGCTTGACTATGTAAAATCAAAAATTAAATTAAAGTATTAATTTAATTTGTTTCTGTAACAGAAACAGTATATTATTATTGTTCTTACAATAAAATAATAATACGTCTCTTTGAAAAAATCAATTTTTATATAAAAAATTTTAACGTAAAAAACTACACACAAAAACAATAAATGCTAGAGACTTAATATGTATAAAAAAGTGTTCATCGAAACTATCCATTAAATTGGTGCAATTTTATTGCATGTGCATATTCTGTAATTTTTAAAAACAACTAATCAAAGTGAGTACCAATAATGTAGTAAATTTTATGAAACCTAATAGTGCCACGACAATGCATTCAGCTGTTTGTACAGAATGCAATAATAAATAATTAATTATTTCATATACGTATGTATGTATAAAGGAAGAACTAGAAATTGTGTAATTGCATTTATTAATTGCCTTATTTCATTAGTTGTAGCTGTAGTGTGAGTATTTCTATTCAAAAAATTACAAACAATTTTATTTTTTGTACAATGCTTCACTTTGGGTTTTGGACTTGGTTCAATCATTTAGGTTTTCACCTTCAACTTTTTAGTTGAAAATATATTAAAGATACATTATATATGAAAGCTCTATTTCAAATTTAAATTAAAGATACATTATATATGAAAGCTATATTTCAAATTTAATTTCTCTAATTGTTTAATTATTATCAATTAATTTAACTTAATTGAACAATTCTAGCTGGAGTTGAAGATCTATTCAAAAAAATCTACTAAAAACTATTGTTATTTTCTGTTATAAGCAATTTTTATCATTACCACATAGGTTTATAGTTAAAAAAACTTTATCTTTGATAATTAATTATATAAATTGCATTTTTTCATACTAGGAATTCTGCGAGAAAATGATTAATCATGTACGTAGTAATATTCATTTCTGCGTATTACACATTCAACTTTTTTATACAAAAAGTCGGATCGGTACGGTTCAACTTCATGCTCGACATAGATCTTCAGTAATACCCAACTCTGTACACGAATCTGTACACTGCAGTTCCAAAGCTAAATAAAGCTGTAATTTGCTTGCTTTGACTTTTTCTACTCACTTCTCTCATAAAATAAAAATGGCTGCCTTACATTGAGCTGGTAATTGTAACTGCTGTGCGTCAATTTTTATTTGTAATATACCGCAATATAGTTATGCATCACTGTGTGTAATAATACCGTACCGAATTATTATGCGTATGCATCATGCTTGCAATGCTCCATGATCACAGAGACTTACCCTGCAACAAAAGAAATGCACAGAGAACGGTAAAGACCAAAATACTTGATAAAATCTATTGTATTTAAAAGACTTAGTATAATATCGAATTAAATTAAATGACGAGTCGAATAAGCTTTAATTCTATATTAACCTAGTTAATAGCGTTATAACTCATTGGTTTCTCTTGCTAAGTTTTAGCTTATAGTAAAAAGTATATAATCCCGTGAAAGCGATTGGAAGATTTTGTTGCTATAATGGCATAGTATTATTTTTATCTCAACAAGACTTCAATTTTTGAATTTAATCCGTTTTAAGGTTCACGAATCTTAGTACTTCAATAAATTTGGATCACATGGGCATAAAATCCAATAGAGTACCATTAGTGATAAATAAAACTTTAGCAAGTATAAGTACAACCACTCCGATTTTTTTTTGGAGGAGTGTAATGCTACACACCGACCACAATTCGGCGCCCCGGAAAGTGAGTGCCCGACTCAGCAAACCAAACCGATATAAGTATATATTTGACATATTCCGACATAAGTACAACCACAGCAGTGTTTATTGTCTTTTGCGTTCAGATTTTTATATGTAGTAAATACATAATGAATCATGACTTAAGTTCAATCAGAACAGTTTTTAATTATTCTTGGCAGTTGTCTATTACTCAGATAATAAGCAGAATCTTGTTAAAAACATAATTCTTTTGGTTGACACAGTATAGTGCATCAGTGTGTATTGTTAAATAGTCTTATTGATAATCGACATCAAGACAGGTTTTAACGTTGTTAATGTCAACATAAAATTATAAATAAATGCATGCGATAGAGTGTGATCCAAATAATTATTACTTATTAAATTTAACATAAGATCACGAATTTCACGAATTATATCATCATTGTTTATAAGTTTTGGTTTTCTATTTCTTGTTAGAAGATATTGACATATCTAGCCATATTCGCTTGAAGTAGTTTTGATCTACATTTATTAAAAGTTGGTATGCAGATAATGGTATGCAAATTGGCTCTTCTTAAAAATAAAAAATCTGGAGAATGCATATAGATGCCTAGTAGAGTCTTATTCTGACTACCTAACTGATTGGATTCAGTGTCGATTAGAAAACTATGTTAGGAGATTGAATATTCCATAAAATGCTAGAACAGTAGGTTAAATTGGCGTATTCTTGTAGATAGATGCTCAGCTAAAAGGACATGGAACTCTTTACAACAACTCAAAAAATTGTATATCTTGTGAGGTTTCTAACGTGTCAGTGTCGATTAGAAAACTTTCTTAGGAAATTGAGTAATTCAACTCTGTTAAAGTTTTAAAATTATTACAAATTATTGTTTTTATTTTCCACTTTTTGTTTAAGCGATTAAGTACTAAAGCCTCTGAAAAATATCGTAAATAAGATTTTTGGAATGAGCTCTTAAAAATATTCTTGTCCATCTAAATCCTAGGGGATCTTTGTTAACTGTAGTATTTCACCTAAAAAAGTTTCTTATAATTTGTTAAAGTTTGGTTTTAAGGTGTATGCGATATCAAGTCATGATAATATTATGATAATTATGCGGTATCATGATAATTTACCTCTTAACTACGTTGCTATTATGAACCAAAATACTTATCTCTACTTCTAGTCTGGCTTTTCATACTACAAATTTTAGTATTTCAGGTGTCAATTGTGTTACCGTATATATAGGAAAAACTCAGGGTCCTAAAGCACCTAAAACCTTTAGCGAAGCATAAGATGCTATTTAGTGTCAGGTCCGGTAATTGGGCCAGGTTCTCAAGAAAGGGGGCACCTAAAATATTAACGATGAGGCACTCTCATCGTTATCCCCACAGCTGCCAGATTTGATTGAAATGCAAACCTAATCTTCTAGCATGGTTCTCTAGTTTACAGTGACCTGTAAGTAAACCTACCAAAAGACCGATATCTCTACAAAGTATCTCAAAGAGAATTTTAGATTTCCTTTTATCTGAACGTGGTCAGATTGCATACAGATGTCTGCATATCGTTGAGTCTTCTCATCTTATATTAAAGATTTCAGTATAAAAAGAACTCAATAACAATTTACATGATTGTATGATAATAAGTACATAACATTTGAATGATTTTTTTTATTATCTTCATCAAAACTGTTATTAAAGTGATCAAAAAGAAAATTTATTTAAACTGGTGAAAGGATAAATGTAAAGTCATCAAAAATATTAAACAAACTTTAATAATTGCACATAGACATGCCAAATCTTCTAAAATTATTACCTGTTCCCACTGACCGCAATCTAACGATAACGCCTTTCACTTGAACCCCAAATAAGAAACACATGATTTTTATTTGGCGGTAAAACTACTCTACTATGCTCCATTTTGTTTTTTATTATGTGAAAATCGCAACCATTCTGGTTAAATATATAACGTGATACAGGTTTTTATTTTCCATAACACATCAAAGCCATGTTCATTGATTTGTTTCCACTTATTAAATATAATCACTAGAATTAATCTGGCTTAATAGTAGTTTACGGCCAATGTCATGTGCAGTCGAACCACTTGTCTACAACGGAGCGTCACAACAAAACATTAGCCCATCTTCAAACAGAGGACAACCGCTTAGACAGTGTCGAACAGTTACTCGCAGTACCTGTTCCACAAATTGCCAATATCGCAACAAGTTTCTAATGATCGAAGAAGTATAACACAAAAACGAACGTACGAACGTACGAATGTACGAACGAACGGGCGGCAACAAACCAAGCAGCAGTGTAAGCCAGACTCAAAGCGCGCTCTGCAGCTTTGCCATGCTCAGTGATGCCAAATTATAGACAATCAAACTTTGTGAACATTAGAGAGACGCAAAGAAATAACCAAAATAGAAAATTATAAACTCGCTTCGAAGCAGCGCGTCGTAGCCGAGCTCAACCGAACCAAACCAAGTTGAGCTCAGCTTCGAATTGCTGCAAAACAAAACAATACTTAGTCAAAAGTCACAACAGTTGCGGTCTGGCTGTGTTGCGGTGTGTCGCGTATTTCAAACTTGCGCTAAAAAAGCTGTAAAGTGAGTAAAAATTTAATAGAAAAAGGCAAGACCTTTTGAGAAAAAGCTAAACAACATTCCAAAGCAATGAAAAAATGTGCTGCAATTTGCATATCAACATTCTTCTGCTATCGATTATGTTCGTTTTGATTTAGAAAAAAAAAATAAATAAATAACAAGCAAAGAAAACATAACGAAAATGCTATAGTACTGAGTCGCAATATTCTGCACGTTACAGAAAAACGATTTTATCAAAGTGTTAAGTTAATATTTTATTTTATTTGTTAAGTTGTGAAAGTTTTAGCCATTGACATCATTTTTCGAGCATACGAGATTCTAAATGATACAATCAACTCCACTTTGTCTACATTTCAAAGCACAAACATACAAGTTGCGTACCAAAAACAAAAACAGAAACAAAAACAAAAACAACTCTGTCAATAAAAAATAAAAATTGTAACTGCATCTTCGCCTCCAAGCAGGCAACATTCATGCACGTACAATTTTAAATGCAGTGGCGTAGGCATTGGGGATGATAATTATATATGGTTTGCATATATAGTGGTAGTAGTAACGTAGTGAATGTAAGCTGAAAATTAATAACAGAATTATTAATGGCACTGTAAACATAAATATATAAATAGATATATGCATATACATATGTATGCTGTCTCTGTGTTATTTAACGTAGCGTTCTATGCCGTGGTAGCCTAACACTACAGTGTTCAAAAACACGCGTATTAATAGAAGGCGTCAATCAACGCCAATGAACAAATGTGTATAGGAGATAACTTCCACCTTGGTTTGATGCGAGGCCTACCAATAGCTCTGTTGATCTTTGGATCACAGCATACAATTCCACGCCGAATGTGAACCAAAGGCAAACATTCTACCCGCGTAAGTTTGGGTATTAACCACAGTCACTGTGAGTTCAACCACAACTGGTCAGCATAGCCGAAGCTGCGGGCCCACTGACCTCCGTAGTACCAGATAAGCACCTCTGGTCAGGTGTCGCAAGTAGTTTGGAGCACTTACTACCGTGCACACTTCCTACACAGTGCCAGCGTGGTGCCGCGATTTATGACAAGCATGCCCACAGCGGGAATATTTTAACCCCTTAACCGCAAGGAATCTAGAGAACTAGTTTTACATATGTAGGTATATGTATGTAATCCTTTAATTTCTACAAGCAACATAGGGTCAAAACAAATAATTTCTATTAATTTATATCTGATGCCAAATTTTTAACTTCGTTCCAAATTCTGCCACCGTTAGATCGTAACTTTGTTTCAATCTGCTTCCTCCTACGATGCGCGGGTGCCTGAGTCTTCTTCGTAGAGTCTTGGGGGTTATAGTCTTGTTATAGGACTTGTTTAGTGATATCATCCGCATGTTTGCGTAGAATATGACCGATCCAATTACATTTTCGTATAATTATTGCTTCAGTGATCTGCCTAATTCTTAACCATAGTTCGGTGTTGCGTATAGTGTTAGGTCAGAACACTCGAAGTATGCGGTGTACACAACGATTGATAAATGTTTAAAGTCGCAATGCGCTCCCGGCAAAAGTGTTCCAGCTTTCACATCCATATAAAAGGGTGGCCATTACATTTATATTGAATAATCTTAATTTAGTGCGGAGTGAGATGTTTGACAAACTCCACAATTTACTGAACATACCAAAGACTTGTTTAACTTTTATTATTCGTTAACTTTTATTATTCGGCGTTAACTTCCACTGTCGTTCGCAATATAACTGCCTAAGTAGCAAAATGGTGACGTTTTCGATGTTCACATCCCTGAACGATAGTCGCTAGTCCGGTCGCTCTTGCGTCATCTTCTGCAAACTTCCTTGAATCAGCTCAAAATTGTGTGATATTAAACAGTTGTTGTTGGGGAATAATTAGATATTATATGATATTGTATATTATTATTTCTTTTTCGATATCTTACTAAGTATGAACCCAACAAAAAACTTGTGCTCTATTTACTACACAACATTGTTTGCTATAAGTGAATTATCTAATTATTTCGCTAATGGGAATGGTTTCCAACTGTTATCTATTTCAAAATCAATTAAATCAGACGTTGAAAATATTCAGTAAGGGAACTTACTTTCTTGTTAATAGACAAATGTAAATAGTTACGTTGTAAATCAATAAATAACTTACAAAATTTCATTTAAATTAAATTCACACTATCCACTTAAATGAACTTTCTACATACAAGCAGATGCACGTTAGTGTTTTTACAATTTTATTATTTTTTATATACGAATATAGTTTTGCATTTACGTAGTTGCTTCTTGTTTTCTTGTGTCCAATAAAGCAACTAGTCCTCAATTCAAGCTAAATGTATACATTTCTCAGTGAAGGTGATTAAAATAAAAATTTAAAATGCAAATAATATCGACTAAGAAAAAAGATTAATGAATATTAATAACTAATGTTAGAGTATTAAGTATTAATAAGTATTAATAACTGCTGTTAGACTTAAATCAAGAAATGTTGAAACATTTCAGTAGAAGACCTCTGAATAAAAGTTTTTGATAACAAAATGTACCATCATTATGAATCAAATTTTGAAAACTAAAACCTAATCTCATTTATCAATACAAGTAATTTTGTTTCATCTTTCTGGGATTTGATAAAACTTTAATTTGATAGTAGTTCACTACGGTAGATCTCGCCGATTTTAAATCTCTAAAAATGATGTTGCAATATGTGTTCCTATATGTATATAAAGTACTACTTTTAAGATTAAATACATAGTGATTATATACAACAGAGAATTACAATAAGTACTGAACACTTGAATCAATGGCTGTGGTTTTCTGATTCTTTGTAGTATATTCAACCTGATTCATACATGTAGCTGACAAAACTTATAGTATAATGATTTATATACAATGAATCATTCATGAGTATAACACTTGAAATAAAAACAGTTAAAAACAGAATGCACATAAGTATTTATGTTTATACACATCTATATTTAGTTTTTTATGAATGTACTCTGAGTATTAAAATTATGACTCGTTGCAGTTCTATGATATACAAAATTGTTTTTGATTAACTTATACCTAGAAAAATATGACATACTTAACTGTAAAGAATCCTATTCGAAACAGTAGGCGGCCTGCTTGTATTTTCAATTGTCTAAAAATTATAAGAATCTTACTTAAAGGATCCTTAATTTCAATAAATAGATCTCTGCTTTATATTATATATCACGAATAAGATACTTATATTATATATTAATGATATTTATGTTTCCACAGAATATTTAAATCCCCTTTTTAAATTAACCTGCACCCATGTTAGTACACTTTGCATTAAAAATACTTGAAATCATCAATAAGCATCTAAAGCTGAATGAAAAGAATACACCTTAGACATTATTTACATTCTTTTTTCATGTTTCATAGTTCTGGTTTCTTTTATGTTCTTTGTTTTTCTCCGATCTTTCTTTCTACAAAGAATACAGCGTATCTTCTTTGTAGTCATCATTTGCCATTGTTGGTGCAATCAAATATATTTCAATTTATAATGTGTACATTTGAAAGCAACTATACCAGTTCATCATCATAATTATCGTCGCTTGTATTAATGATCAATACATTTGGGGACGGAGAAATTTTTAAGCAAAAATCAACCCGCTGCTAGAAACTACATAAAAGTCTATTGATGATATAAAATAAAAAAAAATTCTAATGTTAATTTTTTTTTTTCGAATTTTAATTAAGTAACTCTCTATGGATCCCACATATTTATTTGCTTCTTTGATTATAATGCTTCTCATTGAAATTTTTGCAGTTGCTTCTTTTTCTGCGCTAATAATATCCGGTATTTGAATTTTTTATAAAAGTTAAATTTTGCGGCACTAGCATTGCTAGTATAACGAAGAGATATTGAAAACGTTTTACGTTCAATATAGAATGAAACATTTTAATAATTTTTGTTTAGTTTATTTCTTGGCTTGATGTTCTATTAATATGGTACACTTTCTAATGACTTTAACTCCACTAAATAATGTATTGTATTAAAGTCTTCAAAATATTTATTAATGATGTATTACCTCTTCATCTGACTTGAACTTTTGGCCCGGGAGTCAAATTTTCATCTATTGAGACAAAATTTCAATAAATCTGTTCCACAGTGGACAGATCGGGTAAACACAGGTTATTACCATTTAATCCCAAAAGCAATTTATGAATTTAAGCCACTGCTAATATTAAGAGTATGTTTTAGTGTAACATGCATTTTTTTTTAAATGGTTACATTTTATGGCAATTACAAAATACAATGTATGTACTAAGGTTGCAGAAATTAGTTCAATCGCTTTTTTTTTAACAAATTAATCAACTCAAGGTATCCTATATCTTATTTACTAGTATGTCTTTGTCGTGTTATCTTTGTTACCTGTCCCTATCTGTACAGCATGGGGATACCCTCCGTATTTTCTTAAATTATTGTCTCCTTCTCTTCCATATTCTCTAAAGCACGGCGACCACAAGACCTGATCCTAGCCAATTGGTTTTCTTTCATCTTCTGTATATCTTCTGTATATATGTTAATAATATGTACTTAATAATTCTGTCTACTAACTTAATTTTCTAAATCCAAATTTTTTCATTAACCTATATAATAATAGACGCGATTGAAACCTTAAGTACGCCTTAAAATGAGTAACTAAGTTTTTCTAAGTAGTACACTCTTTGTATTCTACAGAATTCATCGTTTTCCTTCATCCTTCAACCTTTCGTTCATCCTTCAAGTTCATGGTTCAGAATTCATGTTTTCTAAATAATTTTGAATTCATTTTAAAAAGAAAATGGTGACCTTGCAGTGGTGAAATATTTAAGTAATTTCGTTTATAACCTTAGATCATCAAACAATGCATTGCATAAAATATTTTCCAAATGGGATTAAGCATCCCCATCACAATCTTATCTAGTTTTCTGATTTTCATGCAAAGATAAATTAATAAAATTTGACACATTTTTTCGGTATTGTCGTCAGAAACTAAAATTCTTGATCGTCAAGAATGATTCTCATCATCTAAGCTAGTATGATCATATCTGCGATATATATCTTCATTAAATAGTAAAGTTAATATTTAAAATCAAACATTTTTTTTTCGATAAAACAATGATTTTAATGTTAAATACATACATTAAATAATTTGATGTTAAATATATAAAATAAAATGATTTAATAAAAAACTTAATATGATATAATAAAATTTTATATAAATTTTCTAATTTTGATGTGAGATTAACACGAATTCTGAAATTTAACTGCGTTTTATTGGCAGATACTTTTGATCGGGAAATAATTTTGTCAATTAAGAGGTAATGTGAAGTTTAGTGATTGCATTCTTCTTGTGTTGAGATGAGTTTTATTGTATCTACTCCATGTTATCAAATGTTAACAAATGTTATCTACACCAAGTGTCCATTTTTTTAATTTTTTCTTTTATTTTTTATGATGTCAGGACTTTGCAAACAACACTAAATCCAACAACTTAAATATTTGAAATACTGAGATTTTATACTAATAAAGATTATTAAGACCATTGGTTAGTATCACGTAGGGTTCAGTATACACTTTGCCAGACGGTTTATTCAGTATATGTAAACTGTATTTTGCCATTCGGCTTATTTTGCCTTAATATTTTAGAATTATACAACATATGTCAGAAACAAGTATACAAAAGTATATATATATGTGTTTAGTTTTTTTCGTTATTTTTAAATTGATCGAAATGTGAATTTAACGCTACGAAATATTGTAATTGTACAACTTGCTTAGTTAATTTTTCATTTTATATTTTATTTACTGATATTTATCTTCGTAGTTTGTTTAATATCTGCTTTTTCTTTTGCATTTTGTATTTTATATTTAAATAAAATATATATGTTTCTTATGTATATGAATATATATACGTACATTATATTCTCTAAAGCACGTCAACCACAAGACCTGATCCTATCCAATAGATTTTCTTTCTTCTGAAAATGCTTCTAACGCTTGTTTCAAGATGTGATCTTCACTTATAGGTATAAAATGTTGATATACATTATATGTTAATAAATATACTAAATAATTCTCTCTACTAAATTAATTTTCTTAATTCTAAATTTTTCATTAACCTATATAATAATAAATTTAAATGAAAGCATCCATTAATTAGAATGTTATTTCCACTAAAACCTTATATGGTCTCTTATTACTATAGAAAAGAAATAATTAATTAATTTTTATAACCTTTGCATAACAGGTATTAAGAAGATATATAAGCAGAGCGTAAGAGGTTCTTCTTATATATGAATAACACCCTACAGGAACGTGGTATTTGCGCTTCGTTTCTTTGCTTGTATTGAATCTTATTGCTTGCCCTGTTTCAATCCTTTTATTATTAATAATATTATATCAAGTCTAAAATTTAGATAGGAATTACTATAAAAACTAAACACCCAAAACGAACGAATATCACGACTCCCGCATTCAAGTGAAAGGGAACTAATCCGACAAGTTTATAAACTTGACCAAATCCATAATTTTGCGGGTTGACAGCTCTGGCAGATCGTAAGAAACGAATTCGTCCAAGATTTTGCATTTCATCGACATATTTCATTATAGGGTGGATTCAGTTTTATAATACATCTTCCTAATATGCAGTGATTATTTAGCACCGATACCGTAGGGCCAAGCAGGTTACGCTTTAGGTCAAGCAGCTGACTAGTACGTTACTTGTTCAGTTTAGATCAGGCCGATCTTGAGATCTGACAAGATGTTTTATTTGTCCAAAATTTTTTTAGTTATACTATGATATTTTTGTTTAATTCTTGCTTGATTGTTGTAAGATATAAGATATGAATTATAGCAATATTTTGTAAATAAAAATTTGCAATGAATATTTTTTAAATTTTTATAATCAGAACTACTTAATAATTTTAAATGTTTTTGTTTTTGTATTTCAGCTGAAATCTTGCCTGATCATATGTAATAATATAATAAATAATTTTTGGCATACATCTCGAAAATTCTAAACAAATATGCCACAGACGCAGATAAATACAATTACATCCATTGTAGAACAAAAATTACTCAATATCATAGCTGGAAATGATTTGGGTGATATTACCCAAGAACTATGTGACTTTTCACTGCAGGAGCAGAACGCAACAGCTGAGGCACAGGGCTTACAACCAACTGCTTCATCAGATTTTGTGCCAGTACTCGGTAAGACAGTAACTTATATTGTTGCCTGTGTACTAATAAATGAAAACGATGAAGTATTAATGATGCAAGAAGCGAAAGAATCATGTGCAGGTTAATATTCTTAGATTTTTATATTTTTTAATTCATTAAAATTCTACGTAAACGATTAATTTTATTATAGGCAAATGGTATTTACCCGCAGGAAGAATGGAAAAAGGTGAATCTATTTGTGAAGCAGCTTGTCGAGAAGTCTACGAAGAAACTGGCCTTAACGCCGATATGACAACATTATTGGCTATCGAAGCTGCTGGCGGTTCTTGGATGCGATTTGTTTTAACTGGGCATGTAACTGGTGGTATACTTAAAACGCCAGCACAAGCTGATAATGAATCTCTACAAGCAAGATGGGTATCAAATATTATTGATTTACCTTTGCGTGCTGATGATATTTTAAATATAATCGAAGTTGGTAGGGCGTATAAAAATCGTCTAAACTCGGCACCGCAATTGTGGCATAGCGATATTTTGCCCACAAAATACTCACATCATAAAAATTACATGCGCGTTATTGCTGTCATACGTAAACGCGCTACAAACTCGCTAAATGTCTTGATAAGTGAGAAGAATGAATACCATTTTCCAACTGTGGAATTACATCCTCAACGCAGCTTGCACTCCACTTTGCGCAAATTCATGATTGAACTTTTTGGCGCAGAATTACCACAACATCGTCCACACGGTATACTCAGCGTTGAGCATTCTCCATCTGCCATACCATACACTACAGATGGCATATGCCTTAATGTTTTGGTAGTCTTCCGACCTCCATTAGAGGAAGTCTCATTGATTGGCAAATGTATTTGGCATGAATTAAGTAAACCGTTGGAAGATAAATTGGGTCGTATGTTATCAAGTAAAAACTCAACAATACCCTTAAATGTTATACGTTAAAACATTTATTTTTAAATGCATATATATTTAACATATATATAAATCGAATAGTTATATTTTTTTTTAATCTCTGACTCTAATGATATGTAATAGATTGTGTACTGTAAATAAATTCCAAGTTGACCTGAAACCAGTTAATTGACAATTTTACTGATTTACCCAGAAAATAACATATGGAATAATGTAGATAGTATATTAAATTTTTAGCAACCATAAAATTATGTTCTTTCAATATATTTTTCTCTAATGCGTATACAAGATAAAATATCTTTCTTATGCAAGTTAATAAAATTAGCTTAAAGACATATAAATTTCGTATATTGACAAATATAAGTTCGTTCTATATAAATTGGCAATTATCAAATACGTTGTTGAGATGCTTAATGAATGAATATATATATGTATGTAAATATATTTATTTGTTACTTTATATTGACTAGGTGATTCGTTCATGCATTTACAATCACTTTTTAAATCACATATGCTAAAATCTTCCATTTCTATACTTGTTGTGGTATCTGAACTTACTAAATGATTTCTTCTTTTTTTTATTATTTGAAATAATTAAGCACTTAACCAACAAACCTACTACATTTTTCTGTCATTTAATAATGTCATGTTTAAACTAAGCTCATCTTATATGATAACTTGCACTATTTCCAAACTTTGCCAAACAGTTCCATAAACGAGTCATAAATCATGAAAGTAATTGCAACATCTAGACAGACTCGTCCCAGACGCGGTACTGTTCCCTTATAGAATGCAGTTACACCTTCGTTTTTCAATATTTGTACAGCACAATCCGCCGTTGATTTATATTTTGAGGCTTCAAGGCCTTGCATGCGTGTTTTTACTACATCCAAAGGCGTGTTGCCGAATACTGAAGCAGCACCAGCAATAGCACCAAATGCACCAACCATCAATTTAGGAACATTCTTTTTAGGATCATCGCCCTTATACCAATCTTTAAGGGTTTCCATAGTGAAGAAGCGTATAGCTTGATTTGAGCCTTGTTTAAGTATTGTAGCTGTAAGACCTTTATAAATGCCACCGATTCCTTTTTATTAAATACCAAATGAAATATAAAATATTTACACATTAGAATTATTCCTTTCTATAGGCAATATGTAAATTTACCTTCAGTACGTATAATGGTGCCGACGCCATGCACAAATCCCTTGTATTGTGGTTTCGCACTACGTTGATCGTTTATAAATTTCACTTTTATAGTTTCCATTGGCGTAACGGCAACAATAGCTTCGCAAACACCTGCTCCTAAACCTGCTAAAAGTTTTCCTTGATTGCTAAGTTGGCCGTTCTCATCAACCATATGTGAACGTAGAAATTCAAAAGCCCCAAATCTATAATTAAAATATTATTAGGAATGCTTTTTAATTTTAATTTATTTATATAACCTGGCGGCAGATTTTGGTATACTACCGTATAGCAGTACGCTCAAACCTCGGTATAATCCAAAGAAACCACGTTCTTGCACTGTCTTTTTAACGCAATCGGCTATGCCATTATATTTTTTATTAGCACCTAAAATTCAGTTTTTGTGTTTTATTGATGAGGCTTTTTTATAACTGTAGAAAACTGTTATCACGATATCCAATAACTATTAATACCTTTCTCATCCAATTGCAACTGTGTTTTAACATATTCAGTGGGAAAAGTTATACAAATCTCAATGCCACCAGTTATGCCACCAGCAACAATGCCTTTCAAACCTTTCGAACCTTCACCAGCTCCAGCAGCTGCACTTGTGTTTGCCATCCACGGTCGAGTACCAAATGGATTTTTAAATGCATTAACACTGGAACGATCCATCGTTTTTAAGGGTTATTAGAATGTATCTGAAATATGATTGATTTTATTATTAAGACATTGGATAGATAAGAATTAAAATATTTATAAAATATAAGAGCAATAGTTTAATGCTTGAAATATAAAAAATATAGTTAATAATGAATTTCTTTATATTTTCTACACATCGCATATTAAAAATCTAAGAATAAAGCCCCTAAGTCATATATCGTAAAAAGATCATTTCAATTACATTAAAATCTTTCAATTCGAGTTCTTCAAAAGAGGTGTGCTATTTATAGTAAAATAACTATATCTTCATTGACCATCATGAAAAGCTTGTAGTACGTTTCAATTGGCTTCGTAAGACCAGTTAACTTACTTAAGATTCAAGTAATTTAAGCAAGCTCAAGTAAGACCAGAAGTCGGTGGAATGACTAATTGTCATTTGAACCGTTAATCTTAAGATATCTAGTTATTTGTGCATTATACAAATATACCCGTATTTCGATTGCATTCCTATTCCATTTTATTGATAACATTCTTCTTAGCTTCAATAGTAAATATTTCAGCACTTTAATTTCTGCAAAAGATTTTCATATTTTTTAAAAAAAATATTTGAATGAATTTAAATAATTAATTAGAAAATAAAAATATTGAATAGGTAAAATATATCAATAAAAAAAAAATTTATGAAATGTTTGCATCTGTAAATGTTGGAAAACTAGTTATTAAAACGGGGAAAAACTTGGATCACCTTCATCTTTAAAATGTAGTTTCTATAAATTACATGAGGCCTAGTTGAGGTTAACAGTTCTCACGATCAGACAATGTCATTTGTAATACAAATAACTGCTTATATTATAGAATATGTACAATTACATATATATATATATATATATATATATATATTATATATATATATATATATATAATATGAGTGGAGGAATTTAAAACAAAATATAATATCAAAAAATAGAATAATGCTAAGTTGTATTGTATATCAACACTAAGTACACAAAGGGATGATAAAACTCTGTTGAATTATCTGAAAAAATCAATTAATTTGGTAACATATGTATGTAATTTGTATGGATATACCACATAATAATAAAATAATATGAGTTAGAAAATTCATTAAGACTATAAAGCATTGATGTTATACATATATATCATCCATAAGATTTGAAGTAATTGAAATTTAAGTTTATCCAAGTAATAGTCTGTGTAATGAAAACTGTCATTGTAGAGCTCACAACAATAGTGGAGTAATTGAATCAGTAAGAAACTCTCTCAATATCTCAACAAAGGAACAAAACTGCTTTAAAGATGAATATTCTGCTTAACTACTAATGTGAAGAGTGTTTTAATAGCTTTAGTTAGCTTTAAGTAACAGATATTCAAGGTGCATAATCTTGATATACAATGTTAAAGCCTTTGAAAAAGTATATTATGCTGATATAATTATGATTATGGACGTTTTTCATTTTGCTCGGGAACATAGTAAGAATACATAACATAGTAAGAATTTACGGTAAACTGTCATCTCTCAAAGTAATAGAAGCAATAGCTCTATAAGACTCCACACTTTTTTCCATTCTATACAAAATTTACATGGCTGGATGGAATCAGCTTTGTATAATATCATTAAAATTAATGATATCTGTGTAACTTATTATAAAAACGTAGCCAATAACAAATACCAATCAGGATCACATCTACATACTGCTATATTGGCTCCGAAAATAAAAAATACATATTATTGGATTATGTGAAACGCTTACATAGAGTAGTGATATACCGTAAAATATATCACTGGAACATGTAATCAATACCTACTAATATTATATGTCAATAACGTTTACATAGAATGACGAGATTCCAAAAATACTTGGGACTATACTTTTGAAGAAAAATTCCTCTTGAAATACTATTTGTGTATTAATCAAGCTACTTACATTCCATTCCTATTCCATTTTAATGGTAACATATTTCTTAGCTTCAATAGTAAACATTTTAAGCACTCTAGTTTCTACAAAATTAGGGCCTCCTTAAATAGTCTTTATTCATGCTAATTTAAATCGTTTAAAAGGATCGTAAGACTGGTGTGTGGGATTAAGTCGACGGATTTACATAAAGATCTTAGCATTGAGAGGTTATCTACACACAAGGCACTGACACTTTATAACATCATCGGCGAACACTACCCTCTTTTTGCAAAACCCAACTTTCACAATTAGTGGGCAGTATACGGACATTCGTACAATAAGTAAATACCTTCATGTTGTCAGTGGACTCATAGATCAGTTTCATTCACACAATGGAGTAAAAGCCATTTGGAGTGAAGGCGATCTCAAAATTCACATTAATTAAGAACAACACTTTACACAAATAGTTATATTGCAAATCATTGATTTCGTTTTATATCTCCCCACTATCCACATATATATAGTTGCATATATTAAACAACTCCTATCGTAAGAGAAAACAACATTGTTATTATTGTAAATTTGTTTTTTTTATGGAGTTTTTTCATTTGTATGTTTATAGTAAGCATTAATGTGTTTATTTCTCAACTCAATTCAAATATATATATAATAATAGTACATATCATAAAAATACTAAATAAAATAAAAAAGTAATACTAACATGGGCAACAATTACAATGCTAGCAGGATAATAATACTAAGCATTATTATTAGTGTTTATAAATAACACCTCTGTATAACCATTTTCAATGTGGAAAAGATTTCTTAAAAAAAATTAAACATAGGAGCTGTTGTATAACGGTATATAAATCTACATATGTATTTTTTAAATTAATTTATAAAATTTAATTTAAAATTTTTATTAAACCATAACAATAACAATTAAAGGTTCTCTTTTTTTAATAATTACGGTAAGCTTAGTAGACCAATAAAAATTTAAAGATAACGTATTCGTGTGATATATTATTTACATAACATTTACCGGCTAATCATGCTAGTAAAATTGGAAAATAATTGATTCAGTGAAATTTTAATATACAATAAAATAAACTGTTGAGATAAACTTATTCACGTAATAATCGGTATATTAGATTAAAGTAACATAATGCACTGCACTTATGTGAGACATTTTTTTGAGGTCCAAAATCCAAAGTACCTCGGCAAAAGCATCAAAACATACACATATTTTTATCAGTGTAGTCTAGAGATTTTTTTCAAGGGTATGAAATCTGCAAGCTCAGTGGTAATGTAGATTAGACAGATAACATAATAATAAATATTTAAAGTTAGCAACAATTTTATATATGGTTATTTATTTTTTACATAACCTTGTATAACAAAAAAGTAGAACGTATAAAAATTTTGCGATAAGAAACTGTCAAGAGCTATATCAATATTATGTTAGCTAGAAGTGGAGGTATTATTTAGCATTTTTTAGGGATTGGATAATAAATTTATATTAATTAATATAAAAATTATAGATATGTAATGATTATGTGTACATGTTTAATATATGATAATGTACACTGCGTCCTTATCATATTATATTTTAGTACAAGTGAAATTTTTCATTCAAAAATTTGCTAATGAGAGTCGATAATTGTAAGTGTAAACGTTTTATAGAAAATTAAAAATAAAAATTAAAGAAATATAATTTTTTTTAACCATAACCTAAGAAGAATGATTACAACAATTGTATATATATATATATATATTAAAAAAATAGTTGTCACTTTAGTAGATGGCTGATTGCCTAACGATCGTTCAAGGTTCAGTTCGCAGCGGCTCCCATAAGTTTTTGTTATTATTTATATATGCCGCTCTTATTTTTTTAATTTATGCATAAAGACAACATCGCTAAGTAATATTAATATGAGAATTACTCTAAAAATAATGTCGTTTTTTTTTCGCCCGTACTATTTTTTTTATTATGTAAGAATATTTAAAATACGTCAAAGCAAATATAATTTTTTTGTTCAATTATGACACATGATCAGCTGCATAATTCCCGCTTTGCTGACAATTACACACAAGGCAGTGTATATTTAATTAATATATTAAAATTAAATTTTCGTTTGCAACGCTACTGCATCAAAATACATCAAGAACAACAACAACTGCTATAGCAAAAATGATCAATAGGAAAAAAATACTAGATAAACATGCACTCAAACGAAACACTGACACACTTTCTGCCATAATTTTTGATATTTTATTTTATTTATTTGATCGCAACGAATAAAAATTCTAATATTTTTGACACAAGGTCACTGTTAAGGCTTTTTATGCTTAGTTTGCTCAAAAATATTATTTTTAATCTTACATGAATTTATGCAAAATATGGAATTTTTTAGTAATAAATTCGAAAGTTAAATGTGAACAGTTAAAAACTCCGAGACCGATCTGTCTACAACAGCAAAAACAATTCAATCGTACGATCGCCTCCAGACAACTATTCTGCCCATATTTCCATATTTTCATTTTAACAGAAGTAATGTTTAAAAAACTTAACACAACCAACAACAGCGCAAGAGACACTGTAAAACAAAAACAACAAAATCTGATTGGAAAAAGCTTATGCCCATATACACAAACATAAGTTTATAGCTAACAAAATGCTCATGCGACATATACACGTCATATAGTGCCTTCGGAGCACAAAAGTTTAACGACCAACAAGTAAGTACAACAACAACAATACATTCTGACTGGAAATATGGCAAACTTGATTAGTTCTATCGGGTAGGTAAGCACAATAATATAATTTGTGTAATGCGTGTATGTATTTGTGCGTGTTGTGTGATCCCTCTCAAAAAAAAATGCTAAATATCTGCTCTTTGGAATAAAACTTGTGGCAAGTTTTATATTTTGAATGCTTTAAAGAGTATTTAATAATGAAGAAAAACGTGCTTATTAAAATGGTTGGCGTGCTTGAACAGACGCTCTAAGCTTTCAACGCAAAAGTAAAGCACAGTAAAGGAAGGGAAGTGCAGTTAATTATCGGCGTGATAATTTTACTACAGACTTAGTGAAGCACAGTAACGAGTACTCACTATCGGATACAAACAGTACGAGTTGAATATACGAATATACAGGGTATTTCCTAACTTAAACCGTGTGCGAGTTCAAGTAAATTTATGGTAAATTGAGGGAAAAAGTAAATTATGTCGGTATGGCAGCAAATTTTGGTATTTATCAGAATTTCGAGTAGGGTAAATTAAATAAAAATTAGGTAAATTAGGTGTTTAATAAATAAATAAATAAATCCCTAGGAAATTTCAATTTAGTTTACCTCAATTTACTCGTACTCGCACATGGCCTTAGTGATATGAGTCAAGATGTAATTTTTATAAGAACTACTTCTTAGTATACGATTAAAGTTTTTTTCTAAGTCATGTATGTGATATTTTGAAGTTTTTAATTAATTACACTTTTTTTACATGTAGAATTTTTTTATTGACTAATAATAAATGCTATCTATGTAGATATTGATAATGAATTATATCTTATAAAATGTTTATATATCATTTATACCCTAAGATGCTCATTTATACCCTAAGATATAGACCAATTCTAATAACAAATATATAACTAAGAAAAAATTTTATAGATATAAGAAATAAATTGTGTTATTTAAAAAAACACAAGAAAGAAAAATAAAAATAAAACTTAGAAATATTAATTTTATTTATGTTACAGGATATAATATATCCGGCAGACGTCTGGACCAGTCATTTTTAGAAGTTCAATTCAATCATATGTAAAATGTGACTGAATAATTATTATATACTAGAAATAAAAAAAAGAAGAATATTAGAAATAGAAGTAGTATTCAACTGTAATTCCCGTAATTAAAATTTAAATAACGAAATATAAACCAATTAAGAATGATATGATATAAATATTAGTGAGCGATCAATACCATTTTTATGTGATTAAAATTTAGTAATATCATTTTCTCAATAGAAACAGATCTAAAACAATGTCAGATGCTTTGGTAACTCTGACATTGAGCTAAGACTCAACTGTGCTCCCCTTCAGCTTGCTTTAAAGCTGAAATATCTTAGCATTCTCCTATCTTCACAACACAATTTCATCCCCCACGTAACTGCAAAGTTAAACTACTCTGCTATAAGCAACTAATTCGTCCATTACACACCTACGTCTTCTCCTTTTGGCATGCAATCTCTTTCGCCCAAATGGAAAGAATCCGCCTATTTGGTCGGAAGCTTCTTCCAGATTGCACCAACTATAAGCGGCAGTTTGACAGCAAGCTTTTCTCCCTCTCTGTCCTTTACGACAATACCAAGATTAGTCGTGTTGACGAGTATCTTTTGTCACTCGACTGTAGGTACCTCACCCGGATCCATAACCTCCCCCCGATGGCGACATTCTTAATCTAACAGCACTACAGTGTTATATAAACAAAGTTCTAATAAACAGCGCCGAAAACACCTAATATAAGTATCAATGATGACATTACTGAAATCTCTGTTAGTATCAAGATTACTAAACATAAGTTAAAGTAATTTTAAACATATACCACCAAAAAAATTTTACCGTTGTTCTCAAAAATTTCCATAGAATGCCTTTGTATAACCATTTTCCATGTTCCATGTCAATCTACCCTTAGTTGTGAAGATAGTGACTCAGTTACAAAGATTTTAACAAATTTTTCTGTATCTACACTATATATGGAAGGTTTTATTGGATCGTATTTTATCAAGTAAAAATGCAGCAATATCCTTAAATGTTATATATATATATCGAATAATTATATTTTTCTTATTTTGAAATGTAATAGATTTTGCATTAAAAATGAATTCGGAGATAATATATACTTTTTTATGACCATTTATTTCTTGAATATTGAATATTAATACAAATTTTTATAAATAAATACAACATATAATATTTAATATATTAACTTCTTATTTCACACCTATTAAGTGATGCGTTTGTATAATCACAATTACTTTTTAATTCACACATGCTAAAAATTCCCATTTCTATGCTTGTTGCGGGATCTGAGCCTACTAAATGATTTCCTCGTTTTTACTCTTTGAATCATTTTAAAACTGAACCAATTTATGTGATGAGTTGCCCTATTACCAAATTTTACGAAATAGTTCCATAAACGAGTCATAAATCATGAAAGTAATTGCAACATCTAGACAGACACGTCCCAAACGCGGTACTGTTCCCTTATAGAATGCAGTTACACCTTCGTTTTTCAACATTTGCATAGCACAATCCGCCGTTGATTTATATTTTGAAGCTTCAAGGCCTTGCATACGTGTTTTTATTACATCCAGAGGCGTGTTGCCGAAAACTGAAGCAGCACCAGCAATAGCACCAAATACACCAACGATCAATTTAGGAATGCTCTTTTTAGGATCATCGCCCTTATACCAATCTCTAAAGGTTTCCATAGTGAAGAAGCGTATAGCTTGATTTGAGCCTTGCTTAAGTATTGTAGCTGTAAGACCTTTATAAATGCCACCGATTCCTTTTTATTAAATATCAAATGAAATATAAAATATATACACATTAGAATTATTCCTTTCTATAGGAAATATTGTAAATTTACCTTCAGTACGTATAATGGTGCCGACGCCATGCACAAATCCCTTGTATTGTGGTTTCGCACTACGATGATCGTTTATAAATTTCACTTTTATAGTTTCCATTGGCGTAACGGCAACAATAGCTTCGCAAACACCTGCTCCTAAACCTGCTAAAAGTTTCCCTTGATTGCTAAGTTGTCCGTTCTCATTAACCATAATTGAACGCAGAAATTCAAAAGATCCAAATCTAAAATTTCAAAATTAAAATTGTGTTCTAAAAGTATTGAGTTTGAAATTTTTATATTACCTACAAGCAGACTTTGGTATACTACCGTATAGCAGTACGCTCAAACCTCGATATAATCCTAAGAAACCCCGTTTCTGAACTGTTTTTTTAACGCAATCGACCATGCCCTCATATTTTTTTTTATCACCTGAAATTCATATTATTCTTATTATGAAGGTTTTTCTATTTATAAATACAAAAATAGGTCATTAGAAAATTGAATTATTTTAAACACCTTTCTCATCTAATTGCAAGTGTGTTTTCACATATTCAGTCGGATAAGTTATGCAAACCTCAATGCCACCAGTTATAGCACCAGCAACAATACCTTTCAAACCGTTCGAACCACCACCAACTGCAGCAGCCGCACTTGTATTTGTCATCCATGGCCGAGTACTAAATGGATTTTTAAATCCACTGGAAGGATCCATCGTTTTAAGAGGTTATTAGCATATATCTAAAATATCACTATTTTTATTTTATTTTTAAGTTTACAGTAGAAAAAATTAACGGAAAGGAAGACAGGCTTGGATCGAAGCTTAGGTCCTTGCTAAAGCATATGTCATATGTACAGTTTTCAGGCAGGAATCTGCTGAGAATTGTGTTGTAGGGCGAACGTATTCTTGAATATCAATCATTATACCAATGGTTAAATCGAGCAGTGATCAGTCTTTCTAATTCTATATATTATTATGTAATGTCGTTTATGACTAAATGGCAACCTATCAAATCACAAATTTGTGACTCTTCAATTTTTAATTTGTAGTTAGAAGGTATCATAAATTGACCTATAAAAATGAACATGGGAAACATTTTATTAGTGGAAGGTGGGAATATTTATTATGTTTGTTTTTTACCACAGAGTTTGTTATTATTTTTTATAAAACTATTTATAATAGAATAAAAGAGATAATGTTTTGATAAAGTGATCATTTAAGATCACTATTAATAGTGATCTATCCAATCAAACCAAATTTCTATTAAATCTTCTCCACTGATTGTTCTTCTCTTTTCTAAGCTGCAAAAGTTATTAATTTAAATTCTATGAATTCTATAGAAAAGAACGGATGGTTAAAAATGACACATTGTTAAGCACTACCTTCAAGTGTATGGGTTGACGATCTAAATTTTGATCGATTTTTTCTGTTGCCTAATATTAACATTAAAAGCAAATACAATTTTAAAATTGTCTTTGATTTAACAGTTGGAAAAGAAATGTTCTCAATAGTGACTATGCTGCAATAGTGACTTCGAAATGATCTAATAGTAGTGACTGGTATGGAATGTTAACGCATTACGGATTGTGAGCTTTAAGCTCCAATTTCACAATGTGAAGTGACAGACCATAACTTTATTTACATTGCATTGAGGAGATAGATGGTACTCCCAGAATTTAAGACGATTGTATTTATATAACACGATATTTATAATGACACGCTGCAAATGCAAAAAATTTCGAGTGCGAATAAATTTAAACTGAGTGACAGATAATGTAAATGGATGCGGTAAAAATAATATATAACATCATCCAATATAAATAAAATAATTGGAAAAATTATTCTTTTTTAGAATAGCATTGATGTTACATAAGTTATTCATATCCTTTATGAACAACAACAGTGTATTTAAGGAATTTACTAAAGGTCTTGTGTTTTAGTTTTAGTACAGTAATTTTAGGAGGTTCACTCACCTATTTAGTTGCCGGATTTGGACCAATAGCAGCTGCTGGAACAGCTATTGATTTTGTTTTCAGTTTAGAAGAAGCTAATGTCGGCTTTTAAGTTGAAACTGCAGAATTTCGCACTACTAATTTATTGATAACAACAGGCTATTCCGTTGAAGTAACTAAGAATTCTGTTTTAGTAGACGCTAATGTTATTGCTGTTGTGGTCGCTATTGCTGTACACAATAACAATATCGCTGGATTTTCAGCTGTTTTTGTGTTGTTGTTATATTTATCATATATAGAACCATGCTATGACAAAACCTTTAATATTTTAGCATACAATTTTTCCAATCTCCTGCATTGGATCCTTTCAATTACCTTTGGAATTGCGCCTATAACGTAAGCGACTGTAAGCGACACGGCATCTCTTTTTTGTAAAAAAAGACTTTGGTATCGTTTTCCATCTGCTTTTTAGAAGCAGGAGCTTTATCAAATAATAACGACTGAGATGATGCATTCCAAACATGTTATTAACAACCAAATACATGGTTTTCACGTAAATCCTGTTATTTCCACCTCTCTTTTTCCTTATTAGGACTTTTCTTTTAACACTTTGGTTTTATAAACAAAATTCACAAATGTAGAATGAAACTAATATATAACTTAACAGTTTACAAGTTTTCAATTTTATTTAACTAAGCATTTTAAGTGCCTGCGAATAATTGTCAAATTCACTTAATTAATAATTTTAATTTTTCATATATATTTTCTTTTTATTGTTAAACACGATATTTAATTTGGTTAAAGATTTGAGTATTTGAAGTATCAGTCCTTTTCAAACTGTTAAAAGTAAAACATATAATTTCAAACTGTAGTCATACAAATTTTGAATTGGCAGTGACGTTTCTTTAAATATGATATTGACAGAAGTATACACATATAAATAATTTCAAATACGTTTCAATAATACTTCAAAACATTTTAAATATTTTAATTTAGAAAGTAAATATGTTTATAATTTTTTTTAAATAAAGTTTATTTCAAACTGTGTTGTGTTATAAAAATTGTACGAATTTCGCTTTTATTTTAGTTTATAAGTTCAATAACCCCACGAATACCCATTAAATGAACAATCGGATTATTTCAAAAAATAAAAAATAATTCAAAAAATTTTATTGAATTAAAGGAACTTCTACCATATCTCCCGGATAAATATCAGTGTAACTTAAAATTAAGATGACAAAATGTTTCTTCTCTGTTTGGCTATTTGGCCGACATTTATGAACATTATTGGCTAGATCAACAAAAAGGTGGTAACTTTTAGAAATATTTATTACATTTTAAGAAACCCAAAAAATTAAATGTAGCTAAAAAAATAGTTTGAAAGCAAAATTAGATGAAAATGCGATCCAAGGATGATAAGAAAAATTTTATGCCTTAAGAATTTATACAATGGTTCTGGTAACAACATCATTATTCCATGAAACTGGCAACAAGCAAGGTTACTATCATGTTTGCAAATGACAGAAACAGATAAAAATTAATCTTAAAGATAACAGAAAAAAAAATCTTCTCTACGCATATTAAAAGTACCTTCACATTAATCCGTCATTTTTGTAGTGTTGTTTGGCTTAAACAAATAATTTAGATAAAGACATCCTAAAGTGAATTTTGAGTAATTAAATGGCAATCCGATAAAATGTTATATAGTATAATCCATTAAAAAAAATTAGATATTTTAAAAATGACAGATTAATATTAAAAAGTATTAACTCTTTTTTTAGGTTAAAATATTCAATTAACATCAAGAAAGACTTTTCGCCAACATATAGATATTTTGCATCAATTGAACGATGTAAGTGTCACTATTATTTTATTTAATAGCAGGCATTAAACGTTATTAAGCAAATTATCATACATAACAAAAGCTTCTTAATGCTTTGGAAAAGACAAAAGTATTATTTATTTTCAAATACGTAGCTTAGGATATGGTTGAGAAAAGAAAGAGTGAAAGGTGAGAAAATTGTTTGGGAACAAAGGTAAATTAAGTATGGGTGGGATTTTAACTGACTAACTTGGGTCCCGGCGGAAAAACCTAACTACTTCAATACAACGGAGCTAACGATCAATTGGACTTAAGTTGGTGTGTGCATTAGGACATGAAAACAGATGGGCGATATTATTGGGGGTAGAGCTACAGTTAGCTTAAAACTTGGAAATTAACGCATGTATGCGTGACAAGTAAATTTTTAGCATATGTGACTATATTCTTAACTCAATTGGGATAGAACAGTTTTTGCTGGACACCTATTATAAACATTGTTGCTATGCAATCGTAGTCTTTAAGAGAAAACTGTATCTTTACGCACAAAAATGGTCAACATTTTGTCGAGAGCGATACCCTAGATTTTTTGCTTTAATGTTGGTGGGGATTCTGAATTTACCGACTCCAATGGACGGAGCTACATTTCATAGCCATAAGTCAATTTTCAAAGGCTGTTTACCATTCCTAATATGACTTTACTAACAGGTACGTATTTGGAAGAGTCTAAAATGAGTATAAAAGAAACAGTTACGTGAAACCCGATGAAACCCAAAAAAGTGAAGAAAAGAATCTGGCACCTTTTATATTATTTCACTAGGAATAATATATTAAATCCTTGATTAAAATTCAAATATGCTTGTAGAAGGCTTTACTTTTTCAATGAATAATTATAATTTTTATGTGAATAAGAACCACATAAAAGTTCTGGAATAGTTACTCATGCACAGATAATACACTGAGTTTAATAATGTATTGATGCATGTATTTGTTAGAATCTTTGTTTACCCAATACAAGATAACGATCTAATCCTATTGGTAAAACGTGATGAATTTTAAAGATTTTTTTTTAAGAATTTTTAAATTTGTTCTGATCTCACTAAATAAAAAAAGTCAACTTCACGTATCAATTGTGTCTGAATTATACAAACCTAAAGTTGTTTAGATTGAAATTTTAAAAATTTAGAAAATCTTTTCACTAATGTTCTAAACTATGAGTTTTTAAGCCCGCCGATATAGTATTAAAAAACTATTTAAAAAAAACTTTTCATAAAAATATGTCACACTTTTAAGAACTAAATTGTTTTTTTTTTTAAATTTATAAGATTCCATATAAAAAATCTTAAAATGTAATCAAAGTTCTTTAGGCGTTGAGTAATGCAAAATATCGTTTATATATTTTATAAAACAACTTTACCATTTGAACCATTTGTTTTTATATTATATTATATTATTTTTTTTTCACTATTAATTTTTTTATATAAGTATTATTACTCAATGGGCTTCCTTGAGGTTATTACTGTTAGAGATTCAGAATATATTGCTTATTTAAAAAGTGTAATATGGAATTTGTTCAATTTATATTAACCATCATTAATACTTAACCATTCCGTACCAATATGTTATTTAGTTTAGTACTGATAGAGATCCATGATCCCTGATATACTTTAAGTGAAAATATTAGTAGTAAAAAGAAATCCATTATTTTCCCAATAAATGGCTTTAGTTATCTGTATCCTGCGTTATATAAGACCAAATGGATTACGCTAAATGCTGTTAGAATGATGAGATTTCGTTTAAAAAAAAAAAGGTAAATTTTTACAAGTTTGGTTGTAATTTGACTTAATTTTATTTTAGCTTCCATAAAAAGTGGACACTAACAAAGAGAAAATACGCCATATTTTACAGTTTTTTTTCTTTGATATGCATTCATCTTATAGTCCACTAATTGATTAATACCTGTTCCTATCCATGGCTAACAATTTTTCTGGTGAAAAATTTGCTTCAAGAGTGGTTTGTGAAAATGGTCTTGTTTTTTTGTCAATAGGGACGAGAAAGGCAAAATAAAGCGGTCCTTAATTGACTTAAAAAGGATCATTCTAACTATGGTAAATAAGTCTTTAATATTATGCAAAAATAAAGGATTTATTTTTACTACACTTATTATAATATGAAATCCTTTCAATTAGCTTCAATTAACCATTTTATACTAAAATGTACCTAGATAGGTATATGTTCTAGTTGTATGGGAATATTTTTATTAATGTAGTCCTAATTGAATCATTTTATTTAGTTCGATATAATACTGATATAAACTATTGAGACGTGATTATTCTATCATTTCAGTTTGTGTGACTTAATAGATACTTCTAAAGTTTCTTTGAAACGATTCTTCTTCTTTGTTTAATATTTACATACTATTATTACACAACAATGACAGTATAGTATAGTATATTTTCTATATTTAAATGATGATATTTTGTTTTATATATTTATATTTATATTATATCGTTATTATATTGTTATAGAACTCAAATTATTTGTTCTAATTTTAAATACGAATATTCGAATATATTCGTAGAATACTTCGAATATCAATTATTCGATTAATATTAATTATAATAGTATTAATACATTTTCCAAAGATATGTTTTCCTTATCAAACTTACCAATATTAAAGTTTGTTTTTTACGTTGTAGAATTTTTCTTCAATTGCTCTAAACTTTTATTACATAAAAATAAGTAGATATATATGTTGGCTATAAGTTAATTCCTGGAGATTTACTCTCTTCCGTTGTTATTAGAAATTTTTGTAGTTGAATTCGTTGCTATACAAGGTCATTTATTTTCCAAGGAAGACTCACTACTTTCACTTTTTAGCCGGCTTTTTGATAAATCAATATTATGTAATAATGACCAAGTTAAAAACTGAAAAACTTTTTGTTGTTATTGTAATAACTTTAGTGGGTTCTAGTTACACATTTCTTCTCCACTTTATAAATACACAGTTTCACTTGCTCTGGAAATTATTCCGTAACAGTTGCAAAAAGCCTTACTTTACCACTTGCACTAATACTCAATATTATTTCTTATAATTATATGCATTTTTTATTTAAAAATAAAAATTAGCGTTTATAAGGTATCGAGAGCCGCGGATTTGTTTAGCCGGCGTCAATGCGTGACTCATACCAACATTTGGTAAAATGTCAGGTTTGGTAATAAATTTTGAAATGCGCATGGTCAAGTCTCATACCAAGTTGGTCGGTCGGGTTGGGTTGCTTTTTATATAATTTCCTAATTTCGTTGCTCATTGTTATTGTTATTGTTGTAAGCATTAAAACATAATTTCATATGGTATTAATTTTTATTACGATGGAAAAATGTTTATTAATTATTAATTTAAATGGCTTATAACAATAAATGCATATATTGTAGCATATCGTGCAAAAAAAAATGACTTAAAGTTCAACTTCAATTATTTGGAAAATTCTTTAAAATAGTGTAATATAATTTTTATCAAAAAAAAGTAATTAATTGGATGTCAAAAATTTAAATTAATTAAACATTGTTATTTAATAACAATTTCTCTAAGATATTCTAAGATATTTATTACTTTTGTTTTGCCATGGAACGATTTTAATTGATGCTTAGTGCTCAGTCAATAGATTGCAATTATAAGCAGCATTCGCTTGATGATGCATTCATGTCTTTAAACAGCTTTGTATACACGCACTGATTTAATGTCACCGATGGTAAGGGTCTGTAAAAGAGAGAAGGATTTTATTTTATATCAAGTCTAAATTTCTGTGCTTTACAAATACTTACAACAATCAATTCATCAGCGGTGAATTCACGTACGATGGTTGTGGGCTTATCGCCAGTTTGCTCTTGAATGAGCTTGTTACCATCCATGGTGATAACACTCTTGACTTTGCGTCCGTCAAGTGTTTCTTCATCGAATTCTTCACCCAACTTAAAGGTGATGGCTGATGTTTTGAATGTAGATGTGGTAGTGAAAGTATAGTTATCGCCGTCTTTAACCAACTCAACAGTTGGGTTGACGCTGTTACCCATTTTACGTAAAACCAAACCGACACCTGAAAAATAAATTTTATATATATATATAAGTAAAGTAATTAATACTTGTACATGTTTAATATTTATAATAAACCTTATTAGGTGACGCCACAAATTTTATATAAAAATATATTCATTTTATTGTCACATGCAGCAAACTGCGGTAAAGCGAAACCAAGCAACACTATTTTTAGCGCAATTGTGGTGAGGATCAAATGTCTTAATTGCACTTAAATGTTAACAGTAATTGAATTAAGACAAACGCTGGCCTTGCCCACAGGCTAAAGATCAGTCTGTTATTTTGTGCGGCCCTACCAGCTTCAACACAAATTTTGATTTATATTCCAATAATAAAATTAAGTAAAGCGGAAACAAAGCAAATATCACTGAGATTTTTTACACAAAAAAAAAAAAAAACATTAATCACGCTGTGGAGTGAACATAACAAACCAAATTTATTGGTTTTTCTAAATATGAAATATTCTTTAGATAGATGAATCCCAGTGGCAGTCGGTCTTAGAAAAAAAGGGTGTATTTACATAATATAAGGAGAAATTTTATTTTTTCTCAATAAAAATGACTGAGATAATGTGGATATATACAGTTATTTTCAGGAACAGGAAATGTCAGGAATATTTTATCTTCTTTTTGACCAAAACTTTGATTATAAATACCCTTTAAATAATATTAATATTTACAGATTAAAGCATATTTTTTATAATACACATATATAAGCCTGTAAATTCATCGGTAACTTTTTTGATTTTTAAAGAAGAGAATTTAAATAGTATTCTATTCTCTTCTGTAACTCCTTTCAGTTATAATAACTCGTTCGAAGGAGGGTACTCAAAAGTTAGGCCAGTACCTCCCTAGCTGGTGGATATTGTCAGTCAGGTATAGTCAGTGAGAAGGGTACTTGGCCTAACTTTTCAGGCCAGGTGTAGAATATTTGACATCTCGTAAAGTCACAAATCAAGTACATGGCTGATATATACTATTGAATGATTATTGTACGTGGTTTAAGTAACGATTAACTGGATATATGCATAACAAGTAACTGTTTAGTATTAACTACATCTTTTTCCTTAATTACTACACGCAGAAATTGTCATTTTTTTTGGGAAAGTTTTTGGCGGAGGTGTATTGATAACCAACATAGTTATCATATATTAGAAAAATGTAGTGCTTCAAGGAGAAATTAATAGTGTTCCATTTTTTTACATGTAACTTTTCTTTTTTGGTATTAACAGTATAATATTAACGATTACCTTTTTTGCATATTGTATTCATTAGACGAAACAGAATCCTGGTAACAAGTTACTAGGGCTCATAAAAGTAAGGTATCTGCGTACTCTTAAATTTTATCTATATTATATTTAGTCTAACTTAATGTCATTTTTATTTTCATTCCGACTTCATTACTACATAATAGTAACAATGACAAGAGTTTTAAAGACTTTGGAATATAGAAATAAAATAAATACCGCATTCCATTTTAACTCACTAAATTTGATTTTGGCAAAAAAAAATTTTTCTAGTTCTTTTTTAGTTATATTAAAAGTCATTTTCTTTTAGCTACATTTATAGTTACCTATATTTTACTATTATATTTCCATTTTATATTTTATCATATGTAGAGTTATTCCCAGATGTACGGCTACTCCTAAAGTAGCCTTCACCGTGTCCAGGTGTTGCATTAGGCTATACACCGTGGGCATGGGTCGATAACCATGTAAGTGGTTATGGAGCCATGAAGTGACAAAGTTTTAATTAATAGATAACTGGGGGGCTTGATTACTAAAGAATACAAATTCAGATCGGTTTCTGTCATCAACTATCTTTTAAAACCATAGATAGATAAATATTACTCCTTTGCAAAAAATGGACATAACTTCTTGAAGCGTCAATTCATTTTAGTATAAAGTCTTTTATATATGTCATACCCTTTATTCTTAGTTTTAGCCACGAATATATATTATACTTTTTTATTAACTTGCGAACAATTTCTCTATTTATTAAATATTAATAAATATACTATTCTTTGTATATTCGCGCTATATTTACCAATAAGTTTAAAAATTATTTTGTTATCAAAGATAACAATTTAAAAACCTTTAAAAAACTTTCCGCACATTTTTATCAAAGTTATAAAAAAAACCGAATGTTGAGGTCTAAATTAGGAATATATTTAGCTGAATTGGCTACATGTAACAGAAAGAAGATAACAAAATATATTTAACAAGTATGATTTAAAATTCATTGTGAGCTAGACGAAGACCCATAAAGACTACACTGCAACGCGCCAAGTTAATAGAAATAAACGAAACATCGACTGCAAAACATATAATGATTTTGGTGAACTGGAAGAACTTGAGCATATGACAGACAGAGTAAGAATCTGACCAAGATTATTTTGCTTCTACTATTATTAATATTATTATTAATAATTATTTTTATATTAATAACTATTTTAATATTAATTATTTTAATATTATTATTTAATTATATTATATTATAGCAAAGCTAAAACTTTATTTAAAAACTTTAATTCCTTATTAATTATTTTCAAGTGCTATTTCTAAAAATCAACTGTACTTAAAACTTGTGCTTGACAGCCAAACAGTGGTGAAATGCAACAAAGTAACTAAAATAAAATACAATTAGATACAATTGCATATACATATATAAGTACCTACATAAACGATTATAACAAATTATACAAAAGCGACCACTACAATTGCTATAGAAGATGTAGAGAAATTATAGAATTATATACTTGCTTGCATATACTCGTAGTCGTGCATGCATGCTTTAGGAATACTTTAGGAATGAGCCACTCATATTTTGTGAATGCCAGCCATGAAGATCCGCTTACCCTCAACACTTACCGCATATATTTCGAAAATAAAAAACACTCAGAAGAAAGATGAAATATTCATTTAAATGGAACCGACAATTTATTAAATAATTTAAATTGATCTTGCAGTCGCGTGATATGGTGGGATCCAGAATTTTATACAATGCCAAGCATACATGTAGGCACACATAGAATATATGTGCATCCGCTTCCCCACTTATCTTCATATTGAAATTATCTTTTGTGACAGTGAACGACAATTTTTTTTTCAAATCTATGGAATTCAACAATTCAATGCAGGCGAACCATTGTGAAACTTATTGCAGAGGTGGGAAATGTGCGCTTTAAATCAAATTTCATAAAGACAGATACTTTATAAAAACCAAAAAAAAAAAAAAAAACATACAGGCAAACATAGGTCGTAGCATATATACAGATATAGTATGTAATAAATGATTTTTTTAAGAAGGTTAAAGTGGTATCTTAATTGAGTTTAAAGAAATTTAATTACATTCAATTTATAAAATTGTTCGAACTATTTACGCATTCATTTCCATATTATTATCATTTTATAAGGTACATCACATATCCATGTTATTGTATTTCACATTGTATGTCATGTATGTATAAAAGAAAGTGCTTTGTTAAATATTTATATTTTATATGACATAATATTTCAATAGTTAATGGGAGTGACTCTTTGGAATATTCCATAACTTCTCATCTAAACTGTAATTTTTTGTTTAGTTATAATCTTTGCACTTATGCAGGTTTCAAGTATACTTGTATAAACACCCAAAACAAATAATTTCTTTCTGATACTGGGCTTTTGATAAGCGCAGTACAATACATCGTTTATATTGTATTATTTATTTTTAATTTTATTTATTTAAAAATTTGCTTAAAGTGATAAGGTTGATAAATTTGAAATTAAACGATTTGAAACTTTAGTTTTATATTTGATTACTTATCTGACTATACACACTAAAATTGTAAATATTTTTGTTAAAAATATATACCCATATATACGAATATACTTCATTATCAAAAAACAAAAATATTTAAAAACATCAAATATATAAATTATATATAAATTTATATATTAATATTAAATATTCCGAAATATCAGTAAAATGAAAACAAAAAATGCACTTGACAACATCTTACATATACTTAGGTAGGTTCAGAAATATATTGCAATCTGCAATCGTTGAGTCATATCATACCCCAAGTTTATGAGATGTTTTTTCATTTTTGGGCGTAGACAAGTACATTATTGAGGATATCAGAAAGAATATTTCAAATTTTCCAATCATTCTTAAAATATTAATTTAATTTTTCTTAAAAAAAAAAGTCTTCTTTTAGTAGATACTTTTTTTAGTCAGTATAACAGTTGTAAACTAGCATTATTCCTTTATTAAATAGTGTTTGACAAATCATAATGTAGAGATCTATCTCCGCAATAGCCAAAGGTAAAATTTTATTGAAAAATAGTGTCAATTTATGTGGTCGTAACTTGATAGGAAGCAAACAAAGAATTTGCTCAGCCGTAGTTAATAACATAACTTCTATAAACTGACATTAGCTATTTAATAGACACGCTTAAATGATGATTTAAAAAACACTGTTTTTACGGTGCCAATCAACATTAAAAATTAACTATTTAGGAGTCATATGTATCACCAACTACATCTAAATCTGAACTAATCTGATGTTATAATAGAGAAATTTATGCAGATTGTATATGGATATACAAAATTAAAATAATAACCCTATTTATTAATAATTCATATATTTTTACCTAGCTAACATTTAATATCAAAATCCCATCGCTCTGTTATTGCGAACAATTGTGGAGGAGCTAAGTGAATGTAACAATCACCCAATGCGATTCTCAGGTACTTGAGGTTGAGAGCACTAGTTCTTTAGACCAAAGATTATGCTCCGATAAAATCACGACTGTTTGCAATAATAGTTCGATGATATTTTGTCAATTTGATGATGTTAAATGCTGGCTGGAATAATTTTCATTAAACTAATTACTTGATTACAGTTGTTAATATCAGATATATAGGTATTTAGAAATAAACATTATAATCGTATTCTCAATACATACAATTATTATAGTATGATATATATGATTATTATTTTTAATTGTAAATAATTCCAGTATGAATAATGTATATGTCTAAGTTTAATTGAAAAAGACATTTGTTTTATAACATACACAGTATAAATAATTAAATTTAACAAGAATCTACAGTCATCCAAATCTGGTCACACATTTCAGACGTTAAAATAACAATAAAAAATTATACATCATCACAGTCGTAAAATTTAATATGAAATTTGAAATACAAAACTTTGTTTACCGTAAAGTGATTAATGGAAGAAAATAAGAACCAACTGTTATTAATCTAAGGAATTTGCAAACTATATTTTTTATTAACAGTTGATATCATGAATGCCTAAAATTATGATTTGATTTTAAAAACCAGGAATTAATTTACTCATCGCTTAATTGGTTTGAGTGCATGTAAATTTAGACTTATGTATAGTCTTAACTCATGTATAGTCACAGATAGGTCAGTGGACCCAAATACGAGAGTTTAGTAGCCTCATAAATATAGCTAGAAGCAGAGAGCAGTACGCAGAAATCGTAAAAAAATTGTAATTATGTTACAAACAATATAGTTTTATGCAATATAGTTTTATGTTATATGATTACCAATATTCGAAATCGAATTGGCAAATAGAGAAGAATCTTCATTCTTGAAAGTTGTCATTAAAGAACTTCAGGGAACAGCAAAGAAAATTAATGCCATTAATTAAAGATAATGTAATAGTTTTTGTTGCTTGCCTAATAAATAAACTACAGAAATCGAACTATTATTATAAAATATATAATTATTATTATATCATCTAAGTTTTATCACAGACAAAAATAATGTATATTTTATCTTATTACCATATAAAGGTAACAAGAAATAAAGGTATTTATCACATAAAAGCAAAAAAAATTTTTTATACCACATAAAGAAGAAACATCAGGTCACACATTCCAGATTTTAGAGAGAGACAGAGAATAAGAAAATAATATGTCATCATAATTATATCCAAGTCATAAAATTTAATTTGAAATAGGAAGCTTTGTTTACCGTAAAGTAATTAAAGATAAAAATAACGAATTAATGTACAGAATTTATAAACAACTTTTTTTTTATTAATAGTTGATACCATAAGAGACTGACATTCACACCCTATCAGACCACACATTCCATTATATCTAATTTGAAATAGGAAACTTTGTTTACAGTATGTCTACGGAATTTGTATATGTTTTTATTAACAATTGAAAATAAATTATTTTATAGATTATAAAATAAGATTGTTCAAAATCTTACAAAATCCCATGATCCAAACTTTTGTTGCTTCAACCAAAATTACTTGAATGCATTGAATTACAATGAAACCTATGATTGTTAATAGGACCCAAGCTAAAATTATTGGTAAATTTCTGACTGTTTTTTTACAATAATTGCAGAGGTCTGCGGTCTTTAATCTCATATTTTATAAGCGATAAAAAATAAAAGTTATTATTAAATTTGCGTTATTTAAATTCAGTAATATTCAGTAAATCAACTTTTGTTGTTTAGTCATAAAAAACTATTGCAATTACTTTGATATTAGTTAGAATTAACGCATAAACTACAGCTATATATATTATCTTAATAGGAGTGAAGTTAAGAAACCACTAATCAATTTAAATTCAAAACTATTTTTAAAATTAAATTTACATTTACATTTATATATATTTATATTTATATTTATATTTATATTTATATTTATATTTATATTTATATTTATATTTATATTTATATTTATATTATATTATATTTATATTTATTATTTATATTTATATTTATATTTATATTATATATATTTATATTTTTATATTTATATATTTATATTTATGTTTATATTTATATTTATATTTATATTTATATTTATATTTATATTTATATTTATATTTATATTTATATTTATATTTATATCTATATCTATCTATCTATCTATCATATCTATCTATCTATCTAACATATCTAACATATCTATCTATCTATCATATCTATCTATCTATCATATCTATCTATCATATCTACCTATCATATGTATCTATCATATGTATCTATCATATCTATCTATCATATCTACCTATCATATGTATCTATCATATGTATCTATCATATCTATCTATCATATCTATCTATCAAATATGATACTTCTATCATATTTTACTTCTGAGACGGAGCATTAAAGCAGTTTTTTTTAAAAATAGATCTTATTGGGATTTGAGACCAGACTGTGTGAGAGTTTTTTTTTGGGTATGGATATAAAAATTTCATTTTATTCAATGAAATGCAGAAAAAAAATCGAAGTAAATTAGTGATATATTTAAGGAATTTGAATTTTTAAAAATACAACTTATGTATATCATATGTAATAAATTTTGTTTATATACATGACTGAACAAGTACGATTATTATTGGTATTATGTAAATGAAAAAACCCTAATTAGAATATATATATTGCTTGGTTAGTTATAAGTATAAAACATGTGAGTATATTAACATAATTTTCTTAAATATATAAAGTTGTTATGTGGGCTTAATAAAGCACTGCGGTAACTAATGTGCTACTAATGTATAAAAAAAAATCCATTAACATAAAAGAGAAAAGAAAAACCAAACTAAGTAATATTATATTACATAGCGCAACACAAGTTCTATAATAAAAGATACAAGAAAAAGTTCATTGAACATTTTGTATCTAGATATTTTGAAATAATAACTAGCAGTATTTATTACTATTAATGAAACGTTTTAAAATAATATTTAATTTAATTAAATATGATTTTTTATATTAATGAAATCTTTTCTCTAAAATGAAGGCAGAGTTACTATCGTTCTTTAATATTTCTTATGTATGATTTTAATTTTATCTTTAATTTCATTTATAACGACTTTGTACCCAATTCCAAAAGTCCACAAAATCATATATTCGTGTGAATATATTATTTATTTTTCGATAGCAATAAAAAGCCGGCTAAACACGTCATTCGCAAAATTTTAACAATTTGTATAAACAAATGAAATTTTGGCACATAATCAACAGAATTGGTGTAGGTGCAAAACACTTAATATCTACGAAAATGTCTACGACAGATATGAATGAGTGACTTGATACTTTATGGTTAATTAAGTAAACAGCGTTAAAAAAATATATTATATATTGTTATACAATATCGAAACATAATATATTGAAAGTTGGTTGCCGCGAGGAAAATTGCATGCAAATCATTTTTAATATTTATTCTGGTGCTGAGAAATATTTAATTGATAACAACTGCTATTAATTGCTTTTTATTGGGGTTGACTATTAATATCAAAAAAAAAACAATTATATATAAAATTGTGCATATACTATATATGATATAAAAAACATTTCTGCTTAGGTTAGTTACTAACAAAAAAATATATAAAAAAAATATCAGTTGAAATCGATGGCATAAAATTATAAAGTACAAAAGGTAATCTTCTTTTAATCGATATTTTTTTCCAATATAATGGCATTCAAACAGCTGCTATGAACCCAATCCCTCTACTATATCTCTTTTTTGGGGTATAATGTTTGCAATCTCATCATAAAAATACCTACTTGGAAACAGCAGAGTTTATAAATAATTCATGTATGATTATGTATCTAAAAATAAAAATTTTTTTTCAGGAAAGTATGTTTACCGCATGAGTTTATGAAACTCATTTTTTATCTCAATGGCATTATTAATAGGAAATTTGTCACATTTGTAGGGGATAAGATACAAAGGTGATATATCACCTACTGATGTCTCCTGAAAAGTGCACTCTTTAGTGCTGTTTATGTATTGATAGCATAATTGGAGCGTATTTTTTAAAAAATAAAAACAAAATGTCACTGTTAATAGGATCTGGAACAAAGTCATAAACCAAAATATATCTTGAAAGCTTGATGGTTGCAAATTATTTAAGATGCATATCAGATTCACCGTTAAAGATGGATACATGGAACAAATTAGTAAAAGAAGAAGAAAGAAGAAAGAGCTATTGTTTGTAGTGTGCTTGAGCAGCAAATATATGTAGATTAGTCTAACTTATAACAAAAAAGGTATAAACGAATGATTCAAATTATAACAAAAAAGGTATAAACGAATGATCAGGTGATTCAATTATAATTATAAGTAATAGAAAGATTTATTATTGATAAAATTGCACTTGATTTGTAACATATCAAAATTCTTATATATATTTTTCATTTGAGATTGCTTAGTTTAAAAATTAGGTACCGAAATGAGCATAACAATGTTTGTAAATTTTAATTAATAAAAGAATTTAAGTTTTTTTTAATGTAATTATTGTTAAAAATCTTAATCTGAAACACAATAGTCTACAGGGTCGACATTAATTTCTTCCATTTACTTCTTAAAGCAATTAAAATTTATTATATATTTTATTACTTACTGATGGTTTATGGATAATAAATATAATATAATATAAAAACTTATTTTTACTATTAAAAAGTATAAAAATCACGTACATGTCTATCATACAAAAGGTTATTTAAGACTTTTTAGTAGTGTAAATTATATATGGGACACATTATACGGTGCAATTATAAATAATCTATCGAAGCATGAAACCACAATAACACACATATATATATATTGATTTTAAAATATTGTAAAATTTTTTTATTATTACTTTTTTATTTTTCAATATTATTTTGTATTTTAATTGACGCAGAAAATTATACACTTTCGGTTACAGAAAAAAAGTGATATATATAATTACATATTTCATGACAAAGTATCTGTTAACGTGTATTTACATGCAATATTGATTTTCTAATGCATGTCATTAAATAAAAAAAATATGTTTTTTGTTTTTAAATGTGAGCTTTGAATCAGACTTTTTCTATAAGTTCTGCTAAACCATTATAAATTACCATAAATTCATAATAGATTTGCAGTACTAGACACTGGGTGTTGTTATGTTTACATTAAGTAGACAAAATTGTAACTATTCATTCATAAATAGATAATTACAATTCGACTTATAATAATTAAGTAATAACAAATTCCAAAATTAAAATGCATTACCAGTATTAGTAGTAGTAAAAAACAAGCGAAGTAATACTTCGCTCCATTTCAAAGTAAATGGAACTTTTTAAAAATAGGTATTAATAGTGAAGCCATTTATTAGCAATTATAAATATCGGTAATGTAGAGATCTCATTAATAAGCCGTTAAAGTTTCACGATCATCCTTCACGTGCTTTAAAGTTTCGTCACATCCTTTTAAATGGCATATACTTTCATTTTTTTTTGTTCATAGAAGTCATCGGTAAAGAAAGTGCTTTACCATAGATAAGACAATACAATAATATTATTGTATTGTAATATTTGTTAATATATTAACAGCGCAAAAAAAACTTTGAAATAAATTTTGAATGTACATATATACATGTAGTTAATAGCACAATATATTAAAGTAATAAAAATGACATTGAAAATGGTATCAAGTTCAAAGAAAGTTAATCAAATTAATTAAAACTAAAACTAAATTTAAAATAATTGTATAAATAAGCACAAAATTTAGTGCTAAAAGTGCCTTTATTTCTTTTCACTTCTTTTATGTAATACAGTGCACCGAAAAAAATCCGATATAGCGAATCTTCTAAATAATGAACGATCAAATACTTATAAATATTAAATATACCAAAACTGTTCGCTCTAAATAGCCAATGTTGCATATAAAATGCATTTGCAATAACGAAAGACCCTGATATTATATTTTTTGTTTTACTGAGTCTCTACTGTATATAATATAATATTAAATTAAAAATAATAAAGTTATGTTATTTCATTTAATTTATTTACTGCCATTTATGCGGGCGCAGGCACACATATGTATATACAATAATACCACCAACAATAGGAAAAAAAATAAATGGCGTTAAAATTGCTTAAATTTAGTTATAAAAACTTCAACATCATTTATTAAATTAATTAAATCAAAATGGTTCTCATTACAAAATGAAGTTGTAGATATTATTAAGCTTGAATGAAAAATAATTGTAAAAAAAATCTTTTTTTGAAGTGAAGGAGTGTGCTTCACTCAAGCATATAGTCAAAGAATCAATGCTTATCTTAAATATAAACTTTGTGACAGCAAACAAAAACAACAACTTGTTGACAAGGTGCCAAAAAAGCATAAATATAGGATATATAAGAAAAAAAAACAGCCTATTTACTAGTTAACTGCACTAAAAAATATATAAAGATAAAAATTTATAAAGAAGCTCTATAGCAAACGGTTATTTTAACATATTCCAATATTAAAAAGTGCTAGCCAACAGCAGTAAAAATGAATAAATTTATCAGAATTATTTATATAATTCAATTATTCTACAGCTGGTTTATGATTTCGTTCTAATATACAGTGTTGTGCATAACAAAAGCAACCAAAATTTGCCCATCAAATAAATAAGTTTTTTGTCTACTTTTTACTTTTCATTCAAAAACTTAAATACAGAGTTTTATTTGTTATTGTATTAGCTATTATAAAAAAACAACAAAATCTACAATTCTTCATAACGGGTTAATTAATTCACACAAATAATAAAATATTGCGAAATGCGGCTGTGCAAAACAATAGCAACTGAGACAAGATCAATGATAGATCTATGACCAAAGTGCATTCTAGCAAGATATTTTTTTGATTTTTTGCATTTTTATGCTGTGATTTATGTTTTTAAGCGAATTAGAACATAAACACAGAATAGTTCAATATTAAATCAGGTAATGGAAGTACGTTTTTATCATGACTCGTGACACGTATACTTTGAAGTTTAAAAAAGCAAGAATTGAAAAATATTTAAATGGCAGTGCTTAAATGAAATAGCCAAAATATTTAAAATTAATTAGTTTATTGTTTCGCAGCTTATAAAAAAATATAATTTGACAAAATACCGTTAAAACTGTTTATTTGAGTGAAGCCTCTCTTAAGATTACTTGTAGAATTGATCGAAACATAATAAGAATTACAAAAAAAACAACCATTCGTGTCGTTGAAAAAGGTCGTAGCCGAGCTTAAACAAGGTGTTGACTCTAGTACTGTACGCAGGCTTACTCTCGAAGCCGGTTTCAAAAGTTACAGACCAGTCAAAAAAACCAATGTTGACTAAAAAGCATTAGCAAAAGAGGCAGATTTTTGTTTTGCTTTTTAATTAATATTAATATACTTCATTTAGATCAAATTTCACGTGGAATCACTTAAATTGAAGTCTTACTAAATGGAAAATAATTTTTTTCAGCAATAAATCAAAATTTAACATCTTTAATTCTGATGGGATGTGCACAGTACGTCGCGAAAAAGAAAAACGTTTGTATTCGCGTAACTGCCAAGCGACTGTGAAGCATGGGCGTGGGTCAGTAATAATTTGAGCGTTCTTTTCAGGATTTAGACTAAGATCTTTTCATGAAATTCATCAAATAATAGCCCAACATGTGTACAAAAAAATTTTAGAAAGCCATATGGTACCCCATGGCGGATGAGAAATGTCACTCCGACGGGTATATCAGTACGATAACGACCCAAAACACACCATAAAGCTGATAAGAGAATGGATTTTGAAAAATGGAATTCCAATTTTAGATTAGCCAGCCCAAACACCTGATTTTAATTCAATTGAGAACATTTTGGTATTCTCAAACGTCGCTTTGGGGGTCGAAAAGTTTCCAAATGTTTGAGGTCATGAAAGATGAATGGTGTAAAATTCCAATTATTTTTTACTAACAATTTAATATCACCTATGACCCGAAGAAGTGCCCAAGTAATAAAAAGCAAAGGACTTAATACAAAATTTAGAAAAATAATACATAAATTTAATATAATAAATAAAGTTGCTATTGTTATGCACAGCCGCATTTCGCAATATCTCATTATTTTTGTGAATTATTTAACCCGTTATTTAGAATTGTAGATTTTGTTGTTTTTTTATAATAGCTAATACAATAACAAATAAAACTCTGTATTTAAGTTTTTGAATGAAAAGTAAAAAGTAGACAAAAAACTTATTTATTTGATGGGCAAATTTTGGTTGCTTTTGTTATGCACAACACTGTATATATAACAGAATACAGTGAATTTGTTAATAAAACTTTCATAATAAATTAACAAAACACCAGAAAAATTTGCGAACATAAAAGTCAAGTATGAGTCAGTTGGTTAAGAAGCGCTGACTCTGAGCTTCAAATTTGGCAGGGCATGAGTTCGATTCCAGGTACTTGCAGTCTCAATTAATTATTTACGTATAATTAAACACAAGAATTATTTTCAGGACCACTGATGACACGGGTATTTGGCAATACTCGAAACAGCTGTATGGTCAGCCAAAAATTCAATTAATTAAAATAATATAAAATGAATTTTTACATAATTTATTTTATATCTTTATATCATTTTTATATAAAAAACATTTGGATATTGTACAAATGATATAAAATTTTTTTTTTAAAATAAAGAATCGATCGATTTCAAGAAGCTTTTGATATTAAGCTGCTTAATAATTTTTATATTCACTACAAATTGTTAATAACTTTAACATAAGTTGCAAATTTACCCGCGGACTTAGAACTAAAGGAACTAAAATATTTTGACTTCCATCATCTATGCGGCAAACTATGCTAATATTATATATTATAAGATATTTAGATGTGGACCTTATATTCCCATATAAACTATCCTTTAATGGAAAAGTTTTTTGTTAATTACTAGTCCAACTGTTTTCAACAATTTTTCAATAACTAAAATTAGTTTTTATATTAAATAACTCAGGCTGATACATAGCCAATAGCCTCACCTCTGTTATCCTTCACACAGAAGCTTTAACACGTGTTCCACATAATTTACTTTAAAAGTGACGAAAGTAGTGCACATAAAAAAATACATTGAACTTTGCGAATTCCAATCTTTAGTGAAGCAAACTAAAACACCAACAACAACAACTACAATTCTGGAAAAAACGAAGATGTAACAATTTCCCTCATTTAAGAGCTACACTCTGCCAAGATGTGGAACTGTATTTTTCAATGCCAAGCTTATTTGTTTTTGTAATTTTTACTAAAACCGGTTGAAGCTTAATATGCGAGTTACTGTACCATTTTCTATGCAGATGAACATAAAATAAGAACCGTAAAAAAAAAAATAATTACTCACATTACACGCCAAATTTTTCACATTTTTTGAATTTTTGCAAATTATCCTTACGTAGTTTATATTGATTTTTATTTCACTTTAAATTTTGATTTGATTCTTATTCGCTTTTGGTCAATATATTTGCCGGCCGCTTTTTTGACAATATAGTGCAGTATTTGTTGTTTTGCATTGCATATGATTCAACTTACCCAATTCCTTCATGTACTCATCGAAGTTATCGCTCTTGTCGAGTTTATATTTCTTTCCTTCCCAGCATGCCATTTTTAATTAGTTTTTTTTTTTTGAAAATTTAAGGTTTAAATTTAATTAAATTTATTCAAACGCAAACCACGCTTAATGAGCAAAGAACTCAATGAAAACAACTAGCGGCGGGCACCAATTGTGCCGCTTTTTATACCAAAAATAAGGCAGAAATAAAAACAACAAAGCTTGCATAGATAAATGAATGTGCGAATAGTGTTGCCAACTTAGAATATATAATGTGATGTGCTTTTGTACTTTTAAACTGTGTAATAAATATTTGTGTAATGTTATATATAAATTCTACTACAGACGATCCAAATACTTGATAATACAGTACATAAAGGTGTGTAATGTATATACTTTTGTACTTTTAAACTGTGTAATATTTATTTGTGTGATATACAATTATCGAATGTTCATGTATTTCTTTTTATATTTCTTTTGAACTGTGGTAACTGATATGTCTGCTTCGTATTAAGTCTATTCCACGGGCTAGTCGTAGTAAAACTTAAGTATAATACGAGTAAAGTACAAAATGAGAGCGTAACACAAATAAAATGCCAAATTACGCTCTTTACACAGATGTTCATGAAACAGGTTTATATAAAATCTGGTGAAAACACCAGTGCCGCACAAGTAAACAACACAAAAATTTAAATTCAAGCCGTAACAGCTGATTGAACACCACACAAATTTTAATTGAAATAAAATGTATGAGTAAAGTCTGTGTAGCAATTTCAAATTTACGCTCTCTCTCAGGGATGTTACGCTCTCTCAAATGCTCTTATTTCTTCGAAAATTAGCTGATGCAACGTACAGAGTCTGTACTATAAATCTAATAAAGTTATGTATATATTAATTTATCGATTGTTCATACATTTCTTTTTATATATTTTTTTGAACTGTGGTAACAGCTATGTCGGATTCGTATTATGTGATTATTGCTGATAAAATGGACTTCTTTTTAAAATAAAATCATGTATAATTCACAAATTATTTTATATTTAATTTATTTTATTCCATTTGCTGTGATAAAGTTCGGTAAAAATGGTATTTAAATGCACTTACACACTATGTTCGCTTAATTATCGATAACAAATTGCAAGAAGAAGAATAAAAATATTTTGATACCTAGTCAAGCATTTCAAGCAGAGTCGGTGTGTACACATAAAAATATATTTCACTGATACAATCAAAATACATGGTCATGCAGGTGGTCTGACCACCTAAAGTGGTCTTTAGGTGAGTTGAAATAATAGGAGTATTTATATGTACCACGCAACATATAAAATACACGGTCATGCACGAGTCTGAAGTGGTCTTTAGGTTGTTGAAATAATAGGAGTTGAAATCTTGAGTTGATATAATAAGAGTATTTATATGTACCCGGCAACATATAACATAAAGCTTAGTTATCGTGGACAAAGTTTAATAAATATTTATATATTGCTTGCATTTAAAATTTTTCATTTATATAACAACAACTTCACATTCGACGTGACTATGACTGTTTGCATAACATGGCACTTAGTAACCGTTAGTCATTTAAAATAAATCTTAAATATTTTTTTTGGAGCGCATATTTAAATATATAATTATAATACATGTATAATATATAAATATGTAAATAAGTTATATATGGAGCTGTAATATTTAAGCACCAATACTGCAATAATAGTTTTATTAATTGCACAATTATGAAAAGATCTCTTCACTTTTATGAATCATAGATTTTATAGGAATTCATTAATTTCCCATCGTCCGAAAATTTATAAGGTAGAAATTAAATCCTAAAAGAGCAATTTTTAACCAAAACAAACAAGCTTCCTTTTAAGTTTCCAACAAAATATATATTCAATACTTAAAAAAAAGTAATAATCGCCAACAAAAACTTAATTCCTGCTTAGATAACTAAAGTATAAACATATAGGAAAACAAAATATAATCCATTAGTAGAGCTACTGTTACAGTTCCATTGTTTTTATAGAGATATTTTGCAATTATTCCAAACATCACATTTTTCTATTTCTATCACATATTATACATATGATTTACATATGATTGATGGTCATATATGATATACAAATACATGATTTTTATTGAATATATAATTTGAGATTATTATATTGTAAATATTTTTTTCTTGAAAATTCTATAAAAAAAAAAAATATTTTTAAATAAATTTTGAATAAATATTTTTTTAGTTTGCAATTGAACTTTATTTTGCATCTGTTTTTAATCTGCATTGGTAACTCTAAACAATATAAATGCAAAAATGAACTAAGATAAATATCTTTATGTACATTAATGCACGTTTCATAAAATAGTGATTAGATAAATAACGAACGGTTTATCTTTAAAATTTCTTTGGACATTTAGTTACTTTAATTAGATCTTTTTATATTTAAAACTACGTCTGACGTGGGCTTTTGCAAATCCGTTGACGTTTTAATACATTGATAAAAATAATTTATTTATTAAAATTTTTTGTTGCTATATTAAAATAGAATCGAACTTTGTTATGAATGAAATAAATGTGCAAATTTTGGCAATATTACCAACGTGAGTCATTTTTTAAAGATTTCATTTGCAACGTTACAATTCTGCTAGTCTAGACGAAAGAAATGCAACCATGTACTTTCATTTTGCGATATGATAACGATGCCAAACTAAATAATAAAAAAATTGCAATGCTAAACTTATGAAATAATATTATTAATAATTACAAATTTTATTAAATACTATGCTCAGAAAATAACTTTTTTTTTAATATTATGATATGCGAATAATATTATATAATACAAAATATGTATATAGTATTAAATTTAAGTATATATACTTTGCTGCATCTATAGTGTTATAATCTAATCAACTTTAATTTATGATTACTATGGTATATGCATTTATTTTTGTATTTCATCCATTATAAATAACTACTTTGGATATCATTAAATTTAATACATATTTATTTGCTTTTGTCTGATTAATTAAACGTCTCTCCTCCGCTTTTTGTTACCGGCTTTATTTTTCATGATCGGTGCTGCCGTCGTTGCTGGTTCCTTATCAATGTGTGGCGTGATAAAAATTTGTCCATTGATCTTTGAACTTTTTACAGCGATTTTTTATTACTTAATAATGCAATAAAAATTGAACATAATTTATATAAAAACTTTATTCATTATTGTTATCTGCAAATGCATATTGAAATTCTAAAAATTGCCCGTAATTCACAATATACATACATATACATATGTATATATATCCAATATAAAATATATTTAATATATTTTATATCTGAAAAACAAATTAATTTTGTTGTCTTATCGGATTTAGTTTTGGTTTTTTGTGTGGTTTCTAATCGGCATTTCCAATTGATAGTTATAACTTCAATAAAACTTAATTGAATTATTGCTTGATAAGACCTTAGAGAATTATCTGTTATGGTAGATTTTATTTTAAAGATATACATTTTGTATATACAAATAGTATAATCAGTAAACGAAATCATCCAAATAAGTTTAGTCATTATTTAAAAGTAATCAATTTGAGTGCATAAATATCGGCTAAATATTATTGCAAGTTAGTGAAATAGGAATAATAATTATTCATATTCTTAAATTATATTAATTGGTCTGTTTCAGAAAGTCTTAGTCAGTCACTACTTATTTGAAACCGATTGTAACTGATATTTTTATATACATATGTATCTATTCACACAAGCGAACATCAGTTTTTTCTAAATTACACTGTCGCTTCATGGACACTGGATGCTTCATATTAACGGAAATTTTCTTTTTCTTATTTAGCACTACAGTTCAGTGTTAACCTTGACCTCCTTTAAAGAATATTGAGTAACGGGTGTTTTTTTCCTCCATCGGAAAAAGATCCCCTGCAAATCTGTGGATGAAATTGGTGTTTGGTAGCTAGAGAGTTTCCCCAAAATGTTTCATCCAAAAAACACGCATTGTATCGTTTAGTAGTCTTAATTAAGTCCTATATGTTAAAATGACATAGGCTATATGCAATTCAAACTGTCCTTACTAGAAATCAAAAGAAACCATATATAATTTGTATTACAAGAGATTCTTACCTCAATCGGCTTAAGCAGTTTTAGATCACGGAGATTTAAATATTAGTAATTTTTAGAGACAACAATTCAACAACTAATTTGTCTCAAACATAATATATTCTTGAAAAACAACCAAATATTATTGATTATTTCTATCGTCAGTAAGGAGACTGTCGGCCCTAATGTTATCAGTGATATCAGTAAAATGTTTTTATTATAATCACTCAAAATATTGTACATTATTAATAGATTGGTAGTGATTATCTGTACTGATTCCTCGAAGCAATCGTTTTTCGATCTACAATCGATTTAGATCAAGACACTTGATTGTTTGATTTTTAATATTACAGAGGTGCTCTATTGGCCGGCAAATCTTTTAGATAGATCAATTGAGGCTTTGAAGCTATTAGCACTGTTTTATGTGTTTAAATGATTTTATTATAGTTGCTCTATTTAAACTCTATTTAAGAATTAAATAAATTAAAAAAATTAAGGAACTCTATTTAAAATTTAAATATTTTTGTTACAGATCTACAAAGTGCCTCATTTTAATAATTTTATTGTTCATAAGCTGTTATTAACTTTGAAAATTTTAATTTATATCTTAATAAAATAAATTAATATATGCTGCATATTAATTTAAAAAAGCTTCATTAATTATACATTTTCAGTATATTTATTACTTTCTATTATTATTTTCTATTTATTATTAATTTCTACCCGGTAAGTAGAAAAATTTTCAGTTAATAATTATAAACAATTTTAAATGTGATAATTTTTTCTTGCCTAGAGTGACGCGACATTTGTAACAGTGACAAACAATAGAATTATATAAAGAAGTTTTTATCAAATCAGCAAATAATAATACATGGGTTATTATAAATTAATATTGCCATTATAAAATATCTACTTAAAAAAAAATTGCCACATTTTTAAACATTTTACTTACAACAAAGAATTGCTCAATTATATTTTAAATGCATTCCAATTCTTCTAATTTATTTAGAAGTACGTACTATATAAATCTTTCTCTGTATCAAATATTTTATATACAAAGATTATATACACTTCCTAACATAATCAATGGATTATCGGATCTATGCCTATGATGAAATTAAGCGTCTTTGACTGGAAACTAAATAAAACAAAAAATTCTTGTTCCATTTCAAGACCTCTTCTAGTTCTATATTTTAAGACTGCCTTGACAACCAGATGCGAGAGGCATCTAGTTTAGTTCTATTAATTTATAATACAATTTATTAAATAATTTTTCAGAACTTTAAAAATTTCCTTTCTAACAAATTTTCAAGCTTTATGAATAGCTTTAAGTCCCATGGTTTCTACAGAAATCAATAAAGGTGCAAGACTTGGGCGAGGTTAGATCATTTTAACTGATTATAAGCCACACAATATATGCGTGGTTTAAGATATATGGACACCAGTTAGAGTTAAACCAATATGACGTCTTTCTATAGTAAGCATTTTTGCAATTTTCAGAAGTGCTTGAAACGGCACTTCTAGTATTCTAATATTCCTAGGACAAGGCCATCAAACATCTAAAGCAAAAGTTTAAAGCATGTTTCTAAATCAGACTATAGTAGGATTTGACCCCAGACCCTATGTGCCTAAAACCATGTTTTATGGTCTTAAAGCTATCGTTATAAGACTTAAATGAATTACTTAGAATACAAAGTAAGCATAGCGTAAAACAAAGAATCAATTGATGCTGCTTTAATAAAATGTGATATTTCCTTATTCTGAAGGAAAAATAACTATATAAAATTTTTCGAGTTTTTAATTTTTTTGTGTTATAGGACAGGACACTAGAACTGTGAGATGTTAAGCGATCGTAGAATATCGCAACCAAAATTTTATTTAGTAAAACCAAAATAATTTAAATCAAATTATAGTTAAGGAGATAGTAAAAGTTTATTTAATCAATTTTTCATAATATAAATTTTTTATTTCAACTGAGGATATAATTATTCAAATATTTTTTTGTTTATAAATTATCATTTTTTAAATATAAAGCCCTATGATAAGAAATCTGTTTCAAATAGAAAACGTACAATACTGAGTAAATTTTTAAATTCAAAACATTTAATTTTTAATTAAACAATTTATTAATTTTCTTCAAAAGATTTAAATTATTTATCGGTTAGGTAAAAACTCGCATAAATGAATTTTGCTAAGCGTTTGCTTAGTTTGGACAAAACCCCTTCAAGTGGTATAAATGTCAAATGTATTCACAATAGAAAAAGGTTAATAAAAATTATATTTATTTTGTGCATTTTTAAAATCCTCTATTTAAACATGTTCCAATTATTAAAAAATAATTTTAATTAAATATTATATTACAAATGATATTCATATATATATGAAATTTATTTATTTATTATAATTAATTACAAAATATAAAATTTTATAACTAAGATACGAAAAACGTGCGCTAGCTGCCAAGGCTCATATATATAAAATAAATTTAGAACTTATACTGAAAACATTTTATTATGTCAATGCACATAAAATATATTATATTTTATATATACAATATATTTTTTTTATATAAATAATCTTGAAACCATATCATTTCATTGTAGTAGTATAAAGTTATCACAGCACAATTCCGTTAATCCGGAATAAAATTACAGTCAATTCAGATTATCGAGACATTCGGATTACGGGAGTCATATTAACAATCCAATGCATACAATGTTGTATGCGTTTATATATATATATGAATAATAATGATAAAGTAAATAAAAGAAGTAAAAAACAAAGCGTATAACCAAAGAAATAATACATGCGAGTATACATACACTTAACACATTGTTGTGATTTATATTGCTAGATTGTCGAACAGATATGTTAATAACATTTGATTCGAATTATCTAATAAGTGGCAGATCCGAACTATAAGACATATAATACATATTTTGCATTTTCTAATTTTGTCAGGATTAAAACAAGTTTGTTTTTAAACGTTTGCAATAATACGGTTTATATATTAAATAAGTAATAGAAATAACTGAAGTCTAAAATAAAGTATTATAATTATTTTTATTTTAATATTTATATTAAAAATAGTATAAGTCCATCATTGACTGTGTTTTATTTATATATACGGTACACGATATATTCAACCAATATTATTAACACATTAGATATATTTAATACGATTCATAAAGTTTATTCATTTAATTAGCTCAGAAATTAATTTAATGACTGATAAATAGACATAGTTTAATTAATCTCTAGATGTTATGAACATTTACACAAACTAAATATATCTTCAATTTTTATGAAACGAAGTGTATTAGTGTGCTACGTCATATTATAAGCAACTTGTAAAAAATTTAGTGCTTTCCCCTTTAAGCCGTTACATACTTTACTGACAAAACATAGGGCCTTTTTTGCAGTCGTTACTTTAAAATGATAATTATAAGTTAAGTACGATTTCGTTTTATAATAAAAGTAAATAAAATCACAGAACGAATTCATAAAAGACGGTCGGCAATATTGTTGAAAATCACATAGTCTCATTTGTTTGTTTTAATTTAAAACAGAGATTTTTATTTTAACCAATGTTCATTATATGACTAATGGTATGCTTAAGCCACTAATTTTGATGACAAAGGTCAATATTAAGAAGACTTAAGTTATGACTATTACATCGGCTCTTAGTTTTTTTTGAAATATTTTCAAATTTCTCATACATAACAGATACTTTATACAAATAATAGATATTACAACTTTTCCTTTCTATCGTAAAATATTTATTGCCCTAATATTTTATGTAAAAAATATAAATCAAAAACATATAGGAATTAACTTAAATTTAGTAACTTAATTGGGTTTTTGAACGAAATTCACTGAATATGAGCCCGTATTAGGATCCTGTTGCATTTTGAAGTTATTTGTTGAGAGACCAAATGGTTTCAATACCATATTGCCTAGATCCTTAAGCTTAGACAACATCTCTTCCTTCATACGTTCGTTGCGCTCTTGTATTAATGGTGGTAACCGCATCATACCTTCTATTGCTTCACGTTGACTACGATCTAATTCATTAACTTTTTTATAGTCTTCTAGTGCTTCATCAAGTTTATCCTCTAGTTCATATAGTTTACCACGTCTAAATAAATATATTTATGTATATGAAATATGACAATAATTTGAGAATTCTACCTTAAAATAGCGCGCACATATTCCGGCCACAATTTTATAGATGCTGTGCAATCATCAATTGCAGATTTTTTCGCATCTAATTTAATTTTTGCAGCAGCCCGATTACCATACAGTACAGCACGTTCTTTGGTATATGTTGTAGGACAAAGCTTTATTGCTTCGCTATAAACTTCCACGGCGCGCTCTGCATCACCATTTTTGAAGAACTCATTACCTTCTAATTTTAATTGATCAGCTTTTTCTTTGTTTTGTTGCAGTTCTTCGGCAGTCATATTATTCTCATTTTCTCGTAACATGTCTTCAAATCCTTCATTCATGTCATCATCACCAGCCTCTGCAACAGAACCATTGCCATCACTAAATTCTTTGTCATCGCCCTCTGCGACACTCGATAGGTGAAGCTCACTTTGTTGTTTGGTTAACTCATCAATTTCGGCTGTGTCATCCTGACTATTTGCTGCATAGTTTAAAGCATCTTCATATTCGTCATCACTCTTATCGAGCTGTATAACTCTTGGTTTATCCATAATTACACAAATTCCAATAATTATAAATTCTTAAAAAACTATTACTCTACGTATATTTTGTTGTTATTCATTTTGACAGTTGCCTAGAGATGGTAAATCTCACATTGCATTGAAGTGACAGTTATCGAAACTGTGGTGTGTGTTCGTAATGAGTAGTCACTTTTAAAATAACTTTTTTAATTGTGGCAAGTAATCTTAAAAAAATAATTAAACAGTAGTCCTATAATCAAAAATGATCGCTATGTAATATATATTACTTTATCAAATTAATTGCAAATAGCTAAATTAGATTAACGACATATTTTTTTTAAAGGGCATTTCGGCTAATCAAGCGTTTTGAATGAATGAATGAAGCGTTAGCTAGTAAAATCAGCTGAATGATGAATTTTTAAGTTATTGTGAAAACAAAAGAAAATCTGAAATATATATCAATATTATACCAAAATTCAGTGAAAATAGCAAAATTGTTAACATTTTGATAAATAACAAACAAGATAGAATGACTTGATTGTAAGTAGCATATGGAAAATATAATCTGCGCGGAAGAAGAAGTCGAAGAAGAAGTAGATGATATATTGAGCGATTTAAAAAGAAATGCATTGATCGTTTATTCTAAAAGTCAAGGTTTTAATCACATCTTACCGAAAAGCAGTAAATGACGCAATACATTTCAACCAAGTTAGACGACGGTCGATTTGCAAATGATGCCTGTAAACACAAACCAATTTGCTGTCTTGATTTCTAAAGCTGAAATATTTGTACAAGTAAATAAATATTTGTAGGATAAATATATATTAAATAGGATAATTTAAATATTTGTAGGATACTGAATTTATTGTAAATATTTTATTCCTTATATAGCATTTTTTCTCACGTTTTCTTGTGATATTTATTTTTCGTGAAAAATCAACTTACTAGAGAAGTGGGAATTACGCTAAATAAATTAAATCGGTGTGGTGATATGTATTTACTTTCATTAAGATTTTACAAAATTACCTTCATAAAATACACAATAAAATACACAATATGGTAAACATTTAAATTTAGATTTAAATTTTTTTTCATTTGAACGTAGTTAACATTGTTGAATTTCGTAACTAATTAATATCAAAAATTTTGTAAAAAGTTAAAAATTAATAACAAAAATTTTATGAAGTTAGTTATTATAAAAATTGCATCAGCAAATTTTGTAAAAAATTCTTCTTGTGTATTTTTACTTAATTTATATAACAATTTAAAAGATCATAATATATGTAATAACATAAATACAAAAATTTTTTTCTATTAGTTATCTTGTGTTCATTTTATTTTAAAGTAACGAATAAGTCTTACTGGTTAGTATATTAATTACTATATAAAAAAAATGTAGAAAAATAATTTTTGATACATGGCAACCATAACAAATTTTTAGTGTGGTTTTTTCAAAAGCAAAATAATGTCGCAAGCTGATGAATCAATCTTGAAAATAAATATAGAAAATTATATACTAGAGAAATATACTCCATTTAAATTACGGCAACCAAACTTTGAATTGATTTACTATGATGAGAAGGAAAAAGTCGTTGAGGTGAGAGAGTCCAATAAAAATTATTTGATATATGTACACATATTGCACATGGTTTTCAAACAGAAATTGTTACATTTGTATAATTTTAGCCCATTTCCGAACATCCTTTGCATGGTCAACAAAAATGTAAGCAATTAACATTTCCATTCGCGCGCAGTGGCTTATTTACCGCTGATATACGGAATATCAAGACATTGGTTAAAAAGTGTGAAGACCAAACGGTGAAAGAAGTTTTCGAACTTACACTAAATGTACGTATTTATACTCATATAATTACTATTAGATAAAATTACATTTAATACGATGTTATATCTTCAGCACAACAATAAAGTGGACTATCAGGCTGGGGATACCATTGCCATTGTGCCCAAAAACTCAAAACTTGATGTAATGCAAGCCATTATATTGATGGGCTTAGATGAAAACGCAAACAAGTATTGTAAATTTCGGCCCCTCTCCACAACTCAAAATAGCAAAGCTAAATTACCTTTGCACATACCAGAAGATAAGACTACACCACATGAAATTCTCACCGACTGCTTGAATTTGCGTGCAGTACCAACAAAGCAGTTTCTAAGCGTTCTAGCCAGTTGCTGCAGTTTTGCCGAAGAAGCTAATTTCCTTAATTGTTTATCTTCTAAAGAGGGCAACCACTTTTACAATGAGTTGATACTAGAAAAAGGCTTAAATTTCTTAGATATACTGTTATTGTGTACTTCATGTAAACCAACACTTTTAATGTTGATCGAGAATTTACCTCGTTTATTTCCACGTGCTTACAGCATTTCCAATAGCCCCAATGGACATGATAATGAAATTAAAATCGTATTTTCTGTGTTACAACATACACCAGGTGTTGCAACAAGTATGTTGAAAAGATTGGGAGCAGAAACTAGAGAATTCCCCAATGAGCCAAAAAGTGTGTTAATGTATTTTCGTAATACGAATAGGTTTAGATATACGCCTGAGGTCGCACATACCAGTCAACAAATACTGATAGGTATCGGTACGGGTTTAGCACCTTTCATTGGTTTTTTGGAGTATAAAAAGCAGTTGTACCTTGAAAACGAAAATGAAAAAAAATTAGGCAAAACATGGTTGTTTGTTGGTGCAAAAAGAATGGAAAGTGTGATCTATAGAAAAAAACTGAAGGAGTATGCAACTGAAAACATTTTAGATAGATACTTTGAGAGTTTATCACGCGAGAAAGATGCTCAGTATCATTATGTCCAGGACCAAATTAAAGCGAACGTTGATGAATTTGTAAAATTCTTGTTGCACCGCGACACAATTTTGTACATTTGTGCTGATGGTGCGCATATCTCAAAGTCCATCAAAGGAGCAATTACGGAGTGTTTAACTGAAAAGTTAGGAATAAGCAAAGATGAAGGAACTGAATTAATTAAAGATTATGAAAAACACGGCAAATATGTTGAGGATATATGGACGTAGCTGCAAACGCCCTTAAAAAAATAATATAAATTCGATTCCAAATAAAATGAGAGAACCAAATTAAAATTGCATTTCTTACAGAAATTGTATAAAAAAATGTTCCTCAAAGAGAAAAATTATTATCGAGATTAAATAAAAGCACTATACTTTTAGTAAACAAATATTAATTATCTTTGATGAAGATAAAAAGATATGACGGGACCTCAAGGTGTAATTGAATTAGAATGGAAAGTGTGATACAATGACAACAGATATATTTTTTCATTGCACATAATAACATGGGATAGGCGGATATATTAATATCAAATGTTAATATCGAAAGTAAAGTTTTAGTCTTGAAAATTAAAAAATTAAATAAAATAAAATAAAATAAAAATATATAAATTATGTTCATTTTTCAGAATTCCCATTTAAAATTGCACATCAGTTGTTATTCAAAAGTGTAGATAGATGTATAACCATATAGATGGAAGTCACAAAATTTTGATAAAGTCACAAAAGTCAAAGAACTTCTGATAAAGGACTAATACTTTCCAAAGAATATCTGCCATGTCAAAATTGTTTGTCAATGTAAACGTTACAGCTAAAAGCTGTAGTTATATTTTTCTATAATGTTTTTAACATTCCTGAACGACGTCAACTATATAAAAAATATATTTACTATACAATATATTTAATTTAATGATATTGTTTTTATTTAAAACTGATATATTATTATGTTGAGACTAGTTGAGTCAGTGCACTTGAGCACTTTTTCTCTCTATTAACTGCGAGGTTTCTTCATAATCCCTTTCTACACTTTCTACGTTTATCACTTCATCAGACTAAGCAATAATTGACCTCACCCGGTGTTGCTAAGCCTGTCAGTTTTCGTAAATAATTTCAGGGCTGTATCCTTTATGTATTTTTTGATCGGATCAATTTTGAGGATGTCATTCGTCTTAATGTAGCATGGTACCTTGAAAAGTCTTCTCAGAGCCTGGCTTTGTGCAATTTTTAGCTGGCGATATTACCGATATTTCGACTATAGTCTAGGTATAGTCATCTTCATGTGTCCTATAGACCAATTAATATTGACCAATCAGACTGTACAAAAAAATATAAATTTAATTGGGTCATTTTTCAACAATAAATTGTAAATAAATTTATATAATTTTTTTTAACTTTGAAATTCTTTAAGATTAATTATTAATTTAAAGTTTAAATATTAGGAAAAGTTTTGTAAAATCGTAGAGTGTTACCAAATCGACACAAAGTTTTGTTTAAATTCCCAAAACTTTACTGAGAGACAAAATGTCTGTTATGACATTAGCGCAAACAACAACAAAAACAGAGCGCATTTCAATGCAATGGCCTATGTAAACAAAGTGTCAAATGTCAGTGGTTTTTCCGAAGACCTCTCAAAGTCTCAAGCTGCCAGTTTGCTCACCCTACACTCCGCCATACCACGCATGTGCGAATTTAATGATTTTTGCGTATAGAGACAAGCTGAGCAAAGATTACTTCAGCGAATTTACAATTGACTGCGAATGTACCGAGCGAGTGTTTTTAACTTAAACTGCGTTCCAAAATAAATGAAATTTTTTATTATTTTCATATGAAAATAATTAATAAAATATTTAGAAAATTATCGAAAAAACAGTGAAAAAAATATTTACAAAATAAAAAATATTGAAACTAGTTAAAAATATGTAGAAAATATAATTAATTTTTCTGTAGCAAACATATTTTTTGTGTTTAAGGATAAAAAAAAAGTTATAAAAAATTAAAATATAAGAACATATTTTCTTAATTTTCGAATTAAAAAACTACACTGTAAATAAATTTGCATAAGAATTTTGAATTTTATTAACGGTAAAGTGCTAAGAAACTCATAAAAGAATTTCATTGAACTTGAAAATTATTTCTTAAAAATACCAGAAGCATTATTATATTTCCATACATATGCATATAGACATACATATATGTGTATAGATATATGCGAGAAAAAATTTATTGTGTGATTCATACTTGGTGTTTTCCTCTTACGTCGTCCTAAACGGTTCGTGTGCAAGGGGTTGAGTTTCCTCTGCAGTGCGAAGACGTAGTTTACATTACGTGAAAAATCAATAACGTCGATTTATTTGCAAATTTTTACGTATCCCACAGCTACTTTTTTACGCTTTCACAATATAACCGAGATTTTTAGACGAGAAGGCATATAATTTGACTGCTGACTAATAAGGAATTTTATTAAATTTTAACTGGTCTATAAATATAAAGCAGAGGCGATGGGTGATGAATATAGCCCCGATATGGGCGCAATGGAAACAAGTAAGTAATTTCAAATAATTAATTTAAATAATAGTTTCAGTACTTAAACACACAATTTTTAAATTTAAACACTATTAATTTTTAACTATTTATTATTTAATAAATGCATAATATTTAACCAGCTATACAGATATGAAAGGTATCATTGGAGTTCCCCTTTTCCAATTTAAAAATTAAAATTAAGAGTGTTTCATTGCCCAGTTTCTACTAATGTGTTTATTATTAAAAGAAATCTAATATATTTAACCTAATATATAGAACTTGAAATACATATCAAGCTGTTAGCGTAATATCTAGTTAAAAATATAAACACACTTTTGAACTGTGAATAATATCTAAAATAAAATTATTTATTATAAATAGAATAAAGGGGTGTTAAAAAAAGCTACATTATGTAGGAGGCAGGTTGTTGTTCAAAGATACACACACAAAATTTGATGAAAATGCCAATTATAGTTATTGATAAAAGTCCTTTATTGTTTATTAAGAAGAACATAGTTACCCGAAAATAGCAACACCAAGTTGATAAATAAATTTTATATGGTTGTTTTTTAATACATAAATTGGACAAATGTTCCAATAGCTATGCAAGTGATGTTAGCCAACTACATGTACATATACGTATGTGAAGAATCGTTGACCATCAGCAAGCTATTTCTAAGATACACTTTATTTCAATCTTCTTATAACAGATATTGTATATAACATATATTTATTATTAGCATGCATCTACACGACAGCTTTTCTTTCTTCAAATAGGGTCTTTCATATTAGTTATTTGCAGGCCAGTTTGACCCATTACTGCTTTATTAATATGCTTTTGCACTATAAGCAAACAAGCCAAAGATAATACAATTCAGCCTAAATAATGTATGATAGGTACACGCCACATCAACTCTATTGTTTTACGCCCGCCTATCACTGGTTTAGCTGTTAACAATTTAATGTTATTAATATCTACTTTGAAGTTGTATTTAAGGATCAAAATGTTTACATAATTCATTATTAGTAGATAGGTAATAGATAGGATAGGTTAATGATAGATAGATATTGTTCTAGGTGCGCAACTTAAGACCTCAATTTATGTATCAAGATTATTTTTAAAATGTACATACGTATATAAATTATTCTCTTCTGCTTCAACTGAGGAGCTAAAAACTTATTTAAGGTGTCATCCAAGCATATGAAAGTTTAAGAATATCAACTCTAATAAGTATCTTAAATGATATTAATATCAACGTAATAAAGACGTTTATAAAAAACAAGAAGTTAAAATGGATGTTTTTAAAAGAGTGGGAAGAAAAAATTCAAGAAGTACTGATATTATAGAAATAGCTGATGCATACTAATATAATTTTGTTGAATAAAAAAAGAGTATTAATGTTTTTTACGATTTCTTTGTTTGTTAATAAATAAATATATACAAAATATTCCTTTTTAACTTAAATTTCGTAGGAATTTATTCCAAATGTAATAGATAAAAATTTCTGGTATTTTTTTCATTAGGCCCTCTTTCACTATGTGTTTCTACAAATGGGCTTAATTATAGTAAACCAGTCTGTCTAAATAAATTGGAATTTTTTGTGATTGTCACTGTAATCTAGCATAATCTTTCTTACTGAATGTAATCTTCGAAATATTTAAAAATTTCAGTAAATTAAGTTACGAATTTTATGGGTTATTGTCATTATTTTATAAAAGCTGAACAAAAAACAAAAAAAATAATCAAAAATCATAATGAGTAGTACTTCATCTTTTAGCAGTGGTGGAGGTCTAATATCTAATAAGCCTTTCATAAAATATTATTTGCGTTTTCAATGATAAATTTCAAAATAGAATACATCATGATTAATATTTTTAAATTTTCTAAGTCCCAAAATGGATTAAAATAATATTATAGAATCGCAATCTCATTTGATAGTTTTTTAAAAAGAGATTTCAAACAAATAACGTCAAGAAAAAAAATATACCTATATTCTATTAATTTAAATGTTGCCATTAGATGATTTCTGATGTTTTAGTGATGTTTAGTAATCTGAGCAATGCGATTTAATCAGTTCACCATTATTCTATATTGGCATGAGGTCATTTCTCTTCTTGTAATAATACTAATAAATTTTCTATTTCTATTTATAATTAGAATTCTTGAAATTTTTGAATGTCGAAATATTTATTTTATCATAAAAATCTAAATGTTGAGTTGTAAGACTTAGCTTCAGCAATCACTTTAGATAACTAATGGGTTTGTTAGAGTTTACGCCTTCTCTTATCTTTTTTCCACTTGATACTATATTTCTATAAATATTTTACTTTCTTTACAGTACAGAAAAATATTTACTTTTAAAACCAATTCGGTCTATTTGGTTAATATGGCCTGGAGATTTTTTTCTTGTTACTAGTTGAAACTCCCTCTCGTAAGGTAAAGATTTATTACGAATTACAGTAGAGAAGATAATAAAAAAATTTCATGCCAATTTCAAAGTTATTATTCCGAGTTTTTAAACCCAATAGTCAATACTATACAGTGGCGTAACTACAGGGAAGCAACTGGAAGCAACGCTTTCGGGCCCCCGAATTTAGGGGGCCCCACTATAAATGTTTGTATTCATTGTATTTATTTTTAATAAATTCTCAAAAGTGGGACAAAACGTTTTTTATTGGAATAACTTCATATTGCATTTTATAAAAGATACGTAAATTTTAAATTTAAAGTACATAATATGTATGTAGTTCAAATAAAATATTAAACCTATTTATAAAATAAAAAAGTTTTTCTAAAAAAAATATGTGTCTTAATCGAGAGACTTATATGGAAGCTATATCTAGATTTAAATCCATTTGAAAATAATTTTGTACGTTGTCTTTTGCAAATATCAGTACTGTATACATCAAATTCCATTTGAACACCTTTATTAAAAACGGAGAAACCTCATTTCCGATTGTTAAGTTTATATCACAGCTACAAGAAATAGACGTCCAATTTCAATCAAATCAAATGGTGAAAAGGGTCGGCTCCCGAAAAGTATGTGTGTAAAGTTTCATTCGAAGAGTTCAAAAGCTGAGAGAGTAGTTTGAACTGAAAAAGTATATATATATTGTACTGATATATACTTAATGGTATTTCCGACGTTTCTTTTAATGCGTTACGAAAATCTTGACAAACCTTATATATCCTTTTCACATTTTTTCGTGTAAACAGTATAAAAAGAGGGGCCCCTTAGTATGTTGGTAGGGGCCCCTTAGTTAGAATTTGCTTACAGGCCTAAAAAATGTAGTTACGCCACTGATACTATACATACAAAAAACATAGATAACTGATCGATTCAATATAAAAATAGGCTTTTATAACAATAATACAACAATTTGATTTTAGTAATACGTAAAAGCGATCAAAGAAGGTATTGAACGATATGCTAGTTAGTCCAACTATGGTCTTAGTTATGTTATTGATATAACATAGTTACATATGTATATGCTTGTCGTTAAAATAAAGGTTTATGAATTTATAATATTTTATTCGTCTACTCTGTCTCCCTCTCTTTTTCAGTACTTCCAGCCATTCTTGGTCTCACGGCGGCTGCTGTTCTATCAGCAGTAGCTTGTGTATGTGCCAAGCAAATGCGTGCCCGTAATAAAAAGCAAAATCAACATGATGCAACATTTCCATTTCAACCAACACGTCGTCCGACTGCTGTTCGGTCTCCAAGTGGGCAACCACCTCAATATTTAAAAAAATCACCATCACCGACAGGCAACAAACAGTTGGGTATACTACAACCTATGCAAGACCAAACAACATCACCAATTTCAGCACCAACCATTAAATATGTTGAAGAGGATGAAGTGCAACCAAAGCAAAATAAGTTAAATGTCGAACAGAAATTGTCTCCCGTCGAAGCACAAAGCCCTACTGTTATACACGGTAAAAACCATATGGAGGATTCAATAGTTTGTAATGGCAAGGACATCCCCAATACTGATCAATATGGAAAACTTGGTACCATCTATTTTAAGTTGCGCTATTTGGCTGAACGTAATGCACTTATGGTTTCGATTATACGTTGCCGCGGTTTGCCCTGCAAGGGTGGTGGTGATATACCAAATGGAGTGAACGGACGTACACAAGCTGCAACCGATCCTTATGTAAAATTGCAATTATTGCCAGAGAAACAACACAAAGTAAAAACTCGTGTTGTGCGTAATACACGCAATCCTGTTTACGATGAAGACTTTACTTTTTATGGTCTCAATATCAATGATCTACAAAACATGTCGTTGCATTTTGTCATACTGAGCTTTGATCGTTATTCACGTGATGATGTTATTGGTGAAGTTGTGTGTCCATTATCTTCGATTGAAATTGGTGACATATCAAAGGAAGCTCTCTCCATTAGCAAGGAAATACAACCACGTAGTTTAAAGATACGCGCACAGGGACGTGGTGAATTGTTGATTTCTCTTTGCTGGCAACCAGCTGCTGGACGTTTGACTGTAGTTCTCTTGAAGGCACGTAATCTACCACGCATGGATGTCACTGGTTTGGCCGATCCTTATGTTAAAATATATTTACTCTACAATGGTCAACGTATTGCTAAGAAAAAAACTCATGTCAAGAAACGTACTCTTAGTCCAGTCTTCAATGAGAGTTTTGCGTTCGATATACCAGCTGCTGAGGTGAGTAGAAATGAATTTCATAACTTTCAAATTTATACATAAACCTTATAATTATTACAGGGTTCGGGGGCTACACTTGATGGCGTTTCACTTGAATTAATGTTACTTGACTGGGATCGCGTCACTAAAAACGAAGTGAGTGTTTTTTATATTGCTTTTCATTTATATGGGTAACATAGATAAACATGGTACAAAGATTATTATATTCAGTGAAGTATTATAATTATAAAGAGTTAAAGAGCACAAGTATTATTGTTATTTAATATTAAGAAGGGATGTGGCTCTGCGACCAATGTGTCAATTGTGCCCCCTTCTTAGTCTTAGCCCTGCTGCTTCAATAAAACAGAGTTTTATAGCCTCTTTCGCAAGGGTATACATAACCAGGAGTCTATTCCGTGTGTGCATTACCGCAGGATACTCTAAAAGCACATGTGTGGCTGACTCTTTATTTTCTTTGCAGAATCTACAGTTAGCATCCGTATATATACCCAGTCTCGTGAGGTGGTGTTTTAGTTTACTGTGTCCTTTTTAGATTCCTGTGATGATTTTAAGTTAAGTTTAAGAAAGGTATAGAATATTTTGAATAAATCACATAGAAAAATTTTTTTGAGCAAGGAATATTTATAATAAATTTATGTGCATATATACCAGAGTACTTTATCTCATTATTTTCGTTGTGTTTAAAATATCATATGTGACAATAAATTCTCCATTTAAATCCCAAAAATAAAGAAATTCTCTCATGCGATATCACACCACACCCTGACCTGTCATTCTGCAAATTCATTCTACCTTTGAAGTTTTTTCTTTGTGTGATAACATCTTGAAAGGAAACTACCGTGATTGTTAGATTTAATGTTATTATCGTTTCATTCAATCGGTTAGCCGTTTTCTACTTTTGAAGTTATTTTTTGTATGATAACATCATACAGACGTAATACAGACGTGATTCTTAGCTTTAATGTTATTATCATTTCCGAGAGGAAAGTGCTGAGTATAGTCAGCTCATTAGTTGTACAGTTTTTCACAAAGTTACATTAAATATGCTTCCCTGCTGCATATTAAATAATTGTTGTTTGCTTCATGTATCTCATTAAGAGATAAGTGGCACATATTTATTGTTCTTCATATCGTCTCTAGAACTCGAAGCAGCTATCTGTGTAAATGTAAACATTGCTATAGTATAATTTACTATAGATTATAGTAATTTACCATTTCAGCTGCGTAATAGATGTCCTTAATTTCAGCCGATGGATCTAAAGCTGCTGGAGATACTGAAAACGTAAAATGAAGCTAGTTGACCTAACGAGAGTTTCCATTCAATATATATTTTTACAAACAGAATAGTATTGAAATTTAACAATTAAAAATATAATTATGATTAATTAATTCAATTATACTATAGCTGATTTATGATTTCGTTCTTATACAAACACAGCAAGTTTGGCAGGGTACGAGTTCAATTCCTGATACTTGCAGTCTCAATTAATTATTTACGTATAATTAAATACAAGAATTATTTCCAATACCACTGATGATGGGTATTTGGCAATACTCGAAACAGCTGTATGATCAGTCCAAAATTCTATTAATTTAAATTATATAAAATGAATTTATTCGAAAAACCTCTAAACATTAGTATTCGAAAAACCTCTATATGTATTTCCTCATTCTGAGCTAACTATATAAATATGCAGCGACACTGGTTTAGATAAACCTAGTCCGCTAGGTATTAGGCCTCTTGCTCAATATGTCTCCCCTGATTACTTGAATGAAATTTCCACATTACTATGGAAAGTGGTTTTAGTGGCTTCAAATCTCACTCTCTATTTCACTGAATTTTAGAATCTAATAAGAATTTTAATCTAAGAATTTTGCATTTTCTTATTGAAAACTGTTTAACGAATTTTATGATTTCTAAAACTGTAATTTTTTCCAGGTTATTGGCAGACTCGAACTTGGTGGACCAAATTCTGGCGGTACGGCCTTAAATCATTGGAACGAAGTTTGCAATTCTCCCAGAAGACAAATTGCAGAATGGCACAAACTGAACGAGTAAAAAAAAAAATTTAAAACAAAATCGTCGATTATTTGAAATTTGTTGTAAAATTTAGAGCAGAAATTTTTAGAAGATGAAAAACAAAATTTAGGTGGCACATTTTAAACCAGCAGAAAACCAACACAAACACAAAATTCATATAATGAAATTAAAAATATATATACAATATATATATATAAAGAAATATCTTCAAATATATATGCTATTACAAATATTACAATATATGCAATTAATGTATTTATAACGATGACAAAATAATCTATTAACCAAAGAATTTTAAAATTATTCTAAATAATTAAAGTAAATAATAGGCAGTATATATTATTAAAAAAACAGTTGGCGTATATAAAATGCTAAATATATATATATATATATATATATATGTATATACGTATATATACAATATTTATAAGTGTGTTGTGGTCTGGTATTAAAATTAGTTGTAGCGAAATAAAATTAAAATAAAAATAAAATTAAAACCAAGTAACAGATTGATGATATAAACAATGAAATAATATAAAAATTTATAATATCATTATTTTAAGCATTTAAAAATAATATAATATTAATTATGATATATATTATATATACTTATGATATTATTTTTGATATTTAGTTTTAAAAAAACTTTTTGTTTGGTATAATCTACATCACTGTAAGAAGACATTGTAAGTGCATAAATAATATTACTTTAAATATATTAGAAAATTTAGAGAAATATATATATAAACGTAAGAAATATTTATTATAGATACTCATGTATTTATATATCTAAATAATAACATATATATAAATACATATATATGTAAGGATTCAGCAACAAAATACTCTTATTTCCACCTAATCAAAGAAAAACAAATAATTTAAAACTATTGTAATTATATTTTAGTTGAGATGTGTTTTTTATTTTTTTATTTCATGCTTTAAATGTTAATAAAAATTTAATATATATATCATAATCGATTATTAAATGTACGTATGGATTACGAAAAAAAATGGAAGAAGTGAGCTTCTTTAGCAAAAGCTATGCATAAGCCAAAAATATAGAAGTCCACAGTTAGTAACTAAGTACAGTAAAAAGAAATATTCTCAGTACATGGAAATCCTAAGAAAAACTTTGATTTCTTTAGTCATTTTCATAGCAAATATATAAGTACACAGGAAAAATATACAACTACCGCCCATTTAGTAAGACAATATAATAACAGAATAAAGAGATATTCTCAGTAGTTTTCTATAGAATTTTATAATTATTGCTAGCTTTTGTATATAAACTTAGCTAATCATACCTTAAAAAGAATATATCAGTAATAACTACAGTATTAACTACACACATCTATATGAGTATTAACAATTACAAATAATTATATTTATTTTATTCAGTGTACATAAAAAATGACTAAAAATCTTAAAGCTAGTTAAAAACACGCTCAGTCCCATCCTTATAATATTCATATAATGTACAAAAATTTGTTAATGTCTATATTCTCTAATTTTAATAAATATTGCTTTTGAAAGAAGTATTAGAAATTAAGCAATTTATAAAGGGAATAGTAATCTTGAACTCCCGGCACATGCTAAAAAATGATTTTATATATTTTAGTTCTATTGTTAAAATAACCAAAAAAATATATATATATAACAGAAATATATATATATTACAATATTAAATACATATATATTATATACACATATATTTACACCGCATTTCATTTTTCGATTTTAACTCTTGACTCTTTCATGAATTTAGAATTTTTCATACAAAGTGATAATGCATATGTTAGATATAAAGCAATATAATGGAAAAAATGTTAAGTTCCAGTTCTATGTGTTTTATATACGTAAGAATACTGGTTTGAAACTGTATTATTGGTTTGAGACAAAATTATTGGGGAGTTATATGTTTTCTATAGAACAGTTTTCGAATTCGTAATATTGACTTTCAAGCATTTATATTATGAAAGATAAGTGATTTCCCCACTTTTTGATTCCCCCAATAGAGAAGAGATACGTTTATTATAGAGAACTTCCGATGTTTTGAACCCTTCCTGCTATTGCTTCCTTATCGATTCTGTTACCGAAAACTTTAAAATATTTGTTGTGATATCTTGTTATCTCTGTTCTCTGTATAGACTCATACAGACTCATTCCTTTGATAGTTTTAAGTTTGGGTCGTTAAAATCATTCTTGAATGTACTAATTTCTCATAGGCCCATTTGGTATATTCTGTATTAGTAACGTTAGACTTTTCTACTGTTTTGCTGTAATTCTCTCCAATTCGTTAGACTTTTCTACTGTTTTGCTGTAAATTTTTGTAAGGACATTCATTACATTGAGTAACATTGAAATCAAGCCAGCTTTTTGTAGAGGAGTGAAAGTTAGTACATAGCACTAACATAAATTGTGAAAAATACAGGAGTTGAAAGAGAGTTATTGAGTTTTGATTGTGTATACAGCTAAATAATACTTTAGTAGTATTTTCATCTTTTTGGTATGCTTATAACTTTCTAATAATAGAAAGAAAATACTTATAATATATAACATAATATAAAAATAACTGCATAACTGCTAAAGAGTGTGAATATTTATTGGAGTGAATATAATAATATTTACAACTTAATTAATTAATTAATTGTCTGTTTTTTCCAATAGTTTAAAAACTTATTGATTATACCTAGTGAAAGGTTATATTTTTATTTTTATTATGTCTTATTTAAATCTGAAAAGATGATTATAAGAATTTTAGGTTTGTAAGAGTAATCCGAAAGTATATCAATAATGATATAATTTTTTTGTGATACTCCATGAAAAATTAATAATATTTCTTCTGATATTATAATATTTCTACTCTTTTTATTGAATTTTTAAAATCTCAAGAATCGGATTTTTTCATAGTCTGTTTTAATTCTTAGCCATGGAAGCCATAAAAAATTATGATAGCATAATTAAATCCATATCATACAAAATCTAGGTTCACTTCAAAATATTCTTGGACCATAAGAGGTCGTTCAGGTAATACGTAACGCGAAAAAGTGGGAGTGAATAAAGGGGTTTCTTTAATTTTGATGAATTATTTGAGAAAGGGTAAGGAGAGGGGAAAGCGTGTAACTGAATATATTATGTTACATAAATTTAAATAAATTTAATAATGAAATTGGGTTCCTTTATAAAATTCATTAACTTATTTATAAAAAAAAATGCATGGCATAATTTGAGGCAAGTTATACGGAAGGACGGTTTTATTTGAAAAATTTTTGAAATTCTTGAAAGAAAAAAGATTTTTTTTTAAAACTAATTAAGATAAATAAATAATAAAAATTTATCAACACAGCATAATGTTGGGCGTATCTACAGACTGGTGGAGTTTTTTTTTTAATTTTTATTTATCATAAAGATATATAAAAAATTTTTTGTTTTTAAATTTAAATTTATTGAAAACACCGTAAAAGTTTTTTTTAATACTACTGTTGATTGGTTTAAGAAATATGTAAATTTTTTTCATATTAATAAACACTATTAATAAATAATATTAAAAAATACTTGAAGTATGATTTTTTTCCGAATCAAAATAGGAAAAAACGAAATAATTAGAATTAAATGTTATATACAATGTAAGACTTAAGTAGCTGAAGCTCCCTTCTTCTGGAAACGAATATATTCATTCTACTGTTATAATTTTCATGTAAAAGAAAAAATATATAAAATTATAATTAGTTCATTATATTATTGTTTACAAATACTGTAAAAATCTTTAACTACATTTTTTTAATTACATATATCAAAAGTCAAACAAATAAAATAAAACTGTTGAGGAGTAGAAAAATTTTCTATTTCATACATATAATAATTATTATTAATGTGTATTATTATACATCATAAATTAAGACATCTTCAATGTTACAAAGAATTTAGTCTGGCAAATCCATATATAAAATGCAGATGTTCTTAACATAAATTCAGGCTTGAATCAATAAAATTTCAGTAGAAGTGATTACACTGCTAAAAGCTTTTGCACTATATATGTTCTTTTTTTAAAAATTATTTTTAATGTTAAAGTTGTAATATAAAAGTTCTAAAATATTAAAATAAATGCTTTATACAAAAATATATATGTATATATAAATATATATGTTATAATAACATGTAAACAGCAGCAAAATTTTTATCAGCAAAATTATTATAGTCTAAAAGCTCATTGTGATGGCATTTAAAATTTTCACAATTTTCCGATTTTAAAAGATAATTAAACATATGCACTAAAATTTACCGATAAATATATAATAAACATTAAAAACGATTATACTATATTGAACGAGCTTATATAAATTTGGTTTTATTGCAATATAATTCAATGCAATTATAATTCTCATGTTCTTTACAAATGATAAATAAATCTATGAAAAATGCATATGTATAATATTAGTGGGTTCATTATATTTTAACATGTTCATAGCATTATATTTGTAATATATTATATTCTATATACAACATATACATGTTACATGCCGTAATGCTTCCAGCAGTCAGCCGATTTATTGAAACTATTAATACCCTCCGAAGGTACAATGAAAAACATCGTTCCCTTGCAAATAGCGCACCTTTTACATTGTAATCCCAACACTTCAGTCTGGCCGTGCCCAAATCGCATTCATTGTGCTACAAATTAGCACTTTGACTCCACATTATAAAATTCGCGAGCTCTTGAATCTTATATACAGCGAGACGTGCGCATTTCTGGATGCTGGAAATGAGATTCACTGGATGCGCATAGCGAAAAGAGCGTTTAGTATTTTTAGTGATTTGAGCACAATGCTATAAAAATGCTATAAAATAGCAGCAAGGAAAATAATGTGCTTTATTATTATAAAACGCTAGAGCATTAAGTAGTTATATGAATATTGAACAAAAATATATTAACTTATCGGTATGTAACTGCATATGGAATTTGATATTATTATATTCTGTTTTTTTTTAATTAATTTAATAAAATTTTAATGCTGATATACATATTTTAAAAATGTTATTATTAGAATAAACTGAGAACTGTACTAATTAAATCAAATTCCCATATATTGTTAAAAGTAAATGCATGCTGAGATGTTTGCTATTATAAGATATCGATTGCCCATAAATATTTGCTTTATAAACTTAAGAATTTTTGAATTAACAAATGTGTATACATCATAGTGATTTTCATTATAATATAATAAATATATACATATAATACATAATTAAAAGTGTATAGGGTTATCAGACGGTCTTCATTGAATGCAAATATTTGATTGCAAATAACAGAATATGTGGCATAAGTTAGTAATATCGGATAGAAAGTAATATTATTCACAGCATTGGAACAAATAGTTGTCTATATATAAAAGATTATATTTATTTATTAATAAAATTAGATGAATTCATTGGAAAGCAAAATTGTTAATTATGGAGAAAAGTGAATTTAAGATTTATCCATAAAAATTTTTACATATGATACACAAGATTTTAGTTTTTTTTGGTTTCCAGCATTATCGAAAGGTATTACTTTACCAACTATGGAAATTATAATATATGCATTGATGTATGTTAATATAGTAATACCTAATATTTAAGTAATGTTATAATGTGTATATACAAATAATTTTAATAAATTTAATATGTTATTGAAAATAGTTTGAATACTAAAGCGAGATTTTGAAAGTACAATATTTAATTATACCTAAAAGTTCCATTTTTGCTTCTAGGACTCACAACCACTTTTCTGTTTTTTACATAAACATTTTTCCTTTTTCTGCAAATAATAATTTACATACATATTTCATATAATTAAGCACAAAAATAATAAGGCAAATGATGATATATTTCGTGGTTTAAGCTTATCTGAGTTCAGATGAGTCACTGGTTTCCTAGCTGTAGACATTCAAGTAAACTATCAATGTTCAAAGTTGATTTTAGCAGGTTCTGTATAACGTGTAGGGATATTTTCACTCATCTGGTTTCCTAGCTGTAGATTTTCAAGTAAACTATCAACTTTCAAAGTTGAATTTGGTAGGTTCGGTATAACGTGAATATTGCCGTTCACCTTAACTGCGCATGTCCAGTGATTGTCAGGATCCAATTGGGTCCAATTCCCCCTATTCGACTGTAATTGAACTAATTGAGGTCTGTAGTTTTGAATTATGAGATTTATTACTTTTATAATTGTCTTAATTTGCTTAATTTATAGAATTTAAGCTATTTAGAGTTTATTATCTTAATACATTTATTTTGTTTCTTATTGTGTATACTTTCTTATTGTATTTTTATTTAATAAATAATTTATTAGAAATTTAATTAATATCGAGAAAGAATGTTTAAAAATGTTTGATATAAGATATTGTTTTTTATTTATTTAGTACACCAAAAATAATTTTAAAGACTTAGTTGTTACGGTAAATTAAGTTATTAAGTTTGAATAATGTTGTACATCAAATTTAAATATTAATGACAAAAGTTTCTTATATATGTTAAATATATTATAAATTATTAAAAAAATTATGGTTAGAGGTGATTGAGAATAATACTTCAAAATTTATAATTTACAGAAATAATGTACTGAATTATAAAAAAAACAATAGTAAGATAAACGTAATATAATTAAACATTTAATTATATAGTACTACAACCTTTTCCTACTACAACAATAATAAAACATTTAACTACATCATAAATAAATTTTAATTGTTTATTGAAAATATCTCAAAAATATACTTGGCATATTTGTTTGGCGCACAATATTTTATTACAGTAGACTAATATGTTAAGAAATTATTAAAAGTCTTAAATCTACACATTTCTTTTATTTTGTACTATAAAAAAAAACAATTTTAAATAATATAAAATAATTAAAAAAGTAAAAAAAAAATATTTTAAAAATTTCAGAACAATGACGAGGATGAATTGAAGGTTATAAGTATAGCATACATAAAGAGAAATTAAAAAAATTACATATAAACATATGTACTTAATATTAATAAAGTATTTAATTTTAATATAAAATTAAATAAAACATGATATAAATGGAAACACACAGGACCAATCACATATTTTATTTTGTTCAATAGGTATCTGTAGTCTAGTATTAGTACTAGTCCAGTGTCACTAGTCTAAATTGTGAACAGCTGAAAAATCTCAAACCACTTCAACTCATATCGTTCCACAACCATGGTTCTTCGAGAACATTTCTCAAACAACTCCAGCTCATATCGTCCCACAACATGGGATTCACCTGATTGAACACCATGTGACTTCTGAATGTTTCCTAAGCTTCAGAAATCTTTCAGCTAAAATTTAAGACTCCTAGAGATTATAGTATAATTGAAAAGATCCTATCCGGACCTGAACTTTTACATGGAAAAAAGAAGTCGACTACCCATTTGATTCTTCTTAAAGATACCACTGACTGTATAGTTTTATCAGAGTTGGCTGGGCGATAGGGTAGTACCTTTATGGGATCATCGAAACAGCCAAAAAATGGGTATCTACTAATAACGAGCGTGACTCAGTTAAGTATTTAACTGGACTGCCATCTTCTTCATTAATGAGGGAGGGTAAAGAATGAACTTTAACAAGCAGTTTAGCTAATCTGGTTCACTTTTTAATGCTTTCTGGCAATGGTTATTTCAGAACACTCTCTTGAATTGAAAGCTTTTCGTGTGTTCTTACGAAGGCAAAGTAAGTTAGTAGTAAGTAAGTTATTTTGAATGTTTTTAATAAATTATTAAAAATCAAATTTCAATGATTATGTTGTTAATTAATATATATAAACCGGTACATATCACTTGTGAAAAACATAATTATATTGACTTATGGTCAGCATTTACTAAATCTCTTTTCTACAGATTAAATTTAAATAAAAATTTTAAAACCGAATGAAATCCTTACCCCAAAATAATTTAAAATCCAATTTCCAATCATAATTTATCTTAAAAATATATATAACAGTTATCACTAATTTATTGCCTGTGTGCTATTTGTAATTAATTTCGATTTTAATTTATTATATATATATTCCCTTCTTGATATAGGTTATATATAAATTTACATTTCTGCAATGAAAGTAGTTAATATCCTTACTCAAGAATATTATGTCCGTAATTTGGAGCAGAACACAAATGCAGTAACATTTTTGTTAACTAATACTGGTTTAACACGAGAGTTTTGATTTTAATTTTAGCTGTCAAAAATATCAAACTGACATCTAAAATCAAAAAGTAAAGTATCATATGTTCACACTTTTAAGCTACTTTCACAAAATATATTTGCTATCGAAATTAAGAATAGTTTGAAATGACCGATAAAATTACAATCAAAACTCTCGTGTGAATCCAGTATAAGACTATATTTACAATTAACTCGATAAATGATCAGCAATAAATACTAACACTTCGTTTGCAATTAACTCGATAAACGTTCAGTAACAAATGCTAATATGGTTTGATATTTGTAAGTGCAAACCTGGGATACGACCCGGAAATTTGTAAGTTCGTGTTCAATAAAAACATATGCTGGGTTCGTTTTGGTTTTTGCTCTGACAAAAAATCGTTTATTTTGAACAATAAACTAAATGATTCAGTTCTGGTTTAAAGTCTTGATATAAACATTGTAAGCATATTATTACAGTTTTGAAACTTTTTCTAACACTGGTTTCTTGTTATTATAACCTCATTATATTTATTATTATAATATTATAATCAATTCATAATGTTGAAAAAATTATTGAATATAATTTTAAAAAATAATAATTCATTATATATTCATACTTATTACAATCCGACAAACATGTTAGTTTCATTTTTCATATACCGAGATGCTGCAGCTATTAAGACCGAGTGTAGCGTGTTATGTCAGCTTATCAATTACAGATTCAATGTTTGCTCTCAACAAAAACTTTTTATTTTAATCTTAACCTTAACTTAGGACGATGATCAACATGAAATTCAAGTTTAGTCTTCGGTTTAACACTCATCGAGAATGTGAAGTGAAGTGAATATCGCATACTTCGACCGAATAATTTTATAAATGCGTGTGTGATTTAATTTAAATAATTTTTAATTATTTGAAAAATGATTTTTAATCATAAAAGTCACAAAAATATATCAATTCTACAATTGAAATTACTGCTCTGTTTGTTGTTTTATATTAAAACAGGTAAGTATTAAAAACGTTTTATTAACGTTGCAATTGCTATTAGAAAAAAACCCAATTCTAGAGATCAACCTTACTAATGAGATTATAGAGTTTATAGACATGAGAAACTACAAAAACACAAAAAAAATGTAAACAACTTTGATAACAGAATGAATTATAATAAAAAAAAATTTCTTCATTCACCAAATTCTATTTTTTGATTAAAGATTGTATATACCCAAAGATTTATAATACAACCAGTTTTAAATAACAGTCAGTTCTTGAACTTGTACACAGGAGAACAATAACAAAAATTTTTATAATAATTTTGTACTCACTAAGTATATGATTCAGTTTTAGATCTTATATGAAATCTTTCATGTAATATAAGATCAGAGAAAATTTGCATTTTGTATTCTCTCTAACTTTTTTTAACTAGAAAAATTTATTCGAAGAATTTGTATTGTCTTTGTTATACTTTCACACCTGCAGGGAGGGCCTTACGGACTATTGAGTAACATTATTGTTTATGATGTTCTTTAGAAGCATTTTGCAATAATTAAAACCGAAACTTATAATATCTTCAAGCTGATCTTGGTTTATTATACTAAATTCAACAAACATATTTTATATAGATGCGTTCAAGTTGTTCATTTCGATTTATTACGAATAAATAATAACCCAATTTATTCACTGCAAAATTCAAGGAAACAAAACATTACATTTTAAATTTAATAAGTCTAGTATTATGATCCCAGTGTAACAATAGTTGTATTTATCATAATTCATATTATTGGAAATGACATTTATTGTAATAAATGAAGCTTCAGCTTCAAGTTTTTGGTAATATATTGTTAAAATATGTAATATAATATAATATATAAAAACTTTTCCGGGATGTGTAAGAATACTACACATATATTTTATGTTCGATTTGTATATTTTTTTGTAAACGACATGTTATTTCGATATTTGTTTATAATAATAAACTTCTCTGTTTGACTATTTCAATACATGTTAGTTTCTCAGCTTTTAAGATAGATGAATAACCCTGCAGACATTTAAAAAAAAGAAAGATCCGATTTTTCTCTTTATCCAGGCTCACCTGTTAACCACTAACAGGATTTTACTAAATGATTTGTGTTTCTTTGATCAATTAATGAATATTTGCAAACACTTTGTACGTCTATTCGATTGATGTACCTTGTTTAATTGGCAATAACATTCTATCATATCAGCCAAAGCGGTAGAGTAAACCAGTACATTAGAATCAGGTTATGATGAGGTGAGAAACTTTGCTTTTGCTTCGATTGAAATTCAGAATATTTGCCACAAGAACTAATTGTGTTTTTTTTAGCTTTTGTCCTTTTTAGCTTAAATGCTGTTTTCAGTCAGAAGAAATTCAAAATATTATATATAACATGTAGATATAATCACTAACTAACATCAAAGCTCTATATTGTTTGTCGACTATTCTTGATGGATATAATTCTACTAATTAAGTGATAAGTTAGGAGAGATGGACCAGTGTTCAAAGCCCAATTGAGCTAAAATAAACGCCCGTTGTGATATCAATAATTAGCAACAATGACTTCTTTATTCAAATAAAAGTGAACCAAACTGACAAGTCCATAAACTTTGCTAAGTAATTTTACAGGATGGCAACCCTATAAGGTCAGTAAAAAAAGGGGTTTCAAAGATTTTGAATTTTCTCCTAGCCAATGATGGACTCTGATACATGAATTGGAGTACGTTTTTCTCCTTATCCGCTGAGCCACAATTCCGACAAAAGTAATTATACGGTAGATTCAGCATTATAGAATGTCTTCTTATTATGTAGTGATTTGTCAGCGTCTATACAGTAATTGAAGCAGCTAACTGGCATATTTCTTGTCCAGTTAAAACTAGTTCGATCTTCAAATGTGACAGAAGTTTTTATCTGCAGAAAATTGTTTCGTTACATTCAGAAATTTTGGTTCGATTGCCAAATTGGCAATACTAATAATGTCAGGCAGTAAAATAGCTGCCTTAACAAGATCGTCTGCACTGCAATTGCTTGGAATGTCTTAATGTTCAAACATCCATGTGAGCTGAATATTGACACGCCTAGCTAGCTCGTTGAGAGGAGTTTTTGATAGCAGCCTTGCTGTCCGAGGAGATTACTATATTTAGTTCGGGGATCTTGTTGGCTAGGCAGTTGAGTTTTACTTGAAACAAGTTTTTAGTCAAATCTATTATTTATTTGAAAGGCTAGTATATAATTAAAATTGTTGCAATACGTTTATGGTATCATTCTTTATAATATTTTAATATGGTGTAAAGGATAGGAAACATATCCATTAATCTTTGATGATTTATCATAGGGTTCTTATTAAGCAGTAGCTTTCTATTTATAATATACAAATTTTTGCAATGCACAACTATGCCATATATAATTAAAGGTGTTTTTTAAAACCAATATAATTATTGGAAGACGTACGTTATCCTCGCCCAATACTTTGGTTCCTATAATTAAGTTATGGGTAGTGCTTTTTCTTTATTAAAATTGTACTGATGGTCTGCAAGTTTTGCGTTCATTATCCTTAATGCATGTTATGGAGGATATCGTTTATAGAGCTGTGTATCTTTCAAAATGACATTAATTTACTGTTTCATTTATCTATGCAGAAATGTACCTTTTTCTATACAAGTTATCAGCAGTTTGAAAAACCCAAGTATTTAATATATTGCTGTTAAAACACTTTTAAAAATACTTTATATGTTTTAAAGATCATCAATAATTAAACATAGGTTATCAATGTTATGTATATAACAATACTTCTTAAAATTGTCTTTAATTTAAATTAAAAAATATTGTCTCATATTTATTTACTTTTCGTTTCTACAGTATTTGCTGATTGTGATGAGTTTTTATCTTGGAAGTGTGATAATGAACAATGTATAGATATATCTAAGCTTTGTAATGGGGCAATGGATTGTGTGGATGGTTCAGATGAAACAGCTGAAAACTGTATACATTTAAGAGATAACTGCCCAGGTTATGCATATCGCTGCACTTATGGAGCTTGCGTTAAGGGACATTCACAATGTAATGGCATTATAGATTGTGTAGATGGCTCCGATGAGCTACCAATATTATGCCAAAAAAATTCTACAAATTTTCGGGGCACTTGCAGGTACTAACATTTATAATAAAAGTGATAATTAAATAACAATGAATGAAATAAAAATAAAAAACTTTAGAATTTTTATGGATAGCATCTCATTGTGTGTATTACATTAATGGTTGTTTATATGGTCTTATTTAACCCATTATACTATTTTAAACTATCACTTACCAAATTTACACATAGGATACTATCGGGTGTTTTTTTTAGCTGCATGAGAATTTAAAATGATATCACAAGACAGAATATTAATAAAATAAAATTTTTTTATTATAATCTGGTAAATAATTTCATGGTATTTATTTTTTGAATATAATTTCCGACAAATATTCACCGCAGCTACGAGTTAAAAGGTCTATTCGATCAATCCAATTTTTGACTATTTTTTGAAAAAAAAAGTGGCCTTATGACGTTAATGGTAGCATGAACATTGGCCTCAAATGCTTCAAGAGTTGTGTTGGTTTGTCGGCATAAACCAATGACTTAACATAGCCCCATAATAAGTAAACAAGGGCAGTTAAATCGCACACAAATGAGGGGGCTACTTAATACGATCGCTTCTGGAAATAAAGTTTTTACACAGATTGATTTCGCAATAGTTTGTTAAGCGCTGTATGGCAAGTAGCGCCATCTTGTTGGAACTAAATGTCGTCGAATTTAACTGATTGATTTTTGTAAACAGAAATTAAGCGAGCATGGCTTGATAGCGCTCGTCATTTACTGTAACGGCAGCTACTTTCTCATTTGGAAAGAAATAAGGACTGATGATGCTGCGAGAGTGTAAACTGCACCAAACAGTCAATTTTAATAAATGTAATGAGGATTCGTTAACGGCACGAGGGTTATCCATATACAGGAATTTTGCTTACTGATGGAGCCATTATACTGACCGTAAAATGGACGAAATGCTCTATCAATTTTTCGAACAAATTTATTTGTTTTAAAGCAAATTCTCATAGTTTGAAAGCGTTGTTCTAGTGAAATGTTACTAAACAGAAATGTCAACACAATTTAACATTGTTAGCTGTCAAACCAGCTTATCGATATCGATAGTTTTTATGCAGCTAATAGAAATATCCGACAACAGTGCAATTATTTTCTAACAACATCCAGCCATTTTATTATAATTCTATTCTTGAAAACGATTTCAACTTGTATTTGTTCACGTTTTCATTAAGGTGCATTGAACACTTGAGACTGTAATATCATGTTTCCACTGCGGTTAAAACTACTTATGTTAATGAAATTAAGATTTAGTTCTTTCCATTGATTTATGTATCTGAAATAGCTCGTTTGTTTACATTTTATATATACCATATATACAGAAATATTTCAAATTTTGGTAATTTCTCTAGTATGAAATGTACTTTTAAGGGTTGCATTCGACATTTTACGCCTTAAATCAGTTGATATATTTATAATAAGCTCATTTATATGAAAGCTTTTTGTATGATAAACTAACCTCATTAGAGGCTCTAATGAGCTAAACTGTCTAAATAACCGTTCTTGCCAGTATGTTATGTAAAGCATGATTCCAAAGATAAATAAAGCTCAATAAGGCCTCAAATAATATATTTTTGTTATGAATGTATAAAATCATTAACTAAATAAAAAATTTTACTATTATACAGTTCAGATGAAAAATTTCAATGTAAATCTGGTGAATGTATATCGATACAATTAATTTGTGATGGCACAATTAATTGTAGTGATGGTTCAGATGAGTCAGTTGAGGTTTGTCAAGTTGCTTATTGTCCTTCATATGCATTCCGCTGCGGTTATGGTGCTTGTATACAAGGCACTTATAAATGTGATGGAGTAAAACAGTGTGCCGATGGGTCTGATGAAGCTGCGCAATTATGCGGAAGACCGCGTGTATATAGTAATACTGCCGCGTGTAAAATTCCGAATGATAAAAATTTGATAGCTCGTGAAGTCCTGAATATGGCCGTGGTCTTCCGTAGCGGAGCAACAGTATCGAAAAATAAATTAGTGAAATTTGAATGTAATACTGGTTATTGGCGGCTTGGGGTAGGAAACAGTGTGTGCGGTGAGAATGGTTGGACTGAATTAGTGCCTAAATGCATAAGTAAGTTTTATTAAATGCAATTTACAAAGACGTTAGCTTATTTTAATATTTCTTAAAGAGTGTTGTGATGCAGAAGAACTGTTAGAAGGTTATTCGACTAGTGTACGATTTACACCACCTACCGGCACTACTACAAATGCATTTTGTAATGACAGAACATCCGTATTAGACGGCACGAAAGCATATATTACCTGTGCGAATTTTTATGAAGAACCACCGGGCAAAAATTTTCACAATACTATGGATTGCGATAATGGTAAATGGAATACAAATAGAATCGCATGCGATATGAATTGTGGTCAGATCCAACAAACACTCGTACCTTATTCCAAAAATGGAATTAAGGTTAATGTAACGAGTGTTCCATGGCATGCTAGCATATATCAAAAATATGATTTTGTCGAATATAAATTTATCTGTAGTGGTTCAATTATAGGACCACGTTTAATAGTTTCAGGTAATATATTTGGAAACAATTTTATATTAAATAATAATAGACATTGAACTATTTTAGCTGCTCACTGCTTTTGGGATCTTGCAACGAAAAGTGTCGTTGATACAACCATTTTTGCTGTAGCGGTCGGCAAGTATGTACAAGCCTTTGACAATGATGATGATAATAATGGTGTGCAGAAAAGAAATGTCACAAAAATAATAATTAGAGAAGAGTGAGTATAACTTTTACTGAAACTAACATTTATTTTATATGTTTCTTTGCAATTAGTTACAAAGGAGCAGCAACTCAGTATAAGAATGATTTTGCTATATTGGTACTTGAAGAGCATATACAGTTTACCGACGTCATAAGACCCATTTGTTGGTCGTTAGAAGAAAATGCAGGACGTGAAGTGCCTTCAAATGTTTATGTGTATTTTGCTGGCTGGGATAATGTCAATAAAGATAATCCCGAATTGCAAAGGGTTACCATGGAAACAAAATCGTATGGTGACTGTAAGCGTTTAGAGTCAAGTTTGGCTAACGATAAGTTTTGTCTTTCTGATGCGAATTTTGGCATTGCTTGTCATGGTGATAGTGGAAGTGGTGTATTCATGAAAATCGCTAAAGGAGGTTCAGAATACTATAAATTAATTGGTATTATAAGTCATGCACCTAAAAGAGCACAAGATTGTGCAAACAATATTGTAACTGCTACAAATGTCAAATATTTTGGGAGAGATTTTGAAGATATCTTCAAAAAAGAACATTATAAATATTTATAGAATGTGATAAAATTAATAAATTATTTAAAAAAATATTAACATAAGCGTATTAAAATTGCATTTATATAAAATTGTTTGTTTTTATAAATATAACATATTATTAAAAGAGATACGCTTCTAGAAATGTAATTTAATAATATAAAAAATTAAAAGACCGATATATACGTTATAATATATCCAATGATTATTGAAATATTGCAATGTATATTGTGTAGATTTCATTAAAATCTATTGACAAGATATATTATTTTTTAAAAAAATTATTAATATAAAAGCTTGTATGTTTAATTTTATATTTAGTCAATAAATTAAAAAAGAATAAATATTTTATCTCTTTTATTCTATACTGTTAATGTCTACCAATATGAAATACAAGAAATTAGTCACCTAATTGCTGATGCTATCTCTTAGGGAAATGATTCAATTGTTTTCGTGTCGGAAAGGTTATTTCATTAATCAGAGCTGTTACAAGACCTACGAGCGGTTACAAAACTGCTGAATATAATTATTCCTGGAAAAAATTTAAACTGCTCATCTACTGTACTACTGTATAAATCCACTTAGTTATAGACAAAAAATTGCATTTAATTAAGATTCGATTCTGGAACCAATAATCATAGACTGTAATGATAAAGTAATAAGCTGACTTTTGATGATTCTTTTAATTTCTATCAAGTTCTAGAGTATTGTTTATAATAGGGTCCTAAATTTAGATCCCCTTAACGAGTTTCGCGAACAGGCTAAGATTAACAACTTTTTAATTACAATATAAAATGAACTAAATAGTAAGAAATAGTTATGTCGGCTTTATATGTAGAGTTCAGAATGAAGATATTATGTCTTAGTTGATTAACACTTCACCTGGACTATGGTAAAGATGTCTGTTATCACCACTTTCATTTTAGATAATCATTGATTCTGTACAAAAACTGTGAAGTATAACCTATAACTTATTACATTCTGCTATCGATCTTGAATGTCATTAATAAACTAATAGAGCTTGTATATATGCTTGTGTATGTGTGCAGCTTAATTTATAGATTTGCAGAACAAATTATGTTATCTTTGTGTTAAAGCAATAAATATTGGAATTTAGAAAAAGAAGATGAAAATGCGTACTAATAGTACTTCAAATGTGTCGCTTAAAATGTATGATACAATATTTAAGTAATATTTTAAAATTTATAATAATTTTTGCAAAGCTAAATAAAAACCATTGTTTGCAAAGCTAATATTACCCATTTAAGCAAAGATAAACCCAATTATTTCAACAAGTAGTAGAACAGAAAATGTTGTTGATGACCTGAGAAAACTAGTAATACCCAGTACTGAGATGTAGCTTAGAATCATTGATGACAAGTTTATTTATTACGAGGGCTGATATATATATTTCTGGTCTAAGCAACACTTAGTGTTGCCAGGTGCAATCTGACATTTCCATTGAAAAGGTTGATATTTTTTAGCATAACATCACTCAGAACGTGTTGTTCTCGGCCAAAAAATGGAAGTGGAAGAAACACTTCGAAGCAAATGGTCGTCTATTTCTTTGGCAAAACTGGTCATGTGGCGACTGTTCCGCTTGAGCAACGAAGGACGGTCACTTCTGAGTGGTACACAACAATTTGTTTACCTGAAGTCTTCGGAGAAATTCGAAAAACGAACAAGAGAAGACAAATCATTGTTCACCATGATAACGCGAGCTCTCACACATCGGCTTAAACCAGCGCTTTTTTGACCGGCCAAAACGTCGAATTGATGGGTCATCCGCCCTACAACCCTAACTTGGCACCCAATGATTTCTTTTTATTCCCGCACATCAAGAAACAAATGCGTGGTAAACGATTTTCGTCGCTAGAAGTTGCTGTTGAAGCGTTCAAAAACCATGTTTTGAAAGTGTCTCAATTGGAGTGGAAAAAGTGTTTCGACAATTGGTTTGAGCGCATGCAAAAGTGTATAAATCAGGCTTAAGAATACTTTGAAAAACAATAAAACAATTTTTGATAATAAATATTTGCATTTTCATTATTAGGCCAGTAATATATATAGCACCCCTCGTATAATTATATATATAATTTATTATTTCACAAGTTAATATTTCAAACATGTGGTGGAGCAAGTAGTCATTAAGTTTTTTAAAAGCAAACTATTGGGGTAATATTTTACACAAGAAATTGGTAATTGGCTTTCTTGAATTATATTTATATTCGTTCTAATCAAGCTGAAGGACCTCAACTCAATTATTTAATACACATATTAAATTAAATTACTCTACAAAAATAACAAAATTTATATAAATTAATTTAAAAATCTTCTTTAATTATCTTTAGCCTGTATTTGAATGCATTTTTAATAAAAGCCGTTAACAATCTGCAGTTGGGGCCATTCGGTATTAGTACGTTCATTGACAGTAATCTGTGTTCTTTAAAAATTGGGCATTCACCGACTAAGTGTATCACATCGCCCTTCAATTTTCTTGGCTTTCGTACGGTACGTACCATAATCGTAGTAGCTCGCCACGGGTTTTGAAGATTGTCCTTATTGTTTCTACGTCGCATTACTTATAAGAGTAATTGTTGACACCTAGTTCATAATTCACCTTACTATATGCATCCCTCAAGATATTGTTTCTTGCCTTTTCTACAATATTTCTGTGGTCTTCACAATACTTGGTTTCAATTTCAATGTTTCAGTATATAGTATCGGTAGCCCAGTCTCTTTTAAACTTTATATGATTTGGTTTGTTACGTCACGCTGCAAAAGCAGTATCTTCGTGTATCTTAAAATTAGACACTCCAAATTGATACAATTTTTATAAGATGTGGCTTAACATATAAATGTGTTCCAATCAAAAACCACGACAAAGGCTTTGGTTGTAAAGACTAAGGAGTTATAAAAAATTTAGAATTATAATAACGAAAGTTTGTTGCAGCTTTGGCTCGTTTGGTTAAAAAATATAGGTAGTTAATACTTTTCTAATATCACAAGTTCAAAGTTTTAAGCCTACTACTTGTAGTATAAAAATTATATACGAACCAGAGGCGAGGCGTCGAATGGTTCAGAGTGTTCACTGAACACCTTAACAAAGCTTCCTTTTTAGATTTTTTTTTATTAGGTAAATAATCTCGCTATATTGCTACTTAACATTTTTTATAATAGCTTTTCCAAACAGATTAACATAAACACAAAATGTAGAATACAAACAAAATCACACATGTGTTAGTTACACCCAACATTACTTACAATTAATAAAAGAGAAAACACATTCCTCTTAAAATATACTAAGGTTCAAAATTAAAACTGCACCGCGTTGCTTACAAAGCATGCAAATGAAATAACATTCACATTGGGACTATGTTCAATATTGAATACACAACACAAAACATACAAACAAATATATGTACGTAAAATAATCTTAACTCTTAAATTAATGCGTGCAAGCAGTTCAATAAAAAAAAGTGCACTTCCAATGTTATGCAAAGTAAATACAAAAGAGAAAAGAAATAATTGAGCGAAAATCGCTTTACATTTGACGAGAGGATCATTCCACTAAACTGAACCAAAAGTTTATACAAAGCGTGCAAATACAATCAAAGTCACGGTTGCTGTTTTATATGGGGAAATGGTTCAGTATAAAAACTGAACCGGGCATTGTAAATACAAAGTAAAAGAGTAAATGAATGCATGAGAGTTTCTTACTCTTATATAGAGGTTGGAAATAAATCAATAACAAAGTCATTATTGCAATTTAATACTAGCAAATGGTAAAAGTAAAGAAAAAAATTAAAGAAATTTGAAGTGAAAAATAATATTTAGAAATGAATTAATGTGTGATTAAAGATTTGATTCAAATATCTTTTTTTAAACGATCTTTTGAAAAAAGATTTTAATTCATAAAATGAATAAACCAACTCCAGATATGAAGAATTTGATACCTGTTGTAAAAATGTCGAAATCTATGGTAAGTCGTCGTTTTCCTACAGCTATAGCTTTATGGTAAATAAAAACCAGTGGATCACAGGCTGCGAACATTTAAATAAATTGTTTTATTGGTCTTGTACGCTATTTGCTTGTGGAAAGGACAAAACTTAGAAGTAGGGGGAATACGTTATAGTTGGAATTCTGTTTTGATTAAATTGTGAACACCTTGCCAAAAAGCTGACGCCTCGCTACTGATACGAACCATGAAGTATTTCAAAAGACCATTGATGAAAAAATGGTTGTTGTTTATATTTATAAAAACTGTTTTTTATTTTGGGACCCTACTTGTATTTTAAGTACTGCTTAATTCTTTGATTGTTCTTCGCTTATCAGACAACGTAGATAAATTTTATTCTTTTGAGTTCTTTTGGAAAGCGAATGTTCTTCACGCCAAGAAAAATTATTAATTTAAATAATAAATTAATTAATAATTTAATTCAATTTTATGATTAATAAATTAATCACGAATACATTGAAAATCGAAGTACATCTATACATAACATTTTCGAAAAAAATTTTTAACAAAAGTCTTAACAAAAGAAACAAGCCCTGCCCCAAAATTCTATGAACGCTGCTGTAACGATAGACTACAACTTTCTTCTGTCTAAATTTTTGTTTCTCCTATCAATATTGGTTTTTTATAATTTTTTCTTAGTGTGATTAAAAATTATTAAAGGCCTTTAAAATTACACAGAGAAACGGGTTGCGTTACTTTTCGTAGTTCGACGCCCGGGTTATATTACCGCAGCCCTATGGTAAACACGCTACTGTTTACTTGTCTGTTTTGTTATATTCAGTCTCTTATTTTTTTAAAGCTTTCGTATTCCTCTCTCGGTTCATCATTCTCTGTTTTGAGCTGAGCACTATTAATGATTGAAAAGCTAATAAAATAAAATTGATTTTAGTTATTAAACGGATCTTGAAGTATAAAGTGAGTGATGTTTCACTAGAGTTAAAAAATATATTGTCGAATATATAGTATATATATTATAAAAAATAATTCAAAATATTTAAAAAAATCAAGAAATATATGTAAAAATTAAATATAATGTTTAATTGTGACAAAGTTTTTATTTATTGTGTAATATTTTGGTACATTTACAAAGGTAAATAAATTTCGATTATTGAATCTGTATAGAGAAGTGCTACTTATTTGTTTTCATTTCACTTTGAGAGTGATAAGTCTGCGACATTTAATCTTCCAAAATGGGAATTCCGAAATGTATATAAATTTGTAAATTTTTGTAGAATGTCTTCGGTGACATATAAAAACATATCAGACTTTAAATGATGTTCTGGAAAAACTTTATATAATGATAAGCAAAATTTGTTATTTTACAAGAAAAAAAAATTACTTTGCATATTCTAATGTTTTGCTACTTATCGTTTTTTGTTTAACAAAATAGATATAAACAATAATTTATAATTTTTAATCATTTTACAATAATTTTTGCTCTGAATAAATTTCCGAAATTGTATAACTAATTTTTTTTAATTAAAAAAGTTCTTAATAAAAAATTAGAGTGAACAAACTGAATAGGAAGATATAGAAAAATACTGATAAAAAGGCTGCTATGGTTAAGAAATATAAGCTTACATATTAGTTTTTATTTTTAATTTTATTATTCTATAGTAGTCTTCCTCAGGGCGTAGTATTATTACAACTGCTTTTGAAAACATATAAGGCGATTATTTATACAGGAATCTATTTACAAATTTTAGTTTTAAAATATAAACAATAAACAATACGTTTTATACTTTTTAATATATGAACAAAATACAATATAGATTATACAGTGTAGATTCTAGCAGTAAATGGTGCTGATATTGTCACTGTCCTCTCTCCTGTTTATAGTTTCGTCTATATTTATTAGTATGTGGAGGCTTTCTAAAGTCAATATTTTATTGATGTTTTTTTGTCTGTGAGGAAAATGTTTAATTATAATTAAAATTTGTGTTAAATTATTTTTCCATTTTTTAATATTGGCATGTTTCTATTTTATTTTCATATTAGTTTTCTTAGTGCAGTTAGCTGGCTGTTAATTATTTTTGTTCTTAGAATATTTTTTTACAAACGTTATGATTTTTGACCCATTTTGATACTTTTTATAAGCTACTCTAAATAGTAAAAAGATTCGTACTTCTGAAAAATTTTTTCATATTTTAAAACCTAAAGCTTATTAGTTCATGTTGAGTCCTTTTCGAATTAGTGCATCTGGGCACTTTTATCTTTGATACCTGGGAAGATTCTGGAGAGTCCCACCCTTCTCACTGACTAATTTATGTATTCTTCAGAAGCTTCTCATTATTCGATGACTGACTTTGACCAGATTGCAGCTTCTAAAGAATTGAGTTGGCAGCTTTGCTATACGCGACACACCCATAGAGTAGTGCTGGTCTGATTATTTGGCTGTAGATCAGATTTTAATTCTTCGTTAAGGCAGTGCAGTGTTTTCGCGCAATTACTTCTTTTGACTTGTATGTGCTTGTGCCAAATGAACTGTGATTCCCAGGAATTTGATGCTGTCTTCACGAATTATAAACATGATTTATAAACAGGGCTTTAGTTTTCTCGTTTTTAATTTTTATTTTCCATTTCTGGAAGAATTTCAGGACGAGACTAACATGGTCCTGCAACGTGTTAGGTTGGTTTTTAGTGCTTTTATTTATATATTTCTCAAATTATACACCGCACATATTTTTTTTAATACATGATTTAAATTTATTATATAATTAAAATATCTCCCATTAATCTTGACAGTAAATGCTCTTGAATGTAGTGCCGATCAATGGAGCTGCAAGAGTGGACAGTGTATAAATATTGTACAGGTTTGCGATGGTGTCAAACACTGTTCCGATGGATCGGATGAGACATTTGAAAACTGTCAAGAACTCTCCTGTCCCGATTATGCATTTCGCTGTGCTTATGGTGGTTGCGTTAGAGGAACATCGCGTTGCGATAATGTAACTGATTGCGTAGATGGTTCAGATGAAGCACTGTGTGGTTTGACTACACAAGCTCTTATCAACTTAGTACGAGGCAATTGCAGGTAGTAAAATTCTGTTAAAATATTAAAATTGTTATGTCTGTATTCATATATTAACTTGTGAATCAACTCTAAAGTTCTGAGCTTGAATTTGAATGCCTTCACGATGAATGCATAAATAGTATATTCCTTTGCGATGGTGAAATACATTGTTCGAATGATGCTGATGAGAAACCGGAAATATGCAGTCAAGTATATTGTCCCGAGTACGCATTTCGCTGTGCTTATGGTGCTTGTGTCAGTGGAAAAGCTAAATGTGATGGCAAAATTGATTGTGCCGATGGTTCAGACGAAAATTCATCGCTGTGCAGTAAGACAAAAGTTATTAACAATACTTATACTTATGATTATATACCAATACATGCGAAACCAAAATTAAACACTTGTATTGTACCAACAAATAATGAAAACTTAATTGTGAAACATGGTGATACTAAAGAGATTATTAAACTTGGACATGGTGTGGTTTCTGGTACAGTTGTACAATTAAGTTGTATTGATAAATACATATTCAGAGGCACATTACAAAATTTTTGTTTACCTAATGGAAAATGGCTATTTGATTTGCCGGTGTGTAAAAGTAAGATTTAGAAATTTATTGTCCATATATTGTTTTATAATTTTTGTTTTTTATAGGAAGTTGCAGTGTATCAAACATATTGAATGATCCTTCAATTACTGCCGTTGACTGCAGCAGCAATAAAGCAATATCTTATTTCCCTCGTTTAGACGTTGGTACAAAGATTTGTTTAGGTTGTGCCCCAGGATACTTTTGGAATGTTCAAAATTATCGCAATCAAATTTTAACTTGTACTGCTAACGGAAATTGGGATTTTCAGAAGTTTTCATGCGAACCGGAATGTGGAGTTCTACGTAGAAAAAATATATTGAATAATACAATACCATGGGTTGTAAGCATATATATGCGAAACTATATGCCGCAATATCATTATATTTGTACTGGTACCATCATATCAGCAAAACTTGTTCTGACTGGTAAGGGAGTGGAACTTAAAATTTAAATAATTAATATATAATTATATATTATCCAAAAGGAGAGTGTTTTTTTAGAACAATTGAAAACTGAATGATTCAAATTAATATTAATTTTTATTTAGCTTATAGTTCAATCACTAGAAACAAAAGTAAATACATAGTTATGTTTTAATAAATGCAAATTCTATTTTGTGCATAATTGCCGAAAAATTAATATTCTGTAAAATAAGTATTGTCTGAAGTACTGGTCTATGTAAAAGAATTTAAATTAATTTAATTTAAATTATAAAATATTTGTCAGATAATACTCTCTAGATAGTTTTTTTCAACAATTGTGTTTACTTTCATAAATGAAATGAAATACTCCAAAATTTACAAATTAGTTTTCTAATGATCATTACGATTTCAGTTATATTCATATTCGATTAATTAATTGACTAGATTAATTAATAGATTAATTAATTGACTACTGCGGTAATACAATATATTTACATTATAAGACTTATTATTAGAAGGTATATTATATACTTTGGTCACAACACATCCCTACAAGATGTATTGTACTACTCATAATACCTAAGTAACATTTGTTTCTAACTACCTACTACCTACCTACTACGTTTAACAAATGATAAATTTTTCAATCAAAAAGATAGATAAGATCGTGTGGATAAGATCGTTAGAGTGTGCAACACAATAGATTGTCTGTCTTTCTTATTTCTGAAAATCTCTTGTATTAATCATTAAATAATCTTTTTCATAATATACGTATCAATCAGTGGCGGAGCTAGACCAACACTGTACATCGGCGACATCAGAATTGCGAGGCCCCCTTTATAACCCAGTTGTAAAGTTTCAAGTTACATTGTTGAAAGTTTTATTGCTAATTAAATTAAAATAAACACAAATTAAAATTAAAATAAATGAATTTTCCTACTTTTAGTCTCACTTAATTTTTTTTTAAATTATATCATAATTTGCGCCAGCTGCTATTTTTGGTTCCGTTTATAGAATTTCCAATGGAGATTGTCTCTCTTGGACCATCATACTCTTCTAGTACGTCTTAATCAATTTTAACTTTGAGAAGCTTTTTTCCGTCGAAGCTATACTGACTGGAACTGTAAACATGAATCTGGTTACTATATAAACATTCGGGAATACTTCGAATATGGTTAACGCCATTATCAAACCAAATTGTTCAAAATATTTATTAAGTGCTTAGAATCAACAGTCGGTAACTTTTCGCGAGGCTCCTGTGAGCGCGAGAATTTTTATAAAATTTTGTATTAATTATTAATTTTCGATAAGTGTTTAGTCAATTGAAACAGTCTTCCAATCTTCCAATGATATTATCTCTAAACTGTGTAGCATCAGCATTATCACATGAAGCTATTTAAATTAATTTTATGGAGACTATATAAAATAAATATTTGTAATATAAATAAGATGGGTTACCATTTTAACTAGATCGATCTAATTGAAAAGACAGATAAACGTGTCTGCTTGGAATCATATGAGGTGTACACTATCAGTTTGAAAGTTTCTATCTTTGCCAGAAAATGAGATGTCTTCAATAGTTCACGTTTTAGTTTTCATTTGAAACACGTAGTGTCTGCTGTTCAATTAAGGTGAATAAGATAAAAGATCAATCGTGATCGCAGCGTTGCGTTCCCTGAGAACTAGAACCACGTTTATTTTCTCTTCTAGCTTATTCTATTTAAAATAAATGATTTAAATTCGATCAACTAAATTATTGTACATCAAATTTTATTGTAATTGCTACAGACTCTAGATTTTAACTTCAGTATATATTTTGTTTAAGACTACAGCTGCAAGACTTACGTCACTAAACTGACTTTTATTTGTGAAGATTAGATGTATATCTAAATAGTCCATGTGGGTCAATGCATTCATCGATAATTTGAACTGTAACTGTAGCATCAATTGATTGATAATTAAATTTTCCTATAGTAGGATTAATTGGGAAAAGTTTATCGATGTAGAAAAAAGACAAATAAATGAATTAATAGGCAAACTGACAAACAAAGGAACATACAGTGTGATATCGCTAAATCGATCAGACTTGTAGTACTGAGATAGAATAAACATATACAATAATTGGGTTATATACTCTTTTGAAGCTTATTTATCGCACTTTGAACTTCTTAACAACTGTTTGTAAAAAATATTTTTGCAAGAACAAATTAACTATAATAAAATATATTGAAGGATAAGGATAGAGAAAATACAAAGACATATCAGAGTTGACACCTTTTTTATTAATACAAATACTGTGTATATGAAGTTGAAGTCAAGCTGAAAACACAATGCAGTCAAACTTCCATAACTTGAACTTCTATACTCGAATTAAATAAAGTAAAACACGGTTTAGAGAGCAAATTACATACAATTAAAAAAAGTTCTTTAACTCGAAGTCTCCATAAGTCAAACCATTTCTTTGCAAAATGGGAATTCGATTTATAGAAATTTGACTGCATTAATGTTTAAAATAAATACTTAAAATCCAATTGAATTGAATAGCTATATAAGATCGTTAGAGTGTGTAACATGTATAAAGTATTATTATGAATTATTTTTGACATATTGTATACACATATGAAATTAATTATAATTTAATTTTTTTCAGCTAATACATGCATTACTGACGACCGTGCTGTTTTATATAATATTGTCGAAGGAGATTATAGACAAGCCTACAAGTCAGGCGGTCCCACTGGTAGAATAGCTCATAACGTATCCGAAATTGTGAAACCTAAGTAAGTCATTAATTTTATTAAAAATGTGTGTAATAACAAATACATATTACGAGTATTACTAGTAGGTTTAATATCGTCAAATATTATTTTTATTAAAAAGGAGTGGAGTTATTATGCCGAGTGAATCGAAAACCGCACTCTTAAGAATTATAATACTTTTATTTAACATTAATATTTTCAAAAACAATTAATGTCGCGTCATTTATATTAAACCCTAGCTTTTCGAATACTGATCTTTTCAAAAAAAGGTGTACTCTTACACCTTAAGTGGGTACACTTAAGATGTACCCACATTCTTGAACATCCATAGAAACAGTAAAATACTAACGACTAATCAGAAACTTACGGGACTACTATGATTACTATGTAATAATTATATGGTTAATTTTTATTTCATGAAGAAAGACTGAAGAAGACCAATCGCATTTTGTTTTTTTGTATTGGATTCTAAAATAAAAGCCTCTAAATAACTTAAACAAAAATAATTTTTATTTGGCATATTTAGATAAGTCAGATTAGTCTATGTGTAAGATCTCTTCTTTGGGTATCACCATTCCATCCTAATCTGTAGTATATAATAGAATATTATTTTTTCCTTTAATTGTATTTTTATTTGTACTTATTTTCAGTAATATTGACGACGGTATTGCTTTAATGGTTTTAATAAATTATTTTACGTATTCGGTAGATGTTAAACCGATATGTTTGTTTTCCCCTTCTGAAGAACCATTTAAGGAGTATAACTATAAGACTGATGAAGATGTCGAAAGAATTATTAGGAATTTAGCAAGTGGTTCTGCAATAAGCGAACAGAGTCAGACTGAGACTGGACAAATGAATTTATTGGCTATAGTAGGTGATGAAAATATGAAAAATAAAAATGTATTGCTGAATGTAAATATATATAAAACATTTATCAATACAATGTTAAGACGCTATGAAATTGTTTCCTGATTGTGTAAATTTTGTTTTTACAATTTATAAAAGTTAAACAATAAAGATTATAGTGATATAAATATATATTATATATAAATAAAGTGAGTTATGTAGTTACTAAATGCAAAAGAGAACTGCCCCTAATTTTTTAATATACTTGTTTTTAAACACGTTTATTTAATATACTTAACATTAAAATAAATTTTTATATGATTTTTAAATTATTTAATAACATTGCTGTTTCAATATTTAAAATAAAATTGATGATTAAAATTATTATTATTATTTCTTTTAATATAATTCACTGTGAATATTTATACCTATTAATATTTCAAACAATTTTTTTTCATTTTTAATTATTCAATATGACATTATAATTATTTATATAATTACATATATATAATTATTATATATATATTATTTTAATATGTATTATATTTATGTATTATACATATATATACTATATATAAAATTATATAATTTGTATATAATATATTTATGAAATCAAAATATTAATATATTATATTATAATTATTTTAAATTATAGTTTGAGATGAAGTTTGTTTCATTTTATTTTATTTATTTATTTTTCTGTTATGTGTTTACATTATACATTTATTAGAGAGGTTTGTTGTAGTAGTTCACTACTTTTCGAAACATCTCTACCAAATATGCTAGCTTCTATTAAATAATAGTCACTCTTCCTTCATAACTGACGTTACATTACAACTTATATTATACATTTAGTTTATTATTTTTATTCTCTTCGATCCTTAATTTTTGATTTTCAATTTGATTTTAATTTTTAACATCATTTTATTTTAAATTATTTAATGTCTGAATAGTTTTTTCCAAACCAATGGCCTAGGAAAAAAATAAATTTAGTTTTAAGATTTGATTCACTTATTGTAACTTTGTAAATAAAAGATTCAATAAATAATTAATAAATTAAAAAAAAAATTATTTTATTCTATTAAAATATTTTTTAATAAGCTAAATTAAATTAAGTAAAAAATAAGGAAATTATTTTATAATCTTACGCTTATAAGAGAAACAAATCCTTTATACTATAAAAATTTTGACGAACCCAATATGTACTGCAATACAATATTTCACTTTAAATTTAATTTAATTAATTTAAATTTAAATTTGGACTTTTATGTAAAATGTAATATTTTAATATTTAATTTAATAAATTATAAATAAATTTGGAGAAAAAATTTTTTTCTATATTGGTTTGACTAGTACATAAAAATTCCTATTTTTTGTAAATTTGGAATATTATATATTTTAAAATTATATGATAATTATAATATAATATATATGATAATAATAATATTTATAATTTTATAATAATAATTTAATTTTATAATATATTATAATTTTTAAAATTTTTAATTAATTTTTATGTTTAATATATCCAAAATATTTGCATTACACCAGTATTACACCAGCAAATAAAAATTTTTTTTTTACATTTTCTTGCTTAAATATATGGAAATTAATTGTTCATGCTTACAATATTGGAGTTCTGGTCAAGTATCTAGTAAAATAACCTTTATAGTCTATGACAACCATACAACATCGTTGCAAAGGTTTGAATCAAGTCCCGATATAGTCACTCTTTCAAACTTATTGTCGTCTATTTCACTAATTTTTGTTATTTAAATGTTTTTTTTTTTCGTAAGACCATATATAATATCTGTAATAATTAAAAAATTTTATTGCTGGTATATTTCGAATTGTTAAACCATTGGCCAACCAGGTTTAACGTAATATTTCATTAGAATTATTACCTTGTTTACTATTTCAAAATACAGTTTTCGATCCATATTACCAACCGTGCTATATAATAGCGCGTCCACTGGTATAGAAAAAACAGCACCAAATCATAACATCGTCAAGTGGCACTAGAGTCACTTTATTGTAAAGGAGACGTACATACTATCTTGTGTACACATGTATATATACATGTATACATGTATATATATTTTGTTATCTTTTGACCACAAAATATTTTGATTTTTTTGATTTTAAGTAAATTTAGGACATGTGTGTATATAAAATAACTCCAATAACGATGAGTGGACTTCTACGATTTGTCTTCTTAGGCCCATGATAGTGTCATGTAGAGTGTCACAGGTACTTCAAAATCAAAATTGTTGTTGCTTTTAATGCAAATTAAAAAACTGAGTGTGAGAGAAAAAAAATATCGGTTTAAATTCGGTCATGAGAGCTGAGATTATCTGTGCTTCATCATGCAGTCAAACCCGAGTTGTATATTTGTATGTAAGTATATATTTTCTTTAAAATTTAGGCACAACCAAAAAGTACAAAAGTAATTGAAAAAATACAAAATTGGCAAACAGATGTGACATTTTGCATAACATGCATTTTCGTTATAGCCCGAAAGATCGAATTTTGACTTGTCCGTTACACTCTTCATAACATGGGCCTTGTCTATTGAACAACCTCATACGGGTACTGAGATATTAATTACTTAATAATTACTTTTAAAGATGCAAAGGAATGAAATTTATTGTAATGAATGATTTGTCAGTCTTTAACACTTGTAATTTCAAGTTTTTGAGATCGAGAAAAAGGTAAAATTCTCTATGTGTTAAACCACTAGTGGCATGATAGGGCTACAGAGATAAAGAGACACCAGATCCAAGTCCATAAACAATTTTCCATCAAGTCTTTTTACTTTCAATTGCACTAAAACTATAGATTACTTAATACTCTTTTTACTCTACGTAAATGATTAGCTACTAAGTTGCGAGATAGATTAGATCATATGAAGCATTTCAGAATAACCAGCAAATGCAAACAATATTCACTGCTCAATCAACAGCGAGCGTAGTATATGGGTCTTCATAGAAGATAGGGGGGAGCTTCACCAGTGGCCAGCGCTGGTGAAACTAAAACCAACATTAAGTAAACATATTTTGTATTATTATATTTAAAAAATAAGTCTGAAAAGTCTTCGACCTTTGAGAAATCACAAAATGTTTATGAATATGTGAATTTCTGTAGAACGTTTTTGGTATATTTTTTTATAGATAAAATTGTGACTTTAAATGAAATTATAAGAAAACATTAATCAATTTTAAATAAAATTTGAAACTTTGTAAATAAACAAACTAATAATTTGCGTTTTTAATTTTTTATTCCGTGATTTTTTTGTTTATTATTTAACAAAACAATTTGTGTGACAATATCGTATAATTCATAATCATTAAAAAAATTATAGTGTAATAAAAAAATAAAATTGTATAACTAATTTTAAGTAATTATTAAAAACACGAATTTAATAGCAACTCATAGAAGCATACGCTTTTGTATTTACAAAGCTTTAATATGGTTTTTACATAGAAAACTTATATATTTACCTATATTATATATTTATTTATTAGTAAGACAATTAATTATAAATTTTCAGTTGTGTTTACAAATTTGTACTAAGGCCATGTGCCAGTTCGAGTAAATTGAGAGAAATAGTAAATTATGTCGGTATGGCAGCGAATGATGGTATTTACCAAATTTTCGAGTAGGGTAAATTAGACACATATTAAGTAAATTCGGTGTTACCATTGTGAAAATTTAATGATATGTTTAATAAATAAATTTGAAAACTTTTAACCAAAAATAATAAATATATTAAGAGAGAGTAGACGTGAAAATTGCCCAACAGCCGGTACTGCGGCCAGAAGAGACCTATTGTACCAGTTTCACTATTGATTAAACAAAGCCCCTTAAAGCTTTGTGAATAAAGTCTAGAACTAAATCTATAGAAGAGTTCTTAATCTGTTCTGGTGACAGAAATTCTTTATGAAACATGTTTCTTCTGTGCGTTATTAAAGCTGGACAGTCCAAAGAATGTGCATGGTCGTTTCGTCATCTTCGAGGCATAATCTGCATTCCGAGTTAGCAGATAATTGTAGTTTATGAAGGTGATATTTCAGACCATAATGACCTGTATGAAACCTGTTATCAACCTTAAATTACATTTTGAGAATTTAAGAATGTCTTTGTAGGAGTACGGTGTTATCAGTGCTTTGCTTTGACTGAGTCCTGGAAAGTTTACCCAGTACTCCAGCCGCATATGATTTTCCATTTCCTTGATAATCTGTTTTGTACTGGCCCAATTTATTCCACAAAAGGGTTGAGGGCCTATAAAAGCAGTTTTTGATGCAGTTCTGGTTAGCTCATCAGCTTTTTCATTTCCCAAAACTCCTCTGTGGCCCGGAACCCAGTAAAGGCTTACCTTATTCCGAGGTGCAAGTGCTTGCAGAAGCTCATAACACTCAAGGACCTGTTTTGATTTGAAAGTCTAAGAAGAAAGAGCTTTAAGAGCAGTCTGGCTGTCAGAGTAAATAATGATTTTCGAGCCAGAAGATTTTTTGATTAAATTGGATCTTACGCATAAGTTGATTGCGTGGATTTCAGCTTGAAAGACATTCGGCCATGTGCCCATTGCCTCCGAAATGCTGGTGTTGGGTCCATATACACCAGCGCCAGTGCTTTCATCCAACTTTAATCCATCTGTGTACCAAATCAAACTTTTTGGGTCAACCTGTGGGTCTCCATTCTCCCACGTTGTACATGATGGTAGGTGTACCTCAAATTTTTTGCCAAAACGATGGAGTTCTGTTGTATAGTCTCCATCGCATTGAGGAATTTTATGTGCTCCAAATGTTTTTAATATTGTTGTATGACCATAGTCAAGACAACCCTTGTTCATGTGTAGTTTTAGTCGAAGCGCACTAAGCGCCGCCGTAGATTGAATGTGTATGTGCAGAGGTGTCAATCCAAGTATAGCCTCAAGTGCTGCAGTTGGACTTGTCCTCATAGCACCAGTCATTAAGAGACACGCTAATCTCTGGAGCTTCATGCAAACAGCAATAGATCCAGCTTGTGTGACCTTTTGCCACCAAACCAGGCAACCATATGTCATGATATGACGTACTACTGCCTGATATATCCAAAATATAATCTTTGGGTTTTGGCCCCAAGTTTTACCTATACAGAACAGTGTTGTCCATAAAGCCTTTAATGCTTTGTTATATACTTTATTTAAGTGTGAACTCCAAGTGAGTTTACCATCTAGGACAACACCTAGGTACTTTGTTTCACTGGAGAGAGAAATATTAGTGTTTCCTAAACGTACGGAACCTATGTCTAGTTTACGTTTAAGTGTGAAAGGCACAACAACAGTTTTCTCCGGATTTATGGAGAGACCCTCACCTTCGCACCACGCTAAAATGCGTCGAAGGTGTCCTACCAAGATCTCTGATAGACTGCTACCATGCTTTCCCGATACTATTATAACTAGATCGTCTGCATATTCAATGGCGTCACAACCAATATTCTCCAATAAGATTAAAAGTTCATCAACAACTACTGACCAGAACAAAGGAGACAGTACTCCACCCTGTGGGCAACCTTTTGCGTCCTCAACAGCTACAGACGTTCTACCTAAGGTTGATGTAATTTTTCTGTTTTGAAGCATCGCCTCAATCCAGGAAATAACATTAAAATCAACATTTCTGTTAGTTAAGGCATTCGAGATCGAGCCATAACTCGTATTGTCGAACGCTCCTTCAATATCCAGAAATGCACAAAGCGCAATTTCTTTGTTTTTGTGGGCCTTTTCAATTTTCCTGACCAAGTTATGTAAGGTCATAGATATCTATATTCTGTACGAATATAGATATCTATGAGTCTTTCCATAGTTTTCAGGAGGAAGGATGAGAGACTAATCGGTCTATAGCGTCATCACTTGGTCTATTACCATTTTTTGGTATAAATACCACTTTCACTTCTCTCCAAGCTTCAGGTATATGCTTCAGGAATAGCCTTGCCCTAAAAAGCTCCTTTAAAGGATTGATAAGAACGTCTATGCCATTTTGTATAAGTGCCGGGAAGATACCATCACTTCCTGGTGACTTGAAGGGACTGAAAGAATTAACTGCCCATCTGATTTTATCAATGTCAAAAATGATACCAGATAGCGACTGTTAAGACATTTACAAATATATTTATTTTAATTTATTTGCATATTTGAATTAATGTTAAATACTAATCTCTATTCACCACTTGCGCACTTCAACCGATAAAAACTCATCTCAAATTAACTACATGGCAACGCTTGCCTTTACCTTTTTTTGTAATACGGTTGTGCAATGCACTTTTGCTCTTGGTTTCTTTCTTCTTATTTTACTCGCGAACAAAGATGGTCGGTTCGGTGAAGTGCGCAAATGGCAATTAAACTTAGTAAATTATTTTTTAATAAATCAGAAATAGTGAAATAATAGATCCCGTTTTTTTTTAATTTTAAAATAACAAAACATAACTTTAAAAACTATTAAAGTTTCTTCAGCGACCTTAATCGATTGTCTGGTTGTTCATAACTTAACGTGCGCCTATCTATGGATGCATCACATAAGATGGATCCTGGAAAGTGCACATGTAGTAAATGTTGTAAAGTTTCCCTGCCATTTGTTGTGTAGAGACCATCACTCTTTTTCAATAGACCAATGTCATTTGAAAGAGACTTTCTCAACACTATATGAAGGCGAGCCATTTGCGGAGTGTTGTCAACATTAAAAAAGAAAAAAAATAATAAAAATAATAAATAAGTGCAATAAATAAATAAATAAATATTTACATAAGTGAGGTGCAAAAAATCCCTACGAAATTTCAATTTACTTTACTTCAATTTAATCGAACTAGCACACTTCCTTAAGGTTTTTAATTTAAATATAATATATATAAGTTAATTATAGATAACATAATTTTGCGGCCATATGCCTCACTAGGGGAAACGGACACTAAGAAGAGTTTTATTTCGATTTACGAAATATATTTATGTAAAGTTTACAGTGGTGAAGCTAGACCAACTCTGGATGTCGGCGACATTATAATTGTGAGGCCCCTTTCATTACCGAATTATAAAAGTAAATAATTTATTAGTTTATTGCTAATCAAATTAAAATAAATACAAATTAAAATAAATTAATTTTTCTCCTTTTTCCTTTCAATTTGCACCAGCTGGTATCTTCGCTTCAATTGATAGAATTGCCAATCGAAATAGTCTGTCTTGGTTCATCATACTTCTCAAGTAGGTCTTAATTAATTTTAATTCAGTTGAAGCTGTGCTAAATGAAACTGTGAGCATGATTCTGATTACTTTATAAACATTCTGATATACTTCCTCCAAATTATTTTCTTTAATATACTGGACGATTTTTTTATATCGTTTATTGAGTCTAGTGATTTCGTTTTTAAAAGCAGCAGTTCATCATACAGTTCAATAGGCCGAATTTTACCTAAAGCATAACAAAACATGGGAAGGTCTTCGTTTGGTATGATTAATGTCATATATGAAACCTAATAGTTCAAAATATCCATTAAGCGCTAGTCGGTAACTTTTTGCGAGGCCCCTGTGTACGCGTGGCTGTCAGTGGTCGCCGACGTCGCAGCCACCTAGCGACGCCACTGAAAGTTTTTCTTATAGTGCTTTCTATGTTTTCGAAAGCACTATGTATGTGTATGTATGTGTATGTACAAGAAAAGTTACCTCAATTAAAAAAAGTGCCATAAAAGAATGACATGTGGGTTTTAGGGTGGCCAAAAAATGCACGGAATTAAAATGTTTTCGGTTATTATTTATTCGAATACTCAGAAAAATAATAAATATAAAGTTCTAGACCAATTGGATAATGTTTAAAGGTTACTGGTCAAGCTCAAAGTTTAGAAAAATATCATTATTTCTTAAATTGTTTAAATTTGTTTAGTGTGAATAATAAATATGAATAAGGTATTGATCTGCCACTTTAATATATAAACTTAAACAATTATGTTATTTTTTAGTGAATGATCTCTCAAATAAGATAGAAACCGCTAATATAGGTTTCTAACACTGTGCCAAGAAAATGAGGTCTTATTTTTCTTTTTTGATTTTTCAACGGTTACAGATTTTTAGGTCAGTAGGCTCAAATTTGTTACACAAGTTTGTCCTAGACATCAGGGTGTCTGGCAGTAACGGGTTAAAGTTCAGAAATGTGGTTTAAAAGGTTAATAAGGAATACGAATTTAGTATTTTCAGTAAATTTGCATAAATATTTTTGCCTAATCCATCCTACCCCAAATTCCTATATGGGCTTGACTATTTTTTTTATATATACTATGTTCTCCATAATCCGGATACTCAAATACTTGAACATTGCGGTGATCTTGATACATTTATTTCCGTGCATTATAAATCTCCGGCTAGAAAAGAAGCTCAGAACACATGAAAAGCAAACTATTGGAGAGATTTTAAATATTAAAAACAATAATTATAATTTATTAATTTAAATAGCTTCAAGGGAAGAAAATATATGAAATTAAAAGTTTTTTTATTATTTAATATTGTCAACTCTTCAAAATGTTCTTAATTTTTTTCTGAGGGTATATGAGTTTAATAACTATTTATTTCAAATTTATTAATATAAAGAAACTTGAGAACTTAAGCAATATCTACAAAAAAAAAATAATATTTGTTTTTTATTCACAGAACTATTACAAGGTGTAATATATACAATATAAAAGTAATATATAATATATATAAGTAATATATAATATAAATTATAATTTTCATTTGGTTCAATTGGAATCTTTTATAAATGTATTCATAACAAAAGTAATGATTATTGATTACTTTACGTTTTTAATATATGAGAATTATGTTTGAATAAAGGCTAATTAAGAACTTATAAAGATGCTCAGTATATATTTTAATGATGCATTTAACGAATAAGGAGGGCATTTTAGAACTAGAACAAAAGACAACTTTTTTTTGGTGCTATTAGCTGGCACTTTTTATATCATTTGTTGTTTATTATTTTATACACATTTGAGCTAACTTCAACATCGTTGGCTAAAATGATTGAAAACTATTACATGGTAATATGATATCATAGGTAACAAGTTATTTGTGATATCATGTCATTAGTCTAGTTAATTTATTAAATTAAGCACCTGATGTCAGTTTGTATTGGATTTTAAGGTGTTTTAAGGTGTTTTTAATGAATAAGTTTTTGTTTATTATGTCAGAATGTGAAGACATGCTTCAAAATGTGTATTGTAAGACATTTACTTACAATATGAGTATTTGCGAAACTATTTTTGAATTTCTCTTGGTGTGTACAACATAGGAATAGCATAAGAAATATGCTCACAGTGGATAAATGCAACCAAAATCAGTGATTTATTTATTTCCGATTTCCTGAAATTTTTTATTTTTTGAGTTTGCGTATCTTTAAAGTTATGTTCTATGTTTCAGTTCTATAAATTCTTTGATATTATCAGACAATTATATTTTTCACATGGAGCACAGTTTTTAAATATTATTTTTCTATGTTCTATGTTTTCTAGATTCGTAATACCGAATATTGTTCAGTATTGTGAAATCAGTGTAGTCGCAAATTTTATAAATTTATTGACTTTATTCATTTGAAATCACTGAAAGTCTTTGTGTAGAGTTTCACGCAAAAATATGAAAGGCAAACAGACTAAGCAACTGATATATCTAAATCAATCTAACTTATACTGGCTTATATACTGGTTTTATATGGTTTATATTTTTAACATTTATATTGAAAAGACGAATGTTATGTTCATTACAAGACGTAAAACTCAAAATCCAAAGAAAATTAAACTCAAAAATATGCAAATAGAATGGGAGGACAATGTTAAATACTTTGGTCTAACTTTTGGTAAAAGATACACTTGGTTATAAGAGTCATATAACTCTAAATGCACTAAAACCATCAACACAAGAAAATTTGGGTATCAAAAATAAAATTTTTCTTCATAAGCAAATAATTAGACCTAAACTACTTTGTGACTGTGTTATTTATGGCTTCATTCACCATGCCAAAGTTATCAGATTAGTGGCGTATGCTAAAGATCTATGGTACATTAGAAATTAAGTCATATAAAATGACTTGAGTCTCGAAAATGTTCGAAAGTATATCAGAGACAGATCGCTGAAATTGTTCGCTGCTGTGGAATCGCACACTACTTCAGAATTGCTTTCGCTCAAAATAAATACAATATATATTCCATGCGGAAGATCAGAATTTAACGGAGCTTATAACAGTGGACCATCTAAATTAGGGCTGGCCAGACCAGATGTGTTCACGGGCCAATACAAATCACTGTATAGGTTGGAGGGCCACAGAAATAAAAGCTTCAAGTTTTACTAGTACACCAAAAGAAAATTAAGCAAATTGTGATAGATTAAAAAATGTCGCGGGCTGCACAAACATTAGCCGTGGGCCGAATGTGGCTCGTGGGCCGTGCTTTGAACAGTCCTAACCTAAATGATCACAGAAACTATTGAGTGAAAGTGTTTTAGATACTAACTCGCGTTTGATTAAGCAAAGAAATCACCATTGTAAGGGTGATGTAAAAATAAATTAAAACAAACAACTGTTTCTAACGAATATTTTAATAATATACTGCATATAATAAAATTTATTAAAGGATAATACAAAAATATATATATGTAAGGAAAAATACAGGAATTATGAAGACACATGGATCACAACATTCAGAGTTAAAACCTGACATATTAGGTATAACGAGTATATCAAGTTGACATCAAACTAAGATCGACAGTTCTCGCTTTTTTCTTTAACACTTAATGTGGAACAGTATGTTGATATCACAACTTAGTATTGCGATATAATTACTATAAAGTAATTGTATAATTAACTTTAATTTCGTGAAGTGGATTTAAGTATATCATTTTATTTTCTAGACAAATACTTTCTAAATGTTTTGAATTAAAAGTAACTTTTTCATACCCATCATAAGTGACCTATTTGGAAATATTTTTTATATATAATTACTAGCAAATAATTTTTTAGACCGTAAGTACCAAAGGTTGAATTTGTACCCTATCAAATTTGCTGCTCATATTCAGTGTAAATTGGCCAACTAATCCCAGTAGGTACAGAAAAGAACCCTTTTTTGTCATAATTGACTTCAAAAGTCAAATTTAAAAAAACTGTTTTTTTGAGCATTTTTATGTTTCAATTTTTAATTTATTGAATGTTTATAGATAAATTTTTGTGAAAAGGCATCACCACAGTTCCTGAACTCATATTTCTTTTTATAAAACGCAGTTTTAACTTATTTAAGCCTATGTATGTGCCTATAGGAGAAGCATAAACTAGGCTAATAAATAATGCAAACACCAAGAAAATGCGGTAAAAAGTGAAGGTCGGGACGTAGATCAAAAATCAATAAAAAGATCAAATCAAAGATCAATCAATCAAATAAAAGAGATCTTCGCCGAAGTAATGCAAAATTGGTTCCGAAGAGGAATAAGCCTTTCCGAAGAGAGTATGTTTTAGTCCGTATACTAAATACTAATGTTAGGGAGTTCGACACACCATTTCCGCGACGGTCGTTCTGACGGTGCATAAAGCATTTCACCTTCTCACCACCAAAAAAACAAAAAATGTTTGTACCTATGTCTCATTTTTTTCAAACGTCATCGTCTGTTCTAAAATATATTGCAAAATTTACTAAGACTGATTAAATGTTAATTTGCTGTATATAATATATTTTTATATATTCTTCAATAATATGGATGATGGTACTGCTGTAATGGTTTTTTAAATTATTTCACATATTCGGTTAATGTTAACCCAAAATGTTTGTATTCTTACGAACCCCTTAAGTAATATGACTATAATACTGATAAGTCAGTGACTTTTTGAATAAAAAAGTGACTTTTTTCGGCAAATAAACATTTTATTTTTCTACATAATCACCTTTTAGCTCGATACATTTAGTCCAGCGTTTTTCTAATTTTCTTATATCCTCCAAATAATAGGTTTTCTCAAAGCTCTCAAAATACGCGTTTGTTTCGGTAATGACTTTTTCATTAGACTCAAATCTCTTATCGCCCAGCTATTTCTTTCGGTTTGGAAACAGAAAATAGTCGCAGGGGGCTAAATCTGGAGAATATGCTGGATGGGGTAGCAGTTCGTATCCCAATTCGTGGATTTTGGCCGGTAATGTTTAAGCAGCACACGAAATTCACTTTTTTCTATTCACGAGGTTGTCTGCTTTGAACGGCTAACACCAATTGAACGACGTGGCTTGCTCAAAATTAGAAAGTTGCCCACTGGCAGATTACAGCTGCGCGGGAAATTCAAAAAGCCACTAACATAAAACCGCCCTCGTATAAGGAAGGGCTTATTTTCAATACTTTTAAAATTAAATAAAAAAGATAAAAGCTATAGAAATGAACATGTATTGTATATAAATACGAGTTATATGACTTTTGTATTTACTGAAAGTAAAAAAAGAACTGCGACTTTTTTTTTTATAACACATTTCTTTTTAAACGTTTATTTAATTAACTTAACAATTAAAATTAAATTTTTATGTTGAAACATTTATTGACATTGCCGTTTTAATATTAAGAATAAAATTGATATTTACAATTATTTTTTAAATATATTTAAATTACATCAATAATTAAACCGATTTTTTTATATTATTTTAATTTAATATTAAATATTTTATAACTATTTTAAGTTTTAGGTTGAGACAAAGTGTACATTTATTTTTTTTTTAAGTTATTTAAAAATTTCACATATTTTATTTAATTTTTTATTATGTAAATGTATTTTTCATTTAATGATACATTTAGATAATTCTTTTCAGTAACATTCCTAAAAATATTTTATTTGTATTATAAGTAAAATTAATAATAAATAAAAATATTTAAATCTGAATTGCTTTTATTTACTAATACACTTTATAATTGGACAAATACTATTTAAAGTATTGTATATTAAAAGTTATATTAAACGCTATTCTAACATTTAAATTTAAGTAATTTTAATTGCAACTATAGTTATGATTTAATAGCTTTTAATTATTCAGTGTGCTTTTACAGAGTTCCAAACATTCGCTCTTAAAATCTGTTTAATTATTTACAATTGTTGTTCAATGTTATTTTCTAAAAATTCATTTAATTATGTATATGTACCGACCAGTTATAGACACTTTTCATTATTTATTGTGGAGTTTTTTAAATAAGAAATTAATATTTATCAGCTCTGTCACGGTAGTCGTCAGTAGGCACCGATCTATTAGAGATTTATACATTATTTATTGCCTGTCCGTTATTTTTAATATATTCATTAAAGAATTTCCCCATTTTTTTTTTAAATAACATTGTGGTTTTTCGATCTAAACAAAATTCTTTCATTGACGTTATTAGATCAATAATTTGATATTATTTCTTAAATTTTACATGAGCCAGTCACTGGCAGCTATCCAACGATTTAATAGAAAACTCTCCAATTATTTTTATTTAGTAAAAAGAGTGACAAAGGATACTGCTATGATATGTCAATATATATATGTGATACATATATATATATATTAGCTCTTATTTTTTTCTATTCACACCTCCAGTTAAATAGAAAAACAAATACTTCATACATCAAGCCAAGGAAGAAAATGAAATAAGTAAAATATATGTATTCCATTCGAGACTATGGAAAAAAAGTAGAGGTAGAGATAAAAAATCATTTAAAAGATAAAATTACAATACATTTTGTCAATATTACTCATAATATGATGTTTACTATAATTTATAAGTAAAAGTTATAACAATGGTCTTAAGACTATTTGCCCACCAGCTAAGATGTTACTTCGGAAACGACACAAGTCCAATTTTCTACATACACCTATTCGTCAAGTGAAGTCAGCTTTTCTGAATAACTTTAATCATTATACTATTTGTCAGTTATTGAGAGATCGGGCATTAAAATAGAAAATATTTGCATGCAAAAACTACCAACAACATTTAGTCCATCTATTGTTGTTACTAGTTATATATATAATCCATTTAAATATTGTCGTTAGATGACGTGTGTAGTTTTTGGGATGAATTTTTTAAATGAGGAAGAGGACAAATGTTGTCTTTATAAGTTTTTTTAGAAGGTTGCATAAATATATGCTTATAAATTAGTGTTATTACTTTGTTATCCATTTATTTGTAGTAATAATAAATTAATTTCAATATTAAATTCATAACGTTCTGAGGATATTCTATAGTGGTACATAATAAAAAAAATTTTATCAGCTATTTAGAAGACAAACATCAGCCTGGACAAGACCGTTTTTTTTAATGACTTCCTGCTAAGTAATCCAGTAAACATATTGAATGGATTATATGGAAATATACGTCACACTTAGTTAAAATCAGCATACAATCGCAATCGGTAAAATCATAATTAGTTACACAATTGTGTAATGGAATTAATATATTACACAAATATTACACAATGAGGACACACATATTAATTTAGTTTTTCTACTATTATTTTACTTAAATACTAACTTCTTATTAGTTTCATATCAATATTACAATAGTTTTTACTAACTTCATATTTAGGACACATTTATTTCAAAAAATTTCAATATAGAAAAAAATAAATAAAATATATAAATGTATATAATTTTTTTTCACATGTCAGTCTTTAATTAAAAAAAGTTTATGTATTTGCCCAAAAGTTTAATTAATATATTTTAAAAATTGTAAATATTAAAATTAGTAGTATTTTTTTACACATTTACAAATCTAAAAAATCTTTTTTCACCATTATTACATCAAAAAAATATAATATAAAATTAAATTATTTATATAAAGTGATATAAAGAATAATATAATCAAAAACAATGTACTCGAATATTATTTTTATATTAAAATCTGTTTTTAAGTAATACAAAAATTAATAATATATTTACAAATTTAATTAGTTTTTAATAGAATGATTTTTTTCTTGAGTAAATTCTGATTTTACAAATACGGAGATCATTTAAAAGTTTTTTGTGAAAATTTTTCTTACAGATGGATAATTTGATTCGTTCAATAATTGCAACACCATTTAAACTATAAAACTATTAATTAACGTAGTAATTTGTCTATCGATTTGTTTAGAAATGTTAGAAAGAATTATAGTTTTTCTATAGTTTTGATCTATATTGTTTAAATGATTATTTTTTTGCTAATGTATAAATATAACAATCCGTAGTTTATAAAATACCAATTCATGTAATACTGAATTTACACGAGAGTTTTGTTTGTAATTTTAGCTGTCAAAAGTTTTCATTTTGAATTGAAAGCAACAACAAATGACAGCTAAAATTATAATCAAAATTTTCATGTGAATCGAGTATAAGATATATTTAAAGTAAAGACAAATAAAGTTAGAAGGAAATAATGTGTAGTTTAACGAACAAAATTATAGTGTAAATTTTATAATTGTTACTGTTTATCTATTAAAACATGAGTCAATACTACAATAGTTTTGGTGTTTTGACAACTGAAAGTTTATGAAAATCACTCTTCACAAAAAAGAAAAACCCATTAATATTAATTAATATATATCTGTTAATTAAAACATTGAACAGTTTTAGATTGTTTTAAAACAGATTTTATGAATACCAGAGTGGATATTGCTTCGTGTCTATCTATATCTATAGTACCATTCCAAGGTATATGGATTGATATTATAAGTAAGCAAGAATAAATCCGCTATTGAATAAAATACAAAAAAGTAAGATATCACTTTATAGATATAGTAAGATATAATTCGCTATGGAATAAAATACTTAATCTTTCGTTGAAAATATGGATGCAAAAAAATCAAATTCTTATGGAAGATTATCTACAAAAACTTTAATTTGAATAAGTAAAAGACCAACTATATAAGATTGTATGGATAAGGCATGAGCTGTTCATTAATTAATGAATCATTAGTTAAAAAGAAAGATACTTCAATAAGGTCAAAGAATGATACAATCGATCAGGGATTAGCTAGGGAATAGAAGAAGGGAGAGAAGCGTGTATAATAATAGTATAATCAAAAATTGTGTTTGAAGTTAAATTTTGTAATAAAAACCAGGCTCATGGGTTGATGGCTCTGCTTGAATTTGATTAAAGGTGAGATCGAAGTAATATTCTATAACAAAAAGAGGCAATGAAATGGTGACTTTCCTTAAATTTAATCAATCGATGGCGTAAAAGCTCCTTTATGTGCAGCAATAATGAAGATCATTAATCATTTTTAATCATTAATTAAAAAAGATCATTAATGATGAGTGATATATTAAGATTTTTGGATATATTTTTACTATTGAACATTATTGAAAAGTTGGTTAATAATCATTTCATGTAACTGTTAGGATATTAGAAAATTTAATGAGAAAAAATATATAGTACAAATATGTATATTAAGACAAATATACATCTGTACAATTAGCTGTATTTAACCCACTATGCAGATGCATAAGGAAATTACTTCAGTTCTAAAATAAAAGATTTTTTACGAATAATATTATTGCATAATCGACAGCCCCTCACACTGTCAATCGTTCGAAAACAATACTGATATATTCGTAACTGAATGGGTAAAGTATTAGAATGTATTATAAATACTACATAGTATCATTCAATTTTAAAACTCATATGATCATAAGCATCTAAATAGAAGATAGTTTCATTCCAATTTTACATTTACTTCTAATAACTGATCGGTTTATTAAAAACCTCTTTCAATACAGTTTCTTTCACTACAATTTTCAGAGTTGGAGATATCACTTAAAATTTAAGTTTATTACTAGAACTAATATTTTGAAACTATTCCGTTTTTGAATTAGAAATTAAGAAACAAATTGTTACAGTTTTCTCATAATAAAAAGCAATAACATAACAACTGATTTGAGAAGTAATACTTTCCATTAAAATAAAGTATATAACTTTAGTATAAAGTTTTGAGTTTTATTTCAGTGAAATTCGTGAACTGTTACGTATCTCATCATACTAACATTTTTGAGTTTATAATTCTTTCAATTAACTTCTTGATTTTATAAAGACTTTTCAATGTATATTAATATCTCTAAAGAACAAATCGGTGTATCCACACATAACATATGAGTAGTTTAAAATACGTATTACAATAAATTATTTTAAAAAAAAAAAACATAGTGGACGGTTATTACAAAAAGTTTACTTTACAGACCTAATGCTTGAGCCTTAGTAATATAATATAAATATAAAATATAATGTATATAAAAAATAAAATTGAAGATACAATACTATAACCTCTCTGAAATACTTAGCAATTAATGCTTAAAATCGACAGCAAACTTACATCATATCATACTGTATTTATATTAATATTACAATAAGAACTAAATTATACATAATACGACCTCTCTAACTACAGACTAACTAAAATAAGTACCTTAAAATGCTTGCTATTATTTTTAAATAGTAAAATATTCTTGTTCTGTTGCTTTCAGCTTTAAATACCAAATCTTTGTATTTAAATTTAGAAGTATAGCTATCCTTTGTCTTTGCCGGGTCCAACACTAACACCCAAGAGATGTTCTCCAGCCATTAAGCCAGCGGGCTGATGTGCATAATTACGTATTTGATGCAAGGATATCAATTGATTAGGAAATGCATTGGCATTGTTTTGATTGACATTTTTGTTTTGAAAGCTGATAGCATCATAAAGATAAGGACGTTGCGCCATTGGGTGATGGCTAAGAGTATTCAAATGCGGTGGCATAGAATTGATTGGCGTAAATGCTGAATTACTGGTGGTCTTCGTAATGCTAGCAGCGTCGTAAGGTCCAATTGTTGATGGTGTAGAAACTGTGAAATAGAAGAAAATATTTACTATGAAAACTAAGTAATGTCATTATTATATCTACAGTATATAATATGTTGTATCTAATATATTAGCTGAATAGATGTTGGGAAAGAGACCGCAGATATTCTCTATCTACTAAAATTATGCAAAATGTTATCAGAACTAAATGATAAAAGCTATAAGATAGCTATAAAGCTATAAGATACATTGTGCAATCCCTAAGAAAATGCACGTCATTGATTTTAATATAGATTAAAGTTATTGGTACATCTTATAATTCATTTCAGTTCAAGTTTTCAGTTCTTTTTAAGTTCGATAATAGCTAGATAAATATGTTGAACTCCTTTCCTTATAATTCCAGTATACATAAAGTAAAATGGTTTACTCAGATTTACCCAATCTTTTTCCATCCTTGAAAACTAGTAGTTAAGGGATACATATTCTGTTGTAACGTAGTAGTTATTTATCTGAGTTTAAGGAAATTTGGATTAATGTGTATTCACGAATGAGAATATTACTATTATGTTGAAGCTAGTTGAGTCAGTGCACTTGAACAATTTTACTCTCTATTAATATATGTTAGTTGATTTAATGGAAGCATTAACATGGCTTATAGTTTGTGATGAACATGTCTGATCACGGATATAGTTGTATAAGATTATCATATACTAATTGTGTCATGATTGGTTTCAAATTAATGGTATCATTTTACTCAGATATGAGGTTTATGTAGTTTTGGATTAATTTGGATATATAAATCCAAGACCGAAAACATTTTATAGCAGCATATCTATGCGCATATATAAATATGATGATATTTTAATTCCGATTCTAATACTATTATCTATTATAAATTTAAAGCGCTCGAAACTCTATATCGCTATATTGAGTATAATTAACTATAAATACTATAACTATTTTCAAACTTTTATATATTAATTTAATGAATTTATACACCATTATCTCCCTAAGTATTTCTCTATCTCATAATCTCCCAGCTTACTTTTTATAGAAAGTGTTACATTTATAATACCAAAATTTTTATGTTTTTACAGAGACACCTTTTAAATATTGAAAGCATTTTGTTTATGCTGTCTTTATACAGTAAAAACTATCCAGAGAATTCAAAAAGCCGTCATCGTTACTTTATATTTTTCAATGTAATCGATATAATCAATGTAATCATACACAAAAATTATATAAATTTTTTTCCCAATTAAACTCACCTATGTCTTCTCTTCCATTGTCAGACATCCGATGATGGGTACCATGCAAATCTGGATGTCCATTAGCATGTCCATTAGCAGCCACTGACGTTTGATGGGTATTTACTGGTGGGAAATCCATATGCTGTTGTTGAGGTGGTTGTTGTTGCTGCTGTTGTTGTTGTTGATGATGTGGTGGTGGTGCGTGCTGTTGCGGTTGATTGGTATGCTGTTGGTGGTGATGATGTTGTTGCTGTTGCTGATGCATTACATCAGTCATATTAGCTGCCGAGTCTGGACTAACTTTCGGCCAATAGGAATGTTCGGTGGGTGCTATAGAAACTATTGTTAAACCTGATTTTAAAAAATTACTTTGCAACTGATCATTATATATATTACCATTGCTATTTGTAGCATTTGAACCTGCACTGCCTACAGTCGGCATATTGTTTCCATTGCCAGCACCATTACTGGAATTAGTGGCCACAATTGGTGGTCGCTTATCGGTGCGTTCGGAATGTTTTTGCATGTGTTTAGTGAGATATGTTTCTTGCGTATACGACTTACCACAATATTGGCATATATGGGTCTTAAGGTGTTTGGACTCTTTGTGCTTGGGTATATGCTCCAAAAGTGATGGTTCATCTGAGAAACATTTATAGCATGAGTTGCATTTAAATGGTTTGTCTGTTTGGTGGCAACGCGAATGAGATTGTAAGTTTGAAAGTTGTGAAAAAGCCTTCTGACAACCAGGATGTCTACATTTGTAGGGCTTATCGCCGGTATGTGTGCGTATGTGTTGTTGTAAATGTGAGAGTTGAGTGAATTTACGCTGACAAATCTCACAACGATAGGGTTTGATTCCCAAATGTATGCGAGTATGTTGGGATAAATACGAAGAGTTGGCGAATGCCTTGGAACATTGTGTACATTTGTAGGGTTTTGCTTCGCGCATGTGAATCTGTGTGTGTAACTGCAAATCTGCTTTGGAACTGAAGATCTGTAAATAATTAAAAATTAATAGTTTAAATTATTTAGAAACAAATTTTATAATAAGATTTATAAAAATATATATGTGTATGTTATATAGATATACATTAAAAGAATTTTATGTGAAGTAATAGATTTGTCAACATTTTTATAGGACAATAATTGAAGAACACTATTTCAACAGAAGTAGATCACTTCTTAATATACTACCTTCGGATCCTTAACATCACCGGCATGTAGCATATGATGTGGTGAGCTAGTTGATGATGAAATACCATTGGTCGATGTGGCACTACTGTCATTGTGGCTCAAATGACGTGCGTGATCAACGCTATTGCTGGTAACAATTATATGTTGATTGGTGTTCGTGTAAACGCGTGATTTTCGACCACGTCCGGGACCTTGTGTAGAACCCGAGGAACTAACAACAGCATTTGTATCAACTGGTTTGATATTACTTGCATCACTGGTGCTACCAACGTCATTAACACGATTTGTGTCCAAGGAAATAATCGCTGCTGCTATTGTGCTAGATTTCTGTTGTTGATTTTGTTGTAATTGCTGTTGTTGCACTGCAGTATTAGCAGCAGCAGCATTAGCAGCTGGTTGCAAATGATATTGTCCAACATTTTGATGTTGCGGTTGGTGTTGTTGATTATGTTGCTGCTGATGTTGCTGTTGTTGGTTACTGTATGATAAAACAGAAGAGCGTAAATCCGAAGAATTAGAGAATACACTTAAAGGTCCCAGTGCTACACGTTCATTTAGACTATTTCGCAATTGATCGATGGAACGATGCACAGCATGCGAGTAGTCTCCACCTGCTGGTGGTATTTCTCCAATGAGCGGAGAGTTATGATGATAATCTAAGCCTCCACCAATAGGGCGATATTCAATAAGACGTCCTTCCATTTTTATTTAGTTATTTTTGATCACTTTTTAATAACAGTTTTTAGTTGTAGTTTTTTAATTAATTTTTATTTGATTTTTATTGTATATTTGCTTTATTTTGCACTTCACATTTTTGAATTTTTGTTTTATTTAATTTTATTGGAGAACAAGTTCAGTTTAATTATCTTTGATGTATTTTATTTATTAACTAAAACAATTAATTAAGATTTAATATGATTATTTGTAATATGTTATTTATGCGTTTTCTAAGGGAATACAGTGTGTATACAAATTTTTTTTAAAATAATAAGGTCATTACTTTCATAAACAGAATATTAAAAAATAAATAACAATATATCAAATCGAACTTTTATAAAAAATGAGTTTTAACATTTCCAGGTAGTATTTTGAAATTATCCAAAGCGTTCTAATCTTCAATACCACTGCGTTCTTAAGAATTTATATGTTTTCTTATTTAAATATATCTTTATTTCTTTATCTTTAATTGTCGACTAAATCAATTAATAATACAAGAGAATACTCATTGAATGTATGTATTTGAAATGTATTTAATAATTTCCCATTATAAAAGTGTGCTAAATTATTTACGCTGAAAAAAATAAATTTCAACTTCAAAAATTAAAGCACTACTAAGTATTATATTATATCAAAAGTATCTGCTGTTCTTTGTCACTAGATAATATTGGTACCCATAATATCTGGCAATCCGATTGTGTCAAGCGAACTTGTGGGAAAAGTCACGCTATATTTTTTATGAATACTTTCGTCTTTCATGTAAAAAATTATATTGATTTAAAATTGTGTGAAATATCTGAAATAAACCAGTACATAATGCTTTATTACGATAACAAATAAAAAAAATGTCGCAAAAATGAGGCAAATAATTTTTGTTGATTACGATGACGATACAGTGGACCCAGAAATGATTTTCTTGATTCCGTTTCGGAAATTTTTATGTCTAAGATGCACCTCGCTCTGGTCGGTCAAAGGCTAGTAATAAAGTTAATAAAATTTTGCAACTGGTAGAGCAAACCTGATATGCAAGCTGTCAGGAAATAGTGGAGACATTAAACATCACCCAGATAACAGTTTGGAATTATTTGAAAAGCGTAAACTACATAATGTCACTCTGCGTTTGAGCACTGTATGAATTAACGGAAATAAATTTGATTGACCGACTTACCATCAGAGAAGCACTGCTGCAACGCAATGAAATCGAATTATTTTTAAAGCAAATCATTAACAATTATTGTATTAAATACTATACTATCCAATGAAAATGACCATTGTGTACAACCGTTAACCCTCTACAAACGATTTCTGGATTGAAGTCTAGATTGACGGCAAATATAGTAATATTTTCTGTGGGATTGGTAGAAAAATTTTTATTACGAACTCCTCCAGTCTTGAGCAACAGCTTATTCGATCTATTGGTAAAGCGACTAAAATTGGAGAACCGAAAAACAATCGTGTTAATTTGCGGGACTTTGTTAAGAAAGTTGGAACACACATTTACCGTATAGCCCGGGCCTTGTGCTATCTACCATTTTTGTCGTTCTGCGGTAAATGGTAAAAAATTGCCAGACCAAACAACCGCTGAAAATCACTTGATAAAGTTTTTCATTGATAAAGCACGGAAATTCTACAATGATACAATTATGAAGGCACCCGAGAAATAGCAGGAGCAATAAACAATAATGACCAACATAAATTTTATTAAAATTAATTTTTAAGAGATAAAATAGGATGTGTATTATATATTTGTAATATATTTAAATTTTTTTATATAAAAAATATATTTAAATTTTCGAATGGAAAATTTTGTTTATAAATGTACCAAAAATCGGCGAATATTTTTTATATAGTATTAGTATTTATTGTATGATATCTATTTATATTGATGTAAATTAGTAATCTATCATTTCTTATATAGATCAGATCAGAACTGTTATAGCAAATAATGAACTTCAAGTGCCAAAATACGCATTTAAACTTTATGTATAATATTTTTTTTTCCAGATTTATTAGTATTAAAATTATTAACAAGAAATTTAATACTAAAATTGTGTAATAATAACACATTGTTTTTTTTCATTTAAAAAACATATGAATAACATTTATTAACATGAAACATGAGATTCTTTTTTTTTTTTTGATTTATTGACATGAGGTAACATTAAAAGTTACGTGTATTTCTTATTAGTAATGAAATTAATGAAATAATTATATATACGTAATTAATAAAATAGTAAAAAAATTTCTTTTATGCTTTTTAATATTGTTTACATATTTTCATAATCAAAAATGCAACCCTGCAATATGCAAGATAAGTTAACGGCAATTTTTTAAATTTCTTTACTTAAAAGCCGTTATTAATGCAACCCGTTTTAAAATTTATACGAAATTTTTGAACGAAAGCAAAGCGTATTTGTAAACACGCATAATAAAGTATGAATTAGTATAGAATGTGCGACAATCGGCGGGGGTCAAATGTTTCTTTTTAGGTTTTTTAATTGGTTTTTATGTGTTTTAATTGTGTGAATTGTGATTAAAAAGTTATTAAACTAATTTATTTGTTACTTTTAATTAATATAGTTTTTAATTTTAATATGAAAAATATATGTTTTAATGCCCTGGCAATATTGAAACAAAATTTTTTTATGTTTCTTTGTACCGACTTTCTCATCTGTCTTTGAAACTGTTCAATTGATTGCAGTTGTTGTTTTTTAAGGGTAAGTGTTTGTCACGTAGATATTTATTATTAATTTGGAATTTATAAAAAACAATTTCGAAAACAAAAATAAATTGTTTTTAAGAAATGTTTGCTTAGAAAAACAGATTATGATATAAAACAATTTGTTAAAAATTCTGTTGTATTAAATTAAACATAAAAAAAGTTCATATAAGAAAATCTGTTATTAACATAATTTCTGAACTGATCACAGCGTTGCGTGTGATGCATATTTTAATCAGAATTCACACTTTTTCTTTATGTAAACTATTTGATGTGTCTTCAGTATTTGAATTAAAATAAAAATAGTGAGTATAATTAGCAAAAATATTAAAATTTTTTCTATTTTTTAATAATATGTCAGATGGATTTTTAAATTTTCAACGTTTATTTCCAAAAGGATCATCAAGGGTGTGTAACATAAGTTTGCACTCATATAATTGCATTCCATACTCTTTTGACTCAACAGATTTTGTTTGTGTGACATTAACAGAAATTCATACATATCTGTACAAAACATACCAGTTTTATAAAATATCATATTCATATAAATATTCTTTCATTCTTGCCACATACTAGTCATGAGTTGTTTTTGTAGTGGTAGACTTCCCCAGTTTTTAAGTTTTAAACAGATTAATACATTTTTTAATGAAAGTATACTAATATTAACTTTCTGAGATCGTTTTTCTATTCTCTGTTTCAAATTTCCTATTTCTCTATTTTTTTTGCTAATCTCCCACACGCGCTTAACTATGTTATATGTTTAACTGGTAATTTTTTCTGTTAAACTGCAATTTTACATTAAAAAAGTGTATAACAAATATGAAATTAACATAGTTGAAAAAAATAAGATGTTAGATATAGAATTTATATAGTTAATATAAATGTTAGTGAAGCTAAGATAAGATAAGATATTATTTGCTTATAGTTAAGTAAATTTATTATTATTTATTATTTGCTTATAGTTGATTATAAATTTATTTCTTCAATTATATTTTATATAGTTATAATTTTAATATTAATCAATATAAATTTATTTTTTTTATATATGTTTTTGAAAACATTTAAAATAATTTCGAAACTAATATTTCTTTTATGAATAAATCTAAGTATTTTTGAAAATCTTAAGTCGCGATATTTTCGCAGATCACTGCTTAGTAATTATTCTTACTTTAAATAATTTTTAAAGCAAAAAATTGGAATAAAATAGATTTGATTTTAAATTAAAACTTGTTTTGTATTTCTACCATTATTTCTTTACATATTATTTGTTAACTACTACTAAATTTGTGTAAAATTTCAAAATAATAAAAATAAAGTGATGTCTTGTCGAATACCAAGAAAAATATCATATTGCTCGGTAGTTCTTTAACTCGGTAATTTTACAAAAATAAATACACATATAATTTTTTCGCTTTACCGAGCTATAAAGCAAGTCCGATTACCCCTAACGTTAAAGAGAGAAATTTAAGAAATTAATTTCTAAAAATTCACATTCCATTGACATTTGTCTCTTTCTTAGGGATAATATTTTTATATTTTAGCTTTCTTTAGCAATGAGTACCATACTTAGGTTTTTGAGATATTGTTTTACTCTTGATTGTTCTTTTTAAACTACTGTTTTCTATTGAAGATCTCTGCAGTAATAGTAGAAAACTGCAGAGTAATAATAATTTATTAAAAAAGAACTGCTAAATTATTTGAGAGAAAATATGAAATATCATTTTTTTGTTTATTTATTTCAATGACTATTTTTAAATCTGATTATGTCACTGACTTCTAGCGTTTTGCACCTTTAAACAGTATATCTTAACCAGCTGTTGTTTAAGATATATCTTATTGTTCTGAGAAACCTTTTAATAACAATGGTTTTAATTTCTTTGTGTTTTGATGCATATAATTTGGGACGTAAACGAGATTTGTGTGGTGTGGTTCAGAAAATATATATGTTATGCATAACGTTTTTGTTTACTTATTTACAATTCGTCTTTCACAGTGCAAGACTTGCAAGAATCAAGCCAGTTTATGCGTTTTGTTGTACATATATACATTTGTTTTTTTTTATATTTTATGGTTATGTTTCAAAGGATAATGTACACTCGTTTAAAAAACAAAGACCATCTTGGATTAATATTACAACCATTAACAGCAAAGGCTACATAGAATGTCCTTAAAAGATATTTATAAACTAATTTCTAGTGCAACCATAACATTCTCCACTGCTCATAAAACCAATTTAAGCTTTATTTTACATAAAGACAATAAAAAGCAAATACGAAATAAACTAAAACTAATTAAAACGTTCCCATCATACATCCGATTCACCACAAAAGTTCCTCTTGAAAAAACAAAAAACTTCCAACAAAGAATAAAACTGCAAATTATGACTAATTTTATTTATAAGTTTTTCTATTATTAAAGGTTTTTTTACTATAAAAAATTTAACTAATTTTATTTTCGCTTTTTGCTTGCTACAATATCAAATCCTTTTCGAATCTACATCCTCTTTTTCCTTTTATGCCTTTTAACTATTGTTTTCCTGGATAAGCCGCCAATAGGTCAACAAAGCAAAACGCAACATAAAAATAACAATTTTCATTTCTGTTTTTTTCTAAACAAAATTGAAATATTCTTTTGTTATTTTTTTTTTTTTTGTTTTTAAATGTTTTCATTACTTTTTCATGCGCCATTTTGTTTTTTCTTTATATTTTCCAATGTCTGGCTTTAGTTTGATCGTTTGTCGTTGTTTTTTAGCTGTCATTTTAGTTTAGAAATTTTTTTATTGTTTTTGATATTTGCGCCGCGAAATTGTAGGGGGAAAAATTTATATAAAAAAAATATTTCATTGAATTTGCACAAAAAAGAACCACAGCTGTTCGATTAGAATTTTTTCTATACGCCATTTTGTGTGCTTACGCGAAGCTGAGTGCCTCTGTGTGTGTGCTTTTCGTTTATGTGAAACTGTGTTTTGCGTCGGCCAGACAACCATTTCACCATTTCACTAAACTGACAGGTGAAAGTCCGCATATTATATAAAAAATTTATTCATTTCTAAGATTTTTTTTAGAATGTTTTTTGTGTTTATTCATATATTGTGCTTTTTGTTAGAAAACGAAAATTTTGATATATTTTATGTTGGCAATGACCTTGGCGCATATATATATTTTTAGAGTAAATTGTATTAGAATTTGAAATAAAAAATGTCTGCAGGCGAATTAGGTTATTGCATTTGAAATGTTTTGTAAAAGTGCATATTTTTAGGTCAAAATATTTGAATTTAAACATTTTTTCCTTGATTAGAATGTGCTTTTTTTTATTAAATAAATATACATATATTTGCATATATACAATGGGTTGGATTCCATTTTATAAAACAAACGTTCTACCACATTTAATAAACGTTGGCAATACATTTTTGGCGTATAAATAATGTTACGAATTTATGTAACATGTGTATATGTATGTAACGTATATAATGTTTTTAATCATACATATAAAAATAGCTAGATTTTCGAAAAGCTCATAAAACTTCATAAACTTCACAAGCATAATAACGCTTTTTTGAAAACTACAGTATTCTATAAATCTATAAAATCTATAAAGTCCGCTCGGGCTGACGAAGAGGCGCTGCAGATCTTTGAAAGAAAGATAGTTCGCAAAGTATATGGCCTTATTCAAATGGATGACGAGACATTCAGAAGAACAGCGAAATTGATAACCTGGTTAAAAATGAAAACATAGTAAGATTTGTCAAAGCACAAAGACTGCAATGGGCAGCTCACGTTGTAAGAATGGGAACTGAAAAAAATCCGGCCTATATATTTAAAGCTTAGCCGATGACAACTAAGCATAGCGGCAGACTGAAGCTGAGATGGAAGGAAAACGTGTACAAGGACGCCAGAAACCTCGGAGTTCTGAATTGGAAAACAACTGTACAAGATCGAAGTAGATGTTCATACTGGACTGTAGTGCCAAATAAGAAGAAGAAGATTATAAGAAAAATAATAATAATAATATTAGCTTTTAGAGAAAATATGTCTTAGTTTAAAAGTTCGTATTTAAAAGTCTAAGTATTAGAGAAGTTAATTTATTTGTGATATTTAAAACGAAGAAATAACACTGAAGATGGTCTACAAAGCAATATTCAGCCTAAATAATTGTTGAATAAATATACACATAAGTTAAAAACTGTGATATTTTTTAATCACGAACTTAATCTTAAGTTCGTTTTTATATAATATAAGTTATTATATAAAAATATAATTTTTAACAATACGACCTAAATCCCGGCAAAATTTAAACAAATAAGTGTTGAGATCGACACATATATAAACATTCTATTATAGAATTTGGAAGGATGTTGTAGAATGCGATAATCACTTCTTTGATTAAGAAAATATTATTTAAAATTAGTTCAATATGCATACAAAATAAATAAAAAAATAATTGAATATCTCACTAAAGTTAGTTGTATATTTATATACAACATAAATTCATATAAGATATAACCAAAACCATAGTTCATAAAAAATAGTAAGAATCTATTTAAATAGATGAAAAAAAATAATGAAAAAGTGCTAATGCTAAAGGCCCATGCCATACTTGAGTATAATTAGGGATTAAAATTAGTTGTTATAAAAGGGTTTTTTTTATATAGTTTTTATATAGCTGTAGTTTCCTTCTTGTTAAATAATTAAACGTTTAATATTTTTTATTACACTCTATATTTTGACTTTCCTTGAGAGTCATCATCAGAATTACGATACGTCATCCTCTTTGTTCTATCGCCTATATTGTGGAATGTAGTAATTCATATGGTTGTTAAGCTATTCTGTTATTTATATAGTTGCTTTTATATTTATACAATGGTTTTGATTACTTCATCATCAGTATCATTCATGACGTTTAACAGTATAAAAATGACCTCGACCTATAAAATAAACTTCCTCTAGTCATCCCAATTTCCTGCTGCTATTTCTTCCTTAACTGTATACTCGCATTGCTCTTAAAATATTTTTTAATCACGTTGATCTATATTCTCCTTGGCCAACTTCTTTTGTGTTTACCTTATATACGAAGCGTTCATGTATCACTACTCCATGAGCTTAGTCTTAGTTTTTGCATGACATATGTTATTGTGTCACTATCCATAAATTAATATAACGAAGACCTGTATTATTGTAAAATGCTTCAATGACAACTGTTTCATGTGTCCTGTTTCTTCCCTCTCATTCATTCTCTCTCATCTAAGTCCTATAAATCGCTATCAGTACAGTAATATCTTATATAATATATTTATATATTATATAGTGAAAAGTTCACTAAGACACTAAAAGCTTTTTTTGTTTTTTTTTTGTTGATTTTTGTTTTTGTTATGGTATCTTCTTAATTAAGGGTCATGATTTTTGATAGTACATAGTTAAAACTTTTTCCTATAAGCATGAATAATATAATATTAAATAATATACTTTATGTCGACTGTAAAATGTCAGCTAATAAGAATATCTTAACGTTAAATAGGGATAGGAACTTCCAATTCCAATCTGCTCTCAATCAGGATCCAGATCAAAGCCAAACAATCACAGCGAATACATCTTGTGATCTCATTCGCTTTTAAGCAAAATAGAATTTTTGTTTCTTTACACAGAACTGTATTGTTAAGATAAAAATGTAGGCCATTAGATAACCTTCCAACAATCTTTGCTTTGTATTGCTGAGAAGAACACGTTAACATACTTGTACAGGCGAACCATCTCTTTAGCATGGCTGGTTCGTGGAGTGTGATGAAAGTAGTGACTTGATGTGCTAGGAGGACGATTTAATACAATAATACACATTTAATACACTTAACAAAATACACTTAAAAAGGAAACGAAAATGTTGTTCTGTCACGATCTGACACTCTCCAAACTATATCTATCCACTATTATTCAAAATAACTGTATCGCTATTGGAAGCTCTTACAGTATTTAATTAGTTTTTAAGTCTTATATCGTATCATAAGGCGTCTAAGCTATTACTGGCATCTATCTTTTTACCTATCTAAGGTGTGCCCTACTATATTTGCTGTTGGATACTTTTACAGGTAAGTAGTGGTTTGAAAAACTTCTTTGGTATCACAGGCGGTCCCATTGCCTGTGGGACCATCTATTCTTTTAACTGTTAATGGCTTGTCCTACTACTTTTGGTATTGGAAACTCTTACAGTCAACTAGTGGCTTGAAACTCTTCTGTGTTCTCTTCTTCATATGGGGCCTGAGCTGTCACTGGCATCAGTCCATTTATCTATTTATAGTTTGCCTTACTACTCGTATTTTTTTTTATATCGCAAATTTGATTCAGATGGTCTGAGTGAATACCTTCCTTAATTTTGTTAGGTTCACTTAACTAAAAAACATCATATAATTTTAATACCTTCGACAATTAAAATTTTAATTTTAATTTATTAATATCAAATCTGTTAAAATTAATTTTTCTTTTAATTTTTTTCGTTTTTTAAAATTAACTCTATGGATTAGAGGCTTACTATAGCTGAACTGTTAGAGTACTTCAACATGATGAGTACTTATCTGCATAAACGCAAATTCGATAACTAATTTTTTATTTTTTTTTTATTGTTACATGCTTCACTGAACAAATAAATGTATATAAATGAATATATGAAATATATGTACTATATTTTGTAATTATCATTGGGTGTTAGTGTAACTATTTGTTGAGTTAATCTCAAATAAATTTTTTAATATCTTTTCCCACCTTAGTTTAACACCCCTCGGCTCTACTCAAAACTAATATGCACATATATTTATTTGTTAAAACATAATTAATTAATCCATGTACAATAGAATGCAATCATTTATATAGAAATTTATACATATATACTAAATTAATGAGTTATTATATGCACTTGTGGTAAGCGTTTGCCAGGACACTGTGCAGAGTACATAAAGGTAGTCACTGTTACTCCCAGAAGTGATTTTTAAATATAATAATAGTTTTTTTTATTTTTTATGATTTTTTTACGTTTTTTTTTCTATATTATGTGCAGTTGGAACATTGGTATGAGTGCATAACTAATTAACATTTAGTGGTTAAAATTTTTCAATTAATTGTAGAAATATTTTTTTTCTTTAATTGTTGGTAATGTTTTTTTATATTTTAGTCAAAATGGTTATATTGTTTTTATTTGATTAAATTAATTATTAAAATTTCATAAAATATTAATTTTTTCATTTTATTTGCACTATTATTAATTAATAATTATATTAAGCGCTCTCGCAAGCACAAACACTGCGATAATTAAAAAAAAAGTATGCAAATATTAACTTTTATTAACCGTTTTTATGAAAAAGTTCGTCTTAACCGCGCGCTAGTCTTTGATTTACTGATCTCTGTTGTTCATTGCCAAAAGGTTCGAGCTTCATTATGCCAAAGTATCCCTTAACGTGGTTAATAATCATTTTTCGAAAAATATGATTTGATGCACATCTGTTCCAAACTACAAGGCGAATCTAAAGTAAATTAAAATTCTTTATATGAGCTTAAAAAATTACTTCGTGGGAGAAATCTTCACAGGATATCAAATTTCATAATATGAACAAGTGCTAATGCTTGGATTACTCCTACTCATTATATTAAATTAAGTCACAGTTTTTTAGTAACCAGTTTTAGGTTGAATGATATAAAAAAAGGGAAAAAAATTATTAAAATATTGGTTACAAAATTTCTGAACTCTTTTGATTATGAATAGATACTATTTGTGATATACATTCATAAGCTGTTGGAAAGATCATACAACTTGTAGACGAATCAGAAACTCAGAAAAATTTTATCAAAAATGCGACTAAAGTTGACTCATTGTGTTAATGTTCCTAGCACTATATTGCAGTTGTCTCACCAGGCAAATGTTTTCGAATCAAATGTCAGTAGATTCAACTTATGCGCCCTGATATCTGGTAACTTTACTACTTATTTAGAGGCCCCTTAAAATAATTTACAATTAATTTTATAATTCATTGCAGTATGAATATATAAAATAATTTATAATGTAATGTTATTAGTTTTTAAGATTCCAAAAACTTATTGTTATATTCTTTAACTAAAAGCGATTCCATAAAGACATTTTGTGAAGTACAAAAAAAAAATGCAAGTAGATTCTTTTCATTCAATTGGCATCATTTTCATGTTTAATTTTTTACTGAACAATCTTCTTTTAAATATTTCAGTGAAATAAGATCTATACCTTGAACTCTGACAATTTTTAAGACGCAAGAACTTTCTATTATCTTATTCTTGTCAGAATTAAGTAGCCGTTATTATTTCTTAAGGAATATTATTCTTTGCTATGACGATTACTAGACGCACATACCATATAAAAAAGTAACGAATATTGGAATAAACACAGTTATATTTAAGCACGAGTGTCTTTAATATGAGACATATGAGATTAGATTATAATATCTAATCTGGATTAATCAACTATTCGATTATATTTGATTATATATATTATCTAATTAAGTTATGTATCTACTGGTACAATAGGACTCTTCTGGCCGCAGTACCGGCTGTTGGGCAATTTTCACGACTACTTTTAAAAAAATTAAAAAAAAACAAAAGTTATGTATCTAAATTTTCCTATAGAGTTTTATTTCATTAAAAACATTGCATATATTATATTATTACAATATATGGTATAATAGTTTGTTACACATTTTTATAGATTGTAAAATATTAATGCCTCTTTATATATGAAAGATACTTCAGAGTATTATTAGAAATTCATCGTATTTCATTCAATAAGATATAAGTAATACTATTAGGATAGTTTGCTGTAGCAGTTTGTCTAAATAACAAACCCCCTTAGGTCCTACTACTAATGGGAGTTTAAAAGTTTGCTAAATTTAGAACCATTTCGAGGCCTGATAAAGAATGGGGTATTCTTAAACTTAGCACTGGATACTTCTATGAGAGGTTTAAAGACATAATGGCCCAAAAAATTTATCTTTTAACTACAGTTGGGCAGATCCAAAATAGGTATTTTTACTATATTAGTGCGAAAACATAAACCACGTTAAACTGGGAGCTCTTTTACGTAAACTGTTTCCTAAAAAGACATTATACTAGATATAAGCATCAACAAGCACTTGCGCTAAACATAAAGAAAGTTTGTTAAAAGGTTTGTTACATTAGTAAGATTAATGCTAGCGAACACCAAAGATAAAACTGTTGACACTGATAAAAACATATTTTTATACGTATTTATATATAATAGTACAATTGAGTGGACAATAAGTTTTCTTTGTGTACGGTCCCCATTGTTTTTAGAGAAATATATTTTAGGTTATTGGCACTTTTTAATTGGTGCCGAAAGATCGTAAGCATTTGAGAAACAAAAATCTGTAGTTGGTTAAACTTCATAGGGCCATTGCATTAGTTTCGTGATTGTAGAGCCATCGCATCAGATTAGGAAAAATGCAACACCAATGAATCTGGTGCTAGGTAAGAACCAGCGAAATTGTTTATATTATAGGGTGACAATATTTCATAGATGTGTTTTGTGTTTTGCTTATTTTTGTGTTATCAACATTATGGGATATAACGAACTTCTGTGTCACTTTTGTATTTTCAGTTATTTGGATATTTGGGCGAAATGCGCTTAATAGTGAAATAGTGCAAAATGAAAAACATCATACATAATGTTTAAATAATGTTGACAGTGTTTTAAAGGTTGTTTCTAATAATGTCTTCGATTCTATGAGCGTGTATATGAACTACCGCATCGGAAAAGATCTTGAGTTGTTTAAATTAGACCTTGACACTGTAAAAGTTCTGTGCTCAAAACATTAGTTCTCAAAAGGCTTATAGTGTACGAAATTAAAGAAAAGCACGTGAAGTTTAACCGTCTGAAGAGGAGTTTTGTGTAGGTTAATACATAATAACGTGTTAGGCGGCTCTATAACTACCTAGTCAGAACACATATTTTCAATGTTGTTGCATCAAACGGAAAAAAGCTTTTGTTATCTATCATCTGTCTAAAGACTACTGTACTCTTTGAGTACTCGCATTATTTAATTCATATTTGAGAACACTTCAAAGCAGATAACCTTGTAAACCTTGTAATTCTGTAACAATCGTGAGGACTTTAAAAATGATTATTGACCACCGTTGTCAAAAACTATTCGCAATGAAGAAAACATTGAAAAGTTTAAAAAATTAATTAAGGCGAATTCTGTGCTTCTTCGAAAGGTAAACTGGGATACCGAAATGCATAGCTTATTAAATTTTGAGATTTTGAATATAAGGCATACAGAAGATCTGTAGAAAGAAAGATGTATTAGAAATTTCTCAAGAAATCGTCAAGCATGTCAATAATTTGAACTAGTGACGACGAGTGGTGTTTTTTATACTACCAGAAATCTAACTATCAGCAAAATACTTAACATTTTCTGTGATACAAAAATTATTATTTCAAAAAAGTCAAGCGTTGAACAAAGCATATACGTATTATTTGGAAGTTCTATAACGATTGAGGACCAGAATTTTTAACCACTTCCAGAATATCCAAAGTGAAACATTTAATTCTTGTCAAGAAAACAATGTTGTTATTAAATATCTATCGTATTCATTTAATTTTACCAAGTGCGACGTTTGACTGTTCCAAAAATGGAAATTGACGATTCTCTTTAAAAGGCAATCGTTTTGACATCATTTCGGTTAAAGCATTTCCACCTGATGAATATAAGAAATGTTTCGGAAAATTCCCTTAATACTTCTAGCGCAATGTTGACTTGCAAAGAGACTATGCTGAATAAATAAGAATTAAAAATTAAAATATTGAACAGACCTAGTCTTATTGGGTCTGTTAAAAAATACTGACATTCCATCAAGACTGGTGCATTGTCTAGTCTAGTCTAGTCTAGTCTACTGAACAAATGCTATTGTAAGATTTCAAGAATTGAGAAGGGAATTAATCGTTCATTTTCTACATTTTCCAAGTTGATGTTCCGAAACTATTTCTTGTTTCTAAACCTATTTTAATGAAGAAGGGAAGGGAATTAATCGTTCATTTTCTACATTTCCAAGTTGTGGTTCCGAAACTATTTCTTGTTTCTAAACCTATATTAATGAAGCGATTATATAATGGATGGTAATTAAGCATATAACGAGTATTTAAAAGAAACAGAATGGATACATTAAAAAAATATTATATAAAATATATTGAGGTATATGTATGTAAATATGTATATATATACTGGATGTAAAACTTAAGTTTTGGGATTTTTGAAGAGTTGGTATAACTTTTGTACTAAGTTATATATTCAATACAGAAAAATTAAATGATTTTTGACATAAAAACTATATTCAATATAAAAATCAAGCGCTTTTGTTCCGTCTAAGTTATAAGTATATAGTTACTTTTGCTTAAATAAAAACAGGGCGCTGCTATTTCCTCCATTCGAACTCAAATTTTACAGAGGAATCATCACCCATCAGACAGAACCAGTTCTATATAAAATCAAATAAAAGCTATTGTATTATTGTGTTATTACAACGAATCCGTTTTACAATATCGAAATCAGCAATTGAAGTAGTCTGTCGCTGGCATCTGCTATCATTCAATATGAAATGTTTTCAGTTAATATAGCAATATCAAATACTATAATAATATACTTACAATTCAAAAAAAAATGTTTTAATCATTTATTTTGATATCACAACAACCAACTGCATTTACTGGCAGTATTATTCCAAGAAAACTTATTAACTTAGAATTTTTGTACCACTCATATATTTATGTTGATCTATCTATCTATATCTAGTATGTATTAAGTTCGTACATAAATTGTACTAAAATATTTGTAACTCGATTAAGGAAATGGTGGAGACCATGTAAACTACTTGTAGGTATATATATTATATTTTTCATCATAACGACATAGTTCTGTCTTCTTCTCAGTCTCTACATCTCCTTTTTTGTCCGTTTATGTTTCTCATAGTAGACGAACTACTTTCTCAGTTTTTTAGTTAATCGAATAATCGAAATCGAAGCCCGTATGCAACTTTTTATGCCTACAAACCGACTAATGGATTATGTGGCATTCTCTGCAGATTTATTTTATCAATATATGTAACAATGACATTTATTTTAAATTTCCCTTTGACTTTAAAAGTGTGAAATGAAGGAATTGGATTCATTTTCTTATACAATTTTCGATTGGTTAATCTGGGGTATCTTTTTCAATCGAGGTTTACTTTTGGGGCCATTTTAATTTTCGATTAGTAAATCTAGAGCGAAATGTATAACACTGAGATTATTTTATAAGACTCTATATATTTTGCTGGAGTAGCAAGATTACTCTGCAAATTTCTCTGATTACTCTGAAATAAATTTCTACTTACACTACTACAAAAGTTTTAGCTTGCTTTAAAAATGTTCGATGGGGTAACAAAATTTGACAAATCGAAAGTATTTTTAAATTGAATCCAGATTTACCAATCGAAAATGCCAATATAATCGCTAAACATGTAAAATAAGAGAGTTTTGCTATTCTTTTAATAAAATATATTCTTTTAATAAATTAAAAAAAAACTGATGTAATATAAATGTGGAAACAAACACTAGTTTTTGAAAATATAAAATTCAGTATCTGATATCCTAAGCTTTGTAGAATAAATACAAAGAACTATAATATTAGAACTAAAGCTGATGACTCTGCCAATGGATTGCTCATGTGAAATGAATAAAGGTCAAATGAATAAACTGAATTATAACTCTGGATAAACTTAATTATAGCCCAATCTAGATATTAGATACTACATTGTCAGTAAATGCGATCAGTGAGTAAAGAAAAATGCTATTAATTATTTACTAATGCATTAACCTTATTTAGTGTTAGTAGTAAACCGAATCCAATCAATTCCATTAAAAACAAATATCTGAAATCATGAACTACGATATTTTCTGAATTTGTTACCATATTGCCTACTTATCTTAATCTTGTTTTATTTTTGCTGATAGAATTTTTTTAGATTTCCCTTCACTTGGCCCCTCTCTAAGAACAATGCGCTTTATCAGCTTTAGGATCCTTAAAATACCAAGTTCCGTATCTTTAAGTAACTATCGCATTTACTAGTATTTCATATAATCTTAAAAGTTTGATTTTTATTAGAGCTAGAACCATAAGAATAGACTTATGTTATAGTCTGCATATAATTTATTATGTTTGCATAAATATTATTGTTGAACTGAACTGCGAGATATACACACTTTAATACACTTTTGGACTTGGATTAAAAGATTTTATAGGTTGACGATGTTCTTTTGTAACTGAAAATTGATAAATTTTCATAATCATACTCATTAATTAATTGGTAGTAATAATTTTTTCTTAAATATGATTTATCTTCTCATAAAAACTAAGTATATATATTTAGTATGGTAGTATGTTCATTGCCTTCAATTATTTTTGATAATGCGTAATGACACTCCAAATCAAACAGTACCGCTGATAAGGCGTCGGTCTTGTCTGATATCAGAATTAGTTTCAAATATTTATTATATCAAAAATATATTTAGAATAGTATATTTCGAATATTTGAATCACATTCCTTGTTGATGTTTTCATTAAAGTCACCACTACAAATGATATCAGTTATTTCAGCACGTAGTAGTTGGTTCTAGTACTATATAGGTTCTTTGTAGAGTCTGGCTGATTATTGATTTGCTGATTCTACAGAAAACTTGTTTGAAATCGATAAATAATTCAAAATCATTCTTAGATCTCGTTTCACAATAAGTTTATGAAATAAAATACAATTGACGTCTGCATTAACAGATCTATATGATGTCTAAAAACACTATTTGAAAATATCCAAATGATACGTAGCCAAATTTCATAATAACTTGATGTTTATGTTGTAATTCTCAAAAAAAATAAAAAATAAGAATTTGTGTAATTAGAACAAGAACAAGACCATAGCATTAAACTAGAACTTCCTTAATTTAATTAAACTGAACTATAGTGTCTTTGCGTAAATTTTTATATACTTAAATTATGAATCATAGTCCTCAAAATCATTATGATAAAACATTATACTTAAATGCGAGAAAATACAACGCATCTTTAATGACTTGAAAAGTAGTAAAAAAGGTAGCCCAACTAGTAATGCTCTGGGTACTCGAGTTCGATGGATCTTACAGAAAAATATCAAAAACAGTCGTTTTGAGTGACTGTCAAGTGAACTCTAACAAGATACTATAGTTGATATCATAAAGATATCAGGAAGATGCATAAAAACAAGTTTGTGAGAACATTTGTACTAAAAAGGCGTTTCATAAGAAGTGCAATAATAGAATTATTTTATACAGTTTTGAATAATGCAGTTTTGAATATTTATCTACCATTACTTTCCACTTCGGTAGTTAATTAGATGTACAACAACTGACGAGAGCCGCTTTAAGTTATTAAAAACGTTAATGTCAGCTGGTTTGGAATTCTGTATTTTGGGAATAGCATAATATTGTATTAGCCTGTGAAGAAATTTACAATTAATAACGATTATTATTACGTTATTATTGTTTTGAAGTAAATAAGTTAAAAAAAAATACAAAAATAGTGCGATTTTTCACTAGGGTACACGATCATGTCAAAAGCCTATCCAATTTTAGTAAAATAACAGGAGTTGTCTTGTACTTTGTTTTCCCAACGTATTTCCTAGACGTGGCTTCCAGCAACTATTACCTGTCTCCAAAACTTAAAAAATTATCTGGGGAGAGGGATACTGCAGTAGCTTCCGTTAAAATTAAAATCTATTTTATAAGTTGTTGTACAAAAAGCAGAACTAAATATTTGAAAAATATTGGACTATTTCACAAACTTGTTGAGATCTCTATTACGTTATATAGGTTAGGTTTCAGCTTAAAAAAAGATGTTTTAGAGTCAAATCAGTATTAACTATATATTTTTTCTATTTCTTCTATATAATTTTCTATATAATTTTCTATTTATTTTTCTATATATTTTTCTATATATTTAGCTATCAATTTTTCTATTTATTTTTCTGTCTAAGTTTCTATTTATTTTTTTTTACGTATTTTTCTATATAATTTTTTCATTATTTTTCTATATATTTTGGTATCTACTTTACTATCTATTTTTGTTTCTATTAAATTTTCTTTCGTTATAGTTTCTTTCTAATTTGTTAAGTTATTCAGATTGTATTTTTTGCAAATTTATGGTGCCTTCTAAAATTTTGGGATTATATCAGATTTTATAATTTCAGATTATAATTATTTTTATTACTCTTTAAATACAATTTTTTCAAGCTGTTAATTGAAACAAATCAACATTATTGTACTCAAAAATTGGCTATATATATCAGAGAGATACTGTAACTACACATAATTGTCTATGAGGTATTATGTGGTCTATGAGGTATTATCGATTTTTAGTTGGGTGTAAGTTAGGTTCACAAATAATTTTACATATCAGAATTTAGGATCGACGTTAGAAGTAATTTTTAACATTATTTCTGATTAAGAACTTCTACAGCCGTATATTCTGAGTATCGGTTTGGAGAATATAAAAACAAATATGTGTTCTGTGTTACAATTGGGAGGACTGATGAGTAAATTTTTAAATGTCAAGTATGATGCACAGTGTATTTACTTTATTAATTTTAAGAAAATTCGATTGCACAAATAATGACTGTGTGATGCTAAAACTATCAATAATATATATGGCATATATAACAATTTTATTCAAAAAAATAAAAATTGTGGGTAGGTATTGTGAATGGTAACAAATTGTTACTCATACGCCCTGTTTAATACAAAATGCTACACTAAATTGATTATTAATTTCAATTTTAAAATTTTGTATTCAAAATATTTTTAATTCACTCTGATTGCTCTATTTACTATATGTATTAAGTATATATAAAATTATTAGTCAGTAAAAACTGTAATTATTAATTTCATTTACTGATAATATTTTAATGAAATTATTTCATTTTATTCTGATTTATATTATTTGTTATTGGTTCCGTAGTTTTATATTATTCACTGTAATTCAAACTATAACTATTTCGAAAGTAATGGCATTTAATGTGTAATAATTGTGAATTTTCGTAGACATTTGAAATTTTTTTTACGTTTATTGAAATAGAAGAAAATGTATCTTTTTTTTGTGTGTTTTGGAGTTTTAAAGTCTTATTTTCAAAGAAATTACGTCATTTTAATAATTATTTAAAAAAATAGAATTCAATTTTTCTTTTGAAAAAAAAAACAAAGCAATTAGAATTATAAAAACAGAATTGAAAATATTATTTTACTATGTTGTATAAGAGTGAACAAATATTGTTTTAATGCAATGCAAAAACTTAAAATTTAGAATTTTGCAGTATTTAATTTATTAATTAAAAGAGAAATCTAAACTTTTTTATATTGCATTGAAATGCTATATCTTATTGAATGATTCATGAATAAAAGTACTTAAAATAATCTCGGTAATGAAAATTTAAATGGAAAATAGTTGTTTAGTTTTCTTAAGTTATTCTAAATGCTTGAAGGATTATTTTATTCAAATTGAATCATTATTATTATTTACAAAAAAATTTAATTTATAAAGTAAATGCTTTTAAATTATATTTTATTATTATTAATTCAATAAAAACGAAATTTATTTAAATAAATGCTTTTAATGGGTCCCTAAAATTATGCTATATTTTTATGAATTGACATCAGCTGTTCGGCGTCTTTCCCAAAATACTTAGCCAATACAACTCTCACACACACACACACATTCAAAGATTTAACTGTTTGTTTACACAACACTGTATCCTTAGGATCCCACATATGTCGGTGCATTAACTTAAATTCACACACAGCCAACGTCTTATGTATTACTTAAGAAGTTAACGCGCGCAAGCACAAACACACGCACTTACACAACAATACTTGAAAATACATACATATATGCACTTGTGATTTAATAAGCAAGTTCATGGCAAACAAGAATTACCGCGCGCGCGCCTTTTATTTTATAAATTTTCTTTATTTTGTTTAGTTCTTCCTTTGACTTGAATTTTTCTTTGCTTAGTTTAGTGTCTTTTTTTTGGCGAAAATTTTTTTGTTATTTTTTAAATTTATATTTTTTTCTCAAAGATTAAAGTGCACATTTAAATGCCGTCAAGGATTTTATAGAGTAAGCGCAATAATGTAAAGTAACGTAACGTAACGTAACGTATGCGAAACGTGTTGCTGAATACAATTGTACAAGCACAACGTTGATATTTTAGTCAAAAACATTAATGCAAGTGCGGCAGGCACAACTAGCATAAAGAAGAGCTGCAGTAGCAGCAGCGGCAGCACGATCCGTCACCAATGTAAAAACTCAACTAAAGCGATGATGAAAAAATCTGAAACAATATATTTTGGGGGCTAACAAAAACGAAACGCAACTACAACAACAACTATAACAACACCAACAACAACTACTACAACAACAATTACGTCGAAAGCAACAAAAACAGCAGCAGACAACGACATCATCAGTAATAGCAGCATCAGCATCAGCACCAGCACCAGTAGCAGCAGCATCAACAACAACAACAAGAACAGCAACAACAACAGCAGCAGCAACATCACACCAAAGTTAGTTGTGTGAATGGGTTGCACATAGAATGGTAAAAGGCAATTTCAACAGCATGATTTCTATGTTCATTATTATTTAAAGTATCATCATCATTATCATCATCAATATTGCGAGCATAAATAGCAACAACACTGACAACAACAAAAGCAATATACACTCTCACTACGTTAACATCATTATTACAGCCTTTTACTATGCTTCATTATTTAGTTCATCACCATTAACAACGACAACAACCATAGCGGGTAAAATCACTAGTAACAGCACTCCGCAATTCAAAAATTCCCTTTGCTCTGCTACAATAAAACACCAACATACACCAACACAGCAATACACCAGCGCCACTAACATCATTATTACGTTAACGTTAACGCCACTACCATAACCAGCGCAACTAACACCACAAACAGCATCAGCATCAACACTTTCACAGTGCTAGCAAACTCATACAAAGCATTGCGCTGCTAACTGCCTAACTACCCAAAACAAAACCCAAGTACCTCTCTCTAACCCAATTGCAAATTTGCCACCCCCTAAAAGTTCAACAAAAATTTTTTCGCATTTTTTGCCGCACATTTTTTATTTCTCTCAATTTTTTTAACGGCATAATATTTGTACGGGTTCGTACGTATGTGTCTGAGTGTGAGTGAGTGTATTTTTGTTAGAATTTTTTTGCCTTACTGCCTTTCGGTATTTTTTTCCAGCATTACACTTTCATGCTGTGTTGTGCTGCTGTGTTGCGCCTTTACTTCACTTCATATTCTTCTGCTCTCAATGCAACGCCGAAAAGAATTCAGTTTTGAATTTTTTATGTATTATTTTCTATTTGTTTTTTTTTTAGTCATTTACTTACTTACTCACCCACTCACCCAACCACCCAATCATTCAATTTCAGCTGTGCCACAAACACACAATGGCGCTGCATTTTTTTGTTTTTTTTTTTTTGTTTAAAATGACGATTTGTAGGCCGTCAAAGCCAAATCGCGACGTCTAGCTTTATTCTGTTTTTGCAATGTTATTCATATGCGGCTCCGTTTTTAAAACTGTAACAAATAAAAAAAGCTTTAACTATAAGCTTATTTTTTTTGCCATAATTACACCTCACTCCTACTATTTACGGCAGGTAGCAACTGCATTCTGAACGTCGTTTTCTCTGCTGACGCAATGATTTGCTCATCAATTTCGAATGTGCGCCTTCAAAATACTTCTTATTTTCAAAATTATAATGGCTCCTTTTGTTGTTGTTGTCTTTGTTGCTGTAATTGCTTAACTAGTCGGCCGTAGTGTTGCAATTGTTGTTGTTTTTGTATTACTAGAATTCACGTGCTTATTTGCTGCGCTGCAGCTATCACAGTTGCGTCCACATTTGGTGTCTCAACCTTCCTGTTTATTATTACAAGGATTTTTTTTCTATTTTTTCTATTTTACTTAAATGTGGCGCAAAACTCTGCCATCTCCAACTCATGCTAACATACCAATGCCATTGTCTATATTTTTTTCTGCTGCTATCTTTATCCTTTTACGGTGGTTTCTTTTTTTTTGTTTTGTTGTTTCGTATTTATTTTCTTTTGCCGTTGTTTTTCTTTTGATGTGCAACAAAATTTTTTAACTGAGCTCTCTATCAGTCTGTAAACTGGACGCACGCCTGCCTTGCGAGCCTTATGCGCCTTCGCGTTTACAATCCTTTTTTTTTGTTGTTGTTGCTGCCACAACACTTGTGCCTGCCTCTTTCCTGCCGTCCTATATTCTTGTTTCTTGGTTGTCTGTTTTTTCCCCACTTATTTTTTTCTTATTGAAAATTTTTTGTTCCGTAAACTTGTTCCTGTTCTCGCCTCTCACGTTAAAATTTTTTCTATTTTTCATTTTTTATGTGTTTGAATTTTTTCTGATTTTTTATATGTCCCTTTCCCCTTCCATGGGGTTTTCGTTTCATTACAAATTTCTTTTTATTTTTTGGTTTTGTTTTTTATATTTTGACCCGTTCGAAAACATTTCGCTGGAAAAAATGTTTTGCGTGTTTTTTCCCTGATGCCTCTACGTTTTGTTGTTATGCTGTCATTGCTTTGTAGTTATTGTTGTTGTTGCTGCTGCTTCTGTTGTTGGTGTAATCGTCGTCGTTGGCCCCCTTTTAGATTTTTTAGTTTAGTTTGCTTATGAAGTGGGTTGCCATTTAATCCATATTAATTTAATTATTATGCGCGAATGTGTAAGAATATTAAAATAATTTGAGTTATTTAAAAATTAATTTGAAATTCCTTGGTATATTTGATATATAGAAATATATAATTTGTTACAACAAAACTTATGTATTTGCTATTAAAAAGTTATTGTGAAGGTTATAAAATAAAAATAATATTCTAGGTCTTATACATACATATATATATATATATATATATATATTATATATATATATATATATAAAATTTTTTGAATTTTTTCAAATGGTGTTTATATATTTTTTTAATTCGGCTATAGGTCCTTTTTTGTTAAATAATTCAACGTTTAATATTTTTTATTATACTCTATATTTCGACTCTCCTTGAGAGTTATCACCAGGATCACGATCTATTAATTAATATTACTAAAACTATATCTGCGTTATCCTCTTTATTCCATCGTCTCTATTGCACGAACTATATTGTATGTAATTTTTATTTATGAAGCTATTTTTTATATTAAAAACTTTTTAAAAGAAAATTTCTCAATTTTCATTGTACATTTTTATTTATTTCTGTAAGAAACAATAGTATATATTATTAAATTTTCCTGCCTTTATACTAAAATAAATTTTTTAAGTTTATATACGAATGTACGTAAATATAAATTTTAAAATTTTAAATATTAAATATTAAATTAATATTAAATATATAGCTATTTACTAAAAAAAAATTTTTAAGAGAAGATTTCTAAGGCTTGAATGTACAGTTTTATTTATTTTTTGAAAGTAATACATCTCACCAAATATTACAACCATTAAACTAGAATTTTTTTTAGTTAACTAAATATTGTTTAATTATAAATAATTCTAATTGAAGGATTGTTAGGTTTACGTAAGAGATATCATTTTTTCTGCCATTAATAGAAATGAAAATGTACATTCTCCTAATAAATTTTATAATAATTCCCATTGCTTTAATAATTGATCTAATTATAAAACTTAAAAATTCACAGAAATGTCTTTAAATTGGTTTCCATTTTTGAAAACATGATACACACGTCTAATGTACACTAACAGAAAAATGAAATGTTTGCCTTTTCTTATTTTTGATATACTAAAAATTTATTTATGTAATATTAATTATATTGTAGAAATGATTTTTTTTTACTATAGAACTATATAACACTGTACATATGTACATATGCAGATATGCAAACGAATTATAACGCCCTCTTTAGAGAGACTTATTCCACTCCGGAACTGCTTTTGCATTATTTCGACGAAGATCTTTTTGTGTTGGCATTTTAACCATGCTTTTTTGATTTACGATTTGCGTTTAGACGTATGACAATTTTTGGTATGCGGCGTATTTATTAACTAGTTTTTGTTTCTCTTTTTAAAGTCTAATTTCTTCATTTTAAGAAATTTAATCACATATATCTCTATCATTTACCAGTTCTCTGGGTACGCAAATGTATAATTGCTGATATGTAAACGAATTAATAATAAATTAACGAATTAATAATGTTCCTATATATATACAATAAATATTTAATAAATTATAACTATTTTAAGAGAAGCGAATGATTCTTTATTAGGTGGACCAGCTAGTAATGTCATAAGTACAAAACCAAAAAAAATATTGTGCTCTCACTAATATAAATATTCATATTATACAAGAAAATACTTCTAAAACTTTTGAAAAATAATTAAAAAATATTAATATGATAAAAAACACATATTAATAAAACACATAGTACTAATATATTACATGAATTGAATTAAGTATGCATTATAAATGAACAAAAAATAAAAAAATAAAAAAAAATAAAGAAAATAAAAAAAATATTTTATAAATATTGTTAAAAAAATAATAATAAAAAATTATTTTCTTAAATATAAAATTTTGAAAAAAAATTTTAATACTTAAATAGTAAAACAATTAACACATATGTGCTATATAAATAATAATTAAGATATAAGCAATAAATATTGAATTATTTTCTATAATTAGTATAGGTTTTTATATATTATATGCAAGCCCATACTTATGATAGGCTATATAGCGTCTTTATATATTATATAAAAGCTTATATTTAAGCTTATAGTATAATTATTATTTTAGTGTAATTATATTTATACTAAGAGTATAGTATAGTGTTCTTTTTGTTCGCTAATCGCATATTTGTGGTATAAAAATATTGCATTGCATTTGAAAATAAACTCTTTCATTTAAATACATTCTTTAAAAAGCTTTATATTAATAAACGTTGATCAATTAGCCCGTTCCAAATTATATATATTTTATTTATAAAAAATAAATTTTTGATAACAATAAAATATAGTACACAGAGTGAATATAATTTTATAAACTAATTCAATCAAATAAAGTTTATATAGAGTTATATTGGTTTTTATACTGGTAAATGGTTCAAATTTTAAACATACAGAAAAGTCCATCTGTAAAAAAATTCAAGTTAATGGTTCAATTCTACCCAATCAACTATTAATTTTGCAACAAGTGAAGTTGTTTGAAAATAGTAAGTTATGAAATAAAAAAAATTGAACTGTATTCACCAATAAAGAAAAACAACAATATTCTAACATTCAGTTTTTAACCACACTGCAGTATAAACGATATATGATATTTGCATTAGTTTATTTAAAACTCCATGGTAACTCTGTCAACGTGTTTTGCCACAATTTACTGGTATTTTTTTTATACACATTCATACTATTTTTTTCTTTATGGACCAAACACAGAAAAAATCATTTCATTAATTTTTTTATTTTTTAACTTTTTTGTTATTATTGTTTCGAGTTTGTATTTTTACTATACGTTTTGTAGGTTCACATTGTATGAGAGCAAATGCAAGCCTTAATTTTAATAAGTATGAGTTTATATGAGTGCGTGCTAGAGTACTACATATAATAAAAAACGACAAACTCAAAAATAAAAAAAAAATCAGATTCAAATGCGAAAAAATACATTAGTGAGAACACAATATTTTTTTGTTGTTGCTTTACTTGTTATTAATGCCACACTACCATGAAAAAAATTCACCTTCATTTTTTTTTATTTGTACACACATTCAAATTCATTGCGTGTCCTTATTGTATGTACATTTAGTTTTATCAATAGGAGTGAGTAAGTGTGTGTGCGTATATATCGATGTAGTAGTTGTGCGTTTATATTTGGCGCGCTCTGAGTACTGTTACAACAAAAATGACTGCACAATAACAACAACAACAACAGTAATAGCAGCAGCAACAGCATCGTTGCTGGTGTTGCTAAACCGACTAACAACATGCAGCATCCAGCATGCAGCACTGACAATGGCAATGGAACTAGGCGCGCACTAACAAATACCAGCATAATCGCATATTGCTCATTCTAGTACTGTTATTTTGTACATTTGTTGTTGCTATTTCAGTTCACACATAAACATTTCCATATATATATATATATATATATATATTTGTATATAGAAATGGACATATAAACAACTCCCTCAATATGATGCGTTTTTAAGGTAAAAATATACAAAAAATGCCGTAGAAAGAATTCAAAACACAAAGAAAAAAATAAAAAACATTGACAAAAATAAAAAAGTTGTTAAATTAAAATAGAATAAAAATTGAAACCCAAAACAAAAACAAAAACAAGTGCAAATAAGTATTCGATTGCAGGCAACAACTACATTTAGACCGGTTTATTCAAATGAAGCAGGATAAAAAATAAACGCAATGGAGAAATAACAGAAACAAATGGCTTTTGAAGGGGTAAAGCACTAAGTGTTGTTTTTATAAATATTGGTTTTATTTTTCATTCAGTATTTCATTTTTTAATATTTTCATAGTTTATTTTTTAATACTTAATAAAAGCCTCATTGACAATGAATATTTCGTTAGAATTCATATACATATTTCATTGGCAACTCCATGAATGTTATTGTAACCGATTTTATATTGTTTTTAAGCATTTTAATTTGTTTATGCAATTAAATTCTTATTAATAATTAATAATTTGCTGATTAAATATAAACATTACGCTACATTAGTTAAGTAAACAATTAATTAATTTAAGACTGAAAAATATAAAAAATATTATTATCATAAATATAACGTTTTTTTGCTAATATTGATAAAAAAAATTATTTTTTTATGCTGGTCATTCTAATAAATTTAGTGTGTCACTATTAAGTAACCAATTACGTGTAACCACAATCTAACGGAAGAAGAAAATTCAAAGTATATATAGTTACTATATTCCAGATAAGTAATAGAATGTACAACAAAAAAAAAATTTGAAAAGTTAGAAAATTAATTAATTGTAACACTGATAATATTTATACAAAAACGTTATAGAAAAATTATAGAAAAAATGTATAAAATTTAGCTTTCCTTCTTTCTTAATGTTTTTTTAATATTTTTTTTGATTCGGTGCTATTAGTTGGTAATTTGACTGAATTAAATGAAAATAACATAATTTTTTTAGTGTTCACTTGTATTTCCCCGCAACATAAAAATATCCACAAGTAAATATACCTCCAATCTAATGGGATCATTTTTAATGTCTAATTTAATGGCTTAAGTAAATGATGCTGTAGATATTTTGGGTATTAAATATCAAAAGGATTATTGAATAATTTATATTTAACATTTTATTTAATATTAATTTCAATTTCAATTAATTAATTTAATTAAATTTTTAATTAATTAATTAATTTCAATTAATTAATTTCAATACAACATTGCTCTGAAGCCGACTTTGTGGATACTTATTCACCGAATATACGATATTTCCTTAGATGTTCTTTCTTCTGCTGTTACTGCAAATATCTTTTCAGATGAAGGTTGATTCTAGTCAAAAGTTGTGACTAAACCGAGAAAGTTGTCATATCAACAACTGATATTAATAACTGGATATTTTTGTAAAAAAATTTAAAATCATTCAATCTTAATGTCACTACCGCAAGTTATCCTAGTCTTTTCTAATATCAATCTGTAAATTAATTTTTCAGGTATACAGTTTGGACTAAATGATAGTTCAGATTAAATCAATGTTTAGACTAAATTATAGTTTGGATTGAATTATGGTTTAGATTGAACGACAGTTCAGTCTTATTAATCTGTATCACCTTTATAGGTGATTCAAAATTATTTATGTGGGTTTATCTGCAGCATAAGAGCAATGCGTTCTCTCATTTTTGGTACTTATCATGACACTTAATGAAGTTATAACATTTTTAAATAACTAATATATAATATATTTAATAGTGACTACGTAACCTAATGTAATGAGTTTGGATAAGATATGGTTATCTATGGTTTTTCCTAGCGAAGCGAGGCGCCTTTCTTGTTCGCAACGAGGCGAATAAAACTAGGTTGCAACTAGGCAACTTAAATAAAATTATCAGCGAGACTCAATGTTCTGTTTGAATCTGAATTTCTTTATTAAATTTGTACAGTTTTTATACTTATTCTAACTTAAACACTAACTTACCTGAATATTATGTTCGCCTAGTAATTTTCATATAAAAATGCTTAATATGCATTTCAATTAATTTAAAAATATGAAATTATTAATATTATTTAATAATTACCCGAAATACTAAATAATGAAATTCCAATTCAAGTTAATGCACTTTACGAATTTCATTTGCGCAAAACAAAAGAATCAAATTACTTTTCTTTTGCGCTTCTTCACATGGCAAGTGTGTGATCAATGTCCTTGCTTTTGGCATGTGCCAGTAACGTATATCATCATATTACCATTAACAAATAATTATTTTGTTTGTTAATATGTAGATATACTACACTTATAAAATGTTTTAAATATGCAGACTATGTATTTCAGATTAGTTGATGATTTATATAACTTGAAAATAAATTAAATATATAAATAAAATCAAAACAGGAATTATTAATGGGTATTTCAATCTTATTCGAACAAATTTATACCTTTCATGTTAGAAATGATACCGTCAGAATAACAAAAGTTCAAGATCATGTATTATTAACGGTTTGACTGCAAAAATTAAAGTATTATAAATTACAGATTTATGAAGCAAAGAAAGTTTTCCGACATATACCTCTGCAATAGAAAAATAAATCTTAATGGATTTAGCAAAAATCTATGTATGTAATTGAATTTCTTTAAAAAAATGAATGACAGTTACACAAAAAATCTAACAGTAATATAGATATACGTAGTTCCACTTCAATCGTTGAACTGATGAAGTATGCACTTATTATGACCAAAACAATACTGTAAAAGTACGAAACGACAAAATCTAGAATAAAATTCAATTATAGTGTAACTATGGTAAAATTTAGAATGTAATATATTAATGTATGTGATAAACGAAGCTAAAAAAATCTATTAAACTTTTCCATCGTATCTGCCATATGCCTCTACTGAAAACACTCATCGTGCAATCTCAAATCTTTAGTTTTTTATATGTTATATATAGACGCCACACTATCATTTCGTTGCAGTTAACGTAGTCCATGTTTAAAAAACAATTACCAAGGTGCTATTATGTAGCACATTAGCAAAAAATAGCAACAAACGACCACTTTTTCAAAGAAAAATTAGTTTCTCGTGTGGGAATATATTAGCACTTAAGCAAGAAATCAATCCATGGTACAATACGATTTGTGGAGACTCAATTCTAATGAACAGTCCATCAATTAGTTTTTATAGTAGAAAATCTTTTGCACAAAACTTTTTTTATTACCAATTCTTATGTTAAAAGTTGGAGAGGGTGGAGGAGTGTTTCAACAATGTCCCATAAGAATAGTTATCTCCGATTACTGAAAAATCTTGTCCTATCTTCAAAAAAAATTAAATGTATAATAGTATGGAATTAAATATTTCAACCATTCATCAATTTTTGTTTCTGATATTCTTATAATATAGAGAAATTAAAAAATTATCGTCTCCGTACATGAAAAATACTTTACAAAAATAATAACTATTCGAATTTTCAGGGAATCTGATATTTATCAACTTAAATACCAAATAGAACCAAGCAGCAAATTTGGAATAAATGATCACTTGCAAATTTTAAATATTTTTACTTAAATCAATAAGACACTAAGAGACACTGGTTCTAATATTTTTTGATTATCTCAAAGCATTTGAGACTGTTTAAAAATACACTTAGTAACGCCTGCTAGTACTTAACATGGATCAACATGAATCAGCCTTCGACTGGTATTGCTGTTAAAATACTTTCACCAAACCACCACTCATGGTGGTAACTTGACAAGTTGATAGAAAGTTTGAGAAGTTATATAACGCAGTATGTGGACAAATGTGAGCTGTCCATGTAACACGATCAAGGCCAAAGGAAAATAACAGAATGCTGATACTTTTTTCTACCTCAATGGAAATTCTGGTCTCCAAGACATTTCATATAAATCTAAGTGCATCCTTTATAACCAATTACATCCATTTGATATGTAAGTTTGATTAGTACTAGTACTAGACCATTATAATAATTATTTTTACTGTTATGGAAGCATTTAAAATTATAATTCAATTATAATGACGATTCAATAAATATTTGATGATATTTGCTATTGGTGACACATTTCTAGCCATTCTAGAAACAATGGCTAGATGGAAGGCATTAATTGATCCAATTGGAAACAGTGAATTATGGTTCTCAATTTAAATGAACTAATGCTTTATTTAACGATAGCCATCGGGTCTTGGTAACATCGTAACAAATGATTAGAAGACAAAGTTTTCTTGTTACATTCTGTGTAACTATCCAACTTTGCTGTAAGAAATAGGAGCGGTATTCGGCAGTGAGAAACATTTAGATTTTTCTTAAGCAGGCAAAATACATTTTGTCTATTTACTTTTGTTACAAAAGATACTAGTGTGATAAAAAAATAAACAAGAAGTTTTTAATTTAATATATGTGGGCTTTTCAATTTTGGCAACTTCTTTTTTGGGTTGACATTATAGTCACTGATATTTGTGTAGAATTTTATACAAATATATGCATTTGTTTAGTACCATAGTTACGTATATTTTCCATAAAAATCAAGTTAATTTATCTACATTACATTTTGTTTTCATATTGAAATTTGTTCTAGAAAAATGTTGTAAATGCTCCAGGGGCTTTCAGTGACCTGACTAAGTAAAAAAAATTATCAAATGTGGTTATATTTTCACAAATTTAATCAATTCAAAGAAGTCAGAAAAGCAGTTGAAACTAAAAATCGCCCTAGACATTACATTAATTAATAAACAACAAGTTAAGGAAATCACAGACTTGGTGTTCAAAAATTATTGATTCACAATTGAAGATTTCTTTGATGCAATTAACATTTCATTTAGATTGACCGAACCATTTCCAAAGATTTACCATAGTGCTTAAAACGAGTGAAATCACGTTTGGTGCCACAAACACTTTATAACAACCTTAAGGAATGCTTTCCGACTCTCAGTTTAAGAAGAAATATGTAATAATTGGAGATGAGACATGAATGTATGGATACGACTCAAAAACAAACCTCCAATCTATTGAATATCAATATTCAATATGATAAATAAAAGTAGACCGAGACCGAATAAATCATGCTAAAGTCAAAATTAAGATTATATTAACAGTTTTCATCGAGATGTAATGCACTATAAATTCTTTCCACCGGACAAAACTTTTAACAAGAAGTATCATATAATACTATTCCTCAAAAGAAGACAGAACTATTATTCTTGGTTTTTTAATCACTATAATTCAACATATCACGCTGCATTGGTTGTTATAAACATTTCACCAGAAATTTGATTCATATTATTTAACAATTATTGTACTCGATCGATTTAGCACCGTGTCACTTTTAGATATACTCTAAGCTCGGGCTTAGATATTAAGAGACCGCTAGGGGATAAGGTTTCGACATGATTTTTTTTTCACACATTATAAAATTACTAAGTTTGATAGGTTATAAAGTTGATACACATGTAACAAGTTACTTAAGTGACGAGCAGTTTAATTTTAGTTACTTAGGTTATGAAAAAAATTGTTAAAGACATATAATGCATTTCATTTATTTTAACTACACTCCAAACAGATAATAGGGTTCTCGCCATAGCTGTTATGGAATAGAACGTCAGATCAGTTATAGTATCGTCTTAAATGCGGGGATTTTATTAAATTTAGATAGTTTTGAGTTCCCGCTAATAAACTTATTCTTTTTATTTATATTATCTTAAATAAAAATATCACCTTTTACTATTTTTAACATAATAGTCTTAGGCTTAAATCAAAGCAGGTTTATTATTTTAACTGTAACCAGTTCTACTAGTTTGGTTAGATAGCAATTTTCTAAGAAGTAAAAATATTTATCGGTATTGGGCAATAGAAAGAAATAATGCTGTATAGTTTAGTTTATTTTCTGTACTAATTCTTTGAGTGATGTTATATTCAAAGACGATTAAAGTATTTTGATTCAGGTATTCGTACTATATGGACTAAGGGTTTCTATTTTTAATAAAGTCTTGAATGATTTCACATCTAGAAATAGGTAAGCAGCGTTATTAAATTTTGTATTATATTTTTGTAAAATTTGCGTTATGAATTATAATTATTTTACTTAGAAAAACAAACTAATATCTAAAGAATAAAGTAAATGAAAAGCTCAAGTAAAAACAGGATTGAAACTCAACGTAATTAATAATAAAGATTAGAGGTTGAATATAACATATTCGTCATTGCTTCTCAAGGTTTTAATAAAGTCGGAGGTTTAGTATGTACACGTAAAACGTAAGGTATGGCCTAAATTAGTTAATTGAAAATACTTTTGAAATTAATGCCATTTGAAATATTTCCGGATTTTAATAGAATTCCATAATGAATCTAAATAGAATTTTTAAAATGAAAATTTTCGAGCATATTTTTAAAAAAAAATTTTTTTAAATAAACTATTTATATTAATATTTAAATATAAACAATTTTTATTTACTATTTGTAAAATGCTCTTTTAATCACATCTTTGCCAAATTCTCAATACCCCTAGGTCCCCCTTTCGTAAGCAAAAGTTTAAAATATTTTTTCCCGATATATAAGTGTTCTAATTCTGAAAAACAGCTCACATAACGTATTCAGCCAAATTGATGATATTTGGGTCAAAGGGAATCTTGTTTATTAACCCATTACGACCCGGTATCAGATGCCGTAGACCGATTTTGATAAAAATTTGAACATTGTCGTTTTTTGCACAGATTAAGATCAATTTAAAAATGGAACCAACCATTCCTGAGATATGGCATGATAAGTTTACTTACCAATGGGCCAATACGTATAGTGATTTTTTGTAAAAATAGAAATTTTTGTTGAAATAAGTAAAAAATTGATTTATTTTAAAAATTCGATCAAGTCATGCGAAATAGTGCAAAATTATTATCAAATGATATTTTTTATTTGTCGATATGTGATTTAATTACAATTTTAATGTAATTTTAAAAAAATACATAGTTTTAACTAATATGTTTTAAATATGATGCAAATGGACTTTACATTTACTACATTCAAATGGCGTGTGAATATGGCACACAACGCATCGTCGAGGATCACCTTACACCTTAACGGAATATTTTTAAAGTTATTAAAATTTGAAGCAGTTGAGTTAAAGGTTCAACTATTACCGAATTCGGAAATGTTGGTACGGGTGTCAATAAATCGTTGACAATGTTTACTCGAAACTGCAGTTGTGATAAAGGTTTCTGCTTTTTATAAGCTGAAACTATAACACTCTTTTTCCAAGCATTCACCATTATATTATCTATTTAATTTGATTGCGATATGTATCTTTTTAGAGCGATCATAACGTTTGTTTTTTTTTTTGGACTCATTTTTCTATAGATAGTGAGAACTGTAACTAGTGCATTGTCTTTCCAAAGTATGACTAATACCTCTGACCTTTAGTATTTATATCAGATATGCTATGTAATACTGATCAAACAAATAAAATATCCACCTAACTTTTCAATAATTGTGTGTATTCTTTCATTTCAATATTTGTGGTAATTCACTATAAGAGGGGATTTTTTTATTCACTTTGGAACACCAAATTGTTTTAAGCTCATTTTCGTCTCATCGACTGGCTGATACTGAACCTCAAGCTGACCAGTAATATCTCATGAAATTGGAGCATGTTCATCTATGACATCGCCGAGCAAACATCATTGGTAAGTAAAATTACCAATGAACTATACTCATAAATTTTAAGCATTTTGAGTCAATGTATTTGAATGAAAGGTATAGATATATAAAATAAGGCTTATTGATTATTGAAATTTACAATTATTTTTTCAAATAATTTATTTTAATAATTTATTTTATTTAATTGAAAATTTATCTAATTTCGGAGTTCAGGAAAAGTGTCTCTCATTTGGATCCAGTTAATTGAAATAGAATTTCCTTTAATTTGTTTTCTCAAAATAAACCATATATTCATACAATAAAATAATATAAAAGATATTTATTATATGCGAAGATATATACTCAATTAAAAAACTGATAAGTGAAATTACCAGTCGGGTCGAAAAGGGGTAAAGACTAATCCAAGTATGCATTCTTAAAACTTACAAATATTTTAGAAACAAAAAGTAGGGATTTTTATTGCAATTTTTCTTACAACCTCTAATATAGTTGCACATTAAAGAATATCTTACATTCCACTTACGAACATAGCTACATAGCTAGGATGGAGGCTTGAAGGGCACATGCACCCTCCGAAATATATCGATCAAAATATATCGACGATAAATTGGCGCTGTCTGGAGTAAAACCTAACTATAAGTTACATTGCGGAAAGTTGATGACTCTTTTAGGGCTTTAAAGTAAAATAAGTACAATTTTAATTTATTTTCTTAATAAAGTATCTACTTACTATTTTGACTGTTCTAGCAATAACAACAGCTAGAGTTGACAAATTATTTTTTGTTATAAAAAAGAGACAAAAACTGTTACAAGATTATATGCAATTCTCAATAATTTCGATTTAATAGAATGTTGCGGTTGATGCAGATAATGTCATCAAATTTTTATCAAAAATTATCAAAGAGATTGATTTAAATATTATTCATTTTTTACTAATATATTTTACAAATCGCAACTCGCAATCCTGTAGGTTACGAGTGGAAAGTAGATTATAATATTAGAAATATTCTCACCAACTTCTGGCATTGTTTTATAAATTCAGTACAAAAATATATTTTTGCAGAGTATGCTACAGTGCTATAGATTCACTGGGAGATAGAATAAAAAAGAAAAATTTTAAATATTTTTAAAAGCGTTAAATTTATTACAACTCGCCCAGAATACCATTGAGTTACAACATGACGGCAGTCTATGTCCATAAGTGGATAACCTCACTTCATCTTAATAGATGGAGAGAGTTGAGCACTTGTAGACAGACCAAACTCATGTTGCCGAAATCGTGGGCTATGGAAGCGATAAAAGTGCTTAGTTATTCGCGGAACACTCTAAACTGGCTGACCTCACTAATTACTGAACATGGCAACTTCAAGTATCACCTCAAAAAGATAACTCTTGCTGAGGAAGACACTTGCAGACTATGTCTAGAAAAAAAGGAGACAGCGGTGCATATATTGTGCCAATGTCCAGCACTGGTAAGTAGGAGGAAGACTGTCTTGGGACACTATTGCGTTGGTGATAACTTGATAGGAAACCTCAAGCTAAATGAGCGGCTTGCATTAACAAAAGATGTAGTTATGCAAACGGAAGCCACTCCAGTTTTAACTCAATAACAACATCCGAGAATCGAAGGACGAAATAGGACCCAAGCAGTTTCGTGGTCTACTTCGACTAATCCTTCAACTCAGTGGGGCTACTTGTTGGACAGTGCGCTGTCCCAACGTCCCACCATATATATGTTACGACTCAGTCATTCGAACTCTTAAAACTGTTATCGAAATATAATTAATTATTTCTGCTTATTATAATAACATTATATATATTACTTCTGCTTCATTGAACATATGAATTCGAAGAAAATATAGAAAGAAAAGTTACTCATACGCATAGTCGGACAGATAAGTGTACTATTTTAATAAGAATTGTGACTATTTTTTCAAAAAGGTTAGGAACTACATTACATTTTTAATATATATGCTATCAAACTAATCTATTTAATATACATTTTTGTGATATAAATTAGGTTATAATAAATTTGAATTGAATAAAGTAATTAATTAATTATTACAATAATTAATTAAGTACAATAAATTTGATTTATATAATATAGCTTTATGATGATATAAATTAAATTTTTAATTTAAATGATATGAAATTAATACAATTTATTTACTTGAATTGGTAATGAAATTATTGAATACATCTGAAATCATAGCAATCGAAATAGCGAATTACAACGTCACCAATATTTACGGCAAGTAAGATGAATCTATGAATAGAAGACTATGATAGATTGCGAAAGGAAGTGGAAAAAAATAACTCACTTCTTTGCAAATACCCAGGCCTCGCAAGATTAAGGCGTTTCTCTTTTGAAGTCTAGGAACTAATGAACATAGCCATAACAATGGGTAACAAGATGGTTTTAAAACTTAATTTTCTTATTTTATATTTCGAATGTTATAAAAGTATGTACATAATAACGTTCATTATCTCTATAACTAGTAGTAGGAATACTAACGAATAGTGTATCTTTAATATCCTCATAGAATCTCATTGTTGTTTAACTACACACTTAACAACCATGAGACTCTGTGACTTTTTTCAATAAGGTTATCAGAGTATTTTATCAGTGGTGTTGAGAAGCCTGCTGGCATTAATTTCACGTTAATTTCAAAAATTAAGTTTGATAAGTTTAATCAATATAAATAAATTTTAATCTCAATGTATTGAATACAGCAAAAAAATTCATCATAATCAGTACTATATATATATCAGCTCTCGTTCTTGATTGTGCAGACAATTGGCATTATTTCAATAATTTTTCATACCATAACAAGAAATAACATCAACTTTTAATTGATAAAATACTGCAAAACACCAATTTTATATAGAAGTATAGGTATATTCATATCAAAAATTATGTGGTGTGTTCAAAAAGTTTTGCGCCCAGTATAATGCATAATCTGTTCTTTGCTCGAATCAACCCTGGTAAATTGTTTATTGATCGAACATTCATAATTTCCAATTCAAGTGGATGTGACAATTTATTTTGACGAGAATTTTTGATTTCATCTGAAGTTTCTACTTTCATCGACACTCAATCAATTTCAAACGCAAAATGTGGAATTGAGCAATTGTAATTGTGGAACTGTGAGTTTTCACATTATTTTTATGAAACAAAACAGTTTAATTTTTAAAAATTGGGAACCTTTTGAATTTTTACATTTAAAATATCTAGTAATATTATAATAATATGATAATAATATGGTTCAGTTATTGAACACAATTTTAAACTTAGTCATCTAACCACTATTGTAATGGTTTATAGTCAAAAAATAGGAGCCATGACTGTCCTTAGCTAATAGCACAATCCGTAGTCATCGCGTTTACTTCTCGTTTTTACTTCTCTTTGGTTTCCAAAGAATAACGGAAGAGCTACGATTAATTTTAGTGGAAATATATTTTCTCTGTGAAACTAAATGCTTATTTTACTTTATTAAGGTAATTTTAATATCTTACTTACAGTCAAACTATATAATAGCAAACAACCCACGGTATTTTACTTGATGGTTTGCAAATTAATAATCATCTATGTTTAAAGCATATCTATTCGATAGATTCAGTTTTATTATTATAGATTATAGTTTTATTATTTTTTTCGAAATGTTTAACTTTTTTACAAAAAAATAATGTTGATAATGTGGTAAGTAATCTTGGGTGCAGTCTGTTAATAAAAAAAATTTTTTCAAATTTAAATGTTAAACTGAACGAATTTTAATTTTCTTTTATGGGTTAATAAGTATATTTTCTTTTATTTTAAAAGACGTTGGTTTTATTTAATAATAAATTTAAGTAAAATTTATGAATTTAAATAAGATTTTTAATAAAATTGAATCAACACGTTTTGTTTCAAATAAAATCAAAATTGACTAGAAAAAAAACATAAAAATTAAAATAAATTTATGTTTCATTAAATAAACAAATTTTTTAAAAGAGGTTTTTCGAAAAGTAGTGAAATACAACAACAAAAATTTTATTTTATATATTATTTTAATTAATTGAATTTTTAGCTGACCATACAGCTGTTTCGAGTATTGCCAAATACCCATCATCAAATTTTTAAAAAGGAAACCAAAATATTTGAGTTATTGTAGTCAAATCCGAGCATGGTCAATTGATTAAACACTTTGGATGTACCCTGCCTAACTAAGAAAAAAATAATATTTTATATTAATTTAATATTCTATTCTATTATAATAGTATAATAATGTACTACCATGTTTTGCTAAGTAATTAAATTTTTTAAAGAGTATATATACATAAACAATATTATGTATATCGTTTTTTAGCTTGGTGTGATTTGTTTAAATATTAGTGCACTGATTAGGGATTGCATTGGTGCTAATATGGTCTTCCATTAGGATGAGAGTAGAGACCTTGCGATCAAGTGGAAAAGGAGTAACATTGAAGTCAACATACCAAAAATAATTTGAACCATAATTTAATATTAAAGGATGTCATATGTTTTATCAGAACTATTTAAAATTACGGCGTAAAATCTAATTGTAGCAGTTGGAGTTCACCGTCGGAGTCAAAGGTACGTTAGCAGTTTTGGAAAGGAATAAATAATACATTATTCTTTTCCGTTATTAAATCTTAGTCATAATATCTAACACCTAAGACATGTATTTGGAAATTCTCATACAAGTAAGCAGTGTAAGAATATTTTGAAAATTGTTATTTATTTTAGCCGTTAGTTTTAGCCTTATCTTCACTAGGTGGTTTGAAATAATATAAATATTTAGCTTTAATTATTTTGAGTGATAAGAATGTGGTAATTTTTAAATTTCTTACTAACTGCATATATTAAATGGAAATAAAATTAAATAAATGCTTTAATAACTAATTTACTATATAAAATTTAAAGTATATATAACTAATAAATATATGAAAATGCTTGGAGAAATAATGAACGGATAGCAGATAGTCCTATTAGCTCATTCCCTTGCGGCATGCCATATACATATATAATGTAATAAAAATTAAAATAATAAAAATTGCAATAAAATAAAAAACTCAACACATACAAAATCATTTGAAAAATTTTTCAGTATCAGTAAATAACTGCATAAATAGCTAAAATTAAATGCATAAATTCTATGAAATTTGTGTAACTGTACAAGCCCAAGCTGCACAAATGATAAAAAAAATTTAGGCTCTCTTAACAAATTAATTTTCAGTTTGTACTCCCAAATGTGGTCAACTAAAAAAAACAAAAAACAAAAAAATTAAAAAACGTCAACAAAAACAAAAATAAAAAACTAAAAAATTTAAAAATAAAATCAAAATAAAAAACTAAAACTAAAACCACTCCAAAAAGCCTACATGCGTGTCGCTGTATCAGTGCTTGTATATTCGCGCTCACACACAAACATATACAATACATACTCATCAAACGATGCACCTTCACGCATTAAAACATGAAACGTTCAAATAAAAATAAAAAACAAAAAAGAACAAAATATTTGCCTGCCTAAGTGCGCTTGAGTGTGTTAGTGCAGAATTATTGCGTAGGCTCATTTTAAGCACACTAACGCCTAGTTTTTCAATTTCAAAGTGTTTTGTTTGTTTTTGTTTGGCATTAATTTTTTTACAATATATCCCAATTTTAACACTTTTTTATTTTGTGCTTGTGTTATTTTTTGTTTTTACGTTGTTTTATTTTTATTTTATTAATCCTTGTGTGCATCATAAACAATGTTTTACCTACACACAACTGATTGCTTTGCTGCGTTCAAGCATGTGCTCATGTGTGTGTTTGTTTTGTATGCACTATTTAATACATGTGCAAATGCATTTTCAACGCCCATTAATAGAATAAAAGAAAAAAGTTTAAAATTCAATCTAAGTTTTTCATTTTTATTTTATAAAATTAAAAAATTAAAAATTTATAAAAATAATATGAGAACGAACACAAATTAAAAAAAACCTCACAACTAAATAGTTATTTATAATCGATCAAAACGAAGTTAAGAACTTAGAGACTATTATGAACCTGATTATGTTTATGATCTGTTCTATCAATTGTTTATATATAATAAATTCAATTGTTCAGCATACCGAACTTAATGTTTCTACTTAAGCTCTACTTAATTATCACATATAAATATTCAAATAATAAGAAGAAAATCAATTATATTATTATATAAAAGACAAATTTAAATATCCACTTTACTAAATCAGAAAAAATTTGGAGAGAGTGCCCACATATTAAGACCATTACATTTATAACGATAGCAGCGAGAGCTACAAGTTGGATGCCACTAGCTTAGACTGAATATTATTGGACCAGAAAGGATCTGTCCATGATAAAGTTCTTTTAACGTTCGAACGACATTATATTTGTATATATTAAGATTCTTAGAATCATTTTCTACCTTTCGCATGAAGAGTGAAGATGTAGTTTTCTTGGTATTCATTTCATAGCATTGCAGCGAGAGCTACAAGCTGGATGTTACTAGCTTAGACTGATCAGATAATTAATAATGTAAATCAACATTTAGATGCGAACTTTCCTTTTTATCTTTTACTAAATGTAGTATTTTTGAGAACCCCTAACAGATGCAGTCTTTTGTAAATGGTTGATAAGTGGTATTTTACTTTAACAAATATCTATTTGTTGGCACCTAAACATAAAAGACAGTATTCTAACGTTCTTTATTTCTGTTTTTTATTTCTGTTTAATTTTTCATTATTCAACTGCTGTTAAGGAGCTATTGGGATGTAAATCATATTTTTATAATCCTTAGGACTATGTTATACACATAGTCATGTAAAAGTGAAATGTGAATTGCTACATTACATTTAAAATTAAAATACCGAGAATGAGAAAAATATGAATATTTTAATTATAATTATAATTGGTCACGATCCGCAATAAATATCAGAAAAAAATTAGTAGTTTTAGAAGCAAAAATGTGTATTTTTGCATAGGTATTAGGTACATACATACCTATGCAAAAATACACATTTTTGCTTCTAAAACTACTAATTTTTTTCTGATATTTATTGCGGATCGTGACCAATTATAATAATATTCATATAAAAAGTATTACCTTTTACATTTAGGCTCAAAAAGAGAAAGATAAAATAGTAATAAAAGCACGATATTAGTAATTGGTAGTAGTAATATTACTCGATGCGTAATGATAGTTTTGGTATGACAAAAAAGATCGTAAAATTGCCGTCATATGACTATCTATATAACATGGCCGTTACCGTTTGTTCACTGAATTTAGTTGGCACTTTGGCTGTATATATTAAGTTAAGTACTTTTTAACATTTGTAATACATTTACAATGGTTTACAGGGTTTTTTTTTTTGTGAAATTTTTTATTTCTTTTCCTCTTTGTATTAGCGTTATTAGTATCTATTTTGAAATATGTTTTCTTATTTAATTTCGCGTTTTTGTTGCAGTCAGCTGGCATAAGATTATAAAGATTATGAAAATATTGTTTATAATTACTTAACATAATAATCTTACTCATAAGTCTTTTTTTGTTCTTGTTGTTACGTCTTCTTCTATCTATATTCTCATCTTTTAGATTTCCTTTATTTTAGTCTTGATTTCTAATATTTATCTTTTTTCTTTACTTCTTTAACTTTTTTATTTTTTAATTTTTTCGTGTTTTTAATATTTATTCATTTCGTATTCGTATTTTTTTCTTTTAATCTTATTCTTTCATTTCTATTACTTTATTTCTGTTCTTCAGTTGGTTTTTATTTATGTCATTATCAATTATTAGTTTCTTTTCCTCTGATTTATATTACTAGTTTTGTTATGTTCTTGCCGTCAGTTTTCTTATTTTTTCTTCTCTTTTGTACTTTATTTTTCCTGTTGCTATCTTTTTCGTTTTTGTTTTTATTTTTGCAATAATATGACTAAGTATAAGTAAAAAAGAACTGAAATATTTTAGGATGCGATATTTGAGCTCAGAATTCTAGAACTTCTTAATCAAAATTTTTTATTCTTGTGGTCAAATATTAATGAAAGTTTTTTATTCCTTGAAATCAATTAAAAGTTATAATAAATTAATTACATATCTTCAATGTCTGTTCTGTTAGTGTCAATAATAGATAAACATTTTTGACATGATTTGACTGAAGCTAAAAAATTAAATTAATTTATAAAGTAAAAAATTATATAAAATTGAAAATCTTAATTGCAGTTTGTATTTTTATCAGATAATTGCTTCAGAATAATGAATTTGATCAAAGAATGACAGATGGCAACCGGATGGACAATTATCAGCGAACGATTCGAACGTGATGAATCTAATATGCGTGCTTAAAAAATAGTGCATAAAAAGAATTAAATTTCAGCTTAAACAAATGCACGCACACCAATACGCATACAAACAAGAAAAAGTAGGCATTTGTGCACTTACACACACAATAAGAGCGTCAGGCATCGGGCATCCGTGTACATGTGCATGTGAATCTATTCCCTACCTCATGCAATATTTAAACAAAATAAAAATAGGCTAAAAAGTCTAAAAAGTAAGGCAGGCTAAAAAAATTATTGTGCATTTTTCATGCGCTTTGTAAAGCTTTTTTTGTACTGTATGTGTGCTCAGTTCTGCTCTTAACTTGCTATTTTAGTACGTAATGCACGCAGCGAAGTTATAATCGCTGTATTCGTGTTTCTGTTGTCGTTGTGTTGTTGTTGTTGTAGTTGACGTTGTTGTTGGTGTTATTATTATTTTTATATGGCCCACAAATTGTGTTAAACATTTTTTCTAACTCAAACCTGCACAAATTAAATTTGATCATGAACAAAAGTTTGCGGAGTCGTTTGCATGATTCTCTGTATGTGTAGGTGTGTACACACATGAATGTGTAGTCAATTTGCATTTGTATTTGTATTTGTGTGTGGTCAACGTCAATTGTTTTTAACTATTTTTATATCGTTAAATAGAAGTACGCTTGTGAAAGCATGTGTGCCTGAGTGTGCGGTCGGCAAAGGGCACATGCATAAGTATTTGGTGTGTGTGTGTGAAGGTGTGTTTGGGTAAGTAAGGTGAGTTCAGTACTTTATTGTATGGGCGATTATTTTATTTTTTTATTAGTTGCATATTTGCTTGATTTTATTTGTCTTTTTTTCGTTTCATTTTGTTTTGCATTGCTTTCTGTGCAAGTGAGTTAATCAGGCTGACAATGGATTTTCAATGGATTCTATTGTGTTTTTTTTCGTTGAAACTAAAAAAGATTTCATGTAATAAAAAGCAACAGAAAAAATATGTCATATTAAAGGCTTTGCATAAATGCATTTAACCGAAAGCCATGTTTACATTAAAGTCAAAACGTTTCCACAGCAAAATCTCAAAGACCTCGTGCCTGCCAATACTTGTATGAAATATGATATGTAAAATAAATAACTCATACGTCATGTGTGTCCCAATGTACAAACGAGTGGTGAGTGATGGAACAATTGTGGTGCATTTTTAAGAATCTAAAATTTGATATGGAGTAATAAATAAAGACTGTACTTTACATTAAAAACGAAATGTCATTGATAGGTCACTAGATAAATATCATGTCAATGCAGTTATCTTTAAAAGCTTGGATTCCAAAATGGCACTTTTAGATAAAAAAGAATCTTGGCTATGTTGGGAAGCAGATGAGACTACCACTGAACAGAAAACACTCCGTCCTTCGAAATTTCAGCTGTTATGCTGCCGTATAAGCCGACAATTACAATCATTTTGACTATTCGACTTTGATCAGTGACAGGAAGAGATGACTGAAACTCAACACCTGATGTTTTGGCTTTTATTCGAAGGATGGAGTGACTTCTGCACAATTAGAATCGGTTGACAATAGATCAGGCATTCTGTTTTATTTTACTCTATTCTTGGGTTTAAACAACTTTCCGCATGTTTGCAATTGCATCTTTCTTACTAATAACAAGATGAAATTAATTTTTTTGACCCATTATTAGTCAAACAGTTTCGACAAACTATTTGTGGTTTAACAGATCAGTCACAATTTAGACAATATCCTTGCACTAACAAGTTAAATAGGATTATGAAAAAAATATAAAATAGAAAATTAACTATAAGTTGTTATAAATCGAGTTGAATGTGAACTTATGTACTCAAGAAGATGATTTCATACAAATATATTTTTATAGGGCTTTTTTGGTAAATGATACAAATCTAGACCCGGAGTCTTTTTTTTCAAATAGAGAAAATACAAAAAATACACTGAGTTAACGACTTTCTTAAAAAACTGCAACTAAAAAAAAATTTTAGATTTTAATAATGTATACTATTGGTCCAAAAAGGATCTGTCTAAGATATCTATTAAAGTTTCAACGATATTACATTTGTATATATTAAGGTTCTTAGAAACCTTTTTTGCATTTCGCATGTAGAGTGAAAATGTAAATTTCATAGTACTCGTCGGTGTTAATCAGTGTTTTTTAATAAATGGGATGTGATTATAAATCAAATTGAAGATGGATTTAATCTTCAATCATAATTCATCATAATTCTATAGTCTTCATTTTTGTCTCAGCTTAATGATAATTAAGCACTTATGGCGCTTTATTTCATGAAGTATTATTAGAACTCCATTTTATTTAAGCATTGAGTTCGTTTTCGATTACTCATTTATCTCAAGAGTTTTTGAAAACTTTGTCCTTCTAGTGACAACAACTCATTGGGTAGCATATCTGAAGACATATTAATATCGTTGGAATACAACAGTGAATATAACAGCCTTACTGCAAACCGCTATATAAACAATGCTATATGCACTGGTACGCTGTCGTGGTGTAAAATTCATTAATTGCCGGGGTTTTTTCCAGATTATATCCTGCAATATGCGCAAAACTTATAGTTAGTATTACTTATTGATTGTAGATATTCGTTATGTACCATTTAAATCCACTCAAAGAAAATTGTGTGAAAGTCAATTATATTAGATATGTATTTTTCGGTCTTGGCTCTTCAGCAAAAATTGATTTTTCTGTGGTCTAGGCAAAGAAGCTCCATCCTTTCTTCTGAAAGGTGCAGAGAAAAAGCAAATATAACTCTATGGGGTAAAACTACCAAGACTGTCGCAATGTAAAATACTTTTAAAGGCTTTTAACCTTAAGAATCATTACTGAAATACTATCCCGTCACTGCAGATTGAATAATCAACTAACAATGATAGGAATCCAATCCAACTCAAACTACAGATACTGCAGAGAAGACAGAAAAAGTGCATCCCATGTACCGGGAATGCCCGGCACTAATACACAAGCGGAAGAAACACCTAGGAGGGTATTTCATGGAACATAGTGATTTAAGGCTAGAAAAGTTAGGCTCTATACTGTCTTTCATTAAAGAAATCGGGCTTGGAGAGACATTCTAATCCGATTAAGGGGTACAATATAAATTTTAGGTTGTAGTGTACTATCCCTTTTTCTAATAATGGAATATGCGTATATAGCATTCCCCTTTTAAAAATAATACATACGAAATGGCAAGATATTGACAAATGTGATGTGATTCTTTGCATAAAATACCTTTTGGTCGTGACCAAAAGGAACGTAAAATTGCTTTGACCACTTGTCATGTGACTGTCTATATAACATAGCCCTGATCGTTCATAGTATTTAAGTAATGCGTTTGCTCAAATCAAGTTAAGAGTTAAGAGGAAATCTTATTTTCTCATCTGATGTATATGGCTGGCATTGTGCTGCCAGCCATTGTGAAGTATGGATTGTTGCTTAGGCATTCACAGTTGAAGAAAGCTTGATATCTTTTTGCAGCAGATATTCGATTAAACATTGCCGTTAAGGTTCAAAAAGACGATCGACTGTCATGGCTGTTTAAATCATAAGAAATGCTGGTGTTTGACTTTTTGTGGCCAATCGGATGTCTTCATGTTTGTGTGATGTTTCTATTATGTTAGTTTTATCATTTAGTTTACGAATGACTTTTTTATGCAATTGGTTATGTTCAACTTCTTTATCATTTGCTCTATAGAATACAATTTGTTTTCAGACATTGTTGATATCTTATTCTTTTGGGAACTTGTAAATCTTAAGTCTGAATTAAGTGAAATGAATTGAATTTTTGACTATTCGTTGTGTCGTTACTTTCGGTGTGCTTATTTGAGTCTACCAAAATGGTTGGGATTTTTTGAAACTGCAACCTTAAACGTTCAATCCACTTCCGCTACAGTTGCTAAATTTTCGACCACGAATGTAAACTACAGTGTTATGCAGCACTATCAGTTTTTTTATAATGTGCTATGGTACTAAAAATGATGTGCGCAAGATTTTTTAAAATTGAGATTAATATCGGTTTTCTATTCCATCATGGATAAAATAAATTTGTTTGAGAAGTGGAAAGAAAAAATTTCAGCCTGCTTTTGAACAAAAAATTTAGCTACATTTTTAAGTGACTTATAAACGCAGTGTAGTGTGTTGTTGCTTACTTACTTATACTTATTTGGCTATTAGAGATCGCATTCACTAGCCTTCGCTAGTCAGCCCCATCAATGCCTTGCTATTGCCAACTGGTAGTACTGAGTGCTTTTATATCGTTTATATCGTATATCTTTCTACCAAAGATGCGGATATTCTCTACCGCGATTTCAGCCAGCGTGTACTGAATTAGCCACCTTTCTAGCTGAACCATGTTCTTCCATTCGTATGACATGACCAAGCCAGTGAAAGTGGTGAATTTTGGTACGTATTACAATATGAATGTCGCATTATAGCTCCTCAACTTCTCCTCAGATGAAACAATATCTAATTGGATGCTTGTTGCCAGTTAGCAAGATCACCTTTTTTATGGATTGGGTAAAGGTCACTTAAATTCCAACAGTTGGGCATTCATTCCTTTGACCATAATTCACGAATTAGCTATAGCGTATATTTAGCTTTTCACTACCAACTTCGAACAGCTCAACGTCTGCAGTTTTGCTATTTATAAGTCATGTCTCAGCTTTTTTAAAGTCATTCTTCTTTATTTTAATTGGGAGGCAGAATGAATGTTTCATTGTCAACGATTGCAAATAAAGGATTAGCTTTAGTTATATCATTGCGGTCGTGATTTATTAGGTTCGAGGAGTGATATGGGATGTAGCCCGCAATTTAATTCAGCCATCTTATGTTATGTATAAAATATGGTTCTAATTCTATTATAAGAAATAATTTTTTTTCTTTTCTTGCTAAAGCAGTCATATTCTTTCTCAACACTTGTCTAAATAGGGGATCTTATTTTCTTGGTGTTATTAAAAAATGTTAAAAAAAATGAATTAGAAAAATTTATTTGCGTTTAAGTCAGCAAAGTCTACCCTAAAAGATTAGATTTGCATATTTTACCATAACTTAGTAAGAACCTAGTAAAAAGGTGGAAATTACTGCATTTTTTAAAAGAGAAAAGAGAAAAGTTGAGATTTTACTTTATTTTATTTTAATTTATTTAACAAAACCTTTTGTTAGAAGTTAATGGAACCGCAATTTCACTCCCTTTGTTCTCCTACAAAAGTGTATATAGAATTGTTAATAAAGAATAAATTGAAATGAATTGCGCTTGTTGCTATTGTTTTAGTTACACTAATTTGTAAGGATAATAGTACAAAATTAACAAATCATCTTTCAACTCGAACGCAGTCCATTTTAGTCCATTTTAAGTTGTGGGCAAATGTTGCCATATTTCACAGCGAAGGATGGCATTCGAATACTGGATGGACGTGCATGCTAAAAAAGTACTCCAAAGCAACAATGGCGTAAAAAAGGATAAAATTAACACTAACACGATAGGCTACAGTATAGAGTGTGGCATGCATGCATGTCTCAAATCGGGGCGTCAGAAAAAATTGCAATTGAAAGCTTTGGCAACACTCAAGCGAATAAACGAAAACTGCATAGCAGAGAAAAAAAGCGTGTGGGTAATTAAAAAAAGTAAAAGAAAAGCAAAAAAGCAACACAAAAATGCGAAAATAGAGAAATGCAAAATTGTAGGTGCTGCATAGTGTGCCATAGTTTATGTGCTATGCGCTATATATCATGTGCGTGTGTGTGTGAGTGTGTGCTAGTATGAGTGTGCGTGCATAGAGTGTGTAGCTGAAACGCATATTTAGCATGGACAGCAAACTCACACTTATTAAACGCTAAAAAATGCAGAAAACTTGTGCAAAATGTCCAACAAAACATCAACATCGACTGAGTTGTGTGCAAATTGTTTTTGCTTTGCTATTTCCAAGTTTTTTTTTTGTTTTTGAAAAATCGTGGATATAAAAAAATTGAGATACAGCGTCAAAAAAACTAAAAATTACAAAAAAGTAAAAATTGTAAGCACACTTTTAGGCGAATAACGCAATACTGCTGCGTACGGCACTTTTGCTGTTTCGCTCTTTAGTGCAAATGTAAAACTGAAAACTGAAAACTCCTTCTTGTTGGAAACGTAGTTAGTAGACCACAATTTGTGGGCTACATGGGTGTGGCATGCAGCAGTAAATTTCAATTTTTACCTTTTTTGATTTGGTTTTCATGTTTTTTTTCGTTTGTCTTGTTTTTTAATTTCTTGCCAGTGCGTCCAGGCAAATTCTGCTAATTTTTTTTATTTTGTAATTTATTTAAACATTATTAGTTAGTGTTGAGTGGGAGTGGCAGTTGAGTAACTGCAATTCTGTTATTTAAAAAAAGTTAATAAGCAAATTTTAATGTAGTTGATGAGTTCGCTTAGAAAAGTGTTGAAGCGACTTAGAAAAAATATTGCCTTTTAAGGTTATTTTAAGTCAACCTTAGTCTAAATCATAAATTTCTATCAACAGATAAATAATACTAAATCCATAAATTTCCATCTATCCAAATTAGAAAATCAGAAACTTAAAATAAAATAATATATTTTTGTGGGATAATTGTTCAAATCTCTTATTATAATTAAAAAAAAAAATTAAGAAAAAGAAATCACTATTTATTTTACAATAATTTTTAATCTAAAGTTATTATCAGGTTTTTACCAACAATAAAAAACCAATTGACCAATTAGGCTGCAGAAACACTTTATTAAAATCGATTGATCATAAAATAATAAATATTTAAAATATGATCTAATCATAAAATCGCATCTATAGACAAAGAGATAGTTTTATAAGTTGAGAGGTTGATTAACTGTCTTAATAAAACTATAAATTGGTAATGGCTACAGAGTATAAAATAGTTCAATACGTGAGTGCAACACAAAATAATCTTATTGTCTCAATTGACGCAATCAATCAATCAATCAATATAAAATATTTAACCATAACAGATAAGTCGAATTTGTAAAATATATTCTCTTTAAATGCACTCAATTTTGAAATCTATTTTACCATACCCTTTGATCATATCAATAGATCACGAAAATTCCAAAATGTTTATGGTAGTGAGTTCGGTGTTTATTTTATGAAAGTCTTCAACGTTATATGCGTCATTATGTACCAAAGATGCGATATCCTTTACTAAACTTTGTCTTGTCTTATATATAGTAGATCTTATAATTATGTAGAAAAATTACTAAGTACTGTATAATTTAAAAAAAGAAAGTTCGATCACGAACTTTGATCTTTGATGTACAGAAACCTGAGTCGAACTATTTCAGAGACTGGATATAAGTGCACATCTATACTTTCGTATACATGTTGATTTTGTGAACATTTGTATATGTTTTGTTTAAAAAAATTTTAATAAGATAATTATAAACCTAAATTATTTGCTATTTTATAAAAAATTAAGCACTGATGAAGTTTTAAAAAACAGAACGAAATATATGCTGAAAATTTTTAAATAAAAAACTTTTTCATTTGGTTTGTCTGCTAGCCGAAAAGGAATTTTATACTTAAACATCTATATCTACACAAATAACCCAGCAACGATCAAGGTTTTTTTAAGATTACCTTCAAAACCACTAGCAGACGAAATTAATTAATGCTTTGTAATATTAATGGTAATTTTGGTGTGATAGTCGTAATTAACATATGTAGTTTTGAGAACAAATGCATTTTTGCAAAGTTTATTATTTTAAAACATACTAACTTGTGATTGCATATAAACTAAAAGCGTGACTACTTCAACAATATTTAAATAACCATTAAGCTGAAAAATTAAACACTATTTTTCCTTTAACCATAGGCTTTACTTAGTTAAGAAGTGCAAAAGTATAGAGTTACAATCAAAAAACCTCGAATTGGTTAATCTCGCAAAAGTAAAAAATTGTAACGGATGTAACTTGATGCTATCTCAGTTAAGAAGAGAATATAACTACCAGCTACACTTATCTTTAAAGGAAAATCTAATGGAAAATATTAGAAAAATATAAAATTTTTAAATTACAATTTTCCACTATTCGCAATATGGCACTTTAGAAAATATTGCTTCTCTGTTTTTTACTGTAAAATAGCTTAGCTCCCAGTATTAAAAGCATCATAAAATTATTTAAGGGCGATGTAAGTGGAAAAACTATAAGAGCAAAAGAAATCGGGAAAGGTAAATATACACTTAATGACAAAATGTCGTTAGATAGAGTTATGTATTAAATAATCTGTTATGTCTTAAATAAATTTAGGAATTAAAGAATTACCTTTGACTTCATTCCAAGGCTAAAGAATAATTTCTCCTCTCCGTAAATATATTACATATTGCATATATACAACAAAAATTAAATAAAATTTTCAAAGAATTAAGATGAGATACAAAGTAAAACTACAAATATACTTCAAAATTTTAACTGTAAAATATATGTTAGTTAAGACCAATTATTCTAAAATTATTACCCTCTTCAGCTGCAGAATAGTGGATGGCTTACTTACACTTATTTATAAAATATACATCGATAAAATAAAATTTTCAATATAACAAAAACTTTTCTGATCAAATATAACTTTAAATTAATTTATAGAAAGTTCATTTACATTCATTAAATGTAATTTCTTCACATTCTAAGGATATAAGAGAAAGAGAAAATAATTTCACATTTTCCTTGCGGAAATTAAAAAAGAAAATGCATCCAAAACATAAAGTAGATAAAAAAAAGGACTGTTTTTATCTTCTTAGTTTATTTAGTTGAGAAAATCGCATTTAATAGCAAATGACTTAGTTTTTGCTCAATTCTTAAAAAAGAACTAAAGTAATTATCACCTTCTTCAGTTAAAAAAGAAAGTTAAAAAGATTTACGAATTCTTCTATATTTTTGATATTTTTTTCAAATCTTTATTTTATTTAATTTTCCTTTTGATAGGAAATATTTTTTCACAAAATATGACACTTTTAGATGCTTTTTGACTGTCATATATAGGTATCTTGGAAAATGTAGATTAAAACACTGACCAATATTTTTTTTGCTCTGACCTGGCATAGGCTGCCAGTTTATCTCTATTTTTATAAATAAGCAACAATTTTTCAACACTTTCAACTAAATACCACAGATATGACAGAGATAGTGGAGAGAACCATATTTTTCGATAATCTGCTTTTATTGTTATAAAAAAACTCTTGGTACGCATCTCTTAACGATAAAGGTCGATGCAATTCAACCTTTCTTTTCTCTGCGATCTTGATCACAGGAATATAGTAAGTAATTGCAAACTGATTGAGTTAACCAGACAATATGTCCATATTGAAACATTCTTTGTATTGTTAACAAACAATTGTTTATATTTTTCTGTAAATTATATTTTAATATGGTTAAATGATGATTTCAAAACTCCAGCAATCTCATTGAAGTACCCTATTGATATATCAGTCTTATGGTGCGGTTGCCTTCGAATGACTGTCGGTTAGAAAATTATGCTGGATGATTCAATATTTTATATTATGACTTTTGCCTTAGTTGTAAGGAAGGCGAAGAAAGTGCTTTGTAACTACTTTTTCACGGTATCAACTCATGCACAACGAAAAGTTAACATATCTAGGCCTCACTTTGTAGAAGAAACAAGTCCTCCCTCTAAAGAGCATCTTTGGATTTATTAAACATTTGAAATGGTAAAATAAACTTTCAACATATTAGGGGCATACTTGACATATTAAGGGCATATTAGTAAGAGATATTAATCAAATGCAAGTCCTGTCTGTAAAGAGTACCTTCAAATTTTTTAGAGATACAAAATGGAAATATAAGCTTTAGAGTTTTATATCGTAACCCAATAAACCTAAATGGGGTAAGTAGACCTCTAAAATCATCTTCACAATCGCATACAATAAATATTTAATCATTTTTTCTGCACGGTCATCATTATAATTTTTACAGAAATCTCAACGGAGGGATTCCCATCTAATCGTATGCATATCTCTTGTCCAACAATATTATCTGATAATAAAGTGAGTAAATCTAAATGACTATGTTTCTATTAATTAAAATATTCACTGACGTCATAACTAACGTTAAAATGCAATTTAAAATATTTAATAATATCACACAACTGGTGCACTTTTATTTGATGACCAAACTTTTTAGTTAGCGATTTTCAAGCTAATTGCCACCAACGTTGAGTCACACGCTTATCTGCCACTTTGGTGCTCATCTAATATTTGCACAAAATCACCGTTAACAATCTTTAAGCTCACAATTCGTCTCAATTACCAAAATCTTAGCATAGAACATATGGTAACAGCCACAATTAACCTATAATATGTATCCTATATGCATTATTAATGAAACAGTGAAGCACAAGGATACAAGGATGTGAGTGCCAGTTCAAGTGATTCAGCACAAAAAAAAAAAAAAAATTAAAAAGAAATAAAGTAAACATGGCACAACTGACGTCGTCGGTCATTTAAGGTAGACGCCACAAGTGCGAGAAAACGATATTGGCCACACATAAGCCATATTATATGTATATTTATATTGTGGGAAAAAATAAAGTGGCCACAATTCTTCTATACTGCGTTTGCTTTTGTTGTTGTTTTTTGTTTTTTGACCATAAAGTGTCATAAAGACGTTAAATATCGTTATGGAAATCAGAAACTTTTGTGTTAATTCAATTGAAAAATTGCAACAAAAACGAGTCAAGAGAATCGAAAATAAAAGAATAAAAAAATAAAAAAAAATAAAAATTTCGAAAAAAAGTTAAGCTCTTAAAAAATAAAGGATAAAAGTAGAATAGTGCGTTATATGGAATTGCAGGTGTGGTCCTTTGGATTGTGAGCCTGCTGCGCGGCGTCGTATTTACATATTAACTATGAATGTGGCGCCCCTATGCCGTCAGCAAAGAAGTCAGATTTTATGCATAAAATACTGTCAATGGTTGTGGCACTTTCTCATACAAAATACAAATCAAATAATTGCTTTAAGGTAGCAGCAATATTGACAAGTAAATTTTTTCGTTGGAGCAATTCGTGTTCCAATTGCGTAAATTGAATTGTTTTTATAAAAGCAAAAACGCAATGTTAATATTCAAAAGATTTATTGAAATTTAATACACAAAATTTAATCAAATTTTATTTAAACAATTAAATTTAACACATATTTATTGCTTTCACACATTTTTTTAAAACGCCAAATGAACTTTAACAGATTTTTCATATATAATCACTAAATATAGACTTAAGACTTTATTATTATACAATACATTTGAAATAAAAAAAATTTTAACTAAAATATATAAGAAATTGTATCATACGCACATGAAGAGAAACTTTTTTTACATTTTTTTTTTGTATCTTCCACTTGACTTCATATTTCGATCAAATACCCGGCATCGAATTACAAAACAAATGTTTAATACCAAAAAAAAACTTTTCTGCACAAGTACTAAGATGTGTAAACTCTTTTTAATTATTACCAAATTTAAAAGAAGTTATTAATTGCTTAAATTATAATTAGTTAATTATGTTAGTTAAACTCACCTGTGGACACATTTTACATTGATACTTGCGGCCTGAGCCACCGCCACCGCCGCCGAGAGAAGCGCTAATTTTGGTTGCATTTATAGGTTGGGGTACCACAAGTAATGCAGCTGATGCTGCTGCTACAGCTGAGCTATGATGACCAACATGATTACCATGATGTGTACCACCAGCTCCACCAATAACACCTCCTCCACTACCTGACACATTGTTGTTAGATGTTGCTACAGCGCGTAAAGCGGCACCAGGACCATATAAAGCAGTCATTTGATTGGTTTGCGGTGTTGTTACTGAATGATGATCCAATCGATTATCATCCAAAAAGTGTCCTGAAATTGAAATTAAATATGTTTAATTATGAAGTTTAATTAATTCATTATAACATGAAAATGATTTTCTCTCACAAATTAACTAAATTTTAACTTTAATATATTTCTTATTTCTCAAAATGTATATTAAAAAAATATCGACATTTGGCTATTGCCTATTTTGAATTTGGTAGTTAGTGATTAAAAGTAGTTTTTGGAAATATTTATTAGTCCATGCCAATCAATTGTTTGTACATATTAGATGACACAAAAAATACTGCGGTTTTTTTGGTATAAGGAGAAAGTTTTACTTTATCGAAAATGAATTTTAATTATGTATATATTGGTTATTATTATTTATAAAATTTTTTAATATTATAGATAGTTATTTGCCATTTAATTTCATTGATTTAGAAATTTTATGGTATATCGACCAAATACTAGCTTAAGTGAGTTTTTGCGGCTCTTTTGTTGGCCAATATTTTACCATTGAAAGAGTTTTGCTGAAATCGAAACAAATCTAACAAAACCATTTGATTATTGCTGGTGCAAGATTCTGGCTATATAATAAACACATCAGAACTGTCCCACGAAGTTTCACCAATTTGTCCAACGATGTGTCTGACCTAGCATTGTCTAGATGAAACATAACTCCTTTTCTTCGATTGTTTCATTCTAGTGAGCAGGATAGAACAAAAAGAATCACTTACCAATCCAAAAAGCACTTAAGATAATATTGTTTACTATCAGTTCAGATATTGAACTTGTTTGTACTGAGTCAAAAGCCTTTGTCCATGATTGCTAGCGTTATAGCTCGTTCTTTTTATATAACCCATTAATTTTAGACTGTAAATACCAGACCTTGAATCTTAATCCTGTTAAGTTTTCACCTTAGACTCACATGCTAACAAAGGAGCGAAGTTTGCAAATAATGTATGTTGTCAACAACCTTGGAGTTGGAGTTTTATAAAATTTTTATTTTAATAAAAAATAATACATTTTTAGAACCAACCCATAAACAACAGTTATATAAATGCACTTAATAATTAATTAAGTGTTGTTTTAACACATAAATAACCAATAATGCACATAATTTGTTACCAATAAAACCAAGATATTTACTTTGTATACAGATCCCAAACCAAAAACTACTGACTTGAAGAAATCACTACTTATAAATTATAGAACTTAATTAGAGCCATTAATGAAATTTTTATCCCTTGAATAAATGAGAAATATATTAAACTAAATATAAACTAATATAAAAACAGCAAGTAAAATTGTTAATAAAAACTTTCATAGTAAAAATAGCAAAACTCCAGAAAAATATGCGAACAAAAAAGTCAAGTACGGCTTTGGATCAGTTGGTTAAGGTGCGATGATTCTGAACTTCACATTTGGCAGGACCCGAGTTCGATTCCTGATACTTGCAGTCTCAAAAATAATTATTTACGAATAATTAAATACAAGAATTATTTCCAAGACCACTGATGATGGGTATTTGGTAATATTCGAAATAGCTGTATGGTCAGCCAAAAATCCAACTAATTAAAATAATATAAAAAATAAAATTTTTGTTGTTGTAGTCCACTACTGTTCGAAAAAACCTCTTTATGAAATATAATAAGTTTCTATTAAAATATAATAGTCACTTTCGTCGGGAAAATTTTACGTTAAATTACAACTTATATTTACTAAAAGACTACGGTAAACTAGTAAAGACGTTAATAATAAATTAATTTCTAATTATTTATACTGGTATATTAATGAGAAGATGCTGTCTTTGGACTAAGTGATATCTTCTCCATATGTACCTAAACTGATAATTATTTCAATGCCACATAGAATGAAAGTGATAGCATCATATACTTGCACGCAATCTACCAGTATCTGTTAGTAGCATAAATTTATTCCTAAAAAATAGCTGTGGACTCCTTTAAATGTAATCATTGCAATTAAATAAAAATTATTTTAAATTCTTTACTCCCGTTGAAGTGCCATAGAGTTGCCGTCATGAATTTGATATTCTTTATTTGTCGAAAATATTTCTGTATTTCTGCCAACATCGCAAATGGCGTCTATCAGTCACATTTGGTGGAACCTGACGGCGGTACAAAACTTTCTGACTTGGTTTGCAGCAATTTTATCTGCCTAATTGCATCAGTACAAGTATTTACAAGTATTTAGTGTAAATTATAAAAATTATACCATAAAAGGTATGACGGAATATTAAAAGTATAAAGGAAAAGAATTCCCAGTATTCAGTTGAGAAAAATATGCTGTGCGAGTATCTTTAGATAAAATAGTTATGCGTATTTGCACTATGAATTCATTAAAATAAAACTAAAGGAAGTGAATAAATAAAAATATTATTATGCGATGATGCTAAAATCATATGCTAGATGATGATATAACTAGAAACATGAAAATCTCTGAATACATTAAGTTATTAACATTAATTGTCTTAAAGGTATTCCATTATGTGCGCGTATTCGGTTCCCTTTGAAAGCATAAATGAAGTTTGCAGATTGAAAAGGCATTAATAACGTTTTTTGGAATTTATATCAAAAGTTTCAGTGAAACAAGAGTTGGACATAAAATTTGAAGATATTTCAAATTGACTTGCAAATTTAGTTTGATTATATCCAATTCTATTGAACACTACAAACCTTTAAAGAAGTGATTTATCAGCTAATTAAGAATGGTTAGACCTCTAACAATACATCAGATATTTTGAAAAAAACTCTTATTTATATAAAATTAAGAGTTTTAAACTTGATATTAGATTTCTATCAAGTAACAATAACAACAGTATAGCAACATTATTTATTTGTATAATGGAAAAGTATAACGATTAAACTATCTGATTTATCTTTGTATATATATTGCGGAATTTACAAAAAATAAGTGATTTTTTCAACTAATCGCCATAAGACGCATCTATTTTGCGGTCAATATGTTAACCAGAAAGTCTTAAGCTTTTAATGATGTTTACAATACCTTTATATTTAAAATTATAGATATAAAATAAAGAAAAAGGAAATCCTTTTAGCTGACATCATAGGTAAAGCCAATAGAGGAGATATATGGAATGGTTAAAGCTACGGGTTATGTACAAATTCAATACGCGTTTGTACTGAGCGTTCTAGATAATCTACCGATTATCAGTCTGACAAACTTTGAAATAAGTACTTCTCTAAAAACCTATTTCTTTTCGAAGCCAGAACTATACTATATACTATATACTATATACTATATAGAATACTATATTTTCATTTTTAAAGCACTTCATATACAAATGTATTCGAAAAACTTCAGAGATACTTTTAAATTAATAAAAAAATAAAAATTTTTCCTAATTAAGCATTAAAAAGATTTTTACTTTTATATTTTAATTAAATAAAAGTTATAATAACTTTAAGATTTGGGCTTCAGTCCTACTTTACAAAACTTTTCTATGCTGGACGTGCTCCTATTAAAATTTTAATTACAGCTTTGCGCTGCTAGGCTGCCTTAACAGTTAACTTGAAACTTTTAACATTTAACTTAACATGACAAACAGTGCTGGTAGCGATTGTTATCTATGAAAAAACACTGCCCTCTTCCCAACATTGACAATATCGCATAGGATCGTATCGACGCGAAGCCATTGATGATGATCTTAAATCTACGACAATAGAAGTGGACGAGGTGGTCGCCGTACATTACGCCAAGATTTTTGTCTTGTACGTATTGTCTGCGTCGTCGTCGTCGTCATTGTAGTTGTTGTCGTCAACATCTTCGTCTGTGCCAACGTCACTTACATAAACTTTGTTTTTATTTTTTTGTTTTTTCGTTTGTACAAATGTTGCTTACTCGCATTCGTGTTGTAAATATTGTACACAGTAGCAAGCAGCATGTTGTTTGCATTTTAAGAATTTATGTAAACATGTTGTTAGCAACTTGTTTATTGTCTTTTTAATATTTTTTTTATTGCTCTGTTCTATGCTTTTTATTTTGTTTTGTTGTTGTGTCTGCCAAAAACTATGTTAAACATATTTAAGGAAATCGTTTGCGAAGCTTAAGTAGTTAAAGGTCAATTGACACAGTTTTTTGTTTTTGCGTTTGTTGCTCTTTTAGCCTGTGCTTAAGTGTGCGTTATTGGTTATTTCTTGTCTTTACTCTTCCTCTATATGTTATTAACTTTTTTTATGTAAGCCGTGGGAGTCGGTTAGCTGATGGAAACATTATTAAAATGATTACACTGTTGGTTATTGTTTTCTACTGTTACTATAATTGTTGTAGCCGATTACTGGCACTGCTCACACAGCAGCTGCTGTTAGATCAATATCTCTTAACAACCGATTACATCGCAATTTATATATTTAACAAATTCGTGATTTACTTTTCTGTTAAACGTAAGCTAATTAGTGTAGACATTTACAGAATGGACTATATTTATTGTAATTTATTTCATACGAAAGTTATGTTATGCATAACATAATATTAATTTTATTAATAATTATTGAAACATTAACACTTACCCTTTTGCAAGTTGTTATGATGATCATTCATCTTAGCCTGCAAAGAACATATGAGTGATTAGTTCTTTAAATATTATAAATAACAAATAAATAATATAGAATAGCAATTGATTATAAATTATAAAGCAATTTTGTTTCTTCCAATCATTACTTCAGAGGTATTAATTTATAAATTATTGCATATTTATAGACGCATGTTTATAGGGAAGAAAAAATTACATACATATGCATAATAAATTATAATTTATACTGGAGAAGGAGGATTGAAAAATTGTTTCATATGAATAAAATATATAAAAATCATAATGAAATACAAAGCATCCAATTAAGTTTTTAATTACTGTTACCTCTTAAAATATTAAAATATATACACATTATGCGAACTTAGTCCAGTCACAATCTGTGAATTCATAAGAGAATTATAATTTTTAAAATAACTATGTAATCTAAAGTGAAGTTTAATTCAAAAAAATTTTCTTTTCGTGACCACATTAACCCTCTTAAAAAAAATTATGGGCTTTGCCAAGGTTTGAAGGTGGTTTTTAAATCTCTGAGTTCTAATATGATAACGCAGTGGACCTATCTAAGTCCTATAATAATTAGACAACATTAGCGGGTAATATCAGAAATTTCTTTTTTGTTTTTAAAAACCGTATTATATATTATATATGATAAGTAATAGTAATCATATAATTGTTATAAAAACTTATTTAAAACTATTGATATTACTTCACCACCTATATATTCCGTTGATAAATATTTTAGTCTTATCATACATATACAGGATTTATACAAGAAAAAAAAAGAATTTTGAATTAAATTTCATTTACATCACCTAGTTATTTTAAAAATTATAATTCTCTTATGAAATAATTTATTCTTTACAAATGTGACTTCTAGAAATAAATTCACAGATTGTGGCTGGACTAAGTCTGCATGTGTATATATTTTAATATTTTAAGAGGTAACAGTAATTAAAAACTTAATTGGATGCTTTGTATTTCATAATGATTTTTATATATTTTATTAATTTTGGTGGTCTAACACTTTGAAATACTTTAGAACCACATCATATATAATGGGAAAATGGAATTGCAAAATAAGTTTATTCTATAGGCAGAAGTGAGGTAGTTATATTCATAGTTTATAATTAAAAAATAAGTTCAATTCCTACACTTATTTTTTAAACAATCTTGTAATCTTTGACTATGATGATCACTAAGCAGGTGTACACAACCTAAACCATCAGTTTTTCATTCTAATATATTGCAATATTATAGAAACCCGTGACTGTTCACTTTTAAGGTAAGGAAAGGCTAGACGAAAGCTAGCATTTATAGTTTTATGTCAGTACTAAAAAGTAAATGTATTTACAGTACACTACAAGTATAGATTTATTTATATCGGGATGAGAAATTTATGCAACCGAAAGTGTGATTGCTATTAAGAATTTTTTCGTTTAAAATAATAAGCACTATGTTATAGAAATTCAATCGCTTAGGCTTAAAAATTATTTTATATTCTAAACCAATAGTCTTTATAGTTCTATAACAGACCAAAGATAACAATAGAAATCATCTGTACAATATTTGCACAGATCGAAAACTTAATTAAGTTATTGCAAATTTAATCAGTAGCAGCTGAATTTATATTCTTGGTTAAACTGGTATATGGAAACAATTTGAATCCATAGCTTAAGGTAGTTCTAAGAACAAATTTTGTTGTTCTTTGATCCGAAGTATACTTATATTGAGGAATACCTTCATTGTAGGCTTTGAGACTAAGTTGTACAGTGGTTGTGTTTCTAAAATATATCTTTAGTTACTAACCATATTCTTTTTTTACGCCCACTACTACTCCAAGACGATATAGAACAATTGTTAATTACTTACTTTTACTCGTATGCATATTTAACACTAAAATCAAAACAGAAATTAAACTAACGAGGGATTGTAATGTCACAATAATCCTCGAGGATGCAGTGACGCGGTGACTAGTTTCCAACCCTTTTTGAAAATAAAAAAACGAAGGATTGTTTATTGATGTCTTTTCACTCTACAAAGTTAAACTTTCAATATTCATCTGCTCTTACTAAATAAAGAGCAATTCAGAAAGATTAAGAAAGCGAATAAAGCATTGACTGGTTAACAAATAGCTGTCTGAAATTATTTACCATTACCACGCACCAATTTTTTATAATATTAAAAAAAATTAGAATGACTTTTGCCAAAGGTTTGTTAATACGTAATAGAATCAAGAATCCAGTTTACAATGTAAAGTAAAGTCAAGTTAGTTCGAATAATATAATATAAAATTTTATTCGGCTTTATTAGAGTAAATGATATTACTTTGTCATTTTGATAGCCTACAGCCTAAGCACTTTTAGTTACGACTTACTAAGACAAAAGTGTTTTGTCTGCTGCTGCAGTTTAATTACAGCTACTTTAGCTACTTTATTTAACAGCTACTTATAATCTTGTAATAGTAGCAATGTTTTTAATTTTTAATTAATGTTTAAGAGAAGAGATTTGTTGATCATTGTAAATACGCTATAACGCCTAGGTCTGTAGAACTATAACATTGATCTACAGCAATTACTGTGTAAAGCAAAAAATACAGCAAAGCACTACCTAATAATTGCTGCAGCGTAAAGCAGTAATTAATCAATGGACTCAAATATAATATATAAAGAAGATACCCCAATTTCATTTGAAGCACTTAACTGATTTGGGCCATAGACAGTCATATAACGAATTTTCACGGTTTCTTTTAGTCATCACTAAAAATGATTCTTTTTTTTGTACCTAAATTTAGATGTTGCTTGTTTTTGTGTAGTTATACTTGCAAATTCACATAGTCTACTACTTAGTTTTGAAAGGCACAAATTCAGACATATATTATTGAGCAACACTGTTTCGACCAACATATCGATGCAAAGAAAGGTTCGTCACCATGCCCAAATTTTAATCCAACTTTTTCTTAATCCCAATTTTTAATTTTATTATATTTGACATGAACATGACTGTCTGCATAACATGGTTCTAACAAGCTATTAACGCAGGGTTGCCAAAACTATATATTCGCCTATTACAAATTTACTTTTGTTTATTTCTTTTATGTTTTGTGATAAATGATTTCAAATGAACAAAATGAATAAAATCTTAACATGTTTTGAAAATATAAATATTAAATAAGTATATTCTAAATAAAGTATACTTTTTCTAAATTTTAAGAAATTGTTCGTTTTGCTTCTCAGTACTTATTACGTGCTTTAAAAATATGAATGCTTGTATATTTGAAACCTTTCATTTATTTAAACGATGCTGTGTATATTTTTTAGCATTATATTCTTTTGTAAGCATATCGTAAAAGGACAACATAAAATAAGCATTACTTTCAATGGCCACTCTGGAAAAACTGAAAATTTTTATTTCGATATTTGCCAGGTTTATATATGCAAATACACATATTTGCAAGATACGTAAATTTAAAGCTAAAATTTTGAAAATTAATAATAATTTTTTAACATTAAAATAATAAGCAAAAAAAATAACAACTACGAAATATGAATAATTAACAATATCATATATTGACAGTTAACTGGAAATTTTGTACGTACTTTCAAAAATCGGTCATAACAGACGAATTTTTAGTCTTGGCAACTATGTGTTTTCAGCTGCTTCTTAGTTAAGCGATTTTAAAGAAGTTGGACTTAATAAGCCAGCAGTGTTGTTGTTTCATATGTTATATATAAAATAAGCGATTGTTTTTTTTTGTGTTGTGCTTACAAAAGAATATGCTTAATGTTAAATGTTATAATTATATTTCTTAATTTTTTTTTTGTTATAATTTTTATAATTAAATTGTATTTAAATAATTTTTTAATTATAATTTTTTATAATTAAAAATTATATTTATTTAGCAAATAAATGTAATATTTAAAATATTTAATAAAATTGTAAGTGCCATTTAAATATTAAATAATTAAGTAAATAAATATTCATATTAGAAAATTATAAAAAATTTTTGTCTGTTATTTTCAATGCATCCAATCACAAAATTTAATATAAAATGGTAAATATTTTTATACATGTGTTATTTTTTTTTTTTATAAAATGATTCGTGTTATTTATTGGTCAGTGATATGTACGAAATCAAATATGCAAATTAAACTTTTAAAACATTTTTGATGCGAATCAGTGTTAATCTTGCAACTAAACAATTTAAATAAAATAAATTTATCACTTGTCAGAAAAGCGTTTTATCGGCTAAATAAACGCCAGACATGAGAAAATCAAAACATGCAAATACTATTTTTTTTTGTTTTAATTTAAATTTTTTTTTAGATTTTTACAACGAAGTCTTTCTTTTATATTTTATTTTTCATATAAAAAATACTAAACTTCCCCACTTAACATGACACCACAGCCAGTCAATGAAAATAAATGAAATATGGCAAAATATCTAAACGGAAATAGGTTAAAAACTGAATGAAAAAGTGGCGCAACAACAACAAAAATAGTAAAAACAACAACGATAGTGCCAGCAAAAAAAAAATCCAAAATAAGCGAACATAAAAACGGACATGACCTACGACTAGAAAAATTGTGCTAAAAATGTTTACTATCAAATTTGAAATATTGTTCAATAAAAAATAAACACACTAACAACACACTAAAACACAATAAAAACACACAAAAACACAATAAGAGCACAAAATTTGAAAAAAAAATATTTAAAAAATCTGTTATCAAGACTAAACAACAAAATCATTTAAAATATTTGCGCTCGAAAATAAATTTCAAGCATTTCTAGTTGAAGAATATAAATTATATTTCATATTTATTTACATAAATAAATATATATTTTTTTTTATATATAATAACATAATTACAAGTAATAATAATAAATAAAATAAAGATGTATTAGGTTAGTTTGAAATATACCTCATATCCCTGCTTCATGGACATGTGGTTGCGTGGTGTTGGTGGCCAACCATTATAATCGCCGATTTCTTTGGTGTGTTGTCCGCACTGTTAAAAAAAAAGAAATAAAAAGAAAAAACTGTTATTAAAGTAAGCAGAAATATATGAAACGTAAAAAAAAAGAACTCATTGAAATAGCAGTGAAAGCTAAGGAACAATAAGTACAAAGACATTGGAAAAAAAGAGAAGAGAAAACCGGAAGTGCAATACAAAATAATAACAAATAATTTTTTTTATCAACACATGTAATTTTGTTTTTGGTTTTGAATATTTATTTTTCTCTTTCAAAAGCCACTTACTTTCACTGCAATTGTGATATAGTCATATGCAAATATGTGTAAAAGGGTTTTGCATAGATAAAAGCAAATAAAACATTAGAAACCGGAAATGGCAATGGCACAGACAAAACAATAAAATTTAGCTTCACCTTTTTTCCGCCATTTTCAAGAGAAGAAAAAAGATATTTTTTCTATTTGAAAATTGTTCATTGCCGTGTGGTGTCGTCAATGTTTCACTTCGACTTTTGGCCAGCAAAATCAAATTTTATTTTTAGTTAACACAAAGGCTTACATATTTTTTACAAAATCTAACATATAAAAAACATGTAAATAAAAAAAATAATATCTAATGCCAATAAACTTTGGGTGTAAATATGTATGAATTTTTTTACTCTATTAAAAATTTTTTATTAATACTTCACAAGTGAAATAAAGTTTGTTGATTTAAGCGTAATGGATTATGGTGATTGAAATGAATTGTAAAGATTTGGGGCTTTCACTGGAGGTCAGATTTTTTAAAATTTTAGAATAAATAAATTTAAAATTAGAAACACATAATGTGACTATTATTATAGCAATATAATTATTTACTGTTACATAGAATTTACTATCTAAACTGTACCATTGCGATTTAAATTGATGTGATTGTAAAAGTAAGTAACTCCAAAAAGCTAGCCAGACTTGACACCTCTTTCATAGAAAATTCCGTTTCAATCCCTGCTTCTGCCAGTCACATATAAAAATTGATATATGACAATTTTTAACGACAAACAAATAACAATTGGGCTCATATTTCTTCAGCAGCTACGTCAAAAGCTACATAACTCTTATACTAAAAATGCGAAATAAATGAAGTGTTTAAGATAGTATCTGTCCTAACAAGACACTGAACTATAAGCTGGCATGGAGCCAGGCTTGGGCTGTCGAGACGAGTGTCCTGTAGTACATGTCCATAGGCACTCAGAAAGGAGATTCCGAAGCACATGTTTTGTCTTTATATATCTTAACCGAGCTCAAGTTTTTTTTTTTATTTTATAATTCCTTAGATAAAATTTAATTTCTTGTTGACACTTGTTTCGATCTACGGTTGTCCTTCTCTAAAAATAAATTTGCTTATTTATTGAGAACAACAGTAAGTATTAATAGAAAGGTTTTTGAACAGTAGTGAAATATATCATATTAAATCATAAAAAACACTTTTATGATTTAATATGATATATTTCACTACTGTTCAAAAACCTTTCTATTAATACTTACTGTTGTTCTCAATAAATAAGCAAATTTATTTTTAGAGAAGGACAACCGTAGATCGAAACAAGTGTCAACAAGAAATTAAATTTTAGTTTATACATAAAAATTTTTTTGGTGGATATAAGAGTAAAATTATTTATTCAATTTAAAGAACTACTGGTTTCCAGATCTTTTAGAATACAATTTAACTTTTGAAAATAGTAACTTTCATTAGATGTATTCGACCATTCTGAAGTGTTGCGAAAAACAACAAGTCTCTATTTAGTCTTCAAAATGAAAACACTACTCTCTTCCTCAATAAACTAGTTATGAAGTGTCTAATCATCTAAGAGGCAGCAGAAAAAATGTTGTCAAAGCTATAAACGATCTATCTGCATTGGAAATTTTGACAAAAATTCCAGTAATCTGTGATTCAAACAAAAACACAAATTGAGTGATTAAGTTTCACTGCCGACAACCGACCGGAGGTGTAAATTTGGTACCATGATAGTTAGCGCTCGGAGCTTCAGCTATTCTGACCAGTAACAATCAATCAACTGTGCAAAAATTGTTATAAAAGTTATTTTTAATCGTCAATTTTACTTAAAAGAGGCATGGCATGTTAAATCGCTCAAAAGCTAGAACTGGGGAGCTGATAATACATTCAACTTATCACAGGGTTTCTCACTGGATATTGTGGAATTAAGAAGCATCGATCGAATCTAAGTATTACAAGCGACGATAACTACAGACTTTGTGGAGAAAAAAAGGAAACAGCTGTCTTCGGCACTTATCAACTGCATATCCAATTATAACGGAAATAGGAAACATCACTCCAAGGAACATAATGGCATTTTTAAATGGAACTAAATTGGATTTGTCACAAAAATTGCAGTGACGTGATAGCTCCCAGCCCATTTTATCTAATATAATCTAAGTGTGGCATGTGGCAATGAGATTATAATTTGCTATAAATCATTTAATTGAATTTTCAAATATAGGCAATTTGGTAATAATATATTGATAATCACGGGCAGTATTATTTTTCCTGATTTTGTTGGTATTCTGGGACTTAAATTCACTGAAATTAGTTGAGCCTTGCCCTACCCGACAGGTTTTGATATTGCATTACGGTTGGTCAGAGCCGGTAATGGACTTTCCAAGCATATCACAATTTACAGATTTTTAACGTTCGCTTTTAAAACAAAGACCCCAACCTGCTTGTTAGCAAAGACCTCAGCTTGGAATATACTGATTATACTCTAAATATGAAAGGATAATCATTTTTAGTAGAAAATCTTGTAATAATGTAATAATTAATGTAATGACCAATTTGATTTGATAAATAATTTAATTAATTTTTAATTTATAAATAAAATTATGTATTATTTTTCTAAATAAATTAATGATATTGCTATAGTTTATAAGATATTCTATGTATTACTGCTATTAAGCTGGATAATTGCTATATATATATATATATATTGTTTGAATTTACATTAATTAAAATGCGTTATCTTATGGGATTTCTCATAATTTACTACACTGAACTAGTGAAACGAACTTTTAAACTATGTCTTTATGTTATATTTTGTTAACATGAAACTGAAGTTGGAATATAGACATTCCTATACTTTTAATTAATATTACTAGCAGAAATGTAAGAGATGTAGAAAAGGTGCATGAACTATTCAAAGTCTGTGTGTTTTTACAGACCTTTACATTTTAGTTGTCTTTAATTTGTTTAGTATCTTGGACGTGATTGATAGTACTTTGTAATGAGGATTTGACATTCGAAATGTCAGTAGAACGCAATTTTTTGAAAAGAAATGTATTCAAAACAAGCAGAAATGAAAACAAAACCAAGTCGTTACCGCACCTTCAACCTATTTCGACGCACGCATACACTTTACTTTAACCAGATTGAAAAGTAGCAGAGGCAGCGACGCTGTGCTCACACTAAACATCACCAGCGTGAAGAGCGGCAGTAATATTGCAACAACAACAACAGAAACAAAACAATGTGGAGGACTATCCAAAAACGTAACGACAAGGCAGCAGCAGCGTATACTACACAACAAAATCAACTAAAAACCAAAGACACCAAAGCAGAGCTACAATAATAAAACAAAGAAAACAGTCAAAACAAAACCAAAATCCAAAAAAAAAAGCAAGATGTAAAATCTGAAAAAAAATTTTAACCAAAACGTAGAGAAAAAAATTCAAAACATTTTTTAACCCCTTCGGCAGCCCATACCAATTTAAAATATCACAGAAAACACAAAAAAAAACTTAGAGAAATAAAACACAGCGACATTGCTGCGCTGCTTTGCATTGTACTATGCACTATGCGTCAGTCGGAAGGGTCCAGTGCCGCTGGCTTGATTGAAGCATGGGCACATAACATAACGTAACGCGCTCGCTGCATAACAAACGGTTGAGCAAATAAAAAAATTTTGAAACAAAATAAAAAAATTTAAAATTTGAAAAAAGCCAAAAACACAGAAAAAACAAAAATTAGGAAAGAACATTTTTTATTTTCTGTTGTTGGACATTTGCCTTTCGTTGGGTTTGAGTTGACAAGCGCGGGTGTGTAGTAGTTGGGTGGCGACATGGTGAACTCCATCAGTTTGTTAGGGTTGGTTAAGGGTCGTGCTTCGTTTAGCTTGTAGTCAATCCTCATGGTTACAAAGTAGCGACCATTTTTTTGCCTGCTAAATCCAAAGACTTCTTACAATTTTTTACTTTTTACTTTCTGCTTTCTACTTTCAACTACTACTGCTCCACCACCAACAACAACAACAACAGCAACAGCTAAAAACATTTTTATTTCTGATTTTTTCAGCCGTTTGATATTTTTTTCTATTTCTTTTAGATTATTTTTTTTTCGTATTTTCATTTTTCCTTTGCATTTGGTTATTTCTTTTTTTTTTTTTTGTTATGTGCTCGCATTTTTTTTTCTCGTCTGGTTCTATTGATTTTTTCCGCATTTAAAATGGAAAAAAATATCCTTTCAAATGCTACATTTGTAGCGGTTTCGTGTGGTCTGAGGTTAAAATTTGAATTTGGATTTGAATTTTTTACTGTCGTCGGCAACTAACAAATTTGCAGCACTTTTCTGAGAGGACTTTAATATATTCGATTAGTTGGCTGTAGTAATTTCCGTGATACTCCTGAAAACTATGGTTGAAGTAAAATGCAAAGCGGTGACAACATATTCAAGTAAAATATTTAGAAAACAAAATAGGTGTTAATTAACCTAAAGCTTTATTATGATATTATTTTTAAAAATATTAAGTTTTTTAGAATTGAAGGGGTAAGAGCAGTAGATAAGCTTAGTTTCAAACTGTCATCAATTAGCATCAATAGATGCCAGAACTTCCATTGATACTAATGACAAACATACTTTCTATTGAAAAATTCGTATGAAGCCAGTCTGTAAAGTGGTTCAATAGTGTCATAACCATATTGACTGATCTATCTAATCTATCTAATCTTCCTTAATTTACGAATTTTGTAGGTCTTCACTGCCTTTTATATATTACGAGCTCTAGATTTTAGGAGGTGTATTTAAGTAATATTTATTAATTGAACTATATAAAAGAAAAAACAAAATACTGAATTTTGAAGCGTATTAGTTTTATATCATAAGTCCTTGATAGGTAAGAGTAGATAATCCGCGACCCTAAGAGTCCTCTTACAATAATTGGCCTACTGTGTTACCGCATAAGAAACTTAGAGGATTAAAACCCAACTTGAATCCATGGCAAAGCTTAAAATGGTCTATAGAGAGAGGTCCTGGAATTGGCCAGCATTCTCAAAAAGTTCTTGATAACTAAAAACCGAATTAATGATTAATATGATTGATTCTGTTATATTATCTGATAATAAATAGTACAAATTATTCAACATATTGAATTTGGAATACTTAAACATCTCTAGAATTTGTAAAATATAAGCTATTACGAATATTTGCTACAAATAACAAGGAGAAAACCCAGCACATTATCAATTATTCATAAAACCTATCAAAGAATTATAGCCTTCTTTGAAATCATAGTAGAATCTCTTTTTGCAATTAAGATAAGTTTCTTATTAAACTAAATATTAGTATTCAATAAGATTAGTGTGATGATAAATTATACTACTATAGTTTTAATATCGTGGAATTATTGCCAAATTATTATAAAGAAGAAGATATTAGAAGTACCAACTCTTTTTAACAGTACGAAATCAATTTACTAAGTTATTATAATATTCAAAAATAACGAGTAATTTTTTATTGCATACAGAAATTATTCCATTTGAAGGAAAATTCAATAGAATAGAGTAATATTAAAGTTCTAGACTTCTAGTAAAGTTAAAATCTACGACTATAATATATCGTTTATGAGAACAATTGAACTTATCTAAACAGAACGCATTCAGCATATCATATGAAGACGGTGATCGAATATTTGGTTTAGTATTCTCCTCTTAGGCCGAATCAAAGGCAGAAATCACAAAGAATGTGACTAACATAAAAGCCTCATGTTCCCCTTACGATACTTTGTAACCTCCGTCAAGTTAACTCATATTTTAGCCTGGTGCTTTCCTGGACAGCTAAGGTCCAGTTTCCAAGACAATGATTAAAAATATAAATAATTAGAAATTATTTATTTATTAATTAGAAATATTATAATTAAGAGCATACATTTATTGTTTATTTGTAATTTCAATTTCAAATAGATCATAATTTATAAAAATAGCTATTGATTTAAGTAAGAAATGTTAAAATATATGTTAGCTATGACGGTTACAGTAACGAATCTGTTTTTGATCTTATCGAAACAGTGAGTGTTAAACTGACTTTAGTAGCTTTTTGAAGAATATAATTAAAATTTTTCAAATTCAATTGTCTTGAAAAAATTTATAAAGTAACTTATACAGTTTCTTAATTAATTATAAAAATATTTCGTTTTGTTGCCAACAACAAAAATTTTCCAAAAAGCGATTTGAGATTTATTACCTAAATAATTTTTCTTATATAATAATTATAACAATATAATAAGCTGGATGAATATTAAAACTCCAGGTATACTAAATTAAGAAACCAAAGAACACGTGTAAAATATGAGAGATACACCAACATTCGGCCACTTATAAAGCAAATGAAGCAAGTCACCACAATAAAACATTAATTTCTTTCCATATTAGGTGAAACATACATAAATATTCATCCATAGATATAATTTAAATTTTCCTCGAATTCTTACTCTACATAACTATTCAACATATCCTCATACTAACATATACTAATTGCTTAAAATTTAACTGAAATCTTCATTATAAAGTAAAAGAATTTTGTCTAGAAACCCATGCATATCACAACCATAGTATCACAACCATAGTTGATGTTAAAGGTCCCACTAACGTTGAAGAATTTAGTCCCTTTTCGATATCATAATATAATGATGGGTATCAGTTCTGAAGGCAATACTGCGATTAATACGTTAAATCTTTTTATATATTGAAAAATAAAATTATTCAACTTCATTTATTTCAGAGTCATGAACTTTGTAGACTGTTTTCAAATCATATAGGATCTACGACTAAATGTTTTTAGAATATTAACATCTATTGATATTAGGTATTTGTCTGTTGTAGCACGTTACTTTCTTTATTGCTGTGCCAAATATTTAAATTATGTCATTATCATCATCTAAAACATCTAGAATACTTATATTAATATTAGTTACTATATTGCATTTTATAAATCAGATAATTAACTGAGCTTAGGGATAGAGGCACTTCAAAAAACTTTCCCATTATTCTGTTTTATCATGCGATACGCGTTAGCTCAATAATGCATTCTAAAACTATCTTTCAGATTCAAGATTTACAACTTTATTATGATGTGGCAAAATCTTATTCTGTGATTCATTTTCTAATATCAAATAATTAATTTTTTTCTTATTTATATGTTCTTCTCTAAGACATGAAATAAGATTCATTTTGTTATTTTAATATAAAAAAAACTATATTGATTGTATTCACGCACTTATTATAAAAGCTAACTTTTATATTTCAGCTATTCTCGACATGTTTGAGGGACTTATCTCATTTTTAATCTACAAGGTCATGTTTTGATATTTAAGATGGTAAGAGAGTGAGTTATAATAGAAAAAAACTTTATTGAAAATATTTTTTATGTTGGATTTTATCTATAAAGTGATGTTCTAACAAGTTCCAATACCAAAAATCACAAATAACGGATTGATTTTAATCAATACTTAAACAATAAGATAGCAATAGCATAATAAGTATGTTTTCTTATCATTTTTAAAAACAATATGTTTTATTATAGTGTTAATTATGTAAAAACTACATTTTTTCATTAATTAAAAATTAAAAAACTTTATTTATCAAAACTTCAAAACCCTAATAATGTCTTAATAATGCTTTGCAGTTTATAAAAAGTATATTTCATTGTAATTTTTCCTATATTGTATAAATTTCAATTCTTGTTCTGGTTTCCATTTTTCTCAATCTCTTAGTTTTGTGTCATTCTGTTGTATATATTGGTACCTAACATTATTTACATACTTTCTTCAGTTATCAAAACCACAAGTATTTTTTTTTTCGTCTAAGAATACTAATTAATACCAACAAATTGTTTTATAAATTAATTTTCCAATTTTCTTCCTTCTCTTTCTAATTTCTGTCATAATTTTTCCCCAAACATATATTTGAATATTGCGAAACCCTTCTGGGAACCTCCTTAAAATAATAAGCATTTTAATTATAATTTTTATCTTCTTTTATCACGTACAATTTATTTTATTGCTCATTGTCTTATAATTTCGCTCCTCAACACAATGTTCCTTAAATTAATTAACTTCGAATGTCCTTTCGAATATCATTCATCTATAAAAATTAAAATTGTTTTTATAAGACTTAAATATTCCACTTCTCCATACGTATATTCTTGTACTTTAACACAGTAAAATTTTGCACGCACTCTTTTTTTCGTACATTTTTTCATGGTGCAACGTAGTCGTCCTTGGAAACAATCAATCTCCATTTAACTTAATAATTTAAAGTAAAAAAACAAGACGATAAAATACAACGAAAGCATAAAAAAGTGGAAAATCTTTCATCAAAGCAAAAGCACAACGACCCGCGCATTTCACAAAAACAAAAAAAAACAACACCAAGTCCAGAACAGAAAAAGTTGTTTACATCTTAAAAGGATAACGGCAAAAAAATGTTCGGCAAAAAAATTTTTTACTCGTTTGTTGTAAAAAATGAGAGCAGATGACTGTTGGAGTGTGTGAGAGAACGTACAGGTCTGAGAGCGTGAGAAAATATTTAAGAAAATGCAACAATCTTCTGTGGTGCGAGTTGAGGAAGTTAGAAAATGGTGTGAGAAAGAGAGCAAAAAATACGAGAAAATTTTAAAAATATTGTAAAAAAGGATATCCCTTTTTGTTACAATTTTTTTTTTGACTGTTGTTGGTTTTTTTTATTCTTTAATAACTTTAGCTGTGGTGGGGTTAGATGGAGAATGGTGGATAAAAGTGCAAAAAAGTGTGAATTATTTTGCTGGTCTTATTGAGACAGGAAATACACTACAAAGGACAATATACTGTGCTGTGTGCGCGAGAGTGTATTCAAGGACCTTAAAGTAAAATTATGGAAATTGACTTTAATTGTCTGAATATGGGAAATGACAATATGTGAGTAAAATTTTGCTGAAACGTTTGTTGTTAATATTGAAAAAATACATGTTTAAAAGTGAAAATTAGTCATTATTAAGAAAGTCGATTTTTCAGTTTATAAAAAATTAATAGCGGTTAATAAAGGTTTCGCTTGTAATATTAAAAATCTTAAAAATAATTTTGATATTCATATATTATAAAAATTTACTAAAAATTCTACTAAAATAGTTTAAATCATAATAAATATTATTACTTTAGAAGGACAAACCACAAATAATATAAACAAGAAAATTGCTAATTACGAATAAGCGATATTCCACAAACTATGGACTAGTAATGACCTAAAAGATTGATATACTGCTGTTCAACAGCGCCTGTTAGTTCGCCTACATAAAATAAACATCAGTTAAAACTATCAGCAAAAGCCAAATTTCTAAGAGTGTTGATGAATAGTAAGCTGAATTGGAAAGCCAGTGAGTTGAGCCGGAATAGCTTTCTACCCTTGCAAAAGAATGTTCGCAAAAAATATGGGACTTATCTCGATTTTACATATTGGAAGTATACGTCTATTGTGCGTCCAATACTTACATATAGTACTGTAATTTGGTGGCCAGATGTGAACAAAAACTAAAATATTCAATTGCAGAATACAGAGGACAACATATACCCATCGGGCACCGCAATTATCTAATTTGAATAGGATGGATTTAGTTTTTTTTTAAATCTTAAGGTTTCATGTGGGATATGTAGTCATAAAACGGCGAAAAATCCTTAATAATATGAGAAATCTCATAAGTTGAACCACAATTATGTGTATAAATTAGTTTATATATATCACCTGTTGAAATATCTGACAACAATCTTATTTCTGTTGTATTGGAGAGAAACGCCTTAATATAAATGGCAAAATTGAATCTGCTCTGGCAATTGCCTGAAGTGTTGAGCCATTAAATATTTGTTTCGGTTGTAAATCACTTCTGTATTAGAAACCGCTTTAGGGAACAACATATTTTATAATAATGCTTCAGTGAACAAAATGGATTGGCTTTGTAGTCATTGTCAGATTTTCAGCAGACTTATAGTCATTGATTTCTGTGTTTTAAATTTACTTTGCAGTTGATGCAGCATGTCATAGCAGTCTATCCAAATTGTGTGAGAGCGTAATGCTTTAATTGCTGCTTGACTGTGCAGATATGGATATATATTTGCATAGTATCTACACATTTTATAAACATTCCTAAAAATACTTAGTTGTCATACAAAATATGTTTTTTTTTTATTGTTGGACATTTCACAAATTTTTTTTTATTTTGTTTAACATTTTTTATGAAAACTCTACATTTAATTATTTTTCTCTTAACTGAACATAAAACTTTTTAAGCCTTTTTCTTTTCACTTTTCACTGCGCTTTCTCTACTTAATTTACTTAATTTGCACTTTTGTGGGAAAAATGATGAGCAAACAGCAAAAAAAGCGCCATCTATGGTACCTAACAAGTAAACAACAAAGTTTTCAATTAAAATTAAATCTTTTTTGCCCTTAGAATAAAACTTAAAAGTCCAACCTTGTCAACAACAGTTTTTTGAACAATTCTGTGAAAAATACTGAAAAACAGAAAAATTCCAACACCACAAATTTTATAAAGAAAATAAATTCAAGAAGTTTTCTTGCATAATTTACGACGTTTAAATGTCACAAATTGTGAACAAAACAAGTTTTTAATTAAATATTTCTATTGTGGTAATAAATAGTGTAAAAAGAGTACAACTCCTACAAAATGGTTATTAATTAGATGTTCCTATAATTGTTACGCAGGTGGATATATGAGTAAATTACGAGTTAGAGAGATGGAGATATAGGTCTCTTATTTTAATTTTCACTTTAACTAATAGATATTTTAGGGTGAGCATAAGAGTATAAGCAGATTTAAAGATTAGAAATAATGATAAGGGATTACTTTATTGATACTTCATTTGAAATCCGAGTAGCAACAAATATATATAATAAGACTGACTTACTTCTATTGGGGTTATGCACCTATAGCATCCTCTTTTTAAAAATCGTCATTTGTAATGAAACTACATGACTGGGTATCCATGAACAAACAAATTTTCATCACACTTTATTTTTATTAATTGATTACTTCACATCATCACAAATATATAAGTAGAAAACCATTTTATTATAGAAATTTTTGTCAGGTTTTTAAAAAAATACATCGATTTTTAAAGGACTTCGTAGATCTATAGCTACTTCTTTAAGTTTTACATATATGGTTTTGTAAAGAAAACAAAATTTTCAATTAAAATACTTACATCGACATTGCCATTCCACATATAATGCATACCCACAGCTGTGGGATCGTGATGTGTTTGTCCAGTCATATGTTCAGCCATAACAGCGCTCATCCAATGTACCAAACCTTGGGTTGGATTTTGACCCTGCACACCACCGATCGGCATTGTTGCTGCAACTGCTGCTGCAGCAGCTGAGGTTGGGCTTTGTTGAAGTAAACCGTGAGATTTATAGTTTGTGTCACCGTTACTATTACCAGATAATCTACTATCACTTATCGATAGATGTCGCTGAGATGTTGGTGAGTGCAGCGATAGATTTGTTGTGATTGAGGTTGTTTGTTTTGGAGATTTTACAGAATTGTCAAAATTTTGTTGCGTAGCTTCCAAACTATGATTTGTTACCGGAGGTGTTGGAGTACCTGGTGCAGATGATGGTAACACTGATAAATTAGTATTGTTGTTGTTTAGTTCTGTTGTTGTTGTGTTAGTTGGCAATGGCCAAACGTAATTTGTTGGTTTCTGAAATATAAAAATTATATTTATTAAGTTTTATATAAAATGTTGTTTATATTTTTATATTTTACTACTTAATGCCATTGTAAAAGACTCTTTTTAAGGAATCTTTTATAATTTCATTGTAATAATTTCAAAAACAAATTATAAAAAATTATTACTATAATTATTACTATATATTATATAAATTCATATAACAATGTGCCTAACATTAATAAATATTAACAAATATATCAAAAATTGTATAATATGTATTCCAATATTGTACACGATAGAGAATAATCTAAAGTGAAAAATTGTTTTATGAACAGATACTTTTTAAACTTAATAGAACAACTTTCTAACAATAAAATTGAAAAACATATTTTGTAGTATCAGTTATTCATTTCAAAAAACGTTAAAATATTCACATTTAATGCTAAATGTAATTAATTAATAATTATCACTTATTAATTAATTACGTGTATTCAACATTCTGTGTATCTTCGCTAGTAGTACCTAATTCTAGTGCCCTAATGCCCTAGTAAAGTTGCAATCAAGTCAAAATTAGTCAAGAAATGTAGATCTGAACCGATATTAGTAAGGAATTAATGCCTAATTTCACTGAGCTGAAGAAAAATTTAAGAAAATAAAACAACGGATTAAATGGTTAGGTAAGGAAAAGAAGTAAGGTAGATAAACCATTTTGTAAGATTGAGAGGATATTGATGACCAGCGAAAAATCTAAGTTACCACGGCCACAATTTTTAGAATAAAGTTTTAAAATAAGAAATTTTTAAATTTTCATACATAAAACCATTCTTTTATGTTTCTTTATTCCAAAATGGACTAAAACACCATTAGATTATGTAACAAACATTCTTAAAAAGTATTGTGTTTAATAACGGTATAACCACTGTATTAACTATATTATATATCAATATAAGATATAATAATTAATATAATAATATTAAATAAGATAGGCAGAGCATATAAATTTGACTTATAAAAAAGGCATCATATCATGCCTCAGAAATATGGTTGGAAAACCTTGCTTGAAACAATAGCAGACAAGGACCAGGACAGAGTTTTTTTGTAAATAATGATAACATAAATATATAATATAATATTAAATAAGATTGGCAGAACATATGAATTTGCCTCATAAAAAAGGCATCCTATTATGATAATAACGAAGAAAATAACGAAGATGTAAAAGAGTTAGAAATAGGGTTGGAGAACGCTTGCTTAAAACTATAGCAACCAAGGATCCGGATCAAGTTCTTTTCTAAATAAAGATGATATAAATATATACAATACATTTTTACAGAATATAATTAATATTCGTGTTAATAAAACCAACACAAGGAAAATTTATTTTCAATATATTTGGAGATAATTTTTGTTTGAATTCATTCACAAATCATATAAAATTTGGAATTTCTAAAAGTGATAATAATAATAACAAAATAATTTTTAATGATTATTTCAACTATAATAAATCAATCTTCAAATTAATTTTGTTAAAATTACTAATTTTAATGTAGTACATCAGCTTTATTGTAAGGATCTAATGGCCAAGCACTATTAAAAATTAAGAATTATTATACACCTGTGAATAAAATGGCAAGAAAGCATGCATTTGGAATTGATATTCAGAGGATGCAAAAAAAAAACAAATAAATCAAAATTGAGAGGTTATTCTTTATGGAAACTACATCAAAAAACAATCATTCCACCTGATTCAGAACATTTGATAATAGGTCTGTTCCACGAGCAACTCGTAGTAAAACTCTAGTAAAACGCAAGTAAAATTTACACGAACAACCTAATGAGACTAGAAATTTATTTAACAAGTGCACTTTATTTGTTACTAGAATTCATGTTTTTATAAATTCAGACATAACAAGGAACATAAATTTCAAGTGAACATATCTTTATAGTTTGCTTAGTCCTAACTCGTAACTACAAAATAAATATTTTATTCGTAAAACTATATTTAAACTATTATGGAAGTACATTATACAATTATCGGAAACCACATTAAAATTGAATGTAGAAATAAATCAATGTTTCTAAAAAAGATAACTGCAGCATAGTATCCAAAGTACTATGGTTTGTCACAAGCCAGCGCCTGTGCCAGGACTTATTCACATTGCAGCGGTAGCAAATTAAATTCATAAGTAATACTCAATTATAATATACTAAACTAAATTATTTTCACTAATATAGAACTAAATATAACGCTATACAAATATATTTACGTTCTGCTTAGAATGCTTACAATATATTTAATGAATAAAAATTATAATATTAAAAAACTTCAAAAGACTTAAAAGGATTATGTGCAATTGAATTAAACTCCCTATTTGGTATGCATATAATATAAATAAATTTATCATAACTCTAACTGGTCTGCTTATGTATTTCGCATAAGTGCGAAACATTTAGTTTTCCACTTACTACTTCAATGCCCAATATACAAATTAATACCTTCATTTGTTTACACCTTTTGACTTTCATAATATTGCTCATACGTCTAGCAACCCTCGAACTTCTACAAACACGCATTTATGTGCACTCACTCAAAAACGCATACATACTATACTTCTTCATCACTTGTGCATACATTTTAGTTTAATAAAGCATTAAATGCGAACAAAAGCTTAGACTAACATGATTACTGCCATTCGAATCACCGCCATCTTCCACAATAGCAGCCGCTGTCATTTCCGTTCGTGTGCGCTTCACAGTTTCCGCTACAGCAGCAACATGTGCTACAGCGGCAGCGGATGTGGAGAAAAGTAAATTACGCGCAAAATGTGGTGTTGAAGTTGGTGTTTGTGTTGGCATTGGCGTTGGTGTGTAAAGCCTTTGATGCACACTATGCGAATGTTCTTGCTCTTGCTCCATAGGCGGTGTTGAACTATGTGATTCCTGTTTGTATTGCAATTGCTGCTGTTGTTGTTGTTGTTGTTGTTGGAGTTGCTGTAGTTGCTGTTGTTGGTAACTGTGCTGATATTGCTGGAATACATTTTGCTTATGCGTCAGACTTAAGTGTTTCTGTTGTTCTTGGTGTTGTTTTTGCTTTTGCTGCAACACCGCACTTGCGAAGAGGCTTTTATAGAATTCAGCAGGCATGAAAATTGCTGTCGGTACTGGGGTTGTAGTTGGACTTGCTCTGTTGGGACTTGCATGAAATGAAGTTGCCTTACTTTCAACACCTGGAGAATTGTAAGCATTCTGTGTTGTTGGCGATATTTGTACTTGTTGCACTTGTTCTCCTGTCACTGCCGCAGCCGCTGCCGTACTGCTGAGACGTCTTTTCTTGACGGCGTGCATTGTTAATTCCACAGCAGTTGAATTTGAAGAGTTTGAGTTGCAAGGTGACATATTCATATTACAAAGCAAAATGTGTAGAATTAAAATAAAAATTTTCTTTGATTTTGAAAAATTTGTTTACAATTTTTCTGCTTTTTTATAAACAATAAAAAAATGTTAAATTAAAAAAAATGGTGTCGTTGCCATTTCCGTTTGTATTATGAAACGCTCAAAACCAACACTTTTACTTTCGTCGTATAGCAGTAGCAAGCACTTCGGACAGAATAAAGTAAAATAAACTTTTTAACAAAGTTTTTTATTTCTTATTTTAGTTTCTTTTATTTTTTGTTACTTTTTTTGTTTTGGTTTTATTATTTTTATTATTTTTTTGTTTTTTTGGTATGTTTTTGGTAGACTAACTTTTGCACACTTCCACTTCCGGTTGGTTTTGTTTCTTTGCTATTAGTTTTTTGTTAGTTGGTAGAAGAGGCGCAATTTTTGAACTAGTTTCATAAAAGTTTTTATTTATTTTTAATTTTTTTCCTTTATAAATACACAAACATATCTATGTAAATTTCTATAACTTTATTTGTTTTATTTGTTAGCCAATTTTTTATATAAAAAAAATTTAACTGCACTTTGCAGCCATCGCTTTCGGCGGTAACCTTGAACAATGTTTTCAGTAACTTTTTTCCTCGCATTTGCTTAGAATTTATTTCTATTTTTAAGGATTTTTAAAATTTTTGTTTATTGCCGCCACGTTTTGCTATGATTTATTTAGTTTTTAGCCATTTCAGTCATTTTGTGTGTGAACTGATGGCGGTGAATTTTTTGTGAGACGATATTTTCATTGCCGCATATCCTGGCCATTTTTCTGTCCACAATCATTGAACTCTCGATTGCTTTCATTGGTTTGATGCTTTAATTGTTGGACTGCTGTGGTTGTTGGAATTTTTATTTATTATCATTTTGAAGTTGTTTTGATTTTTAATTGTTTCAATTTTTAAGTTATTTTAATATTTAGTTATTATTATCTATTACTTCAGTTAGTTTTTGATCAGTTTGGATTTCCATTTATTTAAGTTTTTATTTTAAATATTTTTTTAGTATTTTTTAGTATTATTCATTTCAGTATTTCAAATTAGTATTCCACTAATTTATTATTAAAGTTGTTTTAAATTGAATATAATTTGTTATAATTGTTATAATTTTTAATGATTTTGATTATGCATTTATTTAAAATTTGCTTTAAATATTTTTTTACTTTTTAAATATTAACTTAATATTTTAGTTGTTTTAATTTGAATATAATTTGTGATAATTGTTGTAATTTAGGATAATTCCGATTATGTATTTACTTAAATTTGTGTTTTAAATATTTTTTTAGTATTTTAAATAATTATTTTGTAACTCAATATTAAATATTTTTTTTTATTTGTGATAATTTTTTATTTTTTCTCAACTTATAATTTTAGTCATTATAATTTGTTATAATTTTTGTAACTTTTAATCATTTTCATTTTACAATTATTAAATTTTTCGTTTTAAATATTTTTAAATATTTTCAGTATTTTAAATTATTATTTTGTGACACAATATTAAATATTCTTTTTGTAATGATTTCTTATTTTTACGTAACTTATAATATTAGTTGTTATAATTTTTTATTATTTTTGTAATTTTTAATCATTTATCATTTTACATTTAATTATTTTACAATTATTTAAATTTTTGTTTTAAATATGATCAGTATTTTAAATTATTATTTTGTGAATAAATATTAAATATTTTTTTTTGTAGTTTTTTATTCTTACCTAACTTATTATTTTAGATATTTTAATTTGAAAATAATCAAATTGTTATTATTTTTAACCATTTGATTTTGCATTTATTTAAATTTTTGTTTTAAATATTTTTTCAGTATTTTCAATAATTATATAGTAACTAGATGGTAAATAATTTTTTGTCTGTGATGGTTTTTTATTTTTAATTAACTTATAATATTAGTTGTTATAATTTGTTATAATTTTGTAATTTATAATTAAAATGATCAATTTAATTTTGCATTTATTTAAATTCTTGTTTTAATTTTTTTTTTAAATTTTTAAATATTTGTAGTAATTTAAATTAATATTTTGTGACTTAATATTACATAATTTTTTTGTTGGTATTTTTTTATTCTTACTTAACTTATTATTTTAGTTATTTTAATTTGAATATAATTATATATTTAAATTGTTATAATAATTTCTGTTTTAAAAATTTTTTAAATATTTTAAATTATTATTTTGTAACTCAATGATTAATATTTTTTTTGTGATAGCTCGTTATATTTTTAAAACTTGAAATTTTAGTTGTTTTCATTACAATATAATTTGATGCAGTTTTTATTATTTTGCACATTTTAATTTTGAATTTTTTTAAATTTTTTATTTAAAATATTTATTTATACTTAAAAATATTTTTTCATATTTTTAAATATTTTCTTAAATTTTTAAATATTTTTTTATATTTCCAAATATTTTTAGTTTTTTAAATTATTCCTTTGTCACTTAATATTAAATAATTGTTTTTTTAAAGTCATTTAACTTGTGCTTTTAGTTTTTTTAATTTATAAATAATGATATATTCAATTTGTTATAGTTATTGATGATTTTGGTTTTAAATTATTATTTTATAACTAAAAATTAAATAAATTTTTTTATGTTGATTATTTATTATTTGCAACTAAATATTAAATTTTTTACCTGTGGTATTTTTTCGTTCTTAATTAACCTATTATTTTAGTTCATGTGATTTGAATAAAATTTGTTATAATTTTTGATCATTTTGTTTTTGCATTTATTTTAATTTTTGTTATTAATAGTTTTTTTTTATTTAACACATTTTTTTATTATTAATTTATATTTAGTGAATTAATATTTAATAATTTTGTTACTTTTTATTATGGTTTTTCAATCTTTAAAGCTAGTTATATTTTAATTGTTTTAATTTGAAAATAACTTATGACCCTCAATTGTTGTTAATTAATGAAGTGTGTAATGTATTTGTATATTTTTTTAAATAATTAATATTACATTTAGAAAATAATTTGCACGTTTTAGGAACTTTAAGGTTTGAAATATTTTTTTATATATTTTTTTGTGGCACTTTTTAGGAACTTTCGTTTTCATTCGTTTATAAGATTTTTCTACATTTTTTCTGCTTTAGAGTTAGTTTTTATTTAATAGTTTTTATTACATTTAAATGCTCCATTTTCTACAATATAGTAATTTTTAAAAATTAACATAAATTATAAAAAAGTGACCTCGTAACTATTCTAATATTATTTTTAATAAAATTTTTCTCTAATTCTCTATATAAAATTATGTAAATAAATTTTATAAATGGCAGAAATTGATATTTTATTTGACATATTAGTTCATTTATTAAATTAGAAATAATTAAATCGAAACTTATAAATTAACTATGAACTTAAACAGGATATAAATCGAACCCTATAATGTAAATATCAACTTATTAGAATAATCATTCAGTGCATCAACTCAAATTCGCATTTATACATAAACAATATATAAAGAGCCACATATATTTTAATGATTTACTTTAATTAAGAATTTTATATCTTGTGACGAGAAATGAATTTTGCAAATAAAAGGCGGCAATACAGTGGAAATTTTCATATCCAAAAATTATTTATTTATATCCCATTATAATTCCAGTTTATTCAAGCAATAACAATATGTAGTAATTGTTATCGTAGCCTTCAGCATTTGTCAACATGATCTATAAAAATTGCGTTGGGATAAGCTCACCTGCATATCATACTATATATAGTCCAGTATCCGATAAGAACCTATATCATTTTAAAAACTTACATTTTATTTTCTTAGATCTAGTCTGAAGTTTAAGTTTTACGAAAACTGAGTCGTATCACATCAACTCACGTATTATAATAGTTTATTAAAACAATTATGTATCGCTTAAGTATCTCTGCTATCGGCGTTAGTCAACATAATGTGCAGAAGTTGTGATGGGATAGGCCCAGTTTCATGTCATTTTTAGTTCAATTTCCGTTATCTTGTTTACGTCCACTTTTGGTACCACAAAATGAATAATCTTATAAAAAAATTAAGATTAAAAGGAAAGTATTTAGTTAATAATAACTTTTTATAGCGTATATCAGGAACCAGCTACTTGTTCTTGTATGGATGAATCTGGTTTGCAATGCCAGTTAAACGATAATATAATAGACAACATAGGACATGTTCTATACTTATAATTTGAATAAGTTCGGTTAAGTGCGGTAGACATTTAAGCTATCATTAATAATAAAACTACCATATTAACTACAACACCATTAGTAACATAATTGTTACTATAATATTATGCCTGTGCAATGAGGAATGTCAGTGCAAAAATGTGAATAATATTTTCATTAATGTAGTTGGCGGTATCTTAAAGAAATAACATAATATAATATAACTTCAATTAATATAAATCAGGGAAAATATTATTAGATCTCATCATAATAAAACATAAAATAATAAAATACAAGAGCATTGAAATAAAAATAGACCTCTACAAAAATGAACTATCAAATCGTTGAACTTAACTTGTGTTCCCAAATAAAGCTGTAGTTTATAAGCTCGTTCTAATTTAAAAAAAAAAACATGGCAAAGTGCTTTGAAAAAGCACTTTAAATTTTAAGCGTAGTGAAAGTTTGGGCAGATTTGGTTACTTGTGGAAAAACACGATTAATTATCGTTTCTAATTCGACTGGCACGAGTTCTAATCCTGGCACTTGTAGGACAACAAATTATATACGGACCATGAACTTATTAAATAAAAATTCGAAAATTTCTTAAAACTACGGATGATGAGTACCGGGCAATATTCGAAGCAGCGTTGTATGGTCAATCAAATTTCAATAAATTAACTAACATTTTTGTTGTTGTTTCTTCATTACTGTACGAACCCTTTAAATAATTTCTTTCCGTGATAAGACGCGTCACATGCGATAAAAAAAATGAACATTAATAAAAAACAATTTTTGAATACCTAAAATAGAAAGATGAAATAGAAAAGTATTACGTGAAACTGAATATGTTTTAAATTTAAAAAAGTAATGATTATAACAGAATAACTGTGAGGCATAGTCCTTATAAGGCAATTGTAATGTACAGCTCTCTCTCGACAGGCAAAACTTACGCTCTTTCAACCTGTGCTTTTACATAGCGCAGAAATATGTACATAATCACAGAATGATAAAACAGCACTGGGAGTTTTCGAGAGAAAAGTTTTTTGTTAGTTTTTTTGGCAAACGACTATCGCATCCGAATGAAAAACGAACTGTATGAACTGTATCACAACATTGATATAATTTAGCGCATTAATATTCAGCGACTTTGCTGGCTTTATCATTTTTTGAGATTAGAGGACGATGCTCCAGCGAAAAAGGTATTTTAAGTAACAGTTGGTGGAAAAAGGGGTAGGGGGACTCTGTATCTTCGGTGGAGTTGGAAAGGCACTAAATGCTTTTATTGTACAAGTAGCATGCAGTATGAATGCATTTATAAGTCTTTTATAAGTATATTTAATTAATTCAATTAATTAAATTAATTAATTATGATTTCATGAATAATACTAATAGCTTATTTAATATATTCGATAATTACAAAATCGAGACGTAAAAACTTATTTAAGAAAATGTCAAATTTCTTTCGAATTTTTAAATAACTTTTTCTCCCTGACTAAAATGCCTACACTAATATTGCTACATTGAATCACTCCTAGGCTATGTTTCACATGAAAATTCCTGACCTAACTCAAATTGAAAGATATTATACCCAACATGTTCATTGTATGTTTGATACTCAAAGCCTTCCCATATGATTCTACCAATGTTTGTGAAACTCTTTAATGCTGTGCTTATAAGTATATGTCATATGAAATATTAATTTCCGCCATTAAATTATATTTAATGCTCTTAGATATGCTTTTCGTTACAGCACTGTTTGGTCATTGCGTTGTTGTTGTTGGCTGACGCTGGCGTTAGCGATGATATACGATTTCATTTCATAATTTTTTCTTTTAACACTTTTATGCACTCATGCATTTTTACATTGCACATTTATGCACAAACATCGACTTTGAGACTTGCATAATGTAATGATACTTAAATATTCACTCGCACACACACACACAGAAACACAGAAATGCACACACAAACATTCAATTTTTTAACAGCTTTGAGTTATGTTACTCATACGCTCTGTTGTCTGCTTAGGCATTTCATTTATTCAATTAATGTTTTATATTTTTTTGCTTATAAAATTTACAATTAAATTTAATATTATTATACTGTTTTTTTTTAATTTGAAGAAATGCTATTATTCTATTGTAAAAATTATTTGCTTGAAACGCGCGCGTTTTTGATAGCGTCACGCCAATATATGAACCACGTATATCCTTGCAACAACTGAAACAGCAACCAACTTTACGTTTTTAGCGCACTAAGGCTGTTGTGAATGTTTTGCTGTACTTACTTTTTTCTTATTATTTTTAATTTTTTTTTTCAATTTTTTATATATTTTACTGTATTTTATAGTATATTTTTTTTCTTATATTATGTGTTGCAGCATATCTTGTAAGATGAAGCAAAAAAGATTGATTTTCTTTTATACGTTTTTATTTATATACATACATACATATATATATATATGTATATATATATGAGTATTACTTTTTATTTATTTTTTTGCTTATTTTTTATGCACAGTACTTTGTTTGTTTATATGTGTAGACAAAATGTACTGTTTTGCTGCAAGATCCTCAAAGCGCTGCTCGCTTGCTGCTACAGCACTCGCAGTTAGCATTAACAACGACGTCGACGCACACATCAACTTCGACATCATCTTTAGCACACATAAGATGATTTCGTTAAACGAACTCTACGATATGTGTTGTTATATTGTACAAGTAGAAGGAAAGCACACAAAAAAAAAATATGAAACAATAACAACGACGAAATATACGACATTCATATTAAAACTCACAGTACATTTATATACATACAATGTGTATGTGTGTGTGTATGCTATGCTTATTTTTTTGTTATTGATATTTTTGTTGTCAATAATGCTTTTCATGTTTCAGAGCTCGTTGCAGTTCCTTTTGCTGTTATTGTTAATCTCGTTGTTGTTGCTGTTGTTGTTATTACTTTTGATATCGTTGTTAGCATTGTTGTTGCTACTGCTACCTTTGTTATTACTGTGGGCATATACTTAATGCTTTTACTTGCTAGTTCGCTAACCAATTTCGTGTTGCAACGTCACTGCTTGTATTATATATGTTAGAATCGTCGTATTGTGTATATTAAGCTGTAGGTAAATATATGTAGTTGTTGCAAGCACTACGCTTGTTGAGTTAATTGCTTTTGCTGTTGTTGTTGCAATTTATATTACAACAACTACAACAACGTTATAGTATTGCCCTACAATGTTGTTGTTATTTTGATGCTTATTGGAACATTGCCTGTATATATGAGGAATTTCATTGAAAGCACCTTTCTCGGCATATTTAAGTTGCTTCTATGCTTTCTTACTTTCTAACTGCTTTTCATATGTATATATATTTTGTTGTTGCTTGTAGTTTTTTGCTTATAGTTTCTTTATTGTAAGTGCAGAGCACACACGGACCGTCCGTTACAGCCGCGCGCTGTGCGGCAATTGAAAGAAATTGCTTCGCGACCACGTATTTCTAAGGAAAAACTGAATGAATCGAGAAAGCAAGATACGTTTTTATTCTTTACATTGCAGTTGCAGCGCAGTACACTACTAAAAGCAAAAAATTAATATTTGAAAAAATAACCCAAAAAAAAAACAAATAAAAAGCAAAATCATAGAGAAGCAACAAGAACAAAAAAAACATAAAAAGAATATATAAAACGGAGTACATTTCAGTAGCAAATGCATAGCTGCTTGCACGTTAATATTACAAAGAGTATCATACCGTACAAATATAAAAAAATACATATTCGCACACATTTCAACAAACACATAAACGTACAAACACACAAACGTACACACAAAATTGCTATAAGAAAAAATAAAGCATTTGCCATCATCACAAATAAGTTGGCAAGACAGTATTGCAATAAAAATACAAAAATAAAAGAAGAAAAAAAAAAGATTTAAATTGAAATGAAAAAAACACATAAAATGTAACAACAAAAACGAAAACGTAAAAAATAAATAAAATAAAATAGAATTCACCAAAAAAAAAATAATAATAAAAATCTATATATAGAATAAAAAAATAAAAGTCGTATTAAGCGCGCGCTATTTGCTATTAAAAAGAAAATGAAAAGCGAAACCAGGAGCTAACACACATTTTCAAAGAAAAGGATAAGCTAAGAGCTGCTGCACTAGTGGCAATAGCAGCAGCAGCAACAGCAGCAGCAACAGTGACAGCAAAGCTGACATTGGCAGCACACTAAAGCACACTGTGCTCTGCGCTTTGTGCGCTGTTGTGCTTTGCTGAGCTCTGTTGTGCTGCGCTCTGTTGTGCTATGCTGTGGCGTGCACTTATAAAAGCATAACGTAAATATTGCAGTTAAGGAAACGGAAGCTCTGCAGCGGTCGCCCGCCAAATCTGCTGTGCATTTTTTGCTATATATTTTCTTGTGTTATGCATTTCCTTTTTATTTATTTTGTAGCGTTTTTTTTAATACCTATTTATTTTGTTATTCTTTTTTTTCTGCATTTTATATGCGCGTTTTTTTGCTCCTTACTTACAGCGAGTTAAATATTAGAAAAAATGCTAAGGGTAAGATTTGTAGCAGCAAAAAGCAATATGTCTTACCAAATATACACACATTTATATATATTACGTTTCTTGATGTCGATCTGGTCTGGTCTGGTCTGGTTTGGTCTTGTGTGGAGTTTAGCCTAGGTCAGCTATAAAATTTAAAGAGCCACATAAAAAATGACTTCTTATTATGGCTTAGTTAATAAAATTGTTAGCAACTGTAATTACAAGAGTTTTTTTTTCAGTTGATTCAGGACGACAGAAGGTTCCAGTTTGAAAAAAAAAATATTAAAAAATAATATTTTTTTTAAAAGCTATTGATACGAAAAGAAAACATCCTTTAAATGACAATTTTTTATAGTACTTATAAATAATTTTATATATGTAAAAGAAAATTAAAAAAACGACTGAGGGTTTATAAGATTTTCTACTAACAGTAAATGTGCATGTGAAATCACTCACACTTATTAATAATTTTGTTAAAGAAAATAAAATAATTATATACAACTATTTTTATTGCTTATAAATCTTTATTAACCAGTCCTTGCGGAAAATCGTTAAAGTGTTCTGGCCAAACACGCTATCGAATAAAAGTCTGTGATCCATCACTAACCAAAAACCAATCAAGATTGAAATGATAAAGCGCAAGTGAGGCTGGATAGACCATACTCTGCGCAGACCAATCAGTGAACCCACGAGAATGACGATATCGAGTGGTACCCTATGGGTAGTCGCAAGAGGGATAGACCGGCGAACACCTAGAGAAGACAAACAGATAAAGAAGTGTCACGTATGCAGAAAACTATTTAATTATTTGTGAATAATTTTTTGAGATTGCAAGTACCAAGGGTTGAACTCGTGCCCTGGTAAATTTGAAGCTCTCTATTCGTCATAACTGATTTTAAAAATTAAATTAAATGAAAGTATTTTACAGAGCCTAAAAAATGTAAAAAAAGCAGTTATAAAAATTGTATACAAATAAACAGAAAAAATTGCTTAACAATACTTGCTAAAATAATCAAAGCAAACATTGATTTGTTTCAATACTAAATGTGTCTGTCCACAATACTAAATGGACTCACATAGGTAAGTGTACGTAAATTTCTGTTTCAATGAAATGCTATTAAAAATACACATTAATGGCATTAAATCTATTCCAAAATAATCCCTCTTTTTACTCATGCATGCAGTCAACTATGAAATTACAATAAACAACAGTCAAAGTCGCAGCTAACAGTACGATATTAAAAATGACAAAGAAAAAAGACAATACACCAAAGTGCCAACTAAAAGTAGTAAAAAAAAAAATTAAAAAAGATAAGAAATGAAAGAAATTATATGAAATAAGGAAAAATGTTGACAGTACTAAAAAAATGGACTAACTTAAAAAAATAATTAAGAAAAGTATTAAATAATGGCACCAAAAACCCGAAAGAAAATTTTCATGAAAAAGTTCTGTTCAACTATTCACATATTTTCAATGTTAATACGATCTAAAGATAATTATAAATAACAAGAATTATTTTATTTATAAATATATATCTACGTCTAAAAGGTACAAATTCTGCCATTATTTACTAAGTAATACTGTTTCAATCAACATGACAAGAACCTTTCGCTATCGAAATTTCTCTCTTGCTATATCAGCGTTGTTTGCACCCTCATCACAGCGATCCTTTCGCGAATCCTACTGGTCTGCATATAAACTACGCTTATACATGGTTTTACAACGGGCCATTATTTGAGTTCAAGTGGAATTTGAAACTTGCCGCCACTCTAGTGATATTTAACCCAAAATTTCTTCAATTTTTAAATCACATTGAAAACAACAACTATTTCACATTCGACACAGCCATGACTGTCTATATTGCAGGGTTCTCACAAAAAATTTTTTCACACATATATCAACGATGTCTTCTGAACTATTAGTAGTAATATTATATTGTACAATCTTCGTGATACACTTTTTCTTAAAATAGTGTATTGAAAGCATTTAGTCACATACAGCCTTAAAGCTCGTTGTGGTACTATTTAGGAATTAACCTAATTTTCTCAATCATCATTAGTAGAAATCTTGTTTCAATAACAAACTTTAAAAGTTGTATCAAGTCGACTGGACCTAGGTGTTTTATTTATTTGAAGTAGAAAGTTCCAAAAAGCTTAAACCTTTGTCTGGAAACTGACACTGACTAATGTTCACTCCTTTTTTCATGCTCTTATACCGACATCATCTAGAGAAGACTCAACTGTATTATAAATTGACATACCAATAATTTTTTGGAAGAAAGAAAATAGATCTTATTCAATTTGAAAGAATACTTGTTATTTTGTTGCATGTGTTCGGCAAGAGGACCCTTGGAACTTGGCATATATGTTGTACCTGTTACACATTCTTTACTTTATTGTGATTATTTTCTGAAAAAACGTTTGAATTGGAGTTTTTTTGACGAGTTCTACGTAAATGTTAATTAATTAATTGCATATCATGGCCCTGTTCGTGAGAAAATTCAAAATAGTTTTAGTTTTTATGTGGCTCTTTAAGTTTTAAGAGTTATTATATTACTATTGCCACCATCCCCGCAGAAAAGGGGCTAGAGTATTCCCGTGATAAGGCATGTTGGTTATAAGGAGCACAAAAATCGCATGGGCACCACTCGACACTGTTTAGAGTATATGTCCTACCATACGGATATAAGTAAGTAAGTTTCAGTGGCGTCACCGGACCGGAGGCTTAAATCTGACAACGCAGGAGTCAAACATTTCCGGCTCTCCTGACCAAGAGAACTTGGCCCCTGGAAAGTAACGTAGTGGCTGTTATCAGAGTAAAATGAATATATTAATTTACTTTTATTCGATGAAATTGCATTCTCCAACCGGTTGTTGTGATCTTATGAACAGTAAAGGTGTTAGATATGCATCGCTCTCTCTACCAGGAGGAAACTATAATATGTTCATGCATTTAATTTTACTTGACACTGGTAGAATTCTTTGGAATCCCAATGGGGATATTTAGCATTCCATTACACGGATACAAATGTTAAGAGCACCATGGTTTTAAACCTGCACTGCAGGTAATATCGTTAAAAAACTATGAACTTTTTCGATTATTACCTTTATTACTAAACCATTATCATAATTCGGATTGATCCAAAATTTTCTTTACTATTTGTTCAACAACAACGCTCTGTACTGTCCGAATGTCTTTATCAATAAGAAAAAGTTTTGCATTTGGTGCAGGTAAAATCCAATGGTGTTGACTCGTAAACTGATACACTGTAAAAATTTACTATTTTTAGAAATGAACCATAAGCGTTGACTATAAATATTACATACTAGATTGTTATATACACAAATCTAACATAAAGAAGTTATATAACTGCTTTAAATATGTATTTGCATTATAAAAATATAATTAAATTATAAGAATTTCAATTAAATATTATAAATTATTCCAAGACCTGTTGGTGGGTATGTTTAAAAGTAATATGTTAATATTTATGTGAAAGTTTTGAAAGTTATTACTTTACTTTCGACACTACCCCCGCAGCAAAGGGGTTAGAATATTCCTGAGGCGAGGCATGTCATAAGGGAAACTAAAATCTAGTCGGCGCCACCTGATACTGTAATAATCGAAACAGTTGTATGATCAGCAAAATATTTAATAATTTAAAAATAAAAAAAAATATTTGTTGTTACAATTTCACAATTGTTTGAAATGCCTCTCTATTCAAAAAAAAAATGTTTTTAATTAAGAATTTAGTTTCTTAAAAATGTTCTTACTTTCGCCATATAAATTCTTCTTATATAAAAATATTCTTCTGTTCTTCTTTTTTATTTAAAAATTATTTTTTTTTCTTTCAATGCCAAATACAATTATTCTTTGAAGCTCTTACAGTAAACATTAAATTTCGTATGTCTCATACACCTTCCACCTTCTGTTGAGTATAATTATCGTATCACATTGAAGCAAGAGACTCTTAAACGCTTTCTCCCTTCCAATGTTAATGTCCTGCTGGTGTTATTGTAGCGAATTTAAGGAAATAAAATAATTTACACTAGGAAACCCTTGACAAACGTAAAAACAACGTGCGCACTGGTCGTCCTGCGAAAAGATGCGAAAATGTAAGTCAAAAGTGAAGCATTTAAATGAAATATTTTTTTTCAGCTTCACAGGACTTTACGGGCAACCTGTTGCTATAAAACCCACCATAACACAATCAGATGCAAAGGAATTATAAAAGAAATACTCCCAGCATGCGATTTGCATTTTCAATACATAAAATATTTTGGAATAAAATTTTGTCGTCCCATAAATGAAACGCAAAAGGGAAGTCCTTAAAGCGTTTGTTTTCACAAGCAAAAGCACATAAAAACGCTTTTTTCATTGAATTTATAGTAAAGCCTGGACACAATCCTTTTTCATAAAATAACAACGCAACGTAGAAAATATCCTTGCCAAACTTAACAAAAAATTACACAGCTTTCAAAAAACTTCTTTCTCGATTTTCACTCAAACCTTATGCCGCATGACTCTTTGCTTGCAACTTTCACTCATTCACTCAATGAATTACACTCGCCACGCTACTCTTTTGTTTGCTCTTTTAAGAGATACGAAAGAGTTCTTCAACGCGTAAACTTTTTTTATTGTACTTGTGGGCGTGTTTCTTTTAGCTTTTTGCATTAATTTTTTTAAATTGTGTTTTGTGCTGCTTTTTTTCGCTGACATTTTTTCTTTACTGTTTTTCTTTTCATAGTCATTTAAATTGATTTGAAAAACGCCCACTTTTTGTATTTGTAGCGACTTTTTTAATGTATTTTTTATTGTTTTTTGTTTTTGGTGTTGTTTGCTTTTTGTTTGTGTCTTTTATTTTTAATTAATTCCTTTTGGTGTGCAAATGCATTTATTTAATATAAAATAAATTATGTGTTGGTATGTCGACTGAATTTAATTGAAATTGAAATGACTTTGTTAATTATTGCAAAAATGCAGACTTCGTTTTTTATGGGCTGCTTTCTTAATTTGTTGGATTTTTAAGTGCAACAGAGTTTCTCGATTGTCATTCGAAATGTGTCTAATGAAATGCATATAAAATGCAGCCAAACACTTGCATAAATTATTTATTACAAACAGCCAGAACAACAACAACAACAACCAATACGTAAGGTTCTCAAAAGTTCTTTAATTTTTGTGAATTTTAAAAAGAATTTTTAAAAAAAATACTGGCAGTTTTTATAACACAAGAAAGGAAAGTTATTTGTTGATCTGAATTATATTATAATACTCGTTCATACGTATATAGTACATATATTTATTCTATATATTCTACATGTTTATAAAGTTTTGTCTTTCCTTTGTCCCAATTAAAAATAATAAGAATGAATCAGGGTTAAAATTATTCAATTGTTGATCAGGTGAAACATGTCTTACCTCGAGAATAAAATCTTTCAAAAGAATATGCAATAATACGAAAAGAACTATTTATATTTTGAGTCTATATTTTGTCTGTTATCAGGTGTCATTTGATGTTAGACTTTTTGTCAAAATAGTGTTATTTATGTTATTTACAGTGATTTGTAAATTAACAAGACAAAAGTACATCGATCACCTTACTTCCACATTGGCGATAAAATTTCATCCTATGCCACTGTAAAACGCTGGTACTCATACAATGATTTCAATCGTCGCCGCAGTTCGCTCACTTCCGAAATTTGTAAAGGTCGTCCAAAGGTCAGTAAAGGTCAGTTGTTGTACCAGAAAACATTAATGAGGTCCAAAAACTGATACGAGTAATGCAAGATCGTCATGCGACATACTATGAGTATTAGTTTCACCAGCATATATAAAATATTCTACGATCATTTAGCCGTGGGAACGATTGGTTGTTGTTGGACCCCCCATCATGTGACAATATCTCTAATGAAGCTCGTATCGATTGGGGCACACAAATGCTCAAGAAGTACGTTGGCGGTGCTTAAAAAGATGTATACGAGTATAAGATTGTAACAGGTGATGAATCATGGATATAGGAATGCCTATGAGTCGGAACGTAAACAGCAGTCGACTGTATGGGTGTTTCAAAATTAACTAAATTCTACAAAAGTTATTCGCGCTCGAAGAACTTTGAAACAAATGGTCACTTGTTTTTTGGGAAAAGTAGTTAAGTGTTAATAATACCATTACAGGAACGTAAAACGATCAATTTTGAATGATATAAAACTATTTTTTTACCGCAAGTCTTTAGTAAAATACGGAACAAAAAAAAAACAAACAAGCGCCGTCGAATCATTCTCCATTTCCATCAAGACAATACGAGTGCTAACACATGTTGTCTAACAACCGATTATTTGAACATTCGAACATTCAAAAAATCGATGGGTCAATTGATGGATAATCCGCCGTACACTCCTGATTTGGTGCCCAATGAGTCTCTTGTTGCCTAACGTCAAGAATAAATTGCGTGAGCAACGATTTGCATTTAAAAAGCACATTTTGGAGGTGTCTAAAGAAGATTGGAAAAAATGCTTTGACAAATGGTTCGAACGCATGCATGTATTAATCATAAAGAAGAATACTTCGCAAAACAATAAAGTCATTTTCAACGATAAGTTAGTATTTTTTCATTATTAGGCTCTAGATATAAAAACTGATCCTCGTATATAAGGTAAGAAAATTTAAACTGTACGCTTGATGTATGAAACTCTGACAAAAGAATGCCTACGCTATGAAAAATATGCTCTAACCTAGGTAAATTAACCTAATCATTTTGTTAGAAAATCATGATTAGACGTTTAAGCTTGGTTTAACCAACATGATACGTCGAGTATTCATGATACGAGTATTTATTCTCCAAATAAAAAGTAAACTGGACAACCCAATGAAAATATCATAGAAGTCAGTGTTGAACGGTCACCACAAATATCAAGTTCATGTAGTTTTGCGCTATAAGATGTAGAGTGGTCTCTTGGGTAACTCTACTTCAAATAGACTGTTATAGGCTCAAATCACCGGAAAATGATTTGAGCCTATATCAAATCACCGGAAAATGATTTGAGCCTATATCAAATCACCGGAAAATGATTTGAGCCTATATCCATAAAAAATCCAATTGACTCGGTATCTGTTATCAACCGAAAAGCTTTGTTGCTTGGAATGTTCAAATTCTGCAGTACAAATAGTCGAAGGCCGGTAGGAATTTTAGTAAATAAGTATTATGAATAATTAGGCGCATTTTATGTTAAAAAGAACTAAAAACAAATACATGATTTGATGGAAAACTTTGAAAATATTGAAAAATCACCTCTCTACTGTCAAATAGAGATAGTGTTTTGCAGAATACGATCATGGGACCATACTTTTCAAACACGTCAGTGACAAAGCAACAGCCATCAATCAGGTACGGTATCAGGCTATTGTAATCGTCTTTCTGATATTGATTCTTGATGGAAATTGTATGTAGCATATTGTAATGTAGAAGCTGGCGCATCATATCATACAGCTTGTGCCATAATCGATTTTTTAAGACTTTGTTCCTCACCACTTGATATCCAAAAATTGTGATTCGAACTAACTTCCGCATTCGCCCGATTTGAAACCACCGGTGTTCCTCTGGTGTTATCAAAATTATTATTTACAAACCAAGGTCGCTAGACGAACTTAGGGCATAATCCGCCGATAAATCGATATTATTTTAAGTAGCAAACATTTGCAGCATCTCATCTCAGCAGCTTTTGCTGAATAGAACTCTACTACTCTACTAAAATGGGTTTAGCAAAAATAAATGAATAAAGGCAAAATGGAACACATGTCAACTACTGGCAGAAATGTGCATCGTTTCAAAAAAATTTCTGCCGGCGACTTTACTTTGAAAGCGGTAAAGAATGTCATTTAACACCACTATTACAAACAACAACTCTGCTAGAATGCCGATTATCATTAGTAATAGATGCTATTATGGGCTTAGTGGAGAATTGGAATATAAAGCAGTCTCTCTCTCGCCAGGGAAGAGAGATCGCCCTACATCGCGAACTATAAACGGTATCACAAAGTGATGAACGGGAAAAGTTCGAAAGAAAAGTTCTTTGTAAGATCTTTCGTTCTTCATAAGTTATTATATGGGAGGCAATATTTTTGGTGAAACAAAGTTTTATGTTATGTTTTTTTTAGGAAGCACATATGCACTTAAGTAGTTATATATAAAAAACAAACTAATAGTACTGCATTGTTAGAAAACTGTGATTGTAAGTTTCTAGTGTTTCATTACTAATATACCTTCTGCTCGGATTTTGTTAACTACTCCTTAAGTAATAGATCTTTTTCAAAAATTGTTTTTTGTTATGTTGGTACACCCTTTCTTGACATATGGTACAAATATGAGCGCCATCTGTCAATTGGTTTGTTTACAGCAACTGTTAATGTGAGACTACCACAAGTGCATTTATCGATTTTTACTATGAAAAATTCAGTTGAACAACGAGTTTGTTTGAAATTTTGTGTTTTGAACAAATTTTCAAGTGTTGAAGCATTGAAAATGGTGCAAAAAGCTTACGGGAACTCTTCTATGTCTCGAACACAGGCATACGAGTGGTATAAATCATTCAAAGAGGGTCGTGAAGTGATCGAAGATTTGCCTCGTTCTGGACGTCCATCAACATCAAATACCGAAGAAAACGTGGCAAAAATCAAGAAAATTGTGCGGGAAGATCGTCGTACGACTGAAAGGGAAATTGCTCGAGACTTAAACATCTCAAATTTATCCGTTCACCACATTCTATATGATATATTGGGCATGAGACGCATTGCAGCTCGACTTGTACCGAAACACCTTGATTTTTTGCAAAAAGAATACCGAAAGAACGTGTGTGAAGAAATGATTTTTGAGCATGGAAACGACTCTACATTCATGAAACGCATCATAATAGGTGATGAGACATGAGTTTATGAGTATGACGGCGAAGTCAGTCAACAATCGAGCGAATGGCGCTTCAAAAACGAGCCAAAACCCAAAAAACCGCGAAAAAACCGCTCGAAAATTAAAGTTATGCTCACTGTTTTTTTCGACTACCGCGGTGTTGTTCATTACGAATTTTTGCCAGAGAGTCATACCACCAATAAAGAATATTACAATGGCGTTATGCGGCATTTGGATTCTTCACCACGACAATGCTCAATTGCACACGGCTCTTGTTGTACGCGATTTTTTGACTAAGCACGGCACCACTGTCATCGCTTAGGCACCATATTCGCAAGATCTGGCGCCGTACGACTTTTTCCTGTTCCCGAAACTTAAATTGCCCCTTCGTGGTAAGCGTTTTGAGTCGATTGAATCGGTAAAGAGAATTCGTTGAAGGAACTAAAAGCCATACCCGCACGGGCCTACGAAAAGTGTATGGAAAATTGGGTTAAGCGTTGGCATATGTGTATCGCTTTAGAAGGAGCATATTTTGGAGGAGATAAAATAAATTTAGAATGAAATTAAAATTTGTGTTTTATTTACTAAATCCGGGTACTTTTTGAGCAGAACACTAATTCGAATTTTAAATATAATGCAAATTATAAATCTATTTTATTTACTTCAAAATAATTTTTATTAATTAAAAAAAAATCTTAAACTTATTTTTGCAACTCTTAGGTTATATATAAGAAACTTTATTGATCTTTAAATTTAAAAATGTTGTCTTTTATTCCATAAAAGTTCAAAAAACAATTATTCAATAATCAGTGTTAAGATAAATTAAAAAATTTGGATTCTTAGTTGAATCTTATCCATGCCTTCGTTTGCCAACTTGACAAACTAAGACGTCTACATTCTTTTCCTTATTGGATTTCTCGGATCAGTAATAATAACGCAGGCTGCATTACTATTTCTTATATGGCATATATATTATTATGCAGGACGATACTTTGATCATAAAGTGCATTAAATATTTTTTTACACATTTTCATCTTCCATGAAAAACCATAATAATTTTTTAGTCTTGTTTTGTCATAATAATTGCAAAATAAAGAAAAAACTTAAATAGAATAAAAATTATTTTAAGTGATTTTTTTAAAATACTTTTTTCAGGATAAGATGTTGGTGAAAAAGGCTATTATTAATTCTTAAAACTTAACCAAGGATTAAAATGGATATTCTTTGGATATATCAAAATTGCTATATCAGTGATAGGTTAAGTAATAAGAACAATATTAAGATTATTGTAACAAAAAGAACTCCATACAGTATTTAGAAGAATAGTATGTAATAAGCAGAAGATATAAATATAATACATAAAACATATAAACATCTTCTTGTAATAATAATAATAAAGTTTAATTGATTTAATTAGATAATCTAAACTACCACTATATTGGGAATAGACTGCAAAACAGTAAGATCTCTATCTTACTGTTACTGATCTCAGTTTATATTCCGTCGGTCGTTAAAGATATTAAGTTTATTTTTGCTTATATTAATTATATACCACATAATCCTTAGTAGTTTTTTTCTTCTCGCACCTTTTGCAAGTTATATTACAGGTCATACATTTTTCTTTTTTGTTCTGAATTTAAATATTAGGATTGATCACTGAAATCACATAATTTGTTCACTAATGAACACTAACTCTGAGCTTCAAATTTGGCAGGTCAACAGTTCAACTATTTTTACTTGCAGTCTGAAAAAATTATTTACGAATAATTAAATACAAGAAATTATTCCAAGACCACTGATGGGTTCTTGGTTATTACAGAGACTATTTCTCTTTACTCGTTTTGAACTATGAAAAATATAAAATTCAATAATAGACATATCTCAGATGTGGTGTGAAACTGCTGAGCTAATATACTGCCCCTCTAATAGAATTTTGCATCTTAATATATAGGTATTTTATTTCAACTTTTTTTTACTACTGAAGTTTCTACTGTTAAGAAAACTGAACTGTTTTCTATAATCTATAAAGACTGTATTTAGTGGCCACCAAAAATAACAGCAAATAAAACAGATTTGTGATTGAGAGGTAAACAATTTTTTTATTAAACAAATTTTATGAACCTTGCCATTAGGTGGAGAACACAGAATCATTAGAATGTCCCGCTCGGAATATGTTCGAGTACAGATCATCTTTGATTTTTGCTTTGAACATTACTTTGATTTGTTTTTCTGAATTTTAGACCGATTAGAAAATTGTTTCGGGTATAAAAAAGTGTCTATTATAATTAGGTTTTAATTACCCTTATAATAATTTTAAAATGCAAGTACCAAAGGTTTTATAAGAACTTTGTTAATTATAATAAAAAGATTCAGGTGCTAAACAGCTGAACGAGCGTCGTATTTTATTTGAGGTGTTTCAAGTAGTAGTTTTTTTAAGTGATTGAAATAGTAAATTAAAAAAATAATTGACTGATATACCATTATATTATATGGTATATACTAGGGTCCGCATATTAGTCAAAATGAATTTTACTTCTTGTTCTTACATATTTGCGATCTTTAAGCAATGAGTATAACCTATGATGTTTTGTGAGAACTTTTCAAAACCACCCTACCTTAAACGTTATTAATATTGAATTAAACTAATTCAGTGAGTTAAAAGAGGGTACAACTCTAAAACTGATAAGTACTATTTTGTGTTATAAAATAGTATGTGAAGAACAATAAGTTGGAGCTATATATATATACGTAACACAAGTCTTTAAATGTATATTTAGAACTCAACCAGAGTTTCTGATGACTCCATTTATTGAAACATATGTTATTAACTTAGTATTTCGATATGATTTTAGCAAGAATATAATCTTCAACTTCTCTTAGAATGAGACTAACAATAAGTTGTAAAATCTTATAACTAATTACATAAAATTACAAATTTTTATTTTAACTATACATTGTATAAAATAAAATAAAATAAGTAAACCTTATATCACGAACCTTACTTAGATTAATGGGTTAAGTTTCATTGGAGTGAATGTTAGGTGGTTTCTTAAGAAAGTGGTTCAACTTTATCATATTACTAAAAAGAAAGGTGCGGTTATTACTTAAAGTTGTTAAATATTAATTAATGGCTGGACGATCAGCTCTTTTTAGGCGGGAAGTAATGCATAAAAGTGCGAGATTTCTTGCTAAGGGATTAACAAGCTCTGTCAGCCTTTTATGGTAATTTTTTATATTGTCAAATTCAGCTTTAACTAGGGGAATTTGTAGATCTCGGTGTATACTTTCAATCCAAATATACCATGGGATACCAGTGATTATTCTTAGTATTTTTGACTGACCTCTTTGAACAATTTCAATATTTGAAGCACTAGCATTACCAAATAACTGGACACCATAAGTCCATATTGGTTTTATGATGCTGGTACGTTATGTTATCTGCTTGTGATATGGGAATGTTATTTAATGAAATTGTTGGAGATGTACTCCAATTTAAGGTAAAAGTGACGTGTCTACATTTTAGTTAATTAATTTTAATTCGCCATTTTGACAGCCATTTCTGCACCCGAAATAAGTGAGATTGAAGTTGGTTTGAAGCTAACACAGCGTTTTTGTTTTGGCATAAAATTGCCGTATCATCGGCAAACGTTGTGGTGACAACTGAACTACTTATAGGGATATCAGATGTGTAAAGTACATACAAGATAGGGCCAAGAACACTTCCTTGTGGAACGCCAGCTTCTATTGGGAAGTTATTAGAAGTATATGATTTACATTTCACTTTAAAGCTTCTATTATGCAGATACGATTCTAAAACTGAGTAGACATTTGCAGGTAATGAACAACGTATCTTATATATGAGTCCATTATGCTATACTTTATCAAATGCTTGTTTAACATCGAGGAATACCGCGGAACAATATTCTCTGAGCTCAAATGCGTGTCTTATTTCATTCGTTATACGATTCACTTGCTCAATAGTTCCATGTTTTTCCCTAAAACCAAACTGGTGGGACGGTATTAAGTTTTGAACGTCAAGGAACGGTTTTAGCTTTAAAAGGTTTAAAAGTGCTCTTTCAAAGAGTTTAGAAAGGCATGGCGGTAAACTTATTGGCCTGTATGAAGAGGCAAGCGTGGGATCTTTACCTAGCAAGAATATAATAAAGAGTTTTTTCGAATAATACTAAATTGTAATAAAAAAAATTTTATTGATTTTTAATTAATGTAATGTACGGTTAATTGGTTAACCGTACAGCTGTTTCGAGTAGTGCCAAATACCCATCATATTCATAAATAAAATTTTTTAAGACTGCAAGCATCAAGAACTGAAATCGTTTTCTGCCCAATTTGAAGCTTAGAGTTAGTGTTAATTGTTGCTGCAATTAAGTACTAATACATATCTATAGTATAATAATTTTTTTTAACAATTATGAATATAAATTAATATGTATATTAGATATACCTTACTAGAATCTTACTAGAAACTCAATTGTAAACATCACCAAATATATTATTCGAGTTTCAGAGCAAATTAAATAACATTCGAGTTTAACCAGATAAGATATATTCATAAAAATATATTTATGAAATATACATTAAAATGACTAATATGACTTTAATTAATATCCTGAATTCAGTGGCAATATGATTGTAGTTTTTTATATAGAAAGTATAATATAATTTAAAAATAAAATAATTATCGAATATTTAACATATTTCTGACTTACCCGAAAAACGTTATCAGCGGCTACGTTGGAGCAATCCAAATTCAATGCGTATTCATCCGTTGTCAATGGTTCAGTAAAACCATTTTCAACTTTAATAGTTGGACTTAGAACTGTGAATTGTGTTGAGAGCGCCGGATTGACTCCAGCGGTAAATGTTCCTTCAACTATAATCGGAGCACTCGTTGCTGTAGCTACTGTAGGCAATGGTGCTGTGACTGCAGTGCCAGTTGAAGAATCATGATATGGGGTTACCACAAAAGAAGGATACGAACGAAATTGGTGATAATCAGTGTGTGTGTGATGCGCCAGTTGTGGTCCTTTGTACCAAGTACCATGCATAATCATTTAAGACGAATTTTAGTAGCTTTTATTAAGCAATTTTGGGAGGTTCACTACTTTCGTTTTATTAAAAAAAAAATCAATTTCTTGGCGCTTAATTATCGTAAAGTTACTTATGTCGGTAGAAATAAAATTAATTAATTAATTTCATTAAGATCAATTTTTTTTAATTTTAATGTGTTTATTATTTATTAAGACATAATATTATTTTCATAATATTTTAGTTGTTTTTATACACTATATATATCTGAAATCACAAATAGATCTCACCTTTAGTATTTTAAGTTTTGTCAAAGACTTTATAAATTTACTTGAAAAGTTATTGCACTTGTATTCGAAGTTCTTTTAAATAATCTGCAAAAAATAATTACATTTAAATTTTTTTTTATATATATTTCATATTTTTAATTCATTTATATCTCTAATATTTTAAATTTTTAAACACTTGTTAATTATAATTACTACAAGTATTAATATTACACAATTCGTAGTTTTTTTTACTAATTGTTATAATATATTTATTATTTATAAATCAGTTTTAAAACTGTAATTACTTTAAAATAATTTCGTTAGGCAACTCTTTCATATTATTCTATTATTTAAAAATATACACAGGATATTTAGATATAAAATACTTTGGCCTTGGAAGATAATAAACAAAATCGAAATGCAAGATATTATATAAATGAAGCAATGATGAAAAATTTTAAATAATTAAGCCTTTCCATACAATCTGCCGAAAAAGCTACGAGAACTTTCTCAAAAATTATTAATTTTGAATCATCATTACTTTTGTAGCAAATAAATATAAAAACATTCGAGTCGTAAATTTGAAGTACATATAATGGACCAAGAATTTATTATTGAGTTAAGGTTGTTTAGATGAAATATTTTTTTTTTATATACTGCTCTTTGCAGTATTTCGAAAATACTAAAAATAATTTAGAATTAAATATAAAAATAAATGAAAAAAGAAATTAGTTCTGGTTTCATAATAAGGGGCATATATGCCTTCATTCGTAATGTACGATGCCTTCATTTCGGTAAGGGTCAGCTAGAGTACAAAACTACTGCTATGGCCGCACTGTTCTGCTCAACTAATGTGTCTATCTACCTATTTTTTATCTATCAGCCTTTCTAATTTACCGACATTAATCCAAGAAAATATTTTATTTTTGGAACGAGTCCTTATAAAATCCATAAGTAAGACTTGAAAAACTATTGCACACAAAACATAATATCTCTACACGGTGTGACATTTGTTCTAGAAGTGTAATAAACCTGAAATTTCCTTAGATAGATGAAGGTCTGATACAAAGGTTTATTCTTATATCTACATCTACATCATTATTAAATTTTTTTTTGCGTGAAATCGAAAATACATTGTGACCGAAAGGTTTTCGGAGGTTCTCATTTAAGATTCGCGCGCTGTATATTTTTCGATATTTTAAGTTTATGTAGTTTGGCAGCACTGTCCTTAATTACTATGCCAAAAATGAGCGCGATCTGTCAGACAGTTCGTTTACGGCAGCTGTTGAAACAAGTTCACCTCAGTAGTGCGTTGCGAAAAAAACAATGGAAAAAAATATTGAACAAAGAGTTTGCATCAAATTTTGTTTTTCGAACGAAATTTCGTGTGCAGAATCGTTGCGAATGCTACAAAAGGCTTATGGGGAATCAGTTTTATCGAAAACTCAAGTTTATGAGTGGTACAAAGCCTTTCAGGACTGTCGTACGACCGTCGAAGACATGCCGCGTTCTGGACGACCTTCGACCTCTACCACCGACGAAAACATTGAAAAGGCAAAGGAAATCGTGTTCAAAAATCCTCATGTGAGTGTTAGAGAGATAGCACGAGAGCTAGGCATCGGTCGTGAGATGGCTCGTTTGATTTTGGTGGACAATTTGTGTATGCGACGTGTCAACGCCCGGCTTGTTCCGATTCACCTCAATTTGTTCAACATTATCAACGATTTTAAGGCCAAACATTCAATAAATACCATCGAACAGCCACCGTATTCACCTGATCTTGCACCGTGTGACTTTTTCCTGTTTCCCAACCTCAAATTACCACTCAGAGGAACGCGTTTTGAATCCATAGAAGACGTAAAACAGAATTCGCAGAGGGAACTCAAAGCCATACCGGAAAGCGCCTATAAAAAATGTTTTGATGATTGGAAGAAAACGTTGGCATTTGTGTATCGCTTCTAATGGAGCATATTTTGAAGGAGATAAAATAAATATTGATGAAGATTAAGAATTTTGCGTTTTATTTAAGAGTTTCCGGAAACTTTTCGGTCACAATGTATAGGTGTGGAAGATATAAAGTTTTTTAAAGTAGTGTAATAATAATAATTAATATCTTTCTGATCAGAACTGTTTGCTCTTCTTGAACCATAAATATCAGCTATAAGCCAGTGTTTTTAATAAATCCAATTTATTCTTAGCCTTGTCAATATTTCAAATTAAACCGATTTAAAAAATTTACAAATTTCTAGTCAAATTAAAAACTCCTTCTACTTTATTCTTCTAAGTTTAAACTGATTCAATCCAATGCCATAAATAAAAGTAATTGCAAATTTAAATATATATAGTGAGTCATTAACATAAACTTTCTGGCGAAGTAAAAACCATCTATCCATCTATTCCTTCCACTAATTTCGATTTCAAATATGCACCACGTACTGTAAGGCCAATTTTGAGAATGTCATATAAGCACTGTTCCGATTGTCCAAGAGCTAAAGACCAGGATAAGGCTGGTCATCATGCACCTAATTTCTGTCTGCGAATCACAACAAAATCGATCTATTTTTGAAGCGGTCAGTTACTGATAATGAAAAGTGAGTGGTGATCACTTATGAAACTTCAAGCAAAAACGGTAGTGATCGAATCGCAGTGAACCGGCTGAAAAGGTTGCCAGAAGGGTTTTACTGTGTTTGATTGGATTGGCAGGCAATCATCTACTATGAGCTGCTCATACAACAAAACTCTCAACTCGAAACTATACTGGCAACCAATGGATCATCTGAAGTAAGTAAGCGCTCAGAAATCAGCTTTGAGCAATAGGAGAAAGAATTGTGTTCCATTAGCACAACGCCAGGCCGCACACATAATGGTTCGCCAAAAACGCCAAAAGTTCCAGCAGTTTGAATGAGTAGTTTTTATGCATCCACCTAGTAGTCCAAACCTGACACCAAGTAATTACCTATCCATGGCAAACGATTTTTAAAATTAACTGGCCCAATTTTTTTTGTCAATAGGTACGAGACTTCTATGAGACCTAATGAGGCATAAAAAATTATCTTCAAAGTGGCCACAATTTATCAAACAAAACAACGCATATTTGACCTAAATCGAATCATCCAAACTATAACAAATAAGTCTTGAATTTCATGCAAAAATAATGGTTTTCTTTTTCAGTGCTGGCACCATTATCAAGCATTTAACTCAGCAAGTCACAGTTATATTAACTTCGACAATAAGCGATTACGATAATCTAACTTAAAGCATATTTTGGATTATATATAGAAAAAATTATATAGTGATATTTCCACACATATTTATACTTACAAAAAGCACTAAAATAATAAATTAAAGATTAGTAACCTTCCTAGATTACAGAATCGTAGAATATTTAGCTAGTAATACCTTTTTGAGTGCATATTCAATTTAAATCCAAAGAACGCTTGATAACTCAAAGAAAAAGATAAAACTTAATTTACATTATCAATAAGAAATCAATAATTTAACCTGCACCAACCTTTTCAAACATTTTCTATGGAATTGCAAAAACAACTACCTTGTATGAAAATTGCATTTTATATTTTCATTTTAAAAATAACTCTTGCTTTTTATATTATATAACGCAAGTATACCAGTTATTTGTGCGTTTTAAAATAAGAAGCAAATTTTAAGAGTTATTTCTGCGCGAAAAAAAATAAAAGGCATATAATAATTATTATTTTTGATGAATATAATAAAAATCAAATTTAATTATTATTTTTTGATTTTTATTTTAAAATGCAAATGATAACAGTTATAAGATGATTTTTATTTTTTTATGATAACTGTTACGGTCCCTGATAAACACACACATGTACGGTATCCCGATCGATTTGACCTTCATACAATTTTACTAGGTCGGCTGAGCTTATATATACAAGACCGTAGTGCAAGACAAGTTGCGGTTCTTTCATGTCACTGGTGTATACAAATTTAAGCAATTAAGTTGTACCTTCCATTCAACACTGATTGTAGTAATCGTAGAAACTTTGACATTGAGGACACAATCATGTACTTTCTTGTGACTGCTCAGCTTTGGCTAACAGAAGAAATAGATTTGTCGGGAAGCACAAGCAGTACTTTTTTGACAATCTGTCAAACTACTCATCAGTAAGAATAAAAGATCTGTTAAATTATGTTATAGTACGCAATTTCAGATGAATAGATCTTGTTTATCTATAAAGTTTTTTTTTAACGAGTATAGTATTAAAATGACAAAAAATTGCTTTAATCAAGACCAAACTAAACTATATTGTCTGAACTAGATAGATGTAGTTTCTCTACAGCGTTTATTTAATCACCTGAAACGGCGATTCATTGTGAATTATGGGAAATGTGATTGTATCAACCAAGTTAATGCTACGGTCAATTATAGCTTATTCAGTTGGGCATTTAAATTGAAATTACTGTGAAGGATAATACAGCTGACTTTAAAGCCTAAGGGTCCATTGTAGAAAATGAAAATCTTCTAATTTAATTCCTTTTTATATATAATCAAGCTAAAACTATAAGAACAATTATATAAATTAAATTAAATAAATAAATTAAATAAAAATTAAATTAAATAAATAAATTACATAAAAAATAAATTAAGGGAATGAGATGAGAAAAATTCGTAGGAAAATGGACTTAAGAACTTTTAAACTAACAAACATTTTTAAAAAAGAATGTAATTTTGAATTAAAGAATTTTATAAATATCAAAATTTATTAAATCATATATTTAATTATTTTTAATTGAGTTTTTAGACTGCAAGTTCTAACGATTGAACTCGTTCCCTGTCGATTTCACCTGAGCTCCCTAGCAAATAAGTGAGTAATATTCGATTCAAGTTCAACATTTGGTACTTGCAGCCTTAAAAAATTATTCACGATTAAATAAATGTAAGAAATGCAGTCAAACTTCCATAACTCGAACTTCTATAGCTCGAATTTTCTACAACTAGAACCAAAAACAGAGCACCAAGGTTTTATAGAGCTAATTACATACAATTCTGCTTCCATAACTCGAACTTCTATAATTCGAATTTCTCTACAGCTCGAACAAAAATTAAGTTTTGCGCCGATAGGAATATGGGAAAGTTCATTCTATATTCTATCGAATTAATTCCATCGAATTTTTCTGTAAAGTATAAATGCATTTTGCTGTTAGGGAAAGTCCCTTTTTACAAACCAAATGTTTAATTTTTTGTTTCCTAAGTTGTTTCTTTGTGCAAATAAAGCCACTTGTATCATATATTGAGCTTGACAATCAAGCTTTCCTACAGATGACGATATTATTGCGCATTAAAGCTCTAATTTAGAGTGAATCCGATTCTAAGCGAAAAGGGAAAGTAATGATAACAGTTCGGTAGATGAAATTGTTCATCAGCCTTCCAAGAATGAAGTAGCCTCCATTCAAAATTCTGTAAAACGAATGATACTCCAACTGATGATCACTATAAGGCTTGGAATAAATTGGAAACTTTTTTACTGAAAATAAGAAAGAAAATTGAAATCCCAAATATTAATTTCTAATTATAGTAATTTACTGCTGTGCTGTATTTGATTTTAAATAAATAAATAAAGACCTTAAAATATAATTCTAGTTTCTTTCAAAAATAAAAAAAAAATAAAAAAACTCTAATTCGAAGTCTCGATAAGTCGAATCTTTTTTTTTACAAATTTGGACTACGAGTTATGGAAGTTTGACTGTAATTCCAAGACCACTGATGGCATATGATGGTATATGGCAATATTCAAAATAGCTGTACGATTAGTTAAAAATTAGATTAATTAATAAATAATACATTTTTTTGTTTTTTAATAATTTTCTACTGTTCAAAATGCCTCTATATTGAAAACAATACAATGTTTATACAATGAAATGATTTTCTTTGATTTTAAAAATCAATTTAATATTACATTTTATCGATATATAGAATTTATTTTTTTTAAAGTTAATTATTTTGCTGCAAGCGTAGTTACGCTACTATGACAACAAAGAAGCTATTTTTTAAAAGTTAGAAGAGTTGAATAGAAAAGAAAAGACAAAAACAAAAATTTGTTTAATTTATTGAAATTTGGCTGATCATTCAACGCTGTTTCGAGTATTGGCATGTACTCATTATCAAATTTTTTTAAATGATTGTTTTAATGACCACATTTCACTTATTTATTTTTGAACGGATTAATTTTTTATGGTCGATATCTTGGTGATAATAAAATATATTTTTTAAAATAATTTTAAACATTGTATTTAATTTAAAAAATTAACTAATTAGCCCTCTTAAAAATTTTTTACATTTTTTTAAAATTTATTGGTCAAGCTAAAATCTTTAAAAGTATGTGAAAGTCTTTTCTAGAAAAACACGTTATATTGATGATAAGGTTTCAATAAAAAAATTTGTTTTCAGTGTCGAGTATCTCAATCAATACTAAGAAAAACGCCTAAACATTACTATTAAAATTTTAAAGTATTTGAAGAATCACCTACGGAAGTTCAAGTATTTAGATTGAAAGAATGAAAGATTTAAGAGCCAAGGAACGTTGACCATTTAAGACCACTTCGTGTCTCAATCAATACTAAGTAAAAGGCTCAAAAATTATTTTTAATATTTTAAAGTATTTGAAGAAGCACCTACGGAATTTCAAGGATTTAGATTGGGAGAATATATTAAAGCGTCAAGGCATTTTGATCATTTAAGCTGGGGTCGATTACCACTATTCATATGAACTAAAATTTTTTCATCAACTTTGTAATGTTTATTTTTCATATATATATTGTATTATATAAATTTACTATAATAAAATAATATAAAAATAATTTTTGTTGTTGTAGCTCACTACTGTTCAAAAACTTCTATGAAATAATAAATAATTATATTAAAATAAATATTTGCTTTGAGAAAATAATGAAGCACTTTAGACAGCTCTTGTTTAATTTTATTTTATAAACATTTAATTTAAAATAACAAATTTATGTTTTATATTTTATTTTTTGATTTAGGCTTAATTATAATTTGTTAGCAACAATTTTTTCCTTTCTAATTTTTTTTTTAAGTTTTATAATTTTTTTTTTATAAAAAAATTATTTTTACCTTAACAATATTATTTTATGTCTGGAAAAATTTTTTTTAAATTCATTTATTTTTTTTTTACGTGAAGTACATTATATTGAAATACTTGAAGTATAAATTCACTTTTTATTGCTCACGAAAAAAGAAAAAAAAATTTATTGAATTTTTAATGGCAACTGCCGCCGACTGCACATATTAAAAATGGCACCGTTTTTGGTGACGCACTTGCAGCGTTGCACTTTGCGTTTTTTGCACACATTAAGGAATTTTTTTTACTTCCCTCGTTTCATTGCAATTTTGCACTTGTGTTTCTTTTTGATTATTTTATTTTATTTTTTTGTTTTTTTTTTTTTTTTTGGTTTTTATATAATTTGTGTATTTGGTGTTTAGTATACAAATTGTATTATTTTTCTTTTACACTTCTTTTAAATTAAATTAAAATGTATATAACCATGTATTCTTGTTTTTTCTATTTTTAGTTAATTGTACGATAGCACGAAAATTTCAATTGTTGCTGATTAGTTGCTGACAAACCACGTCAACGTCAAGAATAGTTAGCAAATATTGCACAGTAGGTAAGCCCCGCGTTTGATAAGAGTGAATCCAACTGAAAACTATGCTTAGCTTTAAAGAAATATTATCCAAAAAGAGGGCACTTTGCTCGAAATGTTAACACTTTTTCAGCACTTAAACACTTTTTAAACTAAGTCTTAGTTTTAAATTCAGTTAATGCTTTTGTGCACATTTTTGATAAATAAAAAAAAAATTTATTCATTATATTTCGTATTTTGTTATTCTTATTCAAGTCGTCTTGGCTACTTGAAAATTCGCGCGCGTTGAAATAAATACTTTTCAAAAAATACAATAAACACAGTGGCAACAGTGGCGATAGCGGCAGCACAAGCACCAGCAAAAAGTTGCTACCAACTCGAAAGAATTCCGAACTCGAATGCTGAGCATGAAACGAAAAAAATATTGAAATGCCTTCGCTGCTGTCGCTGCTGTTGGTACATGAAAATTCATTTACCGGTTGGATATTTTTGTGTACTGCCATCTCAGTCTCAGTTTCAGTCTCTGCCTGCCTGTGTGCCAGTCTGCGTGCGTGTTAACCTGACTCTCCTCGTTGGATACACAGAGATTTACACAATTACAACAACTACAACAACTATAATAACACCAAAAACACCAACAACACCAACAACACTAACACCCAACAAAGATAAAGCACTAACAAACTCAAACTAGTCAAACAAAAAAAAATCAAAAAACGAATAATAAAAAAAAGCTTAACACAACTACAAAAGTAACCGACCTGGGTGCTGTGTTTTAAGTAAGCTTTTTTCGTTTTGTTATTGTAAGTTTGTGTTTTGATTTTGTTTTGTTATTCAAGTCCCATAGCATGAGTAGCTTATACTTTCGATGCTTTCTTCATTGTTGTTGGTGTCTTATTGTGAGTGGTGGAGCACATCACCCATCATGCACATGCTCTGTATGGCATATGCTTAAAAAGCAAAAACAGTAAAGAAATAAAAACTGTGGTGTGCAGTGAACTTTTAAGAGCAAGAATGAACAAATTATATATGGCTATGCAAAACTGTAAAGAGAATCGTTTGTTTTTATTGCAAAGAATGAATACTTCTTTGGGGGTAAGCTGAATTTTTTTATTTATTTTTGTTTAAATTATTTTTATTTGCAGAAAATATATAGAGAAAGTAAAATTATTTGCTTATTTATTTATTGTAAAATTTTTATTAAAAAAAGTCAACATAATTATCAATAAATTATATATTATTGTATTATATTGGGCAAATTGATCAATACAATACAATAATTAAAATTTTTGGGCTTAAAACACATTTATTATTTTATTTAAGTGCGACTGCATCACACAAAACCTTAATTTTAATAAACTTTTATCAGTTTTTATCAGTTATTAGTTTATCAGTTATTAATAAGTTTATATACCAGTTATAAAGTTATTATAAAGTTATTCCAGTTATAGTTTATTGTGGTTTCAGAAAAACATAACCTCAAATTTTAAAAGATGTTTTTAATTTTCTTAAAAGAAATAGAAGAAACATTAAATAAAAATAACTCATAGGCATTGTCACCTTTTACCTTTTAAATTAAAGACATATGCACTCGGCTCAGCTTAACTAGGCCTAATGCATTGAAAGGCTAACAAAAAAGCTCATCTCAATCTTTATTCACAGACATGTTATTACCATTCGAAAATTATACATACATTCATACATATATATAATTCATTTGATTTAAATAAAAAATTATGATTCGTAAATAAAACACACATTTTCACTTCTTAAATTTTTTAATTGCAATAATACGATAGTATTAATAAATATAATATAATATATTTTTATAATAATATCTTTTTTTATTATATATAATATTAATAATATTATAATATTATTAAATTAATATATAATATTATTATATATAACATTATAAAGAACTTTATTTTATATTTTATTTACATTTTTGTATTTTTAAATTGCCATAATATAATAATTCCTTTATTATAAATAATGTTTCATTTTTATTATATATATTTATATTATATTATAAATAATTTTTTATTTCATATTTTTTTTCATATTTTTAAGTATTTTTATTATATTTAATATTTTATTTTTATTTTATATATATTTATACATATAATATTTCATAAAAGTTTTAATTTTATATTTTTAAATTATTTTTATGATATATAATAAATTTTTTTAATGTTGTTTTTTATTTTTATTTTTAAACTATTTTTATTATACATATTATAATTTTATAGCGTATGTTTATGTATATTATATTATAAAGAATTTTTTACTTTATGATTTATTTATTTGTATTTTTCTAATTTCATATTTAATTTACATTTTTGAACTATTTTTATTATACATAATGTTTTATTTTTATTATGTATATTTATGTATATTACATTGTTTATAATATTATTTTATATTTTATTAATATTTTTGTATATTTAAATTGTTATAATATAATAATTTTTTTATTATATATATTTTATTTTTATTACGTGTATTTACTTTTTATTTCATAGAACTTTTAATTTTTTACTTATATTTTTATATTTTTAAACTGTTTTTATTATACCTAATATGTATATTTTGGTATATTGTATTATAAAGAATTATTGTATATTTTTAAATCACAATAATATTTTTTTTTATTACATGTATTTTATTTTTTACATATATTTATATTATATATTATATATTATAAAAGTTTTAGTTTTATATTTTATTTTGATTTTTAAATTATTTTTATTATACAAAATATTTTATTTTTTTATGTAGATTTATGTATATTATTTCATAAAAACTTTTTATTTAATATATTATTTATATTTCTATATTTTTAAATTCCAATAGGATGATATTATGTAAATTTTTAAGTGATTTGCCGGTTTTAGCAAAGACATTCATTCTTCTTTTTATTTCAAGTCTTTCACGATGAAGATCGTTATGAAGTTTATCTAAAGTCACACCAATCGAAATGGATTGATTCTTTGCAGTGGCTGTTTGGCAGATACCATTTCGCTTCTCAAAATAAGAGGTTATTTGCCGTTTTACTTCGACAAACCTAGCAAGAAACTTAATGAGACAAAAATTGTACCAATACTGTTGTTCCTTTAAGAATTATACAGCATTGTTTCCTGATCTTGTAAGTTTATGTAACTTCTTCAAATAATTGTTAAAAGGAATGCACAAATTCTTCGCGTTTGTTTCTATACACCAATGACCAGAAAGAAGTTCTATAAACTTTGCAGTACTTATACGGTTCTTCCTAATGGGTTTCTTAGATATTATATCTTTCTTATAACAAGTTAATGACTTGTAACATTAAGACTAGGTAGACACAGAAACTACGTGATTGTCCTCTAATTATTATTAGCTAACTGAAAAAAATCATGGTGACTACTCACCTTAACGATCACCAGTAGAACATAAACTAGTACCTAAAATAGTACGTATACCTTCAGAAGAGCACCAAGACGGGCCAAACCGTTTCCTTTGTTAATCCCTTCAATGTTGTTATGCCGAGTAGCCCAGACGAGAGTTACATATATCAGTTACTCGACTTAACTCTCTTATTCCCGCTTTGCATCTTTCATAATGTTTTTATGCTAGGGTGGAGTATTGAAGATGTTTAATTACCACTTGGCTGTCAATAACAATGCTAGTATTGCAACTGTCCTTGATGTCACTTTCAATTAGCCGACGTGCCTCCATAATCACTTAACCTGTATTCTGAAAAACCGTGATTTCATTAGAGAGCGTAAAAGGATGTCAATCTAACTATGGTCGCGTGTTTTAATATCAGAATTGATATTCTAAGTATATATAATCCCTATTTGTCTTTAATTTTTCAAAAGAAATAATTCAAATATGATATCTTCAAAAAGAAGTAATTATTATCTTTCAAAAGCAGAATAAAAACGATAAACAAAGCAAAGTTTAGATCGTAAAACTTACGATCTAAATTTTGTCAACTATAATCACACTCATTTCCAAACAAAATCAAATGCACTCAAAATCAATGTAATCTTACTCAAGAGCTTTTCCACTTAACGAAGACTCTCTAAAATCTTCACGTTTGTTTATGTCTTCTCTGACTCTTTTTATTTCCTGCTCTGCACGTGCACCAGAAAGTGCCTTTTTTGTATTGGTTGTGCTTAGAACAAAAAATAACTAAAATCTACGAAAAAAAAGTTTAGACTGGGAATTTTTATTGGAACACTACTTTTTTGGGGCGAGCAAATAAATATTTTGTTGGTGTAGGTTTTCAGGGTAGTCTATATTGCATTTTTATATGGGCTTTATGTGATTTTTATTGCTTTCTTATATCTGTTTTTATGTGTCGTTTTTGTTCTTGTTTTTGTTCTTCTTTATACTGTCTGACTTCTTGCATGCGCGTCATATTGCCTCGCCTGTCCGCAAGTTTAGTTTAGTGTTTTTCTTATTTTTTTATTTTAATTTTTGATTTTATGGTGCAGAACTCCTTTGGGGCGCGTTTTCTGCTCTTGGCTTCGCATAAAATTAAAATAAAATAAAAATTAATTTGATGCAATAATAATAATAAAAAAAAAACAACAACAATATCAACAATCATGCTAAAATCTTCCATTTTAGTCAACTTGACAAAATGTTGTTGGGTGAGGACATATTTGGACAAAAACAAGCGTTATTGTTGTCTATTTTTGTGTTTTGTTGTTGTTGTTTTATTATAAATTTGCATATGTAGAATTTCGTTTTATTTTTTTTTTTTGCAATTTAATTAATTTGTTTTTTATACATGAAAAGACAAATGAATTATGGAACTGAAGAAATGAATAATAAATTTGACATTAGGATAAATTAAATATGATTCGTGCATGTATGATTCGTTGAAGACACTTATTAATTATATAGCTTCCGAGAAAAAGTTGCTTTATTAAGAATTATATAGATTTTAACAGTGTATTTAAGCAAGAACCGCATTTTATTTTGATACCGCACTTCTGGTTTTTTCATATCAGATTCTATTTCAAATAGCATCTATGAATAAAATATCTCAATAGCCTAAAAAATCCAAATTTATATATACCTTTCAGTTACTAGTTACTCTTCCTGAAATATATATAAAGAAAAGAAAGAAAAGTTTTAATTGTAGCTGTGTGACAGGATTTGAAACAGATTTGATTTCCTGTGTTTCACTTCTGCAAAATGGTTACTTTCATGGCATAATGCCCGTAGGACTAAGTATAATAGACACATAACTGTCCTATTAAAATTAAAATTAAGGTACCTTAGGTTAAATTAGATTAGGATATTACGGTAATGCTAACGATCCTGTTGGATAATTGTGTTATCGTATAAGAAACTCCAAGGTATAAACGCTCGAACTCTTGCCAAAGCCTATATTCTTTTTAAAGGTATTTCTTAGAACTGGACAAAATCCTTAAAAGAAGGAACCCCCAGGTATACGCAATCGACGCTGCGCATGCGCTATACAATAATAACGCAGATAGGAAGCACTAACATTGTCTTATCTGCGACAGGATTAATGAAATGGAAGATTAAGTCTTCTAACATATATCTAAGTCTTCTGCTTGTCTATACATATATGCTGTTAAGAAAGATTATCAGAGAATCATAGATGTTTAAGATTCTATTTTGTGATCCGATTGTTTGATAATGTAATGAGATTTTTTTTGTAGCCGACCTTTAAAGTTCTGATTCCTTTTTCTGCTGGTTTTGCCAAAATTTCTAAACATCTCTTCATGGTTACGAAGTAAGTCAGATATGTATTAAAGATTATTTTCAAGAATCTGGCTTTTATATTTCATTTCTCAGGTAGGGAGATGTTAGTATGATTAAAAGTCCTTTATATAATAGCCTTCGGTGGATCCACAATTAATAGCATATCGAGGCAAGCCGGGTATGTACTGAAAATTATTTTCTAAATAAGGTTTTTATATTTCAAATTTCAAATACATAGGTGTTTAAACGTAGGTATAGACTTATAATTCAAAGACTTCGATTTTTTATTTGTTTAATTTTTTAATGTTTCATGCTTTGGCTTCAAATGGAATTATTGAAGAAACTAATTGAAGCTGTAAAGATTTACTTATATTTTTCCATATACTTATATGTATTGTAATTACGGATTTTGTCATTGCAATATGATATAAATTTCTTCAGAATTTTCAGCGGTGTTCGTTACGAGGAAGTTTAGATCAGGTTACATCAATATAGATTTAAGATTGAAAACCCAATTCACTTTGACAGTGTCATATATTCTAATACCATTGCTTAACATAAGACATTGACTATTTTATTTATGAAAAAAATTTTGGGATATCTTATAAAGCCCACGATATATCTTAGCATTGGGCACATCTATAAGAAAGCTTAGAACTGGTTTACTTGTATATTTTTGTTTCTTCTTCATCATCATCTGCATAACTTCTATAATATTTACATGTATGAAAGGAAAATTCAAGTCTAAAAATGTAACTACCAAATATCCAGTGATTGGTTACACAAACCGTGAGCTTAAATATGTCTTCTCATGGTAGCCTGAGTAAGTATCATCAATTATACTATAGAAGTAATAAATGGATCACAGATGTCACACCATGAAGGAGTCTAAGTAGTTGAATAATCATAGCCTTAACTTTATACACTAAGGAAGTTTTAGTTATTTAAGTCTAAGTTATTAAACTTATCGATTAAATCGAAGTTTTTAACAGTTATCGGATAACTGCTAATGTGATGTGAATTGATAGATAATTATTACCCTATTAGTAGCGAAAGAGGCGGAAGAGACGCTTAGTTATATCCAAATCTAGACTTTGGTATCTTTCTAAATTTTTTGAATACTTTGTATATATTAAGTGTATTAAGTATATTAAGTTAAATATCTCATTATTACCACCGTATGTGTAATTGTTATTTTCTGTTTTCTTTCTATATAAATTATATGTCATCTTATTGTTTTTTTATCTTTTCCAATATAATTCAAACAAAGTTTTTTTTTTACAAAATTAGAGATCCCTAATTAAATTATGTAAAACAATTAAGTTTATTTGTGTTATTTTACAATGCGATTGCAGCTAATGAATTTACCTTTGCATAAAAAGCATTATTTTTTAAAGCACTGCAATTTGATTTTGTACGAAAAAAAATTGTAGCAAATATTTGAGTACGCCGAGTGCACTGAAATACTGAAACGGGCGCCGGTTGAAAAACCGTTCCTACCTAATGAGTGTCGTCCATACGTTGGTACGCTGGAGTTGTTATTTTTCTTCTGTAATGAACGGCGTTGCTGTGCCGAGTGATGGAATATTTGCCACAAGTGCAAATAAAATGAAGCAATTAAATTGATGTGCCGCAATCAATGTTTTGCTGCACATTTCACATTCAATCGATGGTTTCAATCAGTGGAAAATGCCTCGCATGCCAAGCGCCAGGTGAAGAGTTTAAATCGCTCAAATGCATGGAAGCCAGAGTTGATCAACTGGCAGTGCTGGAAAAAAGCTGAATTACAGTTAGAATTTAATTGAATTTGATTAATTAAAAAGATAAAAAGAAACTTGAGTAGAATTACATTGCTTCATTTTCATGAATTTTAAAGTTGATTTTATGTAATTCCATATGACTATTAAATTCACTCAAAATTCCTGAGAAGACATCATTAAGAGATTTCTTATGACCTACGTTAGATGGGTCTTCCATGAGATAAGTCAAGTGCAAGTTCTTTTTAAAGCAGATTAATGCTTCCATAACCCCTCACACACATTTTGTTAAGGTTACTTACTATATCAGCAAATCATCTGTCTTATATTAAAGATATCGATAAATTTATAGTACTGTCTTAATTTTAACTGTTTTAATAAATTTAAAACAATAAATTAATAATGTTGAAATATCTAAAAAATTTTACTAAACTAATTAAATAAACCCTTGAAATTGAAAATAATTTCCTATTGATTTTTACGTATATTGTAAATTGCTAAACTCTAAACACTACGTTGCAACATTAGCATAAATTATCATATCAAATTAGCTATATGATCATATATTAGTAAATTAAAGAGATTTAATGATCATAGGTTGTATGTAGGGGCAGGGGGCGGCGGATTGCTACAGTACCTGGTTGCGAGTTTGGCCGCATTTAACTTTGAAAAATGACATTGCATCTTGTCGTGCTCATTTCAAATTGTCGTACAGCTTCCACATGGCTCACCTGGACAGTTACCTAGTTTAATAAGTCATCAGAAACTGTCTGTTGAAGGTGGGAGGCTGGGAGAGGATTGGTTTATAAAGCACCTGGGTTCTGTAGGCAACTTAGAGCTGTAAGCACCTGGAAGCTTATATGGTAATACAATGGGCTAATAAGCCTACGTGGATAGTTAGGATAGCACATGTAATTTAATTCAATCTATGATGGTCTTGACCAAAACATTCAATGTCTAGATGCGCCCAACTGGATAGAATTAACTCACTGTGAGAATCGGTGGAATGGTTTGTTGAAGGATATCACAGTTTTACTACCGATTGTGATGATAACGCATGAAATAATAATTATTGTTAGCTTTTTTAATTGCTGTTTTCATTTATAATTTATATACTATGTATTTTGCAGAATTCATATTTATATATATATATATTTTTTTTCATTTAATAATTTATAACCCATTTGCGTGTGCCTTTGTGTTTGTGTGTATTCGTGTCCATACTTTCTACTACTTATTTATTATGTTTATAGGATTTAACTTTCTTTAGTTTACTTCTTACTAAGAAATCTAAATATTAATAAAAAAAAGTTATAAAATAATATATAATAAATTTTATGAAAATTATATGCAAATTGAAGTTTATTGCAATAATTATAATAGTAATCTGGAGCAGAAAATGTAGGAGATTGCAATTTATTAAGAATGAAATTATCTTTAATTACTCGGCTGATCGATTACCAACGTCATATTTCTAATTGCAGACTTACAAATGTGGACCCAACTTCATATCAATTATTATCAGTATGATTTATTTTCAACCATAGATAAGCAACCATTTAATTATTAAGTAATGTAATTAAAACAGTAATTTTTTAAACATAAGATTATATGATTATATGTGAATCGTATATTTTTTTCGATTAATATCCACATTTATAGCATATGCACAAAAAATACAGATTATAGGTTTTATTACAAAGTTCACTGCATCCGGCCAATGATTTGCATTGAAATCTTTTTTTTTATCCACTTAAGTAACTTAAAGCGATTAAATTTTTCCCTTTTTTATAAATTAAAAAAAAATTATTGATTTTGCATTAAAAACTTTTTTTTCAATTTTATTAATCGCTCTTAATTATTTTAATTATTTTTTTTTCTCTAACCAGTGGTTAACTCAAACAGCCATTTTCATTTCAATATTCCATGGGAAATATTCATTGGGATTAAGTTTTACTTTGCGGTCAATTAAAATAAATGTTGGCTAATTTTAATTCCACCATTTCTCATTCAAAAATAAATTTAATTTGAATTTTGTTTAACAGAAATTTAAATAGAATTTAAACTTTAAAACCACAAGAGAATTTAACCAAACAAAAATGTCTGAAATACGCAAAGAAAAAAATGTTCAGCAAAAAAAATAACAAATTAACAACAAAAATTAAGCTAAACATGCAAACAAACAACGACAACAATAACAACAACAATAATGACAGCAACACTGTTAACAAGATAAAATAACAGCACGAACTGTACAACAACAACAAACGACAAACAAAACCGCATGAAAGCCAGCATGCAAGCGAAACATCAAATTGTGTAAAATGCAAACTGCCTGCCGACTTGGTTGGTCATAGCAGCCAAAGAGTGAAGTTGACAACAAGCACCTAAAATACTTTGTATGCCAAGTAAACAGGCTCCACCATAAAAAACCACAAACAACAAATGCAAAACGTAACAAACCGACCGATAACAACAACAAAAACGCGCGCAAACTCAACGACAAGTACTCCGCCCTTTTTTTATGTGCATGAAACAGTAGTAGCAATCAAAGGAAAGCAGACAGCTTTTTTGTTATTGGCTAAAATGAACGGGTTGTTGCCAGTTATTTTTGTTTGTACAAATGTAGCGCAAAGCTTAAATCGTATAGTGAGTGTGTGTTTGTGTTTAAAAGAGCGCAACATGTGTGTGCAGCTTAAACATGTGTAAAAGTGTAAAAGAGATACACAGCGTAAGTTGTTTAGTTGAGCACTAAAGAGAAATGAAATAAGCAAGCAACAGAAAATCATTAAATACTACATTTAAGCACTAAAAATGCGGGACAACTTATATATGGAAAAATGAAATTTTTCTCTTCATTTTCATTTACAAAACATACTGTTTTTGTTTTTTGCTTTTGTTCTTTGTTTTCTTTTAACTGCTACTTAAAAGTAAGAAAATTCTATCTACTGCTTCAATACCTTGTAAAGCTCACTCATTGCGCTGTGTACGAGGGCAATTTAATCACGTGTTTCACATACTTTACACTTTTCTTAATATGCGACAGTTCAGATTAACTCCTTAAAGGAAGAAATGCGTGAAAATATTATATGTGATTGTATTTGCAGTTAAGAAATAAATTATTAATAATGAATTTAATCTCTATTTAATCTATAATTATTTAATTTTGATTTTGATTGAAGTGAAGTTTAGGAATCTTTGAACGAGTGCTTTTGCGTGCATGATATATACGTAATTTGAAATTTTATAGCAACATTGTTAAAAATTTTTAATCTAGATTAAGCAAAGCTGTTAAAAAATAGTGTTAAATTACTTTATATTACTCATAAAAACATTTCGTCAATTAGTTCAGCACAAAAACCAATAAAAACTTTACAAATGAAATATTTTATTCTCTGAAAGAATTATACTTTTAGTGCTAAGATAGCGCAAATGAAGCCGGCAAATATATATAAGAAATATATACAGAAAAAGTGGTACTTCCACACCAAACCAAATCTACAATCTGCTTAAAAAGTATCCATTATTTGAAAACTGACAAGCTTTAACACCGTTTGGACACTAGTTACTTTAATGGACATTTACGTAGTGCGATTTTAGAATATACCTACATATGTATCAAGTATATAAATGTACCTTTGCTAACACACGTATTTTATTAGATACATATTCTGTTCAAAAAGTATTCAGAATATGAAGATTCTCTAATTAAAAAGGCATCATTATACTAGTTTATGTACACCAATTATTTATATGAAACTCGAAATAGTAGTACTAAGCTTTAAATATGCAAATACTATTTAAAGCTGTTCAAAGTTGGAAAGCATCAATTGTAGCATTTGAATGTTCGGGATACTAGATTATCTACACTTACATCTGTTGTTTAAATGAATAGCAAAATGACACGAGTCATTCCATAATATGAATTTAAATCTATATATACAAATATAAAATTTTTTCTTTTATAAATTTATTATCGTGCACTACTATATCAAATAGAGTAGTGCACGATGTTTTGACCGATGCCGATGGTGTTTTGTCAAATATTTGATTTCCATTCAGAGACAACATACCAAAACGGTTGTATATACGTATTATCTACGTTTTTTAATCTTATTCCATGAAAAGTTATTAACTCACAAATCATTGATGAGATGTATATTAATATACGCTCTTTTTAAATTTATCAATATAAATATTATATTATATAAATATTATATATATAGATTGATATTATATTATACAACATATAATAGTTTAAATATTTCCGTGGTGTGTTTTATTCAGGGTTTTTTAGAAGAATATTATTTGAATATTTATAATGGAATAGGACAGAATACAATATTAATAGGAAAAACCCATGCAAAAATGAAGCTAAGTAGTGTATCTATAACAGATCTTTCATGCTACAATAACAATTCATTGCCTGCGTCAGAAGTCTTCTGTGTACTTTGTATAAAAGTTTCTAATATCAAATAGTTTATTTCTTTTTGTCCAGATGACAGCCGAATAGTCTTAAAGAATGTGGCTACTAACATCATAGGCAGATCCAATTAGGTCCAATAAGGTAGTAGCACACGTTAACATACACCATTATTTAGTCTGCCAGCACTGTTAGCTCAATCAACTTAGAAGACGAAAGAACGTCATAGGTCTTTGCCTAAGCAATTCCTTGAAATGTTGCACCAATAACGACAATTTACAATATTTGTGTTTTATTGGTTAATATAAAAAGCATTCGTATTTTTTTGTCACTAGATGGTATTACTACACACATATATATTTCGCAACACTATTCCGATTGTGTTAAATGAAAACGTGTTTGAAAGGTAACATTTTAGTCTCCCTTTTCTGTTAGCAAATGTGTGATTCGTCACACGTGTAAAAAGTTATATTGAATAAAACCATTATGTGATACTTTATTACTATGAAAAAATTGTGACTGCAGTGAAAACATACCGGAAAATCTGTTCAGTTTATGGTGACGATTCCATGGGTGACTACCGGACCTGGGAGTAATTTCATAGACCTGGGAAATTTCAAAGATACAACTAGCTCGGATCTGATCGGCCAGTTACTAAAAAAAGCCGCTAAAATTCTGCAAAAAGTGAACCGAAACAGTTTGCCTAAAACAGAGCAAAAGTGCAAGAAAAAGCGATTACAGCCAATAGCAAAGAAGTTGTGTTACAATCATGAAAATGCCAGGTTACACAAATCTTTGATGATCCGAAACTCTTCCTTTTCTTCTTAATAAAAAAAATTGATCGATTAAAGAGCTACTAAAAATCACTTGACTAAATTTTTCGGCAGTTAACCACAGAAATTTAAATTAATTTTCAAAAAAGAAGTGTACCAAGAACGGTTGATACTTATATATCTTAGGTCTCACTACTACCATATGTTGGAAAAACAAATATTACTTTTACATTATCTCATCGGATTTGAAAAGTATTATTAACAAAATGGAACTATATTTCAAATCGCTTCATTTATAACTCCATTTAAAATAAATGCTGCAAAATTTTAGACCCCACAATAGACATACCCGTAGACACAACGTCATACGACTATAATGTATGATGTTAAGCGATAATTAAAAAAAAATAGGGCGGTTATCGTACAAACAAATCATATTAAGTAGACTTTAATTTTTACAAAGTATTGATTATATTAGACAGGTATTTGACCTTTAGGCGGGTCTAATGGCAAAATATTGGAGCTTTTGAAGTTGCTTCTACTTTCGTACAACACTGCATTTTTTTTTTGCAGTATTTTAAATTGTTCGATTATTAGAAGTATATTAGAATTCGAAAATTTAAATTGATCACCTTAATACTGGATTCGCACAACAGATTTGTTTGTAATTTTAGCTGTCATGTTTGTAATCTTAGCTATCAATTGTTGTTGTTTTCAATTAAGAATGTGTGAATCGAGTAGAAGTATTCAAAACCTTTTGAATTGCTCATAGATCTTCAAACTGATCAAAGTGTAAATTTGCTTTTTATTTAATTTTGCTTTCATTTCATTTTATGCAAGTTCACATAACCACATATGTTCGAACACATTATGATCTTCGAACACAGTGTTATGTTCGAATAGAATGTGATGCTCAAATATTTTCGAGTGGGATTCTTCGCGAGTATACTCAGAGTATAAACAGAAGATCGTATACAAAACTTCGAACAGCTCGATTGAAAGGTAAAGCAATAATTTTTTATGTATTTTAGCTTTTTATTTAAGCTATCACAAATAGCTTTCACAAAACTCTTTGAAATGAGTTTTTTTTGTGTAAAAAGTGTTAAATTAAAATCTGCTGGATTTCGTACAAGCTATTATTTGGCTATAATACAATATATAATACTTTTCGCTTTAAACGAATCTTTCCGCTAAATCAAACGAAATCGAAAAATACGATTAGTGCCTTAATACAAACCATTTTAAAGTAAACTTTCGGTTATAATGAATTATTTTCACATATGGTACAAACAAATTTTTCGTATGGCAACACTATTTGGAAATTCAAATTTTCTCTGCAGTTTCAAATTGGAAAGCTCTTTCGTATATTATTTGTATCATATCATATTTATACTTATGATATATTAACGAATTGTTGATTTTGAAGAAAAAATGGAAAAATATGCTTCCTTTAAAATTTCGATATGAAATTCACAAACGCTTACTACTCGGAGTAAACTAAATTTTCAACAACAAAATGTAAGTCTGAAGTTAGCCCCTTACGTTAATATGAGAGTTTGTGCTACAAGTTTGACAGGATTCGATAACTATCAGTTGCAGTTTAAAAATTATATCAATGAATATCTTCAAAGTCCGCTAATGATGAATATTTGGCAATATCTGAAACAGCTGTGTGGTCAGCTAAGAATTGTATATTATTTTGTTGATAAATTTCAAGCAATAAAAATAATTGCATATATTTTAGTGACACACAATAATTGATTTTTTAATAATATAGGTGTCGCGTCACTTCAAAAGTAGTCCGTTTCGCTTAAAACGGATAACATTTTTCGGTCTCTTGAAGTTCGCTCTAAGCCAAAATTTGTATACGAGGGTACTAGCAAGAGTTCGCTTAGTTGGTTACAAAAATATAATTAACATAAATATTTTTAACTTCATAAATTAAATCTTCATCATTTTTCATTTTTTCAGCATAACTTCTATTAATTTGTAAATAGTTTACAAACCGATAAATCCATTTTTAAAATGATCCTTAAAATCATATTACCTTAGTTCTTCAAATTCTAGATTAACGGCATTATGGCTTTATTATTGCTGAAGACCATTCCAAACAAAGATTTGTTTGTTTTGGAAACAATCAGAAAACATACAGTCTGAGAAATGTGCTGTGGGGAATATGATTTTGGGAATCTTTACATTTTTTTGACATCATTGATATCATTACTTTTCTTTCTAACTTCGACTGTCTGAATTTAACGGATGTATTAGCAACTTTTAGGCTCCATATCATAGGCTGTTGCTTTGTTTTATTACTTGTTACAATTTTGTTGAAGTCAGAGATTTTAAGCAACTTTCTTGTTATTTATCGACAGGAGAAATATATACGGTCTGAAATCTACAAACCCACTTCATGACGTTCAAAAGCGATGATATAGTCTTTCCATGAGTTATTTGATTCTAATTTAATATTTCCGTGTGAAGAATGGTAAATCAAAATTTCTTGATGTGATAGAGGCGGCATTTGCACCGACTTTATGTCACTAAGTTTGTATTATCCTATTTTCATAATGACTGCTTGCTCTAAGAAATCTAATAATATATCGCAATACTATGCTAAATCACCTGGCCTTTTGATTTGTGAAAAATTTATTCCGCATCATCAACTGAGCCAACTGTTCTTAGTTCCCTATATATAGTACATATATATAACGGGTGCTTTTTTAGCTGCATGAAATCTTAAAATGATAATATAAAACAGAAATATATAATTTCATGGCATTTATTTCTTAACAAATGGCCGCCGCGGTTACGAGTTAAATGGTCCATTCGATCATTCCAATTTTTACCAATTTTTTGCAATAAATGTGTCGGAATGGCGTCAATGGTGACATTAACATTGGCTTTCAATGCTTTAAGAGTTGCTGGTTTGTCGGCATAAACCAATGATTTAAGATAGCCCCATAAAAAGCAACGGAGAGCCGTTAAATTGCATGAACGAGAATGCCAGGTTAAAACAAATAGGAAAATAGGTGCCAGGAAATAAAGTTGTTACCAAATTTATTTCGCAATAAATCGATTGTTGTTTGCTGTAGGGCAAGGTACGCCGTCTTTTTGGGACTAAATGTCGTCGATGTGTAACTGATTAATTTTTGAAACTTCGTCATTTCGAAAAAAAAATAAGGACCGATGATGCGGTAAGCCGCATCAAACAGTCAATTTTTAATAGATGTAATGATGATTAGTTATTGGCTTGAGGTCTATCTTCGCTACATATATGGCAATTTTGCTTATTAACTATTTTGCTAATGAGCTATATCACTAAACAAAATTGTTCGACAAAATGCTCTATTTTTTTGTACTATTTAGAAGCGTTGTTCTAGCGTTAACCGATTCGTGATGAATATCCAAACCTGACTGAACAGAAATGTCAATACAGTTTGACATTCTCAGCTGTCGAAGCATTGTTATCGATATAGATAGTTCTCATGCAGTTAGAAAAACACCCGATATATATTTATCTGACCGTCATCAAATGTTTACTTTAGGAACCGCAATAAAAACAAAAACACTTTAATACTTCAAGTCACACTTCATAATTAAAATCACAAAATAAAAATCTATCCTAAAGTCAAAAACTCAGTCTAGAAAATCGACGTATTTATAAATAAATCGACGTTGTAAAAACTTATATATTAATTATGGCTTATAATTTCAAGATAAAAAAAATCTATTTTATTTTAAAAAAACAACATCTGTTGAACAAAAATTTTATTACTGTATTTATTTTTAGTTTCTGTTACATTTTTTTTATTTATTAAGTTTCTGTAGCATAAAAATGCTCGTCATGCAGCGCTTTTTAGTGCATTTTTTCTTCTTTTCAGTTCAGTAAATTATGAATTTGTTGACACTTAGTGCACTTTTTTTGCAAAAAAAAAAATGAAAATAATGAACACAAAAAGTAAAGTATGTCACTCAATTTTTTGTTTTTTATAAATATTTTTTAATTAAATTTTAATTCATTTTAATTTTACATCATTTAGGTTTGAGTTTATTGTATTCTCGTTGTGATTTTGTTAACAGTAAAATGTGTCATTATTTTTTTAAGTGATATTCATTTAGTTTCACTAGAGAACTACTAAATTTTCAGCAGCTGAAAATAAAGGTATTTATGATTTATATGAGAAATTTATAAAACATATCTTACACAAATGTTTAGTATTAAAGATAAATATATAAAAATACTATATATTGTATATACGACCATAGTGAATATGCTAACCCACTAAGTCACGGAATGTCGGATTGTTGTCTTGTTTGTTCTAAGAGGACAACATCAAAAGCTACAATGTAAGACTTGAATTCATTTTAACTATCTAATACGAGTACTAGACAACTTCCAGGTATTGTACTGTAAAAGTCCAACTTTCTACTGAAATCAATCTTCAATAAGCTGAGATAAACAGTAGCTAGTTTTTATGATTCTACAAAATGACAGGTATTATCACAGAATTGCAGATTGGCGCAAATATTAATAAACAAAGGCGAGAGTTTTCTTAAGATGTAGATGAAAAATTTGGACAATTGAGACAGGAGGCCGTTTGGGTCAACAAGGTTAGAACAACCAACAGGGCAAGTTTAAGTGGACTATACAGCCAAAGTATTTATAAAACAACTCGTGTACAAGACCATTTATAATGGACGTATTGTAAAAATGGGATTACTAAAATCAAGAAAAAAACAGTTTCTTTAAAAAATTTCATCGAAGAAAATAATTAATTAGTCCTTAGTGAAGGCATCAATTAAGTGAAGCCCATCTTCATCATGTTTATACTAAGTTGAAACTATGAGAAATTATAATATCCAAATTACAAACGCAACAGGTCTGTGCAGACTAAACGATAAGCTTTACCCCAAATCGTTTAATGATACCTAATAATGCTAAAAGTAAATTTATCTGTAATTGATTGATGGTTCTTACGACCATCAATAAGAGGCCTTGAGGTTATAAACAATGAGATTAATTTTACTGTGTGCTGGGTGAGGCAGGTGGTCGTGTTATTCCTACTTAGGTGTTTACAGTTTAAATCATATCCAATAATGAAATAATTGTTACTCAAAGAAATAGCGGTCCAAATATCAGAAGCATCTAGGTATTCTTGGAAAAATTTAAGGACTGTGGTACACATGAAAAAGATTGGACTATGGCATAAGGCATAAGATAGTTTCTATAACATGAAGGGCGGACTGTAGTGGAGTGAGAATGCGAATGTGTCTAAGTGCAAATCGACAGCGGAGACTATTAAAACCAACAAATATTGTTATCCGTGCAAAACCTGGTTTACAAGACCAAAGGTATATCGGGGTTGTATTATGGGTTAAAGTCTTAGAAAAAAGTGCACTTGTATAGTGTAGCGTTTTTTTTCACGTAAGTTTCCGATCAAAAACAATACCTAAAAATTTTGCTTTCTTAGTAAATTGTACCGCAGAACCTCGAATATAATGTGGAGAAACATTGGGAACACTATTGTTTCCTGGTAATAATTACGATTTCGGTTTTGCTAGGGTTAACTCTAAGTTGATTCGGATAACTTCGAAGCAAATCATCAAGCTCTAATGCAAAAACTTTTTGATACCGAAAGCCCTAAATGTCTGCATTTTTTTGCCATAGAATGACTGTTCCACTGAAACCACCTGGTAGGAATAAATGGATAAGTTTTCGACTACTAACCCGAATGGCAGAGTGCGAAACTTGATTGCAGTAATTAGAGGAGAGCATTTAAATGAGGTTTACTATTTCAGGCTTATGTGAAATAGAAAATATAGGCATGGCGTAGGGAGAAGAAAGTGCTGATACACTTACACTTAATCTTCAAAACTTTTTCAAGAAAACAAATTTTGGTTAGTGTGTTAATCGTTTCTGTGAATCTAGTATGATCGGCTGAATTAAATTAAATTTGTTTCATAGAAGTTATAGTTTCGTTTTAAAAATAACTAAACGAACTAGTCGAACATGATTAATCTTGTTATAAATTTGTATGAACACCGTTGACATTTTCATATATTTGGAAAAAAGACTATTTGTTCTGGTAATGTTGATAAATTTTCTGTTGGGAGTGTTGAAGTACAAATGTACACCTGATATTGCAGAAACTAAAATATATTGATATATAGTGTGTTGGAGAAATTACCCAGAGTTTCGATACTTCTATTAATGATCTGTCAAATTGTAGAACTCGGAATATCGAAAGCGTACAATACTTTTCAGATGGTTCAAGTACACTTCGTTCAAATTACCAATACCAACTACCTTTCTACAAGAGGATATATTCTGTTTCATATCGGATGTTAAATTTAAAAAAAACTGTCAGGAAATGCAGTTTGATGCTTATATAGCTTAAATTTTTTTTAAATGTTTTGAGAAATCAATCCATCACAGCTATAATTAACGAATTTCAGATAACCGGTAATTACTCAGATTACTTATAAATTGAGTACTAGAAAAACCAATATTTAGTCCACTTGTCATTAATAAAGTTTAAACTCAATTAACAATAAACATAAAACAAAAAATATACAATCCGGCTCATACTAAATAAAATGTTACTTGGTTTTTTTTGCTCAAATCAGACTCGTGCCGGACAAGTGTCAATAATGCCAGCACCTCAACTTCAGTTTCAGTTAACTAAAAACTACTGCAATTATTTGTTAAAGCCATAAATAAAAAACGATTCAACAAGATATCATTTTTTCTAACCTTTCAGTTTCAACTTGAATACTTTGTATCTATGATTAATAATTTAATTTACTCGATTTCCTTACGTTTGAAAAGGAAATTTCCATAATTGGTTCGCATTAACAGTAAATGACAATAAATGTCAAAATATTGACGCGTCCATAAACATAAAATGTGGCTCCACAATTAAAGTGTACGCCATTACCCCAATGAGATAGCGGCAACAGCTGGACTGTAACTCTGTACACAATACTAGGATTCGATGAAGTGTAACACCTACGGAAGTATACTGTCAAGCAGTTGTATAAATTAAACCAAATTCAAAATGATATTAAATAATGGAATTGTGTATTTTAAATTTTGCTCCATAGCAATCTGGTGGATATAAAGTCAGTTTCTAGTTCAGTGTTCGAATTGGTACAAGATATTAACTCTGTTATTCAAGCCATTAAAAACAGAAGTGTCGTCTTTGAAACACACTAAACAAAAAATGAAAAATAAACACAAATAATATCGAAAATAAAAAATCGGATTATAAAATAATCGATTTTTAATCGTTGCTACCGTTCCATTACAGGCAATCAAGTGCATTGCCAGTTCAACTGTCAGTTCGCGTACAAAGTCATTGCCATTTCAGTAACGTCAAAGAAAAATGACAGCAGCAGAAAGAACGCATCATCGCACAGTTGTCAGCTATGTCAGCGGTATCAGTGGTGTCATTCTGGTTCAATTGCCTTACAGCGAATGTTATAAAGATGAAAACTCCACAGAAGACGGAAATAAAACGTAATTGTCTGTGCTACGGAACGCATTAATAATTCGCACCTCTGTTGTCTAAACAAATCAAAACGGGGCCCACACAAAGTGCGTGCGTCTACACCACAGCGCACTAGTAATCAAAAGTCAGTCAAAACACACCGGTACTAGACACATTAAGTACACAACTTATATTGCTAACTTAGTAACTAACAACAATAAAGCAATAACAATGAAAGAAAAAAAACAAAAATAAATTTTAAAAAAATATGAAAAACTATTTAAGTTAATACACTGATTTGAGTTCACATTAAAAGTATCTAAAGCACTTTTAGTTTCTTACTTACATTTGCTAAGTAAGCATCCTGCGCTTTATATCTGAGCGAGCGATTATTTTTAAGATAGTCACGTGCTATCTGTTGTTTACTAATGAAAAACGGAAGCTGTACCGCTTCACATGCAATTGACAAATTATTTTTTTCGGCTATGAAACTGTAATTATGGGAAGTAGAACTTCTTAAAAGTGTTATTTCATGAAAATTACTCAGAATAAATTAGGTCACTTGCGCTACAAGTGAGTTCAAGCTCATTAGAGCCGAAATTTATGGCAATATCCGCAACACGTTGCAATAGAGAAATGAAATTGCTTATGAAATTGTTAAACTGAATAAATATGTAGAAAATTTCAACAACTTTGCTTCTTATAATTGAAATCCATAGAAGTCCATGAAATAAAAATATATAGTATATAGTATATAGTATATATAGTATACCCGTCTAGATTTTATTTTTCTACTTTCTACTTTCCCCTTGCAAATTGCAATTGCTTGCGTTGCATAGTAGTTATATGTCCCATTCTTGCCGATATTATAGATTTAAGTGTTTTTTAAAACACTTCATGTATATATCTTCGTTAACCGTTGCACTCTAACTAAAAAATATAACAAAAAAGTACTTATACTATTCTTTTAACTATGATACCAATTATTTGAGTTATTTCATTAGAATTCTTGGATTGGGAGAACTGCAATGTTTTATAAATCTAACGCTTTCTAATATTGTTTTCTTTTCTTTAACAAATAGCAATGTTTAACAACAACTAGTCACATTGACTAATAAGAGATTTTTTAATTTTATATTTTAAGTGCTATAACTTATCTAAAGTAAGCATGTAGATCTGAGCTAATCATCTGCTTACTGGTTGTAACGTCTCAAAAGTAACTCCGGAATAGTGCTGTTTTGGTGTTGACTCAATCTGTCATAATATATGTTAACAGCCTTCTGTATTTCTTACCGGGCTGTAGGTATAGCTACAGTTTACAGTATAGCTATGGCTGAAGATTGTTCAGTTTATAAAGCAGATTAGAATGCTAGCCATTTTGGTATTATAATATTGTAATGCAGTAAATTGGTACCTCATAAATAACTAAACGATATTAACCTGAAGACAATGACAGACAATGAAGGTGTAACTACAGACTGAGTATGAAACTATAATGCAGAGCTCACTTACCTACAAGCTCATTATGATATCTGTTTATTTTTAACTAACAGCAGAAAACCTGTGGTCCTTTACCGTAAATGATGATTTGTGATCTTGAGCTATATAAGCTTTACTGTGGGGGTTGGTATATTATGAAGAGGAGAGATAACGCTTTATCCGATTTCAATGACTTTTTGTGTAAATCCGTACAACATGGTTTTTCTTTCATTCAAGCATGGAAGTTGCAGTATTTTATGTAAACCTAATAACATCAACAATCGATGAGTAAACATAACTACAGATTAATATAATTGACATATAAAGTATAGTGTACTACAGCTAATTTTTAAATTAGTATTTGATGGGATTGAACATTAGCTGTTTGTGCTAATGCCCCCATAAATGGACTATTGTATCATGTCGTTTACATAATTAGCGAAGGATTTCCTTAACTGTTCGATGTTTGATCATCCTAAGTCGTGCATTAATTTTTTGTGTGAAATACTACTCCTATATTGTATAAAAACTGGACATTCCACAAGTATATGTAAGCATGTTTTTGTACCTTCCATATATAGTCTACATTCGTCGGTTGTTATAAGCCCTAACCGCATTTTATGCTTATTATTATAAAGCAGTGAGCAATTCTCATTTCAATCATAATTTTTAAGATTATCACTCAATTTTTATTTCTCCTATTCAGATGCAGGAGAATTAACTCTTCTTCTCCAAATAGTTAGTAAAGAAGAACTCTGAAGGGCTGGATCCAAATTACTACTGTTATGAAAGAATTTTTGGAACATATTTTTAACGACTTCTGCATTTGTATGGTTTAACTTTATTCACGAATTTTAAGAGTATAATAGGTAATGCTGATATATCAAATACTCAGATAAAAACTCAGTTCAGATAAAATTCTGATCGTTGTAAATCTCCGATTGAACTCATGGAGTATTATTAATAAATAATATATATTATCTTCTTTGTATATAAATTATGTAAAGATTTTATTTAGTTTTATAATGAAATTCAAAAGAAATATAACGTTCAATTTAGAATTTAATATTGTCTGATCAATATTATGTATATGATATATAAATAATATTACAGGAAACTCTTAAATAATTAAGTGTCCTTAAAAATATAAACACACCTTAATATGAAAATTATGCAATTGACGCTCTAAATAAAGCCATAGAGACCAGAAAGTAATTCAAAGTTTTATAACTATCTACGCATCTATGTTCTAGTTAAAACAGTGAATATGATGATAGTATACAGTATTATCATATATTATATAACACATATGATTTTATATTACTGCGGACTAAAGTCATTTGCAGTAATTTTTCGATATTGCTTAAGCATTATGCGTGACATTTATCAATCAGCACTACTACATCCAATATCAAAACTTTTGTATATATATTCCATTGAAACATTAGATATTATTTTTTTGTAAATTTTATACAATTTAGTCTTATTGAATACATTTAAACCTATTTATTCCACCCTTAAATCTAGTAATGACCGGTGCTTCCAGATAGCACGCTTTAGTTTGAACTGAACTTCTTTGAATTTAAGCCGCTTTAACTTAGTTTACTATTCAAAAATTTATAAGTACGAGTATTTTCTGCGATGTGAGTTGGAAAACTTTGCAGTTCATTTCCACGTCAACGACAGCAACTTAACTTGATTTATGTGGCACATCGTAAACACACTTGCACATCTTGAACTGTTCGAAGCATACAAACTACTCAAAAAAGATGCTCTGGACGATATTAGCCACTTTGGTCAATGCAAGGACATACATATAATTATGCCCAAAAGCAGATAACAAACAAATGTACAAGGATGTGAGTATTTTTATTCTTCATAAAATATTAGCAAGCGAGAAAGGTGGCAGCAGTTGTGGTGTTGGCTTGACCGCATGTTTAACAAAGAATTTTTTTTTATATAGAAAAATCAAAATTTCACAACTGAGAATATGAGAATTTTATATTAACTTCAGTTTTCCTTGATAAATTTTTTTTTATATAAAAATATAATAACTTTTCCATCAAAACTGCTTTGCTCACTAATTTTTTTCCCCGGTAAAAATGTGGTTCTTTTTCATTTGTACACTTGCAGCTGGTGTTGAGTGTTGTGCAACTATTGGCTTTTTGACTATTATGGTCACGTTTGATAAGACCAAGAAGAGTCAACACATGTTCCAAGATTATACAAAAAATATTCATACACATGATGTAATAAAATATTAAAAATTCTTGCAATAGTTTACTGTGATTTGATGGAGATTCATATGTGTATTTATCTATTTAGAAACTTACATACAAACATATTGTTGCATCATCGAAAACGAGGAGAATTTTCTCAAGTTAGTGCTATTCCCATTATATAAAGTTAAAAAAGTATTTAAAAGTGGATAGTATAATATTTAAATCAATATTCTGAAACCAAAAAATTAAAAACATTTAGTTTTTTAAAACCAAATTTACACATAAATTAAGATCAGATCGTTTTATTATTGATATATCCATATATTATTATAAAAAATGGATTATTTAGAATATTCTTCATATGGCTTAAATAACTCAAAGAACAACATTTCCTTAAAAAATCATTCAGAAAACGTATCTACTTACTATACTTAAAAGTCTTGAAACAATCCATTTAAGACAGACGTAGTATTTCTTACACATAAACATTGAACTGTAGCTTTCATATTAAATAATTATATAAAAAAAATATACATACAAAAATAAAAACAAAAAAAAAAAAAACAAATATGCAATGTTTGGCACATTTTCCAAAATCATACCAGAAATACAAGAAGCTAATTTGAAACCTACACAGAACTCCTGAATTATTTCCCTGCCTTCATATTTTTTGGTAAATTAATTCTGTGAATTTATAGTATAATTATACAATTAACATTTTTTTATTTTTTCTTAATATTACAATCTGTGTATTAAATGTATTAACACACTTATAATAATAAAAAACATTTAATATTTAACCAAATATAAATTTAAAATTTAATCGAACTTTTAGCAACTTAAACAGAATTGCTATGCAACCTCGTGAAGATTTAATGGAATATGTTTACGTAAACGGCTTTATCCTATTGGGTTATGGAACTAGTAAGTTAAGGTAATTTTTCAAACGTTTTTTATTAATCTGTGCTCTATTCTTCAGCAGGATTTAAGTTCTCCACGTTATCGTGTATTAGTTACCCAAAGCAATTTCCCAAAGCTCAATAAGTTTCAGAATAAATACTTATTTTATTTTCAATGAAAAGTTTTAGCTGTGGCTTTATAAACCTGTACAGATTTTCAGTAAAACTCCATTCTTTGAGTAAATTTGTAATGCTACTAAGTTTACCTTGTGTCAAAATGCATATCAAGGTACTTAGTTTTCGTTGACTGAAATATTGAAGCATTGTTAAGGCAAACTAGCAGACAGTAGCTTATTCTTATTGTACAAGTGATTTGTGGTGATTTGATTTCATTTCATTTTCATCTGTACTAGCTTGTAATTTTCTGGATACGAGTTGTGCTAGATCTTCTGTAGTAATAACTACGGTGTCAACTTCAACAGCAATAACAACAGTATATGACGTAGTTTGTAGGACACCCTGTGTGTTACTGATATTATAATGGACTCAAAGCACTACCACAGCTTCGGCTGTCCTGACCAATAAGGACGGCTCCTTAAAGGAAGTGTTGTGGTATTTATCGTTAAAACCCAAATTTACACGGGTAGAATCAATATATTCAGTTACTTTTATTTAATGTATGATTTAAAGACCAGCAGAGGTACTAGATAAGCCTCGCTCCTTACCAAGGCTGAAACTCTGTCCAAATCTATAGCTTGGTACCGGCGGTATTTCTTATAGTCTCAATAAATCGGTTATCGGTGAAATATACCAATACGCGTGTTAAGAACACCATGCTGTTGAGTTTTCACGGCAGGTAATCACGTTAAATAAGTCTGGATTAGCTTGTGACATTTTTCACATTTTGGTTTTCTTAGATTAACACCCCATTTATTTGTCAATTCGTACGTCTGTATCAAAGAAAATGAAACTTGCACAGATATCTTCTAAAAATACTAACTATTTATTTGTTCACGTAAACTCAATAAAAATTTAATTTGAAACAATTTAAAATTTTTTTATTTATTAGAAGATTACGCCTTATTATCTTCATTTAATTTTATAATTAAATTCAACTCCATTTCTAGAGGACTTAAAAAGAATCCTGCAACCTTACTTAAGTAAAATTTTTCCTGCAACTTTTTAAACTTTACCAACTTTGCTCATTCCAAACCGCCCATTTTCGATGTTATATTCATTCATCTCATCCTGTCCTCCAGCATTGAGTCAGTCAACTACAACGACCTCAACTTCAATCGTTTGTCAGTGTGAATTGTTTGTCATTTTGGCGCTTGATTGATGAATTTTTTCCAACTTAAGAATCTTTTCTTCACCATTTTTGTTAATCTTAATGATGATGTGCAGAATCGAAAACGGAACCCTCTTTAAGTTGTCTAAGAAGACATAGCAACTACCACGCCTATTGCACATTTGAAGCTACTACAGTGGTGCATTGTGTGCTGCTGACATTTGCACAGCATCATTAAAATTCGCTTAAATATATAAATAATTCAAGAATAAAAATGTATTGTTATATTGAGAAGAAAAATATTCAATAAATAATTTTTTAAATAAAATTATTTATGATTATCTCGCTTTGCATCACTTCATTCACCCTTTCGAAGCCAATTGGTCTCACTGGTTCAGTTGCAGTTGGCACTTTGAGAGTTGACAGCTGTCTGCAAATGTATCGAAATGATATACAATTTACATTTAATAAATAAATTAAATTATTATAATTTTTTAAATATTTTCATATACTAATATTTTTAGATGAAATAAAAATGAGGTTTAAAATGTTGTACAAAATTTTTATCTACAATCAGCTAAATGAAAATTAAAGATACTTTTCTAATAAAATGAACTTACTATATTACAGGATTAATTTTTATTTCAATTATAACCAAATATCTATTTATAGTAGTTATTTTTGAAATATTAATTAAAATTAAATATACAATAATACAATAATATACAATAATAGAATTTCTCTTCTATTTAATATTCTTCCTGTCCTTACTTAACTTCGTATTTAAAATACAACTTTCTCAACAAATTCCCTTTAACATCATTAGCACTTATGTTTTCACGTAATAAAATGTTTTCAAATTGAAATAGAAGCCACAGCTGGAGCTTCATCATCTTTATCTCCAACAATAATAATAACAATAATAAATGAATGAACAACAACAATTTATATTCACAAAAGGACAAATGAATTAATTGAAACATTGTCCAAGCAGACAACTTCATGCACCTTAACCGCACCCCATCAACACTCCAACCAAATCTCTAAATAAAATTACCAGCATTCGATTGAATGGTTCTCTTTGAGCTCTCGGTGTGGAAATCTAAACGTAGTCGAACAAATTATTCCTTTGCATAGTGAACCAAATAAAGAGCACAAAAAAAAGGATGAAGAAAAACAAGGCACTACGAACGTGTACAGATACGTTTCGCATTTTAAGCAAGTTTATTTTGGTCCTTTTTTTAAAAATCTATTTAACGCATAAAAATTAAAGCTCAGCGAACGAGGCTTGCCGGTGGGTGGAAAGATGGGGATTGGGTATGTATCTTTTACTATGCCACGCGGCAGTCTGGTCAGAAACAATTGGCTTTTGTCATAGACTATCATTAGTTAACTGCATACTTAACGTTGATGGCCTTAATTATGGTATATCCTGAAATTCGTTATTCTAGTTGTTAGTGTTTATCCTTGTATTTTTGCTGTCGTTGTTCTTGTGTTTGTGGTTATTTGAATTTTGCTAATTTATGCCGAGCGTAAATTGTTTTATTACATTTTTCTAATTTTGGCAAAAGTACAGTGGGTCTTATGCATGATAAATTACATCTTGAGCAATGTTTCCCTTGAAATTTATTACAAGTTAAGGTAAATATTAGGCATATAACGACTTTTAGAGTGAGCTTCAATTCTTCCGATTACATTGTCAGCTAATGTACGCTTCTATTACAACCATTTCGAATGAAAAGTTCATTAGCTTATTAAGATAATGTAGCCAAGAAGACATAGAAACTACCACGCTTATTGCACATTTGAAGCTACTACAGTGGTGCATTGTATGATGCTGACATTTGCACAACATCATTAAAATTAAATTAAATAAATAAATAATATATCCATTTATACCATATATATAAGTAAGCATATATACAATATAAAGTGTATTTATTTTAGTTATATTCATTTATGAATGAACTTAACTACCACAGATTTTAAATTGACTACTACAGTGGTGCATTGTATGATGCTGACATTTGCACAACATCATTAAAATTAAATTAAATAAATAAATAATATATCCATTTATACCATATATATAAGTAAGCATATATACAATATAAAGTGTATTTATTTTAGTTATATTCATTTATGAATGAACTTAACTACCACAGATTTTAAATTGAATATAATATAATTTTACCGCAAATCGAACTTTTGTTGCTAAAACCGAAATGAGTAGACAATATTTCATCTTTCATGCATTTTTTTTCTTGAGATGGTTAACATAAAAATGTAGAGGTCTAAAACCATTACAATATATATGCCACCATAACGTATTAAAAAATTTTAAACATTTTTATAACTTACTGATATTTTTTTTCACATAAGTTGTTGTCACTATTAATTACTCTAATTACGAAGTTATTAAATATTCAGCTATTCCGACCAATTACTCAAGTACCAATTTTATAATTACATAAATGAAGCATCCGAAAAGGCAGACCTAGTATCAATAACTTTCATGTACATTGTCTCATATGCAGCTGATACTTTTTCTATTTTATTTAAATACTTGTAAAAGATCGTATCATATATATATAAAAATTTTCATCACGTTTTTTATATAACCTTAAATATATACGGTATTATATACGAGTTTAGATATTTTTCTTACACGTGTTTTTATTTTACATTTGTTTTTATCATACACTGAATATACCATACTTATCATATACACAATACGTTCCTAGTATCAAGGGTTTCACTGTGCTAATTACCGGGTAATAGATAATGTAGACATTATTTTCATTGCTTTCCGTTTTCGAAATATCTTAAATGCATTATTTAAATTAACTGTTTTTATCGTTAAAACATTATCTTAGCATTATATTATAATTGCATAAAACCAGTAAGTCAGTTCTCGATCCAATCCAATCCTAATGACATACTTTATTTCTCTGAAATTATAAAATATCTAGGTAAATAAAATAGCTAGGTATCTAGTTATCGTGAAAATTAGTTCAATTATTTCTATCGCTATTATGCTTATTCTTGACGCCTATATAGTTCTCCAGAAATTCATCGTCCGGATGTCTTAACCTTAAAATGTCGTTGTTAGTAATATATAAAAGAGAATAAAATGTTTTCTAACCCCTATCTGTATAACTTATGGATCGCTGTTTGTATTATAGATAAGTAATCTATTTTTTGTATTGCTTCACGTTATTATAGTTAAAAGTGGGCACCTGAAACTATTTTTCACATAGTTAATGCTAATAAAAAATGTAATAAGGTAACAGTTGCATTCTGAATCGCTTAAGATAACACAGTTTTTAAACCGTGCTGTTTGGAACCAAGCCATCCATTCCTAATAACAGCTACTGAAAATAGTTATTTTGTAATCGTTTTTAAATATGTTCTTGCTATATCTAGTATACTTAAACATTAATAGATCATTAGCATTGCTGGATTGACTTTTTCTTTATTTTAAGTACTAATATTTGAATATTTAATTTCTCATAGACACATAAATTAAAACAGTGAACTCATAGATTATCATAGTTAGGGAGCAACAAAGTATGAATGGTTATTTAGCCTTACTGTGAGAAGTCACATCATTCCTCGATTGAAACTGCTGACAGAAACTAAGAGATAATGCTGAAGGAATATGAAGCAGCTAAATAATTAGCGAACAATCAAAATATATCAACTCTAATACCTAGGCCTAAGAAACACACTTTGGAATTTAAGTTAGAAAAAGATTATGTTTACGACGGATAAACAACTTCGTTGTTTTTTCGCTATCATATCTTTAGCTAACGGTTGAGTATAGAACTTCAATGTCAGCACAACTTAAAAATCGAAATTGTAGACAGATATTCATAAAATACGCACCCACAAATGAGATGTCAGGACCTGTATCGAATCGATTAGTCATACTGTTGCATACGTAATTATTTTATTATAGTAACTAATATTACAGTTCTTTCACACACAGTGTAGTCTACAAATTATTATAAGAAAAGTTTCTGTCCATATAAAAATCGTACGTTTGATGTACCAACAAAGCCTAAGTGAAAGATGATTTAATCAGTATGTGTGCTACTAAATTTTGCTACATCTGTTCTCCAGAACTTTCTTTTGACGCTCTGATACTTCTAATCTAAATATCACTAAGAATATAGTGCATTACGAATATAATTGAATAAACTCTTAAAAATACTCATCATATTCTTTTAACTTCGATAGCACATTAAATAAAACAATGAAATCAATGTATTTAATCGGAACAATAAGAAAAGGAAAAGTCGCAGCTATAATTTTTGCAGTATTTACATATATAGTCTTTAAAATATAAAACTAAAAAAATACATAACATATTACAAAATTTAGTCTCAGAAGCAAATGTGCTTTTTTGCAATACTTTTTTACTGTTAACTACCTTTATAAGCTTCTACTTTTATGTAGTTCTGGTAAAATTAAATGTGCGTTCTTCGATCAGAATAATACCATAGCAGTTCGATTAGAATTCAATTGGGCCATTTCAAAATATTACTGAAATATAATCCATTATTAACATGTCAAAAAAAAACCATACTATCCTTCTTAAATGCAAGAAAGCATATTTTCAATGTATTGCAGAACTTCAAACGTTGTAAAGAACGGTATTACACTGCATATGGTGTGAATATTATCTAATATTTTATTTCTTTCTAAGTTTTAAATTATGTGCAAATTTATTAATTATTTTTATTGTGTTTTAATATTGAAAATAATTATAACACATCACTCATTTAGTCGTGTGACTGATACACAGATGGCGCTGCCATTGTCAAATCCATATGACGTTTATGAAATACCAACCTTCAAAAGACTATGTGTAAAATTTCATGACATTTCGATTAGTCAGAAAATAGGTGACAGCCATTTTAGTAAAGCTACTTTTGTTATTTTCTAAACAATGGATTCAAAACAATTTCGTGTGTTAATTTATCATTGCTTCTTGATCAAAAAAAATACTGTACAAGCTCAACAATGGCTTCAAAAGTGTTATTCGGACTCTGCTCCATCAAAAAGAACCATTTGTTATTAGTTTGCTGAATTTAAACATGGTCATACAGACACCGATGATGGTATACGTTTTGTTCGTCCAATTGAGGTGGTTACTTCAGAAAACTTCAAAAAAGTCCAAAAATTGGTTATATCTGATCGTAAATTGAAATTGCGTGAGATAGCTGAGACCATAAAGATATCAAAAAGTAGTGCGTTTACAATTATGCATGAACATTTAACAATGAGAAAGCTCTTTCCAAAGTGGGTGCAGCGTTTACTCACAGTCGATCAAAAACAACAATGTTTTGATGATTCAAAGCAGTGTTTGGCCATGTTTACAATGGATAAAACATGGATCCATCACTTCAGTCCGGAATCAAAACGATCATTATCTGAGTGGACTGCAGGCTGTGACCCACGTCCGAAGTCTCCAAAGGCACAACAGTTAGTTGAGAAGGTTATGGCTTCGGTACTTTGGAATACACATGGTATAATCTTCATTGACTATCTCGCAAAGGGAAAAACCATCAATAGTAACTACTACATGGCATTACTGGATCGTTTGAAAGTAGAAATTGTGAGAAAACGACCACATATGGCGAAGAAAAAAATTTTGTTTCACCAAGACAATGCATCATGTCACAAGTCAATATAAACAATGTGCAAAATTGCACGAATTACACTTCTATGTAAGCTTAACTACACTCACATTGTTCCTTCCCTCAAAAACTATTATTTTGCAGTTGCAAGAAAATTATTTTTAATTTTTTTTGTATTGTCGCGGCATTATCTATATATATAATAAATTCACTTTAAAATTGATGTTTCTAAGAAGCAGACGACAATGAAAGGCAACAATGCAAATGCAAAAATTATGTACAAAAAGAAAAGTTATGTTGTTATGTACAAACAACAAATTTACAACAATAACAGTATTATGTTGTGCATTATGTTATGTTAAGAGTTTGTGGTCAAAACGAAAGAGTTAACTACCCCTTTGTAATACTTGGAATTCGCTGTGCAACTATTTCCGGGTAGGGTATATAAGGAAGAAAAACAGTTCACATATGCCTATACTATTTGTGTAAAATTCAATATTACAGATTTTAATTTCATACAGAAACAATTAATTAAAGATATATAATAAGTTAACATATACATGTATTACAAGTTAATATATATGTAATCTTGGTACTAAAAGAATATATGTTTCCTACCTCCGTCTAATCTAATAATTACTTATGATCAAGAGGAAAAAGTTGCAACAAAATTCATTGAAAACACAAAATTTCTTCATAATTTTATAAATAATATCTATAACATTATTGGAAGATAAGTTGTTTTTATTTTATAATGAGACATTAGTGGTGATCGAAATAAGAAAAGAAGGATCTCCGATATATAATTTTTTAATTCTATTACCGAAATAACTTGAAACTAAGTATACCTATATTATTATTCAAATTTAGCAAACTCTTGGTTAACAAAATGATGTCGTATAACTTTAAACAGCTTTAATTCATATTAACCACAGTTAGTTTTGGTCACTGGCCGTCCCACCTACAACAACTACTTTCATCGCTCAATTTTACCTAATGTGCTCATCATGTCCATGCACATCATTTGCCTTAACATTACCATCAGCATTCGTTAATGATGCAGTATCTGGTACATGGTGGTGATGGCAAATGATTGTGGCTAATGTTGATGGCTAAACCAAACGTTTAAGATGCGACTCAAGATAACCAAATGTAGTGGTGCCAAAAATATTTAAAAGTAGAAAATTACTTAAAGTTGTAGCAAATTCTACGCTACGATCAAAATGAAGGAAATGAGATTGAGATTAGATGGCGAGGCTAGAAGCTCCTGTACTGTGTGACATGGCAAGTGGTGATTGATTGTTTTTATATGTAAATTGTTAGATGAATTAATCAATGCTAATGACAGAATTTCCACTTCACTCGTCGGTTACATAGCCGACGAACTGCAAACTTCAAAAAATAATAGAAATTAGCAGAAAATAAGAAGCTGTGCCAAGAATGAGTTGAAACGTAAACAAATACTCGTAAAATACTGAGCAGAAATCAGCGGATAAAAGGAAACAAATTACTTTTTAAGGGTGGCCATTTACAAAAATAAAGCTGACACTTAAAATGTCAACAAATTTCATTGTCTTAAGGCATCAGTGTCAATGCGTCTGCGAGGACATGACTAAAACTATTTTTCAAATGGGTTTAAATAATGCTTAAACTTAATTGTACCCTCAGTCTATTTAGCTGCACTAGTGAAGGTAAATGTGCATACAGCCTTAAATAGCATTTTTTTTAAACACAAGATAACATTGATTTAAACCCTATCACTTTGTATAAGGTGTAAACGTACTTTTAATTGCAAGATTTCTGCCAAAATATTCGTAAGACGATTAAAGCAGCTCATAAGTCACTTATGCTATACTCAGTTATTTACTTTTTAATATTTATTTCGTTATTTTTTGTTTGATATTTAAGCGGCTCAAGATACTGAAAAAGATAAAAAGAACGACAAGAGCAAGTTACAGACTACAAGATACTTTCCGAAATTACAATGAAAACAGTTATCTTAATAAACATTTTATGCTAATGTAATGCGTAAATACTGAATTACCGCATATCCTTTTGTCTCAAGATTAACGATTAAATAAGAATTAAGCTACGTATCCTTTCACTTACGTCTTTAACATAAACGACTTACTTATAAGTATGACCAAAAAGTTTCTCACAAAGATTTTGTTTTGAAGACAAACAAATGTAATCCCGCAAACCAAATGAACTTAAATAAAATTAAATATTTGTGTAAGATTTTCCTAAGGTTTGCATGCTTATACATATATACAAGCCATAAGGATACACATCACTTGTGCACTCACACTTAACTTGACAGCCTGCAACATAGTCATTATGGCAGTGCCATGGCATATTTACTTTAAAACGCCCTTTTTTTGTTGCCAACATTAAGTGCAATTATTTGCAAATATCACATTAAAAAACAACAACAAACAAAATAAAATACTGAAAACGTTGTATGGCAACCCTTTAATATTAGCAACAATGGCAACAGCCATGGCGTACTGCCTAACACAGTTAATAATAAATGCGCACCTTTTACAAAATTCCGTTCTGTGGAAGGGTTACCTCCAAAGCGCGGCAACCTTTGATATTGAACTCATGTTTTTTAGTTTCTTTCTTTCTAGAGGGTATTTGTCACTAAAACAGTATTACTACATCTATAATTACGTCACCTTCGCTAGTGACCGCAAGTCCAGCCTACTAATTTAAAAACACACTTAAAGTTCCAGTTCCAGTTACGTCTAGGAAAATGAGAGGAGCTTATCATAAAATTGTGAAATTTGTAAGGGGAAGTGTGACTTAGGGGTTTTTTAGTTAATGTAGTGTAATAGGCAGTACATTCACTTAAATAATGAAAGAATAAATTGTTTCAATATATATTACACGTATTCATATAGAATACTACGACGTCTTTACATATCACAAACCCTCCATTTAATCGATAAAATAAAATATTTTTGATATTAGAAAATAATATAGGTACACTAATGCCCTGGTCAGTATCTAGACCAGTGGTTCCCAACATTTTTCGATCAAGGACCACAATGGTGTTTTTGTTTTTAGTAGGGACCACAAAGTTTAAAAATAATAAACTATATGATAATATATATGATTGTATATACTCGTATAATAAATTTTTGCTCCAAAACTTCCTAAATGAGACAGATTCAAACATTTCTTCGTAGTTCCTATCATTTTGTAATTTAATCATCTCACATTGAATTTTATCAGCAACTTCCCCAATATTAATACTAATAGGATTATGAACAAGTTTTTATATACTTTTTGATTAACTTTCCTCTTATTCTAAGAAGTATTAATTGAATTCATCAGACTATATCAGTACTTTCAGATGTATTCTAATGTTATCGTGTATATATGAGTACTGATCATATCGTATCATCATAACATATCATATCACCTTGAAGTGCTTTTAATATGGAAAATGCAAACAATTATTTTTCACCAACTTAACCTATATAGAGCCCGAAGCGTTCAAATTCTTTCTGCTGGGTATCTATATAGGCTATTAAATTAAAGTTATATTTTGTAATAAGTGAGGTGTCAGTGGACACACTACAAATTATGTATTCATACCTGTTAAATTTAATTCACTGATCATTTTTAATCATCTCGCGGACCACCTATGATCTATGGACCACGGTTTGAGAACCACTATTCAGGCTAAACTCACTACTTCATTGATATAGCATATTTTATTATGATATTGATCCTAAACTCTCAAAGACACATTGTAATTTCATTTGTACTATCTATCACAAATTAAAGTTTCAAAAAGCATTTATAAAATTTTGAAGGGTTGTAGAAAAGACAATTTAGTTTTAAATCATTTTTTGAAAATTTCTTGTTAGTCTTTGCAGAAACCCTTATTTATTTTAATAAATTTATAACAGTTTTTTTATGCATCAATTCATAATTATTTTTTGAACATAATTTATTAAAGAATATATATAACATATATTTATCTATCACATATTGTTTTCCTTTTATCGCATTCTGAAGAGAGCTACATAGTGCTTTTTTTAACAAATACAGTTTCTAAATAAAAAAATAAATCTGTTCTTGCGTTTTTAATATTTTGTCTGATTAGCTAGTAAGAAGAGTTGAGATCCATAGAGCAAGGGGTCTATTTAGATTTATTTTCTTGAATGTTGGGCGGGTTAAGACCAAGACACTCAGTCAGCTAATATAATACGAAAGACCTTAACTAGTGTACGTTTAATTCCTAAATATGACATAAACATTCCCAAGCAGAATATAGAAAACAATTAAAGAAAATTATATAGGTCTAAATTAAAGTTGGTCACTAAACTACCGCGCACTATTAATGTCAGGATTTTGCCAAACATCCTATTACATGGAATATAGGGACTCCAACATTATACTTTGAAAAATATTTTGATATAATGCAATAGTTTTTCCGTTTCAGTTATTAGATTAGATTATGCTGGCAGGCTAAAAAGGCCACGCGTAGACCATTAAGGTCCATTGCGATACCAGATCAGAGTCTTGTTTTAGCGATTGTATGCATCACTTAAGATGAGCGTTTCATTAGCAAAATTTATTAAGATTCCAACAGAAACCTAAGGTATGTACTCCAGTCCTGTAAAACTGAAAGCCCTCAAGTATTTTTGTCGAGTTCTCGAGTGAGCCGGTCAATTACACATCAGATGCTCTAGAGTTTCCTTTGCATCCGGCTCATTGCATTTCCTGCAAGCATCGTTGTTAATTAGGTTTAGTTTTCGGGCATGTGATGCAACCAAACTGTGACCTGTCAACACACCAATTAATGTTCTACAGTTCCTTCGGTTAAACGATATAACATTATTGGTGTACTTTTCTTCGTATATGTGTCTACACATAATTCTAGCTGTTCTACAGGTGGTTAAGTTCCGCCACCTTACCTTTGCTCTACTTGTCATGTGCTCGTCCAGAAGTTTATGTATTTATTTCAGAGGTCTGAGTACTTCGCTCGTTTGTTCCTCTGAAAGTTTTGCGCCATTTTTAGCAATAGCATCAACTGTCTCATTTCCCTCTATGCCTTTATGACCAGGAATCCAGTACATACAAAGTCTGCGGTTGCAGGCTAGTCTTGCTATTGCTTCCTTGTATTCTAGAACATTTTTGGATGATGACCAGTAAGATTTGATCGCCTTAATGGCTGCTTGGCTATCCACATAGAAATTTTTGCAGTAGTTTCTCATATCGTCCCTACACACAAGCTCCGCCGCTTTCTTAACAGCAAACACTTCTGCTTGGAAGACACTGCAGTAGTTGGGAAGTTTAAACGGCATTCTTATGCTCAATTCTGCACAATAGATGCCAGATCCTTCCATCTTTGAACCGTCTGTGATAACATTTATGGTGTTGCATTTTGGCACCATGCCTTTTTTCCATCCTTCGTTTTCGATCACAGTTTTTATTATTGCTCCGGAGTCCATGATCGGGATCATATAATCCGAATCAAGAGTGGCGTTCTGATTTACAACGTTATGCCCGAAAGATCTTCGAGTAAGTTGCCCGTTTCAGTTATTACACTAAATAAATTATTTTAATAGATTATTATATACAAACTTTAAAAATTAGTGACCTACGGATTTGCATTACTTTTTTAAGTTAAATTCTAATTAGGAGTAAAATAGACATTATATTGTATTTTGTGTAAAATACTCTCAAAACACATAACTTCAACTCCCCAATGAAATTAATATTCCTCGTTCGTTAAACTCAAGATTCTAGTTCCTTTATTTCTTTCAATAAATTAATGCATGCTATAACTTTTTATTATCACAATTTTTTAGAGAGATTTGCTTAAATTTGTGCATTAATTTTTAAAATAACTTTTATTGGCTGAATTTATACAATTTGAGTAAATCACTTTCATTGAAAAATCTGCGGCAATTTGCCGAAATTAAACGTTTGTGTGTCTTTGAGAATAAATGCCAGCCCAGTGCGGTATATCGAAGGCAGCATGCACAACTGGCAGTCCTGAGGCGTTTCAGTAAGGCACATAGCAAGAACCAAGAACAGTAAAAAATACCACTGTCTGCCATAATAAATCCTTTTCTCTACTTTTTTCGGTTTTAATTTTTTCCGTTCCTGCCTCATAAAGACAAAAGCATAGATGGAATTGTATATATGAATCATTGAGGCTCACTTTTATATGCGGTAAATGTGCTTCATATTTGCTGCTTGATAATGTGCAACCTTTCCAAATCTTATATTATTATTTTTTTTTTTTTTTTGGCAAATTGTTCAAGCGTCGGCGTCCATAAACGCGTTGGAATGTTGCCTACGGTTATGGTCGCCAAAGAGTATGATAGCACATCTATGAAAAGCAACCAAGGAATTTCGCTGTTTGTCTCAAAAAAAGAAAAGTGGAGCATTGCTTTGGAAGCAGGGCATAAAAATTGGTTTTATGTGAGGACACAGGAGAAAGACAAAAAAATAAATGCCACATCGTTGCTCATATTTGTTAAATTAATGTGCCCAAATAGAGTAAGAAATAGAGTAAGAAATCAACCACTTAAAGCGATGAGTTTACAAGTCAACGCATCTAAAAAATTTAACCAAAAAAATTCTTGTAATGCATAAAGTAAACCGTAATTGTGCCTGTTAGCATTGGACTATGTAAACAATTAGAAAAATTGGTGTTATTAATTTTGCTGATATACAAATCCGACTTTGTGTGATATTACAAAAATTTTGGGGTTTTTCAAGATGAAATATTAGTTCTCCTTTACTTAACAAAACGAAGGTAATACGAAATGATTTTATTTAATAAAAATAAATTTGAATGAATAGCCCGAAAATGTGAAATTTAAGTGTTAAAATTAACATAGTTATATATATTATATTAGTATATAGCTATATTTACTCTATTTGGTCTTACAAAATTCCCATTCAAACTTAGTGAGTTCATAATACGAGTACATATTATGACTACGAGTGATATTTCTGCAAAACGTATTTATCAAAGTCGGTTTTGTTTTTTTGCCTTCATCAGCAAAATTCCTAATATTAAAAACATCTATGGAATTCACAGATTATTTATACTTATTACAGGTCTTATATTTGATTTTAATTAGTAGGGTTATTGTTTTTGTGCTTGAGGGTGACAGGTCTAGTGACCCTCGCAATTGTACAGAAAACGGAGTCTGAAACTCCATAGTTACAAAGGACTTAACGTTCAAACTTTTTAAAATTATTCATTTCGTTTGAATTGATTCCAGACCAAATAGATAAGGCATAGGTCAGAATTGGGCAAATAAGGTACTTATGGTATATCTTAACGATTTGAAAGCATATGTTGCTTATACAGGGTCTTTTTTAACTTAACCGCACTAAATGTAACAATTTGTGATTGCACAATTAATATGAGAAATGTGTTTAGAAAATAACTCAACTCTATTTTAATTCAGTTGGTTTGCCTACAAGCCGAATAGGGGTGTTGTCAATGATGGAAAGGTGTAAACTTCTGACATGATCACGTTTGTATTTGAGTTAGCCGATATATAGTCGATACGGATATGATTTATTGTATGTAAGACCAAAACAAATTTCTTATGCTCCTGCCTCTTTCATATTGATATTCAATCTTTTCAATATGGAAATGATTCTGTTGGTTGCATTTGCAATACAGATTAGATGGCTGCAGATCACTCAAATTTTCTTATTTGGAAGAAGCTGTTGAAAAAAACAATAATTAATGAATGCATTTTAAATAGATATACAGTAGAAAAATATCAAAAGTGTATTTACTTATTTTTACGGAGTGAAAAGAACTTAGTAATCGTTAAAAAATTCAATTGGCAATTATTTCTTTGTAATATCCCAAAAAAAATAACAACAACAATATGATGATTAAGATAATATTCAAATATTCAAAATATCAACAACACATCGAATTTGGACATAGAATTTGGATCTTTAACGCTTGTAGGGACAGACCTGTCAAAACAGGCTTGTATATCTTTCTTAAAGATATGTGATTTGAAGCAATAATTATCAACAGCATATAATCCATTGTGTGTTGTTTACTTAATAGTTGTTTTTATAGCATGACTCTTGGGCAAACCGTTCTTAGTTAAGAACAATATAATGCAGTTACCGGTATTTTATCTTTTATCAGTTTTACTACCAGGCTTCTTATAGTTTTATAATTAAATCATATAGTTGTTGGCACAATGTCATATTGGTATGTCCTTCTTCAAGCTAGGCTACCAAAGTAAAAAATATAACAAATTTCTTTTAATTTTAGATATTCGATCTTGACGTATTAATTCATCTTATCAAGGTAGTAGTGTCACACAAACAAGATGGGTTTGTTTCAGATATTGCGTGAAGCTTAAATTTGCTTAACGTAGGTGCCTTGCAGTTTACAAATATTCTAATCAACACCCTTATATATTTTATGAAATAAAACCCTTAAATAAAGCAGTACAAAAAGCAAACAGAATACATTTCTAAGTCACTCTAAATCTTTCGCACGTCTTAGTTAATATTATGTCAAAGGAACTAAAAAAAGTAAGTAAAAGTTATCATTTTCTGTAAATATCCTGATTTCATTCCAATTATGTTAATTTGACCTGTGTGAAAAAATATTCTTATTACTTATTTTCCAATTCGTACTTAAATAAATTATTATTTCCCTCAACTACTTCATAATGATGCAAAAACTGCTTCATTATTTTATAAGAAAAAAGAGTAGATCACATTTTCATATCCTTACAACATTTTTTGTACTTAGCATTTGCATACCAGTATTATTGACAATATTAAAAAAGGGATTTGTGAATATAACTGCGTACTACTTTCCATGGTTATGAAATTTTAAATTATTAAAAAGAAGAAAACCAATTATTTTTTAATTGCAATACCTTTTTTCTTATTCCATTTAAAATGCTAATTAAGGTTTCTACGTATATTCTAATGATTTCCTATGCAAACACTTTTAAGATTTTTTCAATTCTAAATTACAATATAGTGTTAGTCAATATATACATAAGTATCTATTGATATTAATTAACGGACATAATAAACATGGGAACTTTTTTTAGAGGCGGTTTAAATTGTATTTTAATCTTTATTAATTGAAAATACACCAAAGGAGTATGAAAAATCATTACATATCATTCATTAACTTAAAAACTTGAAATGGAAGCACTCTAATTGGGTCAATCATAAAATTATGCGACAATTGCAGATACAATTGCATCTCACACACTGTTGAATGCAAAGAGACAATTGACGTACAAACACTTTGTACTTTGCTCCGCACCTGTTGACAAAACGTGTACTTTAAACCGAGCTTTAAACCGAGGAAAATGTATGTTGTGAGTGTGCTGTACAGCAGCACTTTTGCTGGTTTGCAGTTCAATGACGTATCCGCGCTTATATTTTCTTTATATTATATTGCAATGCGGCAATACAATTACTGTTGATGATGATGTTATTGTACCGCTACCATTGATGTACGCTCGTACATCATTACTTCTTGATGTTGAACGTACAACTTTTGCCCTCTCCAATGAATGCTACACCCTAACAGCAAGTATTTACCTTTGCTAAACAATACAGTTGCGTTACCTCAAATAAATAAACTGAACTCAAAACACACGTACACACCCAGTCATTTGCTTATTTATGCTTCGTTGTATTTTGTAGTAAAACAAATGGCATAAATTTAAATTTTAATTTAGTATCCGCCACATCAACTCCGATCAGCTCGTTTCAAAACGAATCTCGCTGCGTCATTCTCGTCACTGTACGACCTCAGCTACTGCAACATCAACATTCGGAAGCTATTTCATATCATTTATTTATTTATTTTAGCTACTTGCAAAATAATTGCATAAATAAATATTTTAAAGAAGCATTAACCATGCCCAGCACTTGCTCCTCACGACGACCATTGGCAAATGTTTTGCAGCTCTGGCTATAGTTAGCCAACTATACTTGCCTCTACAAGTTCCTCATCGCCAACCAACAGAAATACTTTGCCACTGCAAATTTGTAGAGTGTATTTATTGTGTCTGCTTATGAAGCACTTTGGCTACTTAATTTGTTGCATTTTGATTACAATCGTTCTTGTCGTATTTATACAACGAATATGCGTAATTTGAGATTAAAGTGTAGCGATTATTTTATGTTTTGTCATTCCTTCTCCCATGCACTCCAGCAATTTCCTTATTTAATAGATTTTGCATTCACAACAATTGCTCAATATTATGATGACCAACGCCAGCTGCAGTGGGGAATACATAATGATATATTAATAATTTACCACCAAAAACAATAAAATCAAATGTGTTCTCTATGCCATACACACATTGTGTGACAAAAATCGCTAAAGTTGTTAACTAAACAGTTTCTTACCAATAGAAAACTAACAACCGAAACTGGATCTCTTCAGGTAGGTCAGTAGGTAAAGCAGAAAGAGTATGTAATCCTCCTCACTTAGTCATTTTGATTCCACATTCTTCGTTGTAGATAAAAAGTTAGTAAAGTCAAGATCCTGCGAAATCTTTAAGAAGTATACAGTTTTTACAGACTTTTACATTTATATATTACCTACCTCATTTACATTTCTATGCTACGTTATTGCAAAAAGACAGTATGTTCGTCAAGTACACAAAAAGTTATTTATCTGTGTCATATCCGTCCATATCATAATTTAATTGACTTAATAAAAAACTTAACAAATAGACGATTAGGAAATATAACCCCACTGGATTGGAAGCATTACGACATCAAATGATTTTTTCTACCGAAAGCAAGCGTGATGTTATTGCTGCCTTTGCTGAACAAAGTATATGTCCAGTACTGGTAGATATATCCGTCGCTCGGTCGCCGAGTTAGTAGTTGGTTACTATACCTTCATATCTGTCAAGAATTTCATCTACTTTGTCATCGCCGTAACGAACAACAACTACGATACGTACGATATGTACGATATACATACATGAAAATGCACCGAGAATCAAAATGTGATGTTGAGTCAACAATTACAAATCAAAATATCCAGATACAAAGAAAATATGTCTTAGTACATATGTAGATATACATTGTATCAAGTCAGTCAAATACGTCGTATTCTTTTTCTTCTTATTTGCCACTACAATTCAGTGTGAACCTTGGCCTCCCTCGGACGTCATAAAAACTCATGCAACTCAGTTAACTTAATATTTTAACGCTTTGAACATTAATTTCAAACCTCATCTAAGTAAAATCAGTCAAAATTATGTACCTCAGCACCAGCAGATAATAATAATTATTCATAATAAACGTTAATGAAGTATGAAGTAAAATATTAATCCGAAGTAGAATTACAAATTGTTCAAACATTATCGAAACCATCCAAAATACGACAACAATCCATTAATTTATATTTTATTTATATTAACTAGTACTATACGTAGTACTACACCAGTATTACACCTAGGTTCCATCATTTTAAAGTTTTTTGGATTTTCTTTGTTTTTTATGGTGAGGAGGTGAAATGATTTATGTACTGTCAAAGTGACCGTCGTCGAAATGATGTGCCCTACTCCATTATCCAGTTGAGCGAGATTGATTCCCCCTCGGAACCGCTTTCGGAATATTTCAAGGAGGGTATCTTTTATGTTGACATTACAAGCCATGGTCTTGTGATTTTCGATCTGCGTCTAGATTACCAGTTTTTCAACGCATTTTCTTGGTGTCTGCACTATTTATTATTCTAGTTATTACTATGTTTTTGATAATAAAAATTGTAAATATTGAATTATAAATAAGTCCTAACGAATTTGTTTAATAAAAAGTTAGCAGGAGTAGAAGAACCTAGGAAAAGGCATCGTATAAAAAATCAACCTGCCAGTAAGACAGAAGGAAATAATTTAATAATAAGAATTTGCAAATAAATATTATATTCTGAGAAATATAAGTAACTCTATGTATATTCGAAAAAATGTAACTGTGAAACTTTTCGTTTATGTTACCAAAATTTTGCTTCAATATTAATCAATTAAAAGATGTACATGATACCTTCACCGTAAAGGTAGCTTAACTGAAACTTCTCCAAAAATACCTAAATAAAACTACAAGCTTCCAAACTACATTCGCTTATAAGCTGGCGGTCCTCTTTACATTTCTTTCAGCGCACGGTATTACCGTGAGGACTATGTTAATGGAATATTTTATTTTATTTTATTTGTTACCAATTTTTAAACAATTTTTAATAATAAATTATTAAATAATTATTATTTAAACAATTTATAATGAGAAATTATTTAATATAATTAGTAATACAAATAGGTGATTAATATTTAATAACTTATTACTTATTAATAGTCTTAAATGTAGGAGATGATTTAATTAATAATCAAATAGAAATAAAAAGCAAAATATATATTAGAAAATTTATTTATATTTTTTAGATTCTTTCTGTTTTCTGCAGTTTTATAAATAATAACTTTTATAACTACAATTTTATATTCACTATATAATTCTACTAACTGGAAAACTGAACATACTGTAGTAAATCTAAAAAGCCTAGTATTAAAACTGGAAAATTGTGCATACAAAACATCGCTAGAATAAATTTAAGAGAATAGTACTCTTTTATTATTATTATTGTCATAACACTTAAAATGGTCTACATAAAATGGTTTAACTCTTAAATAAATAAACCATTGTTTTCAAAATTTCAAATATTAAAACAAAATTAGTGTTTTTATTAACATATTTTTCATATCATTTATAAATATTTAAATTAATATAAAACAATAAAATAATTTAAAGCTTGGCAAAAGAACAAATATTAAAAACAATTAGGATCAATACTCGTAATTTCAAAAATATTATCATTACCTGTATTAGTTGTTCAGATATTAGTTGTACAAATCGAAATATAAATTCTCCATATACCTGTATTTCTGTAAATAAAACAATTTTCTCTAACAAATTTTAAAATTATGAAAAAATTAAATTGAACTAGCTGTTTATTTATATAATTACATACTCTTTTTTTTGCGTATAAAAACATACATATATCCATTTAAAGTTGGTTACCATATTTCTTTATACTAAATTTTTAGGATAAGCCGTTAATCAAGAACATAAAAATAAGAGTAGAATATTTATTATTTCTAATTAGAAAACTGCCTTTACCATAAACTAAACAAACTCAGACTTATAAAGCATATTACTTTTTAAAACTCAAGCCTTTACCATCTAGTTAAGCTTATTTGAAAATAATTATATCGCGGACTGTAAACAATATTAAAAAGGATTACTTACAGTAATTGTTTGAAATATTAATCATAAGTACGTGGAAACATCATTTCATGATACAATATACGTTATTAATTAAATACATACTATATATATAAGTGTGGAAAACTTCCATTTATAAATGTTGCATTCCATATCGCAAGAATAATAAGTCTTATCATTCCTTATTTATATTCAGTGATCAGAAGAAATGCATTTAATAAATAGGCTACATTAATTAGCGTAAATGGTGCCTTAATGCTATTGCCACACATTACCAGCCAATCAGTCCGTATCATTAGCAAGTTGGATATGGCAATTGCCTAACCAGAACGAAATCAATCAATGAAAACAATTATATGGATCGAAGAGGAAGAAGAAAGAAAGAATAACTAAGCAACTAAATCTTAAGAAAGATGCAGGCATGAAGGAATCTTACGCCGACAAGTGGCAATCAGCAATATCATTTAAAGAGCAATCATTGCTCGAAATTTTATGATCTACAAACAATTTAAGTTAAATGTGTTACTGATATTTCTGTGTGCTGATATTCAGCTTACCACAGTTATGCCTTTAATAACCAAAAGGATCGAATAATTGAAAAAAGATATATAGCAAAAAAAGTGCAAAAGAGTCTTAAATTGAATCCTACCTAGCAATAAAATGGCAATAAGTATACATCCGCAATTGCTGCATGTATGCTATTGTGGCCAGTTGCGACTGCAACGACAAGGAATCGAACCGAGCAATTGCAATTGTGGCAGTAAATGGAAGCAATGAAAATAATTCTTTAAAGAACAACATTTAGGTATGCCATAATATTGGAGCAACCAAAACAGCAGTTAAAATATCTAAAGAGAACGTAAACTGCTGACAGAAAGGCAAATGCAGAAAGGCATGGGGAGAGAGGCGAGTATGGAACGATTTGACTTACTTGCTTTGTATGTGAAAAGGAATAATTTGTGCAAGTATAAAGCTGCGATAATGATCGAGTAAAGTAAACGCGTAAAACTTGATGAAAACTTCTACGAAAAGCTGAGAAAATAAATGATTGAAGGATTGCATTGATATCGCTGGTGCCCAGAAATGTTCAATGCGAACACAAGTTCCGTACTTACCACAAATATTGTTTACGTTTGTTGATGATACAGCAAACTGCGCTAAACTGCCAAATATACAATTTTCAACGCAACCTTTACCTCTCGGTCTTCTGGCCTGCTGCTTGCTTCTCGTCTATCTGGCTGCCGGTCTGCAACACTGCCTGCTAAACTTCATTATGCATGTTGCAAATTCATGAAACGACATTAAACATGCAAACCTACAAGATACTTAGCCGTTTCCTCTCGCCAAACACGCTTTTAATGCACATTTACATTTTGTGATGATTTGTAATTTTGCAAAAGGTTTGGCTACCTCACTTGCCTCATATGCAACCTCCGAATTGTTGGGTATTGCGAAATGCGAAATGCACACGGAGTCGAATGTTCAATGGAATATGCAGAAAAAATGGGAAAATATGAAAAAAATGGAAAAGAATCATAATAATCATAATAAAATGCAATACTCATTTTGACACCAAAATACAAACCAAGGCATTAATTACTCGTTGTGCATTGTTATTTCTGCGGCTATTGGCTACTGTGAAATTACGGTTGCAGTACGACTTGCCGCAACGATAATGGCGTAAATGTTGTTTTCTGTTATTTCCAAAATTTTTCTTATATAATAATTAGCAAAAGCTGTTATTATATATTTAACAAAATTGTAAACATTTAAGGTTGTGATAAGAGAATTTTCAACAACACCCGATTTTTAGAAACAGCTGAAGCTGTACTACACAGGTAGTTGTGTTAAACTATACCTTACCACTAAAGATGATTTTGTGGTTTCTTATACGATTATTAGAGCGAAAGTCTGTACAAGACTACAAATAAATTTAAGTGTATATTCACTTCAAGTGCAAGTGCGTTATATACATTAGTGCTCGTCACATCATCCCAATTATACGATATTCAAACTATTCAGCAAATAAGAAAACCTAAAATTGCATCAAATAATTCGAAAAGCTGTAAACTGTATATTAGCTGTAGAACAAATCATTGCTTCTGCAACAGAAAGTACCTATCCCAAAAAATTATAATAAAGCATATTTGATTTAAAGCTATTAACTAAGTAGATGCTCGGACTATGAGTGTATACGGACATTAACATTAATTGGAAATAATAATTGGGTAATCGAATTATAATAGAAAGGTTTTCACTTCCGGTTGATTGGAACATCAATTCTTACAAATCCTATATCAACATTCTGAATGCATATGATAGCTATTATCTTGTGAATTTGAACTAATTCTTGGAGTCAACCAAAACCATTTTATAAATCCAATCAAATCGGACTTCACCAATAATACTAACCACAAGTGATCCTACTGGGGAAGTGCCCGCTGTACCATACTCTTCTCCCTGTACTACTCAGAAAAGAAGAGCAAATATAGGTGATATGTATCTCAATATATAAAGAAGTTTGCACATAATATTGATACACTAATAAGAATAGTCAAACATCGAATTGCCTACAACCGAAGTTAAAGAATTTCTGTCTGTTTTGACGTTTCTCCGGTGAGTAGCCTTGACCGTGTCAGGGTATTGTCTTTAGGCAATACACTGTGGGCATGAGTCTATAACCATGTGAATGGATATGGAACCATGACAGTGACGAAGCTCCAGTTAGTAGGCAACTGGATATTTGGAAACATGAATAATGTGATCAATGGGGGTTTTATCACGGATTGATAATGTTCGAGTCTATAAAATACTAATAATATGTGTTTATGCTCCAACTGATTTCTTCATATACCTGATTAACAAAATATAGTAACATCCCATAAGCTGAGTCTAAGCTTGGTTTTGTATTAAGCCTGAAGGAATGAGATAATATTTTGTCTTCTTCTCACTTCATTTTACTTTCTTAAATCATATATTTGAATATACTTGATATCTAGTCTTTGTTTTGTATTAGTTCTAGTGGAACGAGTTAGATCTCCTAATCTTCTTCAAGTCACTCAATTTTACTTTCTCACTTATATTACATTTTAGATTATTACCATATACGCGGTTCTAAATTTAAATCACATCTGCCAACCATATTAATAATAAGAACTTCAAATCTTTTACAACTTGTAGTTCTATAAAGATTCAAAAACCAATTATTAGTATAGATTTACTATCAAATCAGTTTCAGTATATTCTATTGTAAAATTTCATTAGATAGTATGTTTGCTCTATTAACAATCCAATAAAATTCTAATGAGAAAAATAAAATAAGTCTCCTTTTAAGAAGTTGAAGATTAAGGCTACTTAAAAATTCTATTCTATTCTATTAATTGTAAGAATAAAATCAGAACAATCCCACACGCAAACCACATATTCGTACTTCCATTCAGCGGTCTGTAGAATTCACAAGTTCCATTCATACTTCCTACGGAAAACCTCAAAAAAGAGCATCGAACAAATCAAATTCGTTTTGAAATGATTGAATGAAACGATATCGGGTGATTGTTGTCAATCAGTAGAAACATAATGTGAGGTTAAAGTTGCAGACGTTTAATCGCGAAAATCATGTTGTTTACATTTGCATGCAACATAAATGATGCAAAAGAAAACCAAGGAGTAAAACGAAACCAAGTAAAAATTCATGCAACCGAAATTAGTGAAGCGCGTAACTGGGTACTGAGCGGATGCTGTGTGTTGAATGCTTTTGCCTCTGCTATTACTGCTGTTGCTGTTGTTCTTGTTGTTAGTGGCAATTTAGTCAATGTTGCTCAAATGCAATTCGCTACCACAGACAGACATTATTGATAATGATGATTGTGATCAATTGCAGCTATATTTGCACAAATTGCATATTTACATCTCCATCAAACAACAAAAGCAACACAATAGCTGTAGCAGTAGCAACATTTTAGCAACTGCCACAACTGCTACAAACGGCAGTACCAGCAACGGGAACATCATTAGCATTGCTACTAACCAAGGTCAATACAAGTATTGGCAAGTATTACGCTGAACAGTACAAAAAAAAAAAATAAAATAAATAAAATTTTTACTGCAAAGAGATCAGATTAGGTAAAGTGATGAAGCGTAAAAGGCGTTATGGAAGGCGTATTTGCATTATGCGGTTGTGCAACGTTTTGAGTTGCTGCAACAAAAAAAGCAAATTTTTCAATAAAAGTCTGAGAAAAAAAATATAAAATCAACAATAAATACCACAAATTTGCCAATAAATGCGGTGAGTTGACAACAACAGCAAACGACAAGATGCATTAGCATAAATTGCACCAATCAGGAAATTAGTTTTAGCGGTTGTGTAGCAATGAGCTTTAACAAAAGCAACAAAGTCACTTGAATCACTCACTTCACTCACTTCAAGAGACTCCATAGAAGCATAGGCAGCTGCTGCCACCACTGTTCCCACTGTCATTAGCGCAAGTATTGCCACAAATTCATCACACTTTAATAAGTGACATTTGTATGACAAAATATATTCGCTTACTCGAAGACATTTCAATATAGACGAATATATCTATATAGATATCTGCATATGATTCCACGTAATTCCTAATAAGTGCAACACAAGTTACGCCCACTTTGCATATGTTGCAGTAATCTTCATAAGGAATTTCGACTTAGTTCCGTTGCTACAATTAAAATCAAATTTTTTCATTATTTTTGACTCAACTTGATGACAATTTAATTGATTTGTAGTTGCCACTTTTGTTCTTCTTCTTGTTTTGTATTTCTTTGTTCTAAAGGAGAGATTAGCACATCCATTTAAACAATATAAGTAGAAAGTGACAGCTGCTTTCTTGCCACAACTACTCATGGATATCATGATGACATCAACAGATTAGCTCCCTTTTCCATTTTATTTGACATTAATTACGACTTATTTAGCATTTTTGACTCTTCGTCATATTTATGTCATAATTATTGCAAAACAACCCCTGATATTTTCTCAAATATTTCAATAATGACATTTAATGTAAAGAAATAACTTTTGAATAACTGTTAATAATGAAGAAATATTTTGTTTGGTATAACTTAAACACATAAAATAATAAACTTATTCGTATTTATTTGAAAGACCTAACATATGAAGACCTAACCTCTTATTCATTAATTTATTATTATTATTATGACATATTCAAGGAGTATATACAATTATAAATTGATTTTATATCTAAGAACTTAGTCTATCTACAATAGTTTTCACTATTCCGTGCCATATATCTTATCACGTCCATACATTTAAATGTTACAGTGAATACTGTTCATCTCCATGCTGGCTTTGTTCATAGCTCCAACATGAAGCTATTGAATGAATATTGTTGAATATTGTTGACTTCCATGTTGTCTTTGTTCATAGCTCCATCTTGCAGCTAGGCTACGCTTATCCTTTCTTAGGGTATGACCTAGCCAACCATATAACATATTCTCTTTTTGATATCATTTGGTGTACCAATTTAGTCAGTAATCTCCAAAAGTCGGGCATTAGTGATGGTGTGTGGCCAGAAAATGTGTAAAATGCGCGGTAAACATCGATAAAAATTAATTACATTCTGTTAATGGCGTTGTTTGTTATATTCTATGTTTCACAGTCATACAATAAGACACTCTTTACACAAGCGTTTAAAATCTTTACTTTAGTTGCCTGAGCGATGTTAGTGGCTCTTTAAACTCTAGCTAATCAGACATAGTAGACATAATAGACATAGCTAATAAGAAGCTTCGCTTTTTAAAGGCGATTAGACACATAACAGAGTGTCACCCTCGGGGGTAAGCTTAATTCTCAGGTATACAAAGCTTTAACTTCAATATTACAATCATAAACGTTAAAAGCAGATCAATTTTGACTGCAGGCACGCATAACTTTTAATTTTGACGTATTAATTTTAAGGCCAGCTTTCAAAGATAGATTTGTTAGAGATGCAAGCATACTTTGTATTTCATTGTGTGGGGTGGGATGTTTATTTATAAAGTTACATATATCTGTGTTACATCACACTTATATATTTAAAAAGATGTTATTTCAAATAGAATATGAAAGTGGAGCAAAGTGTCAGTATACCTATGTAGTGTATATGCTAAGTATATGTAGTATATATGCTAAGTATATGTAGTATATATGCTAAATATATGTAGTATACTTTTTGAGCAGAAGGTACATAAGTTTCTAAGTTTATGCCACATAAGTTAAATGGATTGTATTTTTTGGTATAAAGAAGCTATAATTTACGATTAAATAAATCAATACATACCCCACTTATGATTCAAAAATTGCCAAAAAAATTATTTATTTGTTTTAAGTTCTTTTAGATTTGAATTGTACCACGGTTTTGTCACCTTAGTCATAGATAATATTATTTGTGGGATTGCAATATTTGATGTAGATCTAATCATTTTTGTTTGATTAGCCGCTTCTTTGTTGTGTTTTTACCAAATCGATGTTTTGGTAATAATTTGATAGGGATAAGAAAGTGATCACTGGTCTGAAGATTTTGAAGTATATTTCAAGAGCATTTAGGTGTAATTAACATTGAACAGACTGTAATATGGAAAAAGAACAAGATGTATACTTAATACGACATATTCAATAATTTTACCCTTATGATTACATACATTATATTGCTATAAAAAACTGTAAGCAAAATTTCTTGTAATTACAACCGATGTTCTTTGATATCATTAAAGAAATAGCCAATTTTAAGTGGCGAAATGGCTTGTTCATCTTAATATATCAATATCACATATTTTCTTTATAATTCTACTGTTGTTTGTATTTTATTAGTTATTTGAAGATTCAATGTGATATTAATTTCATTGAAAATTGTTTAATATATATTCATAATCGAAATATAAATTATATTTTAGTTCCTCATGTCAATATATTTTCAAAGCTCAAACTTAAGAAAGTATTGATCTGTTAGAAGAAATAAGAAATTTACTTGAACAAAATAAGAAGGAAGACGTAGAGAGAGTGAGAGAGAGAGAGAGAGAGAGAGAAAAACAAAAAAAATTTACTCCTTCTAAAACAAATCTTATATTTTTGCAGACCTTCAGTAGATATGGTATCTAAGCTTTTTTAAAAAGAAAAATGATTGATTATTAAAATGTCCGGGAAATTACTGTAAAAAGAAAAATATGTTTTATGTTTCAACCCCTGTATGTAACACATCACTCAATAAGTCGTGTGACTGACACACAGATGGAGCTGCCTACCTGTGATGTGTAAAATTTCATGACATTTCGATTAGTCACAAAAAAAGTAACAGCCATTAAAGTGAAGCTACTTTTGTTATTTTCAAAACAATGGATTCAAAACAATTTCGTGTGTTAATTTATCATTGCTTCTTGATGAAAAAAAATACTGTACAAGCTCAGCAATCGCTGCAAAAGTGTTGTCTGGACTCTGCTACATCGAAAAGAACCATTTGTTATTGGTTTGCTGACTTTAAACGTGGTCATACAGACAACGATAATGGTAAACGTTCTGGTCGTCCAATTGAGGTGGTTACTCCAGAAAACATCAAAAAAGTCCAAAAATAGGTTATATCTGATCGTAAATTGAAATTGCGTGAGATAGCTGAGACCAGATATCAAAAGGCAGTGTGTTTACAATTATGCATGAACATTTGACCATGAGAAAGCTCTTTTCGAAGTGGGTGCAGCGTTTACTCACAGTCGATCAAAAACAACAACGTGTTGATGATTCAGAGCAGTGTTTGGCCATGTTTACACGTAATATCCATCACTTCACTTCATTCTTCACATCACTTCACTCCGGAATCAAAACGATCATCATCTGAGTGGACTTCAGCTGGTGAATAATGTCCGAAGCGTCCAAAGGCACAACAGTCAGCTGGGAATGTTATGACTTCAGTATTTTGGAATGCACATGGTATAATCTTTATTGACTATCTCGAAAAGGGAAAAACCATCAATAGTAACTACTACGCGATATTCCTGGATCGTTTGAAAGCAGAAATTGTGAGAAAACGACCGCATATGGCGAAGAAAAAAATTTTGTTTCACCGAGACAATGCACCATGCCACAAGTACATATAATGCTTCTATCCACAGAATTAAATGGCTAATCCGGCGACTCCATGCCATTAATGCTCGTATTACTACGTATTAAGCTAAATGCTGCTCTGTTATTTTTGCTTGTCAATTGTTAAAATATACATAATAGCCCGTCTTACACATAATAACTTTAAATAGCTACATAATGCTTTTAAAGAAACTTTCAGCAAATCACTAAGCATGAGGTAACTTAACAAATTGATAGAAAGTTATAAATGTTATATATCACAGTATTTAAACAAATTTTCATATGAGGTGATCACGTAGCAAGATAAAAGCAAAAAGAAGAGAAGAGAATGATGATATTTTTTATCACATGAGTAAAAATATGATATCCATGATATATTAACATTTAAATCTATATGATGTGTATGGATTATTATAACATTATATTAATTAATTTTACTATTATGGAACCTTTCTGTACTTCGATGCAATCAAAAGCAAATACAACTGTATAAATTCCTTAAAGAGATTAATATAATAATATATTTAAAGTTTTTACCATGGAAATTTAAATGTGCTATGACTTGACAAATCTTTTTCTTATGTTGATATATATAAAAATATTTCTGATCTCTGATTATTAATAATTCTGTATAAAATGGAAACAGTAATACATTCACTATATGTTTTAATGTCGTGTTGAAAAAGTTTTTAATGACATGTGACATATAACGAAACTATTTTTTATTTCGATAATAAATTCGAAGTCCTCATCTAAGATCCTGTGTTATTGAAAATCAGCACTTCTTTATTTGATCTCCGAGTACCATGGCGCTTTCGAAACTAAATAAGGAAGTAAGTGTAAAAGTTATTGACTAGTGTCAAAGTATAAACGAAAATTCAATTCATTAACGCTCATTTTAGCCTGTTGACCGCTTTAAAAAGCACGTATTTATATATCTATGCAGATAATCACACAGTGATCAAAACAATGTTTAATTGTAGATACTCTGATAGAATTAGCTTATTTACAATATAAGCAGTTCAATTACAGTGAAGATTCAATAAGATTTGATAAAATTTGCTAATGATAAAACATTTCAAATCATTTTAAAGGAAGGCACTAATTAATCCAATTGGAAGCAGCAAATCACGGTTCTCAAGTTTGAAAGAACTAACGCATTATCTAACGATGTTTGTAAAAGGTTAAAATCCTGTTGGGTGCTAAAAATATTTTTTTTAAGCACAACGTCTCATTGAAGAATGTCAAGGTGACGCTATTCTTGGTTTTTGAATTACATTAATTAACTTCTGGCTATTCCTTGAGCTCAAGAAACTGATCTAAGAATACCATATCGACACGATTGAGAACATCGACTTTAACATTCTTAAAGCAATAAGAATTGAAAAAATGTTAGCATAAATGTATTGTGTCGAGAAAGGAGTAATTTGGAAATTATGAAATAGAAGATTAAAAAGAATAAATATATTAACCTATGTCATTATAATATATACATTATTATAGAAGGGTTTCCAGTGATTGCAGTAATTATGTGCAATTTGTGAATGATAAGTACTAATATCCCATTTTTTAGACGAAATAACCTTATTTAAGGAATCTCTAACTATGACCTGAAGAACAATGCAACAAATAGCACAATGCATGTTTTATTCAAATTCGAACTCATATAATTCTTTCTACTCACAACATTTTAGATATAATTTGGTAAAAAATTACATGCACTAAATAATACCCAAAATATTTTCGGTCTATTTAATTCTTGTTACTTGAATTTAGAACTGTTGAAAGTTCTACACAATTAGTTTAAATCTAATTCCATTGTTACAATAATTGTTCCATATTAACAACAAATAAACACTTTCACTATTTAATTATAAATTTTTCCATAAAAAGAGCATCATCTGTTCCAGACTTATTTTGTTTTGGTGTGAAATGGCTTCGAGCTTCACAATGGATAATTGCACAATTTTACACTTGGCTTCAGATGAGTGACAAAATTGTTGAAAAACTTGCATTACATCACTTCCGACTTCCGCTTGTATTATTGTTCACAGAGATTCTATTGATCAACTTGATCGTCATTAGTTAACTATTAGAATAAATTAATCCGAATGTGATTCTTATTTTTCACACGATAGTTATACTAATGAAATGGAGTGTTTATATTCCAACTTGTCTGTGAAAATTATAACTTTGTACTTAAGATTATGAACTTTTATCAAAGTAATAATATACAAATAGCTTTTATCATGTACTCGTTATCTATGAGAAAAACGTTGACAAGTAAGTTCACAAACTCATTGCAAGGAAGTTGTTGATCTCTGAATATCTAAGAAGACAGATTTCATTCACATGATCGCAGTCGCGCATGAAAAATACATTTTGTATTATTATTAAATCGCTTATTCAATATGTGTGATCAATATTTAAGCAAAAGACATCGACAGTAACTTCATAATTAATGTTTTTTAATTTCCGTTTCTAAGGGAATACAAGTCAGTTTTGATTCATATTAATTTATTATTCATATTATTCCTAAAAACAATTTACACTAAATCCCTACTGACATACATAATAAGGAACTATGTCTGGAATAATTAAAACCTGCTAAAGAAAAATGTGTTGAAGTAATGTATATTGTTTTATAAAGTGTCATTATAGTTAAATAAGTATAGGTCATTAAGTCTTCTCTACACTTTGCTTCTAATTTCTTTCACTCCGACATTGTTATAGGCAATATTTTTTTAAATCAATTTTAAATTACTATTAGTTTAATTTAAAATATATGGTTCAAAAAGTTGCTTAGATATATTCGAATATGTTAAAACTAATAAATATAAAAAATAATTAGAGACCCACTGCAAAAACTCTTAAAGTAGCGCAGAACATTGAATTTTTCAACACATAACAAACTTTTAGTATTCGCAAATTTTAGCACTCGTGATCTGGATTTACCAGGAAACAAATCCAGTATCTGCGCGTGGTTTTTGTCAAACCGATTAAGGTCTGTCAGAAGTTCATAAACTAAACAATAGGTATAAAGTACTCGTATAAAGTAGAGATTGATACCTTAATCAGTTTTTATAGAATCTGCTAGGATTTGCATGGATTTTGTTCGGCTAATTTGTTGTTCTTCCACACGATTCTTCCACATCACACGATTACTTTTAAAGCGTGTATATGATTATCAGGTTTGAAATAGAACGTTTTTTTGATCCATGCCCATTTTTGTTCCGTTAACGTAAATGAACTGTGGCTTTATACTCAATAACTCTGCTTCTATTCGCTCAAATATCATAAAATATTGATATTATACTTAGTTTACCGATGCAATTGATTTGCAGTTTATATTCTTACTACAAACACCTATTTTTAAAATGTTTTACTTTTGAAAGCACTCAAAAGGTACATGAAACTCAGATACAGTTTTTCTTTTTTGTTTAGTAGTCGATGGAAAACATCAAAAGCCACAGTGTGAGACTTGAACCTATTAACACCATCTCTTATGAATAAAGGGAAATGATTTTCACAGCGAGAAGGAAACTTTAAATAATCTTCCCAGTAATCAAAGAAGAGAATGGTGAACAAGTTAAATACTAGAGATTTATCTAGGCCAGATGGCATTGGCGTGACGCAGGTAGATGACGAGTAGGTCAAGAAGCCGTAGTTATTGCGGGAGCGTGGGGGTGAACTAATAGTAAATTTTGTGACATGGGTCACGAGAGCCATGGTTGTAGAGTGAGATAATGGAGGCATCTAAATCTCGCTCTTCGAGGTATACCGCAAGCGCTTGGCTCGGACGAGGTCTGCAGAGAGGGTGCTGGGGATAGAGACGTCGGGGGAAAATTGTACGGTCGGACGGGTACTGTGCAGTTGGGTGAGGTGCGGGAAAGGAAACGGTATCGGGAAAGTGTAGTTTGAGAATGCGGTTATGGCCGAAAAATAAAGACTGCTGTAGAAGCTGCAGAAAGTAATATTTTTAAATTTTTATTTGAATATAAACTATTTAAAACAAGTTTAAGTTTAATTAATATGTAAAATCATGAACGTTAAAAATATATATGGTAAATATGTACTAATCAATTGATAGACTAGCAGTGCGATACATTTTATTTTAATAGTTACATAAATTGTATTAATTTATATCTAACATTTTTGCATTATTATCTTATATCTAAGAATTCAATTAAATATATACGTTAGCGCCAACTGATATGATGGAAATATTAAAATGTACTTAACACTGTCATTGAAATTGCTGTAACAATCAGCAACACATGCTACATTGATTGCATCCGAGCCATGCGAAACATCGGAAGTATCTACGTACCAGCAGCAAAGTCTGTTCGACATTTTCCATATTTGTGTGTATCGCGTGCAATTGGAAAAACTCGTGCGCCTACTCCAGAGTGATTTTGTTAGTTTTATTTTTTACTATTAATTCAAAACCGGCAGAACCGTATCTCAACACATGCCATTGTGTTGGCAGTGCTGATAATGATGATGATAGGTTTCTGATTTTAATGATACTAATTCTAGTCTAGGCAATTATTGTAAGCGCACCCATATACTTACCGCCACCCAACGAAAGCTCTCAATTATTTTGTGCTCTCTTCCAGTTCATTGTGTATTTTTATGGTAACAAAAAAAAAATAATTATAAGATAAAAAAATTAAATAAAATGCGTGGTCAATTTATTTATAATGAAAGCAAACGGAAGGAAGAATTTGCTTCAACTAATTTCAGTAAAAAAACCGAGTGCACAGTTGTGAAGTGTTAATGATTAGATATCTAATAAATATGAAAACAGAAAGTAACAAGAACGGGAATGTATCTCAATATGAGTTCGCTATTTAATTAATGAGTTTATAATTAGTTACATTTTATTAACATTGTTTCAGAAAAATTTGCAAAGCAATATACGAGTTATATATAGGTATATACATATGTAGGTATTCCAAAAAATATACTTAGGTATCTTCTTCTTTAAAGTAGCAAAGATGTTACAGCACCATAAATGATATAAAAAGTATCTGCGGTACATTTTTGAACAACAATTTTCTTTATTGAGAATTTATTTTAATAAAGTTTATATTACCTATTAATATTTTTGCCTTCTTATATTTTTTCTAATAACTTCATAATTCCTAATAACTTCCTAATTTTTTAATAATTCATAATTCAGTGAAAAACGTGCAAAAGTGTTATTCAATTAATCTTCACTCGACTATTTTGTTACCACTAAGAGAGTTTCTTAGACACTAAAACAAGTTAGTCAAATAGTGTAAGATCCAGACTATACGATAAATGTATCACAACTGCTTTAAGTTATTAGAGATGTGTGTAGCCTTGCATTCTAATGACGGAACATAATTCGATAGAAAATTGACCATTCCTGGTCGCTTTTTCTAATCGTTTCCTTCAAATGGTCGAGTTTTGGGCAGTATAGGATCAGATTAACCAGTATACCAGGCTGGAGTATCTCGTAATAGACAATTTTTTTCAATCCTATCAAATACTCCGATCGATTTCATTGGGCTTCAGCAGCGTTTCACTGACGAGAATTCTAAGAAACTTTTTTTTTTTAAAGGATCACCGCCTACAAAGCGCCGAAGACTTTATTTTTTCTGCTTATATAGTCTTCTATTTTCTCAAAATTATATTACAGTTACATTAGATCAGTGTTTCTTAACGTGGGGTGTAACTTTCACACAGTTAGAAACTATTTACAATTTACGTTATTAACTTTAGAAGATCGGTGATCAGCAAATCTACGAACATTACGAAGTAATATAGTAATGCACGAGAAAAATAAAAAGATTTTCTTCGTTGGAAAGGTGAAGCATACAATTCAAATTTAATTCGAGGGAAATCTATTTTAGTTTGCCTTGTGTTCGTTGGACAAAGCAAATATTTGATTTTTGATAAATCATACCACAAAAAAAGTTGGAAAATACTACTGTATATTAATCTCTTTTCGCAAAGTTATCAAACTATTTAGTTATTTTCGCAAAGCAAACAATATTAAGCTTGTTTCCATATATCTCTGTCTTCAATTATAAGCTGTACTTATTTGTTATAAGACTTAATGGATATGGTGATCTTAGTATTTAAATCTTACTATAAAAGACTTACTTTCTTTTAAAAGAACGGATTTCTTAAACTAACTAAACTATTGGTTCCGCCGCTGTTCACTTAGTAGTTTATAATGGAATATTGGTGCCGGCTACTCTTCGTTTCTAAAAAACTTTTATAACAAAATAATACTGGCTTATCGAATGCTTTCATGAAGTCCACAAAACATATATACGCCGTAGTATTCTATAACCAGTAATTTTTTGTGTTAATATTACAACAGGTGTCATCTATTTTGCCTAAAACCTTGTCGTTGTCCAAATACCAGTAAATGCGATGTGTGATAATTTTTGAGAACATTTATTTCTCTGCTTTTACTCAACATACTTTTTTATCTCTTTTGATAAATATAACAGAATCTCTGCTATTCAATCACTATGTTGTCTAAAGTCTATTTATCTATTAAGTGCATATGTACTTTAAATGTTCGTTATTTATTTAACAAATTTCTTTGATAAATTCATTTAAAAGATATATATTGATTGGTTTATTAGAGACATTCTACGTTGATACCAGAGTTTTAAGAACAAAAAAACCATTACTAAAATTAATTTGCTTTTATTTATATTTACAACGCCTTTACGTAATCATAAGAAAGTTTGATTATACAATTTTATAAATGCATACTTCTTACATACATTGATATACAAAAGGACTATTGTATGCTCAGTCAAAAAACAACTTCATACTATTTTAATCCAAGTATCCAAAAAATAATAAATAATTTATACAAAATATAAAGTGAAGATAAAAATGATTAAAAAATTAATCCATTCTTCCTTCCCTCCAACTTAAGTATCGTGTTTTTAAACAGTTACGTAGCATAAATTACTTTTTATGTGCTTAAATTTTAAAACAAAAATTCTAAAATTTCATGTTTGGAACTAATTTGAGTGCTTAGAGAAGCACAAAAAATCGTACAAAATTGCAGTAGCGCACACAATTTTTTTTTATAATCTCTTCAAGTTTTTATAAATGCCACGACTTAATAATTTTAAACGTTGAATTTAACGAAAACATAAATTTTTTAATATAAAAATAATACTAAAAAAAATTTTTTTCATTATTATGCATAAAACTGAAAGATTTTGACACACGCTATGCACTTTAAATTGGCTATAAGCCAGATAAGGTTCTTGAGTCTTGAGATCCGAGTTTATTTTATTTAGTCATTTATGAGCACTTAAATAAGCTACCGATTTTGCCGCAAGATACAATCAAATCAAATTTAATCATTTTTCACTTTCCTCAGATGCATCAATGCAAATGCGTTTATTATCTTAACGGTTTGTGTTAATTTGCAATGAAAAGGTATCCTTTTTTATTGAAGAATTGGTTGTGAGATTTCGATCCAAGCGCTGCTATATACTTAATGTCTGCTAAATTTGCATATGAGATTAAATTACCAATCAGATTCAAAAATAATAAAAGTAAGCTAATGATACAAAATAAGAACTAAATAAGAACTAGTTATATAAAATGATATTTTAACAGGCGGAATAGTTTGTTCTTTATAAGAATAGTTTTTAATTAAATATTATTCAAATATATTTTCATAATTTAATCTATTATTTCTGGATAGCATAAAATAATGCTACCAGAAATAAAAAATTCTGAAATTATGCATTTCTATAAAACGTTAGTTATCAAAACAGAATTTTACCCATTTAATTTTGCTTTACACGGAAATTATAATAAGTAGAATAATACAGTACTAACTCGATATATGTGCTACCCCTATATGGTGGAATGTGGCAACATAAAAAAATTGCTCAATATGTAACCAACTGGTTACTCTATTGTTACGTAAATAAGTAACCAGTTTCAAAAGAAATAATATGCCGATTTCGGTCGTATTTAAATTAATTAGATTACAACTTCTATATAGATTTATGGATAGAACGATTTGTTTAGCTATAGCTCAATTGTTTTATTTTCCTAAAATAATTTGTGGTTATGAATATGTAAATATCTAGATAATTAGTTATATACTTTATTGATGTGCGTTTGGGTGGAAACTTGTCTTCAGATTTTCATCTTTATTTAGCCAACCCAATCTAGATTCAGGCTGCCTATCTAAGTATTACAATATACTCGTATTGTATGCAGAAGTCAGAAAAGTTATTTTGCCACTAATCTAATTTCGGGAAAGAATGTTTTAATAGTCTTATTAGATTAAGTGGATTCATGTAGTGGTCGATATCTTGTGGAATATTTGAACTTTGTTTAGAATGCTAAAATATCCTAATTGGAGTTTCCACATTTCTATGCAGATTATTTTAATTATTCTCCCGAATGGGAGAAGATTATGTAAGGTATGTATACATTTTGAAAGAGTTGACCTTAGATAGGTTATTCTTCGAATTAGATCTAGCTTTAAAAGCTTACTTTTCATTTTAAATAATGACTACCAAGTAACTTCACGTAAAGTATTATCACTTTAACAACCAATATAGAATAACACACTGTTCTTGATTAAAACCTCCATTTATTTCTAAATTGTCGTAAATGATTTCTTACATCTATATTATAATACATTCGAAGTGAGTTTCTTATCAAGAATTAAACCAAAATAGTTTACTGCCATGTTATAAGGTTTACTAAATAAAACACAAAAAAATGCGTTTCATTCCTATCTCTGTCTATCATATAAGAAATCCTTAACAAAAGACATTTTCACCTATATTAAGGTTCTCCTAATCGGTTATAGTTAATTATAAGCACAAATAATTAAGTATTATAGCGTTGCTCCGCTCCAATTGTAACCCAATATCCTGTCGAATAAAAATTCTTATTCTCTCTTGATTCAGTATCATTCACACATCCTTATAATTCTACAAAATAATCAGCATTTAGCTAAAAGAATTGTATACTTTTAATGTGAATATGTATTTTAAATGATAAGTGGCATTAATGTACAATAATCTGGTATATCATATATATGAACATTTTATATTCTTCTTGTAAAGATTATGACAGGCTATATTAAAAGCAGTCAAAAATTAGTAAGTTCTATAAAATAAGCATTAGCATAAATTATTACACTCTTTATATAGAAATGGATAACTTTAAGACACTAAAATAATACATTCACCTATATGTAAGATATCTGTTATAAAGTTAGCTCAGTAATCTTTTTTAAATTAAACATTTATTTATTTTTTTTGTTTATAATATATTCTCATTTTGACTTTTTTTAAGAGTCATTATTACGATAAGAACTCTACAATTAATATACATTAATATATATTAATAAAATATAATATATTTCAATTCGTTATGTTATTAGTTCTGTTGCCTATATTGCACAAAAACAATATATGGAACCAGTGGCGGAGCTAGACTAACTCTGGACGTCGGCGTCGTTAGAATTGCGAGGCCCCCTTTATAACCCAGTTGTAAAACTTAATAAGTTACATTCACTAATATGACAAAGCATGATTGAAAGTTTTATTGCTTATCAATTTAAAATTAACACAAATTAAAATAAATGAATTTTCCTACATTTAGCTTCACTTAATTTTTTTTTAAATTATATCATAATTTGTGGCAATTGCTTTTTTGGCTTTAGTTTATAGAATTTCCATAGGATCATCATACTTTTCTACTACGTCTTAATCAATTTTAACTTTGTGAAGCTTCTTTCCGTCGAAGCTATACTGATTAGAACTGTGAACATGAATCTGGTTACTATATAAACATTCGGAAATATTTCGAATATGGTTAATGCCATTATCAAACCAAATTGTTTAAAATATTTATTAAGTGCTTAGAATCCACAGTCGGTAACTTTTTACGAGGCCCCTGTGAGCGCGCGGCGATCGGCGGTCGCCGACATCGCTGACGCCTAGCGACACCACTGTATGGAACAGTCATAATACACACACATTAGTAATAAATATATATATATATATATATCAATATTCTTATTATTCTTCAGTTCATATCAGGTGATGATTTAGCGCGTCAATCCCTCTATCTAACTGTACGTCTAGTTGAACTAGCTTACAGTATTCATATACAAACTGACTGATTTAAGTTACTTATATCTTACTTATATACTTATATCCTTATATTATATAAAAGATATGTATGCAATATAATATGGAAAAATAGATAAAGCAGAGATGACAGAAGTTTAGTTTTTGAATTTCTATATGAATTTAATAAGATTTAATAAGATTTAATAAGATTTAATAAGATTTAATAAGATTTAATAAGATTTAATAAGATTTAATAAGATTTAATAAGATCAGATACATGTGCAGGTAGTCAAATACATTTAATCCTTTTTGAAAATATAATTTTAAATTAATATAAACAAAATAATTAACAATTAAATTTTAAAACTATGCTGACTTCGTGAAGACAGAACGCAATTCTTTCAGCAAGCAAATGACAAATAAGACCAAAGTTAAAATCGTTGGCACGCATGCGTATCGGAAACTTCAAAAGGACTGAAGACGGCAAAGATATTTGATCTTTAGTTTAGATTTCACAAGTTTTTCCACAAACAATAGTTGCGAGTGATATGTGAAAGTTAAGAAACTGGTGGACATTTCATCGCAAATATAACAGTTCGCAAGTTCACACATAATTGAAAGAAGAGCAGTCTTCAAAAAATGAACAAAAAGCACTCATCTTTAATTTCGTTAATTAATATTGCAGACATAATGAAATCAAAATGAAACTCATAAATAATTTTTATTAATAATTTTAAAAATATTATCCCACTTAGAAGTCGACAATACGATTCTAATGCATGTGTTATTTATTGTTATTAAGCTACTTGTATCGCGCTATACATGATACATTTTTTATTTTTGTTCTGCCATCTTCACTTTGAAATTTTTGACTTCTTTGATCCATTGCCGTCTTATCTTAAAGATAAACAATTTCGCTGCAAAAGCGCTTCATTTGTTGTTATCCTTTTGTTTGCCAAATTGCTAAATTCCAGTAGCTGTGTTGTTAGTTAAAAAAAGCTGGTGAGTACTTTAATAGCGGTATCATTTAAGCCTATTTTTTTTATCTTCATATGAGCGCTTAAACTTTTGAGTATTTTGTCATTTGTATTATTTTTGATACGCTGTAGTAGCAATGATTAAAGGCAGCTGCTTATCGTCTTAGTTAAAGGCACAGTAGCGAATTCGATGGTTTACATATAAATTATTAATTTATTTTTCTATAAATTCTTTAAACTTAAGTTGGCTATCATTGGTGATAAGACCCTGCCCAAAACTTTACTTGCTTTACTTTACTCATCTCTATTGCTCACGATCTGGAGCAGGTGTTCTTTTATTCCTGACTCTTCCCCATTATCATGCTGCACTTCAACTATCCATTTTGTTCTGGGCGACTTTTGTTTCGTCTTTCTACCCCATTTTCTCAATAATATGTTGGCTTACTGCTTCAAAACTGAGTGCATTGTCGCACATTCATGCTCAGTCACGTTAGATCAAATATTATAACATAATATGACCAGTCAGCAAATTAACATTATTATATTATTACTTTATAAATTATATTAAATAATTAAATAAAAAAAATATAAAAGAGTGTATCAAACTATTGTAAGTAAATCTAATCAGCTATAGCTTTTTGTAATAAAAGTAATTCTAGTTATAGAAAGGTGACAAATGTTCCTTATATATTTAAGAACTTTATCAATAAAAACTAATAGCAATTAAATATTTATGTATATACATCTATAAATATTTATGTAAAATTTAGAAAAAGTCTTTTATACTTTAATCTTCAAAACTAAAATGGGGCCCAATAATGCACAACTTTCATCGAAACGCCTCTGTTCATTAGAAAAGTACAATGCGTTAAGACATATAAATAATTTTGTTAAAATTTTCAAATAACTTGATGTGCTGTTACCAAACATTGATGTTTGATGGATTCCCTGGAGTGAGACAGTGCTCCGTTAGAGTCTGAGTCTAAACTCTTAAATGTTGCCGATTTCAAATAGTTGAAATTCTTTCGACAACCGCAAGGAGGCATACAAACCGAAAATGAAAGTGACGACTTGGGTAAACGATGACCAACTATAATTTATAAAAGGATCTTAAAATATTTTTATAAGAATAATTAGATAAAATATTAATTTAAATTAAATTATGTTTTTTTTGAAATATATGTGATTATGGTTTGTTTAAACTTACGTTATTACTTTAAAGACAAAGGTTAGAACTATGTGTCCATCTACCTAAGAACTGTAATGTTTTTCCGGCAAAGATCTTAGCAATCAATAAAGTAGCTGTTATTTAAGTTGTCATGCGATCACTATAACCACAATATATATATATATATATATATATATATATATATATATACACTCGAATAGCCAGGCGTCCACCAAATCAATAAGTGGGTGGTATTACGATCAGAATTTCCTGGCAACTTTAAATAACATGTGCATCGTTGTAATGATGCGCCTATTATGTATTCCAGGCTACAATAACATTGAGGCAAAATATAGGCATCAACCCTACATTCGCCAGATGGGATAATCATCTTCACCTGATTGCAAATAGAAGCAATTTTGGCAATACATATCGTCACCTGTAAACTATTGTTAAGGCATAGGGATAATCAAAAGACCAACAGTTTTTGGACAAATAAAGGCACATTTTTAAGGTCTATGATAAATACTTGATAAGAAGAAATCAAGGGACTTACTTAGACCATCCAGATAAAACACCGTTAAATTATTACACACTTTTAGTAGAATCAGCTTAAGAGCTGAGACCCTCCACTGAATATTGCTAAAATCATGAAGAGCTCTCCGGCATTAGCTAGAAGCAGCATAAACTTTTTAAGCAAATATATTTTTAACTCCCACACAAATTTAAAACAAAATGTGCATTATAAGTGCTATTAAATAGCTTTGTAAATAGTGAAGCTTGGGTTCTGTATTGAGTCAACTAGAACATGATTTTGAAATATTTGGATATTTGCTTGAACATTTTAATTGGAATATTATTTTATTTCTGTTTTTTTGGATATGCTATTTCTGAAGGCAACGTTAGTTTTGCTGTATTATTATATTAGTTTCTAAACAACCTAAATAGAATTTTACATAAAATAATAAAATCCTCTTCTTGTGAGACAATAAGTTGTTAATATGTTGTGTTTATAATGAGTCAACACGATGTCAGCAAATTTTTAAAGTCTTTTTAAACTTATAAAGACTGACAACTGTTATTGATATTACGAAAAATTTCCATATAACTTCACCAGGAAACAAATTGCACTTTAACTAATCCCAATTTCATAATTGCCATAATTTCTGAAAACAACTTCAGCCATTCCAGTAATAATTGCAATAAAGCCATTCAGTGTAAAATTCAGCTTGTTCCAGAAATCCCAAAGTGGGCAACTCTGACCCTCCCAACATAGTAATAAAGCATTTTACTTCACTCACATTCACAGCAAAAAACAACAAATATGCAAAACTAAACTTAGTTTTAAACAACCTGTTATATATTTTACAACAAAAACATGTCGTGTAAATAAATACGACATTTGCCATACAGCAAATACATCAAGCAACAAAGCAGCTTGACGCAAAGGCATTATCCGTGGCATGTGTGGCTTAAGGCCGCTTAATAAAGTCAGTTGAAGTGAGTTCACTTCACTACGTTACAATTGACACCATCGTTGACAATGGTGAATCATGTGAATCCTGTTGGTAGTTGACTGTTTGTACAGGTTAAAGCTACCATGTTTTGTGTTGTTGTTAATTTCTGTATTACCAATGATTGTTTACATTGTTGTAGCACTTTATTAGCATTGTTGTTGTGTTTGTTGTTGAACTCGTTGTAACACGGCTTGACATGTCTTTTGTTGCGGTCAACCGGAAAACTGGCAAACATGTCGGCTGTGTCGTAGACTTTTGTCATATCATTTTGGCAACAAAAAGAAAAAACAATAAATAAATTTACAAACGAACAACAAGTCTGTCAAGTTTTAAGAAACTTTATAAGCCTTAGTGCAGGTTACCTTTTCCCCTTCATCCTTAAACTAACACAAGCACACATTTTTCTCCTATTAGCCTTAAATGTGATAAATAGAAAAACATTAAATTGTTGGTCATTAATAAGCAACCCTCGCCCGTAGCGATTGCTAAGGTTGGCTTAGTTGAAAAATGTGGTAACCCCAAGTCAACATTTCATACCGGCACGTCGCTTATACGGCAATTTTATAGGCCTATATAAACACTTTTGGGTTTATTTATTATAAATTTTATAACATTAAAAAAAAACACATAAGGTTAACCTTAAATAGCTGCTTACCACATATGCTTTGTGGCTTAACCAATTTCGCAGAATCTCATCTTCATCATTAGATTTCATCATTGTTGCCATCAGCAGCTATTGCAGGCCAACCATTCTTCCCACAGTAAAATGACCAGACGAATACCAATCCTTGTATGTATGTTATATGAGTTTTTTTGTTTTTGGCTTTTCCCCAAAAATCTGAGGTGTGCGTTTGTTATTCTTGTAATCCTTCCTCATGTGGGTCATTTGACTTAAAATTTTTTCCATTTAATCACATGCCTTATGTCAGAAATGAATTTAGATATATTTAAAGATTTAAAATGTTAAACATTTCAAAGACTTTAAGTTGATTATTTCTGATCAAGTGTAACAATATTTAACTTTTCTTTACTTATGACATTTTACAACAATAACTCGAAAATTCGAGAATTTAATCTAATGAAATATATCATGAAAAAATATTGTTAGCTAATATGTAATTAAATGAATTAAGAACATATTTTTCTTGAAAATAATTTCCAGCGTGATTTGCTGACCATTTTTATTCATGTATACCCAGAAAAATAATTTGGTTGATTTAATTAGATTTTAACTAAATCCTAGGTCATAATATTCTTACTCCACCCCAACATGTGGTTGGTTGGTTTAACCATATCAACCAGATGACCCCAAATTTTTCTAACAAAATGTTCAGGTCAATACAACTAGTATGTGGTTAGAGTAAATGTTTCTGAGTGTATGGAAACTAATTATTTTCGATACCTTTATTTTTCAAACATCCAAAATACAAATAGCTAAGCTCAACTAAAAATGCTGTAAATTCAAAAAGAATGTTAGATGTCTTCAATGTTGGATGTCTCATAAAGTTACTTAAACTAAAAACATGGTGAGGTATGAGCGTTTATCACTAACTAATATCGAGAACATTAAAATGTATACCCATGTTTCATTTTTTTTTAACTTTCCTAACCTATAAGATTTGGTTAAGACAGAAATGTTTAGACTACTATATTTTGAATCCGTTCAGATAATCACTTTTATATCAACAATTACTTAAATTAAGTATAATAAAATTTCTAAAATTAAATAATATAAAGTTTATTTACGAAGTGCATCATTTAATCTGTATATCCTATCTATGTCTAGTATAAACTAAAGCAATCTTACTACTCTCAAACTGTGTGCCCTAACACTGTTTATTAGTAACCGTCGTTATATTATAAATACCCTCAAAGTTTCTATCATATGATATATAAATTACTTAATATTATGGCTATAAATTGATTTTATCAGCAATTCTGTGTTAATATCTTTATCTATGCAACTCTAAATTAATAGAACTGTATGATTGATGTTCCCTTGATCAGATACAGCAACTTTCTAAAGTTTATACAAGCCTCTGGGAATCTACATCTAACATAAGAATAATAGAATTTACACTCATAGGGTATAAGAACTCAGAAGAACTCAAAGGGCTATATATATATATTGTTTGTTTACGAGGTTTTGCATAATTTCCAAATTTCTTCAGTCAAAATATCCGAGTACGAAGGTATACGAAATATATACCCTTCGTTAGTTTCCTAAAAGCTTATAGCAGTTAGAAGAACTATTAAGAAGAAACAGAATAAAATTTTGTATATAAATAAATTAAATAAAATTAAAATTAAATATAAATTTAAAATTAAATTAAATATAAAATTATAAATTTTATATGTATTGGTATACAAATTAGGTAGTATATGAATAGACCTAATCAAATAAGAGTTTGTGAATATTTCGGAAATTTTAACATTTTCTAAATTTTGCCAAATTTTGTAAATATAATTTATTTAATTCGTCTTAGTGTATTACTACTACTACTATCAATTCTACGCCATTAATATTATATAAAATTGCTAAAAATATCGAAACAACTGTATAGTCAGCCCAGAATTAAATTAAATAATATAGACAACAATATACAACAACAAAAATTCATTTTTTTTAATATTATTTTAATATTTTAAGTGAATTTCTGGCTGACCATACAGCTGTTTCGAGTGATGCCAAATACCCGTCCTAGATGGTCTTGGAAATAATTCTTGTTTTTAAATTTTCGTAAATAATTTTTTGAGACTGCAAGTACCAGGAATCGTATAAATAATATAAAAATAAGTTTTGTTGTAATTGTTCAGTACTTTTCGAAACCTCTCCAAAAATATCTAAGTAAAAATATTTATTTAAAAGCAGCAATACCATCTCATGTATCATCACCTATAGAAAACAAAAATCAACAGTAATTAGAATGCCTTTCCCACAACGGCATTCTACACATACTCTTTCTCTTCCTTAATACGTTACTCTCAACCTCAAAAAATAATTTACGACAGTGCAAAGAATTTAAATTTCAGCGCCATTTTTTACGAACTAAATTCTACCAAAAAGATAAAATAAAAGTAAAAAAAAATTATATAAAAGAAATTTATGCAATTTCAAATCCATATACAAAACATAACCGCTTGACACTCCTCCCACTAAAGTGACGTCTGTACAGCCGTATACGTACCACAAACGTCGTACTATCAGCTACTAACATTTGACGTACGACCCAAAACACGGCGCGGAAGCATAACCTGAGAGTTCACAGTAGCTCATATGCACTTGTACGTGTGGTAAGCCGCCGAAATGTGCCCACGTCTTGACTTGTTTATTTAGCTGCGGTAGTACCCGTTTTCTTCGTACTGCCGCCAAGTTCTTTTAGTTCCGCTTAGATAAGTTTATTTCATAAACGGCACTAAATTATATCCAAGGAATGTTGTTGTTTATGCAAAAATATCTGTTAAAACCATTTTTAAGTCAACATTACAAACAAACTTAACATGTTTCATGTTTGCTTATGTGTCAGCACATACGTCGTATCTCATGCTGCATGCAGATTTGATAAATGTATCTACCACTTTTGTAGGAGGGTTTAAGCAGCAAACAAAAGACATCAGTCGCACTCTCAGCACTGACAAATATGTTTATTGTCTGACTTATAACGCAGTTCCAGTGACGGAGGAAATCAATTGGATTACCAAAATCAAGTGAAACAAATCTTGTATGGTTGTTGTGTCCTTTAGATATATTTATATTATTTCGAAAATAGAAGATGTGTTTCTTACGAGTACATGCTGGATGTATGCCAGCTTCTCCAGATCTGAACAGCTAAATTTCACTAAATTAATTCATTTAAGGCACCATTTTAAATTTAATTTAATTACTGTACACATTAAAATAATTTTCTACCTTTTTGATTTTCACCGCATAAATAAAAATTTCACAAAAGATAAAACAAGAATTTTCCCTCATTCTTTATCTTTTAGTTGTGTAAATACATCGGGCTAAAAACTTATGCTCCATAAATTATAAAAATCACACGTTCAGGAATTTCGCTTGACTTGGAGTTTTTTTTTCAAATTGAATAAATGTGCGAATTCAGAAATGAACTTTAAAATAATAAATTTAATGAAATTCAGAAACAATTGTTACAAAAATGTAAGAGGTTATTTATATAAAAAATAACATTTATATACAAGTAAATAATATACGTTAGTTGATGTTTAAATAGCGTAAACTACACGGTAGCAATATTGAAGAAATTATGTATCCATATTTTTGATGAAGAAGTTAAGCTCTATTATTCTCTATCTGCGTAATAAAACTAGTTACTAAATCCTGTATATAAGGATGTTTTTTTCAAAACATCTATTAAACATGTTGCAATTGAAAACTTTAATGGTTTGGGCTAGAATGCACTATGAAATCAGGTGTATTCATAATTTTTAACCTAATGATATTCCTATATCGTTTCTAATAATCCTATATTTTCTTGGAAAGCTAATTTTACTATACTATACTATACTTAGCTGACTAATTGTTTTCTACTAAAACTGATAATTAACTTCGTGAATAAAAGTATAAAATCGGAAATTTTCCTAGCTCGTTCATTACTTCTCATTTATGTCACATACCAGAATATTAAAGCTCTATATTATAAAATTAATATAGTTACTCGTTTGTTTTTTTTTAATTGTTTAGACTTATTTCTGTTGCAGAAAATACTCATAACGATTTAATTTTTATTTATCAATCAATCTATTAATTTAATAAATCTGTTATATCAAAAATATAACTATAATATATTTCATCTGTTCTATAGATAAAATAACTCTAATAATTAATTTCTTTTTCTCGCCACACACCGCTACAGTTCACTTCTAGCGGTGTGGCATGTGAATACAGATTCTACACGAAAGAAGTAATAAACTCGTAGGACTGAAACTGGATTTCATGCTAAGCACAAATCTAACAAGCTACAAGATAACATACCATAGACAGAAATGTAGGGCATCATAATGTTGAGTAAACTGATGGTAAACGTTGACGGCCTAACACAGTTTAAACAAAAATTGTTAATATCAAAATCCTACTCTGTCCTATTACATGGATAAGAACTATTGGTACAAGCACTGAAAGTAGAACAGAAATGTAAGGCTTTAGTATCAGAACAATTAAAGGTAGCTTCAAGAGTTGCGGCAGTAACACAATACTGTGTCTTAAGCCGCTGTGGTAGTCATTAGTGGCAACTTACTGGTTAATTTAACAGCTAAAGAAAAGGAAAAGAAATGCCAAATAAACCAGTAACAAATTACTAAGTTAAATGATCTAGACGTAAAACGATAGATACAATGACAATTATAGCAAATATGAAACCCAGAAATAAAAGGCAGATGGGTAACAACATTGAACCCAAATGTGGTAGAGTGGTGATATAGAAGAACTGAAAATGTAAACTATTCTCTAACCCAATTCCTCTCTGTTCACAAATAGTTTCAAGAAAACCTTCATGAAATGATAAAGCAAGCGATCCGATATATATGTATAGAGATACAGACGAAGACGATGCTCAACAGTACTATTTTGAAATGAAACAGAGGGAACACCGAAAGAACATTACTTAAAACAACAGAAGTCAGTAAAATAGACGTCAAAAATATCACAACGATGATGATGCTAGCCTGTAAGTAGGCTAAGGAAGAAAAATATCAATAGATAATCAACATGGATACTCTATCTGGAAGTATGCATGATAAAGTTACTGGGTTGAAAGAGTTAAGTATACAAAGGAGATTATTTTTAGTCTAAGCAAATTTCCTATGCAAAAAAAAAAATATGTACACATTTCATACATATTTGATTATGATGATTTATTTAAATCCATAAAATTTTCCATTCCTGCGTTTCTTAAAATTTCACAAGATTTTGATCGCTTTTAGCAGAACGGATAAGTAATCAAAATTTATTTTTCAATAAACGTTCATAGCTTTAGCAAATCTAAATAAGAGCTACTTTTTGAGAGAATTCTTGAAAATTCTCAGCTGAAACAACTTATGGCAGTGCTAAGAATCTCATTTTATATTTACTATATATGTACAGTATACCAGTTGTCGAAAAAGTATTTACGAAATACCAACTACTAAAAGAATGCTGCTGATAACATAATTAATTTTGCATTAGTAATTTTGCAAAAGTGACTTTCTCCAAAAATTACTTCTCTGTTCAAAGATTCACTTTCCAAGTCCAATAAAACAAGACCAGCTTAAGTAACACTCACATTCCAGAAGCTTGCTTATCCGTGCACATTTAACCATGCCCTTTGATAAATAATTAATAGCAAAAAAATTATAATTACTCAAAACATAAGGTAAGTGGCTTAAAACTGAAAAATCTGTACTGAAATCCTGAAATCAAATTTTACTTAAACCATTAAATTTTAACATCTTTATCTTTAAATTGTTTCTCAATATTTTCAATATATTAAAAATAATATTGTTATTCTGAAAAATTTTATTAGCATCATTGTGCAAATTTACTCCCCAATACACGGAATACTAACTAGTACTAATCGAGTACTAATCTTATTCTAATCAAGTATATATATTTAGATTATTTACAAATATTTTGGGAACCCAATATCGATAAGGTTTAAATAAACTATTTCAAAGAGAATGTAATTTAATATCTGTCAAACGAAAAATATCTAATAAAAAAACATTTTGAATTCTTTTAAATAAATTAAATTCAAAAAGTATGCTGCACTTATTCACATAGTTTAGAAAATTCCAGTTTGACTCGAAAATTTGCAAAAGTTTAAAGTCAGTATGAGTTCGGATAAAGAGGATTCTGGTGAGTTATACAGTTTATGAACCAAAAATGAGAATGGTAAGCAATATTTAAATATATTAAATTCGTTTCAGTGTCGTCATTTCAATTTAAAACGCGGAAAATTCGTCAATCTCTAATGCCAAGCGTTTACAAACCGATTTTCATGCCTGGTGTGCTAAAAATGCGGCAAACTCCAAATCAATTTATGCACACCAGCCTTTTAAATGACGAGGACACCTTGCTTAGTATAAGAGATCTTTTCTTACAGGAAAAATCCGATGATGAAATTACTGAACAAGATGTTAATGAAAGCCTCTATGAAAAAAAAACTTATGTTCTTTCCCAAAGTGATGACTCAATTATTTGTGGAATACAGAATGCTTATACATCTGGCGAGGAAAAAGAGCAATTAAAAAATCTTGTCAATATTAAAGATGACTCCATGTTACACCTACGCAAAAGTTTCTATCCGAATACTCTTAGTGATGACGAAATCATGCACAATCTTAAGCAACTATACGACGAAGATATAGAAAAGCCATGCTGTAGTCGCTATGCCAAAAATGAAAATAGTAAAATCGAAGTAGAGTTCTACAATACCAAACCAATACAACAAGTAAGATCCGTAATAGATTTTGTCTTAAATAAGGAATACCCAGAATTTTCTGAAGAACCAACGTGCAGCAGATATCTTGCGAACAAAAGCGCACAGTTTACAGAGAACTCAACTACATCACTCAAAACTACTACAACACCAGCACGAAAGATAACATTTAAGTCAACCTCGTATGAGAATTGTGAAAAGGACGACAAAGATGATAAAGATGAACCTATCAACAGTCTAAAGAATGAGAACGTTCAGTTTCCATCTATACCTAATGAATCTGAAACTGATACGGATAGTTTTAGGTTCCAATCACAGGCGTTTGTAAACAGCAATCCTGGATTGGATGAAAGCATCAACACAGCTGAAAATTTCTCAAATATTTTAAGAAAATATAAACTAGATTTAATGCGGCTTACTACGATCCGAGAGCAAAAAAGGGTGGAATTATTAAATGCAAAATTAGATCGACAAAAGCGGATAAAGGTTTACGAGGAACTAAAATTTAAAAAACAAATAGAATTAATAAATATCAAAATGTCGTTAGCTGCAAAAGATGGTGCCGAAAGTAGCTGCGGGTCGCTAGACTAGACTTATCTACATAGGACTTTTAAGAACTGAATAACAAATGTTTTTGCAAACCCGTATCAAAATCTATAGTAATTTACCCGTATCTTTTAAAGTATATAAATACAAAAATTCATTTGGTTTAAAACAAATAAAATTTTTCAAGCAATAGTATTTTAATAATAATATCTCAATCATTCTATTTAATTTGAAGAGTAACAAATTTAAATATTATTTTTACTATAATATTTTTTGATGTAGATGTAGAATAAATCATTTATATGCATGCGTATGTCAAAGTGGCGTTACCCTTAGTCCCAATTTATTATTTACGGATCATGTAAATAGTAGTTTTCTCAAATTTGCTCTGTATATGTAATTTTAACTATTTTTTTCTATTTTAGAAGATCTTCTTTCTTCTTATGTCTGTTTCTCTTAGTAGTAGCAACTCGGTTTCATTCATCAATGATTCCTTCAAAACCGTTGTGCTTGCTCCCGTGAAAGGAGAATTTTGCATATATTTATGGCTACCCCTTGGAGTAGATATTCCGTGAATTCAAATCATGTGATTTAATATTTACGTTTTAAAGAAAAACAGATGTTCTATAAGTGATGAACTTAAGGGGTGTAATTTGCTTTTTAAGTCTGAAAGCCGTTGTTGATTTCTCCGACATCTTCTCTTCTATATCATCCTGTGCAAAAAGTATGCAGCGGCGAGCTTAAGCTGGATCTAAAAGATATGATTTAGTCAGCTTATGTCAGGGGTTTCTTAAGGAAATTTTCCGTCTCCGACATGTTTGGTCCATGGGAGATATTTCCAGAAAACATCAAAAATGTTTACGAATACATTTCTGATGACTATATACTGTAGTTTAGAGAGATGTCTAATATCAGTAGAGAGTATAAACATTATTTTGCAGCCATATTTAATGGTGTAGGATTTATGATTGTAGTAGATTTAACGTTTGTTTACGCGAAATCAACAATTTGTTAATGATTGCGAACGCTGTTTGAGGCTGTTTCTCCGCATTAAAATGGATTTTGCTCATTCGATATATGTATATAATAATGTAGATGCATTAGACCATATAGCACAATCGTCAATAAGAGTAGTAAAGAAAAGGACGACAAATCTGGCAAAAGTCGTACACATCAATCAAAAATGAAGATATCAGCTCGAAATATATTGCTGCAGTGTTCGAAAAAAGAATTCGCCAAGAAACAAATTCAAATGAAGAAGAAAAAGTGTGTCTTCAGTCTTAAACTATTATACTATGTCACACGTGGTTCACAACGATCACAGAATTTCACTTTGAACAGCTTTTCCAATCATTATATTCTGAAGTTCTGTGTTCCAGCAACTATTACTTCATGAACCTAAAAATAATTCTCCAAGAAGAGAAGCCTGGAACTTAAATTGTTTCACAAAAACGGCAACCTAATATTAGAGAGCGTTGGAATGAATATATAATGGTCTTGAAAAATACTATATTGCTAAAGAAGGTTAAATTTTCCAAAAAGTTATTATACGAGTATATCTCGTTTGCTGGCGTTTAGTGAATAAACACCATACCTCCAGCTCAAAAAGTACCCGGATTTTGTAAATAAAACACAAATTTTAATTTTATTCCAAATTTATTTTATCTCCTTCAAAATATTCTCCTTCTGAAGCGATACACATATGCCAACGTACGAAGGGACAGTTTAATTTCGGGAACAGGAAAAAATCGCATGGATCCAGATCTGGAGAATATGGTGCCTAAGCGTTGACAGTGGTGCCGTGTTTGGTTAAAAAATCGCGTACAACAAGAATTTTCCATAGTAAAAATCGCTAAATGCACTTGAGGTAGTGTCACATTGACAGCTGCTGTAAACAAACTAATTGACAGATGGCGTTCAAATTTGTACCATATATCAAGAAGGGGTGTAACAACATAACAAAAAAATTTTGAAAAAGGTCTATTACTTAAGAAGTAGTTAACAAACAACAAAATCCGGATACTTTTTGAGCAGAAGGTACTTGGCTGAAACTATTCAGATTGAAGAGAACAATAAATGAATAAACCACATATGTATTTAGATCCAAGAAACATGGATTCATAGAAAGAATGGGTACAAAACTTTATTCGTTTAGATCAAAACCAGATTTTCTAACTTGTCTGTTAATAGGGATGCAGAAAGATCGACAAACGAAATCTCGTAATCATTATATACACAGTTTGTGTTATATATGTGATGGGTGAATTAATTGATTAATAACTTAACTATACATACAAATTTATGAAGTAAAGGCTTATCAAATCTTAACCTAACTTACTTTTCTATTTTTAATTAATTTTCATATTGAAAAAAACTGGATCTATTATTATATAGATTATTATGGCATTGATTTAATCTGCACAAAAAAAACTTTTCTAAGATTTTTCCAGAAACTACTTTAACTAGGAATTAAATATAATTAAAATTTTCTCTAGTAATTTTAAACTAACATTTTTTGGCACAGCATATTTACTTCAATATATGAGTATTTCTGCTCTTCACTGTAATGCAAATTTATTTGACTTTAACAAGGGATCAATACTTTTTCTCTAATAAGCCCACCAGGCTTGTGTACACTGTACATATTCAACGTTTTCACCAAAACTTCAAGCAATTTTTGATTTATTTGCTGAAAATGTTGCCGACACATGTTGTTACGGCACTGCTACTGCTTTTGCCTTCAGGAAACATGAATTGCCTGCCATTAATACGCAAATTGCCGACGCGTTTTAAAGATACAAATTTATACAATGCAGACAGCAGATTTATGCTGAAAAAGGGAGTCTGGCTAGTAATTTTATAACTCATTTAGATTTAAAAAGAGTCGAGAAGTCTGGAGCAATAACAAGTGGAGTTTAGTAAATTCAATGGAAAGTAAAAACTATATTTATTATATATTAAATAAAAAATGATATATTGATTAAGCTAGAAGAAATTTTAATTATTATGCATTGAAAATAATTTATTATGAATTAAAAATGGAATTATGATGTAGTAATTGATTTAGATCTGATAAGATTGGTATAACATTCATGCCGAAGTGTGGATAATTTATACAGAATTCAATATATTTCATTTCATAATAGTTTCTTTGCAAAGTAATTTAATTTTTTCTCAAGATAGGGCTTAATAACAATATATTTTTTCACAACCAACTTTACACTTAAGCTACTTAATTATTACGTATTGTATTCTGATAGCTAATACAGTGAAACTTGTTTATAAATAAATTCGATTGATTGTACACAACAATTTTTGGTTGATGTCCTTTCGAATACAGAAAGTAAAAAGCAGCATATTTGACATATATTATTTTCTCGTTATTAAAAAAATAAAAATACTGTTGAAGGAAAAAATAATCCGATCCGATGTGTTTGAAGAAGATGTATTGATAGAGCGACAGTGCCAAAACTGGTTTCCAAAATTTCGATCCAACAATTTTATACAAGTTTTATTATGTTATCATTATGTTAAATATATACAAGGTTCTGGAGGGTCAATTGAAACTGATGAAGACATAATAAAAACATATATTGAAGCAAATAACTTGTGAGTCGCTAAAAAAGCTAAAATGGTCAGTATAAGTGGTGTTCCTCCAAGATAATTTGAAACCCACACAGCCTTTTACAGCTTGAATATTATATACTGTCACACCCACAATATTCTCCAGAACTGGAACCTCCTAATTGTTGTAAATTTCAGTCTCTATAAAATTTTTTAGTTGATAAATCATTTGTTTTCAATTAGGAGAAAAAAGAAGAAAAATTCGATGAGGGTAATGGGCAATATAAAATAAATATAACAAATAAATAAATAATTATAATTCAATATAATATTTGTTCACGATATAAAAATCGTCTTTCATTTTCATAGAGGGTTATTAATCATTTTTAAAAACATTACTTATTATCCAATTTTTTTTCAACTAATTTTTTAACTTTGACTATTTAACTATGGTTTCAATTTAACTTTCTAACAAAAGCCAACTAATCGATTATCATTGTACACTTAGACCCCTTTTATAGATTTATAGAAGTATCCTTACTTCATACAACTGATAAAGCTGTACAAGAACACCATTTTTTTTTTACTTCAATTATTCTAATTGCACATTGCAGCCAATATATACCGTAATCTGTATTCAGTCATCGTCTCTTTCAAAAACTGTCAAATAAATACCAGGTGTACCGGTATGAAATGAGCGTTTTTTGGTGAAAATAAAACACTAATTATTAATAGGAAAGTAAAAAACATTTTATTCAAAGTATTGGCCATTACTTTCTAAACATTTTGACCACCTTTCTGGCAATTTGTGGATACCACGCCAAAAAAATTGTTCGTCTTTTAAAACAAACCAACCAGACACTCAATTTTCGACCTCCTCGTAGGAATCAAAGTGCTGCTCAGCCAATGCGTGTCCCATCGATGAAAACAAATGATAGTCGGAAGGAACCAAGTCTGGTGAATACGGCGGGTGGGGTAGCAGCTTCCAGCCAAGTGTTTTGATTGCATCCTGAACCCGAATTACCTTGCCGTGTCTTCTGGCTCATTCTGGTCGTTTCTCGATCAATGCATGGTTCAAATTTATCATTTGTTGTTCATAGCGACCAGCATTGACGGTTTCACCAGGTTTTAGGAGCTCGTGGTACACCACACCTTTCTGGTCCCACCAAACACACAGCATTGTCTTCTTGCCGAATCGATCTGGTTTTGCAGTCGATGTTGATGGTTGTCTCGGATTAACCCATGATTTTTTCCGTTTAGGATTATTAAAATAAATCCATTTTTCATCGCCAGTAACAATCCGACAAGCATTCGATGCAACTCTGCACCACTTTTCTTCAAATGAAAACAAAAAATTAATGTTTTCCGCAAATCATCACTTTCTGGTACAAAATTCGACATTTTTAACACGATGAAAAAATATGATATTGTCTGTTCAATGACTTGATGTATACTAAATATATTTCACACATGTCATAGCAAACAAACAAAAAAAATAAAGGCTCGTTCACAATAAATGTTCCCTGTCGGAACATTTGTATCTTAACGCTCATTTCATACCGGTACACCTAATAGTGTTAAGTTTTCATAAGATCTACGATGTTTATTCAACAATAATCAAAAAATATTTAATGTCGTTTTTCCATGTTTTCGTCAGTGGCCGTAGTTTTTTTCTGTCCAAAACTAAGCCAGTACGATCACTATCATTATACCATCTTATAGAAATATGTACAAATTTCTCATATAAATCCCTATTAGCATATATATTCCAGTACTTTGAAATAATCGAATTCCTGATTATATAAAATTATATTTTAAAAATTAAATGTGGCGCTTAATCACTCATTACAGCTTCCGCTGCATTCGAGTAGCAATGCCCAAAAGTAATCCCAACAGCATTTGCAGGGGCTCATTAATGACTAATGTCCCAGCGTATGGGTACAATGAAAGCGGTAAATATGCATGCCATGACAGTTTGTTTCATTCATCAAAAAATTCCGACAATGTCACTCAGAAAATCATCAGTAAAATGCTACCGCAGCGATTTTAATGCACAGCTAAAACACAGTAATTAAGGCGACAAACGACTAAAAGAGGCGTGTCTGCATTTAAGTAAATCTAGCAGCCTTGCGGCAAGCTGACTATGATGAATCGATGTTTTAATGCGCTGCTTCAGCATCCACTAACTGGTACCAATGGCTACCGCTGCCGTAGTTACTGCAATTGATGCTGCGGTAATCACTGTTACTGCTCCAACTGCTTCCATTCATTGCATATTGGCAAATATGAGTTGTACGAATATTAAAGTCGTTATTTGATTTATTTGTCTGCAAGGTCTGTTCACTTGCTGACTGTGATTGCAATTGCAAAATATTTGCTGTAATTCTTTGCGCTGCAACATTAAAGTTGGTCATCAAGTGCTGATGGTACAAGGTGTGAAATGGCCATGTGTGCTTATCTTGTGGCCTGTACTTTGTAGGTATGCTTTCTGCCAAGTTGACTGCAAATGTATTTTCACCGTGAAATTGTGAAAATTCGCATTAGTATGGTCGTTGGTTAGACAAACAATAATTTACCTTCTTCAACAGTAGTTCATAACTTCTTTTCCTCTTACTATGCTTTTGAAGTTATTACAGATGTCTATATGTAAAAGTAATCACTTTGAGTCACAGTAGAAATAGCAACAGGAGCGAGTGCAGTAGCCCAAAATGATTAATTTTTACAAGTGTAAAACCTTAACTTTTTAAGCATTTCCTATTAAAGTGGAACTGTTCCGCAAAATTTTCTAAAAGTTATTAATTTATTTGTTTGCTTTGCTTACACTAATAGAGTTTCTCTACCAGGAACTGTAATTATTTCAAGAAACCATAGTCAATAATCATAAATATTGCCTTACAAAAACTATTGCATAGAAAAAAGACACGATTATATATGCATATATGTATATTAAATGTTTGCACATTAATAATGAAAGATAAGTTAAAGCTGGCACCATAAAGATTAAAAATTTTAAACAAAAAAAAATTCAATTTTAAATATATATATACACTGTACTATTTGATATCATAATTATTAACAAAAATTTTGAAATTACATACTCTGATATAAATAATCTTAGTCAAAATATTTTCAATATTTCAATATTTCACACAATAAATGTCTTTGGTCCGACAATATAGAGCCATTCAACGCTGAGGATCTATCTTATGTCTATTGGAATCTCTAACTATGTGATTCAAAGCATTTAATTTTTAAATTTGACTTCAAAGTTATACCTCTACACGTAAAAGGTATAGTCAAAAAATTGTCTATGTAATAATATCAGATCAAGTGTTTTTACCATTTATTTAATCATTTTTAATATACTTAAATGTACCATATACATGGAAAAGAAAAAGATTCATCAATGTTTCAAATTTTCAAATGAAAAAATATTCACATGTTAACTGATGTGAAACTCTCGATTAATGACTCAGTTCGTATCTGCGACTATGAAGTGATATCTCTTCTTTACGATTCTTTGAACTAAACTGCAGCCCTTAACGAAACATGATAAACATATGTAAAATATATTGATTGTACATACACTTAATACCAGTGACCTATTTTGTGTTATTTTATAAAACTAGAAGTAAAGCTTCTTTTAAGCTTCTTCTTAAAATTCTTTTGAAGGAGAATAGACTACGATCTTCATAAAATAAGGGATTAATGTTTAATATTCGTTGCATATGTACAGTTACAAAACAGATGGAAAGCACTTTTTTCGTATGCTATATAGCTGTGGCAAAATCATTGAAAATATAGATTCAATCTTTTAACATGATTATCTAACACTGAACAGGGAATAAAACAACAATTTCACTGAAATTTTATTCCATTAGATACTATTATTCTAAAATTTTTCTATAAAACATACCCTGCTTTCTTAACTCTTGCTACCATTCTAAAAAATATATCATCTTAAAAGCATTTGTTTTAATAAAATATAAAAATGTATATATTATGGCATATCTCATCCTTAACTACAATATGGATTTTTGTGTTGCGATGAAATAGTGAAATATGTATATGTTTGCAATACTAATCCTTTATGTTTAGGAATTTAATAATATATTTATTAAAGTATCTCTATTATTTTAGAAAGTTATAATCATTCACTTACAATAATGGTTTTGAGGTTAAGAATCAATTCAGTAGCTGTCATTTAATGTTTTCTCCCAAAATACAAACGTTGGATTAGAATCACGAATTGCAGCATTTTTTTAATTAATACTTATCAGTTATCAATTATTAAAATATCAATTTTAATTTGTTTATAACACAATAATAACACAAAATTTGTCAATGAACTTTCATAGCAAATTAATAAAACTCCAAATTCAAACATTCAAACAAGTCATGTACGACTTTGGGTCAATTGGCTAATGAAAACTGATTATAAGAGTCCAATTTGGCAGGGTACGAGTTCAACCCTTGGTACTTGCAGTCTCAAAAAATTATTTACGAATAGTTAAATACAAGAAATAATTCCAAGATCACTGATGATGAGTACTTTTTTAATTAAAAATAATAAAAAAAGTTTTTGTTGTTGCAATTTCAGTATTGTTAGAATAGTAACATTTTTTACTCTTAAGTTAGTATTAGATTTAGTAATGTGATGATAAGAATAATAGAAACACCCACCAAAAACACTGTTCAATCATGATCTATTTTCTTTCTCATTCATCTCAGTATTATTTTTTTCATTATTATTCTGATTTTCTTTTTTATACCAATTATTTCGCTATTCATAATTTTATTCATGTCCTTAGAAAAAATTTCTGCCTACTACATCTCATTTTAATCGCACGAAATGAGACTAGCCATATTAATAGTGTTTGTGTCTCATATTAAATCGTAGCTATAACTGCCATTTAGTAATATGACTGAATAGGAGCCGTGTAGAGTACTGAAATACCGTCGCACAGCTTGTCAAAATGAAAATTGAACGATCAAAATTCGGTATTTTCTGAGCTAATAGAAATATTAAAATGAAAATTTCGTTAGACTTAGTTTTAAGGATGGCCTTTTGGTGCATTGTGATTCAAATGGGCTTATCGGAGCCCATTCAAAAATTTATATTTTTTTGTATACCCCAAAATCGATATACGCATTTTCATTTGACAAACTGTGCGTCGGGCGAAGACAGAATCTATTGTCTGTACAAGAAATGTTAGCATTACAACGTGATCTAAGAAATGGTAACTGTTCCTATACTATTAAACCCGCACTTATAGCTAAAATCTTTACGTTAAAATCGATATAACGATTTGAGCAGAACTTATTGCCTACTATATGTACTCCTAAGCTGTGGTTCACTGTTGTTCAGTTATTATTTACATGTTTATTTTATTTATGTATTCATAAGTTACTTATACTCGTATAAAGCATAAGTAACTTAATTTACACTAAACTATCCCTTTAACTCTTGTTACAGCAAAAGTTAAATCAAATTAATAACTCCTTTATCGATTTCTTTATAGTAAAAACTAAAATTAATATTATTTCATAATCAGTCTATGTCCACAGATTTTATTTAAATTTATATAATAAAGTTAGTAATTTATCGAGAAACTACAACGTTAGTTAGTGGAAGTGGAAGGAAATAAACTTATTTCAGTAACCTAAAAAGATTTTAATGCCGCATATGTTTCTTATATTACACCTTAGCAAAAAATACTGAACATAATTAATTTGAAAACAAAATCAAATACTTAAATTAAATAAAAAAAAAATTAAAAAAGTTAATTGGTATCGGATGAACGATTAGTCTACTGAGAAAAATTGAATTCTGCACAATTCCCCATCTTTTGCCATACTATATATAGTATATGCTCCAAGTAATTATAACATTGCAACATGCACATTGTCACCTCACAATTAAATTAATTAAATCTGGCAACTTTTGGAAAAAAGTTAATAATTAATTTGCAACATTTTCTGAGTTTTAACAGCAAAAACAGAGAAATATTATGAAAACAAATTGCTGACAAGATAATAAAAGGAACCTGAATTTCAACAGAAAAAATGTACGTTCACTCGTAGAAGTTAAAAAAATTTTTATTTATTGCATATATGTGAAAGGAATTTGAATCCAGATAAATTCCAGAGTTTTTAGATAAATTTTGCATACACAAACTGCAACAACTTCGTTTTGTGGGCGTTCCTCTATACACAATATTGCATAACACCGCTCTCCAACAGTTTTGAAGCACATATAAGAAAACTTGAGGATATACAATAACATGGAAGGATATATATGTATGCAATCGTTGGTTTCAACTGAAATATATTGAGTTGCGCACAAAATACTGCGCCAGGACCAATATTGCATTTTCAATACTGAAACTGCTACAAATGGAGGAAATGCAATACAAACTTTTTAACTAAATTTAGTACAAAACGTAGCGGAAGACCACGCCCTTAATGTACACTTTCACGCTTTAATGTAATTGCATTGCCAAGTGTAACAAATTTTCCTTCACATTTATCGGTTCACTTGAATTTTAACAGCACGTAAATTAATTAAAATTTACTTTGAAATTCCGGGAAGGATTTTTTTTCTAAGGAAATAATAAATTTTATTACTTCATTTTATTTGATTTTTGTTGCGAAACATGACATAAAACCACCTTTGATGGTGTCACCATTAATTCAGTTGCAATCTCTGGCTGCCATCATTTGTTTATCACGAATTGTCAGACGTAACGTCCACTCTTAATTGCTGGACTGTTGCAGGAATTGAATAGGTAAGAATAAACAGAGGAAAAGTTCTATGAGGATTTCTCAAGTATCCAAAATAAGTTAGTAAAATTCACAATAAGTTATAAAAAAGTATATAGTAGTATAGTATGTAATAGTAGTATGTAGTAATATAGTATATATATAGTAGTTGAAAAGTTAATTTGTTATCCTTTACACTCAGTCGACCACAGGAGTTTAAAATGAGCACTTTAAAGTGATTATAAGTTTAAAGACTTACCTTAATTATTTATTAAAGTAAAATTTATTATTGGGGATGTTAAGAACAATGCGTATTGTACCGTCAATAACATTGACTACAGAATTTAAAAATGATAATAAAATGGAATAAAAATAAAATTATATTCATTCATACTTTTCTATATAAACATAGTGAAAAAATGTTTTTAAAAGAAAAAAATTGTACGAGATTGTTAAAAAACAACACAAAGAGTAGCTTTAACTTATTATTATTATTAAATAATTAGCTATGAATGCACCCCAACCTTAAAGATGTATGCGCCTAAAAGCTCAACTAAATCAATTTTATAGTATTTCGTAATTGCTTTGGGTTTAATTTTATCTATTTAATTTGGGATCAAGATCCCAATTCCAAAATAATCAAGTCCACGCCTTTCCGCCGCTGGAGAGTTGCATAGAACAAGTTTTGCTTTAACTTTTTTTGCTTTAGCTTTAATTTTATGTAATATCAATGATCTCTTATGTAATTAATAGAAACAACACTGTGAAACAAATATAATTCCATTTTTTTCACTTTTTTCTAATTTTTTGATGGTTTTAGTTTAATTTGAATCAATTAACACAAATTTACTACTCGTCTTTGTTCCTGACATCTAGGTTTCTGACAATAACAGTTATATTTTCATCGATAAATTCTGTGATAATACGTACATATATAATTGTATATATAAATATGATTTACGTTTCAGCATTTCTTTCATATGAACACAGTAGCGTTTATCAACTAAGTTTATTATTTTTTTTAACTACCTGTATTTACCTGGTTAACTCGATACGCAAATAGTTTTTTGTTGTTAGTTTATTTCATTCACTTAATATCTGAGACTAACTGACAAATGCGCAATCTATTTCAGCTATGCACAGAAGTCATGTGAGTTTAAGATGCTGATTAAGAATATATATTATATATTATAATTTATGATATCTGCAACAATACGTATGATTGGTATAAAGTAGTAATAAAATAACTCTTCAAAAAAAATAGTACGAAGCGTAAACCATTGTTCTTAGAACCAGAGAAGAATTCGCACTTCCCCAGTCTCGTAAATCAAATACAACCCCTCACGTGATTCTCTTTTACTAACCCCAAAACAGCAGTAACGTCAAGCTTGCTACGTCTAGTGACACGTCGATATCAAACAAAAATCTAAAAATCAGAAAACTGTAAAAGTTTTGTTTAACCCACATCCGCCCAAGGATTTTTTTTTGGAATTATTGGTCAAAATATTTTTTTTAAAGCTTAAAGTAAGGAGTGGGAGGGGGGTGTGGAGTGAAGTCACAAATATTTTTGTAAAGCTAAAGCTTCATACATTCAAAGTAATGATATATATAAACTCTAAAATTTTTCTAATATAAACAAAAAATCCATGAAAAGTGATAAAATTTGCTGTTCGATTAATCGAACGTTGGGCGGATATGGGTTAATTACAGCTCAATGATATTGCGTCGAAGATCTAATCATGACAAAGCTATCCGCGCTTTTACCGCATTTACTTGCTTTTGATCGAAAAGTAAATACGCTACTGGCTGCCAGCCAGGATGGTCATTACTACTGTTTCTTGGAATACCAGGAAACAGCATGTTTCTGATTACTACAATGAATGGATTGCCCACTAACTGGAATACACTATACAGTATTCCTTAAGAAAGTTAACGTCATAAACTACGAAATCGGAGAATTGATTGACTACTCTTCTAATTAATTAAAATACTTTATTATAATATTATTATAATATTATAGTTATTATATTGCTATAATATTGTAATTATTATATTATTGTCAATATTAATATAATATTTATTATGATGCCTATTTCGGACCTAAGTTATTACTATTTATACTTACAAATTTGAACCGTAAGGTGAAACAACGTTGATACGGAACGTAAGAAAGAAAAAAAGCTGTACGTGATATATAGTTTAATTACAACCATTACACAAAAACATAAAACTCTAACCTTAGTAAGCAATCTATGAATATTATACTTCTAAAAGGTTGATAAAAACTGATGTCAAAACGTAATTAACTTATCGAAGAAATGAATTAATGAATTAAATAATTAATAAAAATAATCATTTTAAATAATAAATAATAAAAAACAAAAACAATAATATTAAAAAATTGATCATCTTTCAAAAATCTGTTCCTATAAGGCGGCAAAAATGTGTACACATTAATCATAAGCAATTAAACTTGCAATCAAAGTATAAAAATAGCAACTAACTGTTAGATAACATGAAAACTATATTCACTAGATTTTGTTACTAGACACTTCAACAGTTATTCACTTCACCAATTTAATATGGTATGTCCGGTTTTACATATAAGTTTCCGCATATTTGGTAAGTTATCCTAAAAATTTTATATAACAGTACTCTTAGTATAATGTCAATACATCTAAACAATCCCTTCATACGTACCAAAAATTATCATTAAATTGTAATCAAAGCAACGCCTGCTACAGATTTCACTTCTCATAAGTAAATGCGAAAAGCAATTGCACAAATATGGCAACACCTACAAGTCTAAAATTACTTGAAGGACATAACCTAACATAAAAAAAGCACTTACTATCATTCATGTATCTGCAATGTTACCAAATAACGGAGACAATTTAATCACAGCATGTGGTTAGAATATCAAATTGCTTTATCGAAAACTAATAATTTAAGAAAAGGATAACTGCAGGATGTCAGAAGTCAGCAATTATACACAAGACAGACTCAAATAAGCAATCTACACAGAAATGAACGCAAGTAATTTGAAAGCATCGAACAAAAAAGCCAGAACGAATGAAGCCAAAAGTATAAATGCTGAGCCAATGAGTTTCATAAACAAAATGTCAACTAAAATGAAATTTCCAAGACAGAATTATTTTTAGTTTTGGTGCACCAAAATTTTGTGGGTGTGGAATAACAAGAATCGGAGACAGCAACGGCGATACACTAAAATAAAAATAAATTTGTCGGACGTATAAAATTATTCAAAAGGAGCACATAAATCACGCAAAAAGGATGTGAATTATAAACAAATGATTTTGATATGGCAATGGTATGACAAACCAAACATGGATGTGATTCCATAGAAAGAGTACCGAGATGCTTGGCTACGTATGCACAGATAAGCAGAAGGACTCTTGGCAATAGGAAAAGAAAACCAAATAGACATGATTTTTGACAACAACAAACTTTCCAACCGATTGCGAGAGGTGGAGTAGAATTTCTCCACAGTCGTATATGGTACAATTTAAATTGTGCAGTGTGGCAAGTACGAATTTCTGCCTGTCCCTGGTAACTTTAACGGAAATGAAACGCACACAGCACAACTTCTGCAAGACACAACTTCTAAGTTCCAAGTCATCAGGCACATAATGAGCACATTTAAATTCAATTTCGTATTTAATTTCTTGGGGTTCATATTTCATTAAAACTATTGCACTTCGGGTTTAAAGTAATTTTATTCATTTTCCTATTGTGTGGGGCGGTGTGAAAGGTTAAAAGTTTTTGTGTGAACGCAGGAAAACAATTAATTCAGTTTTGTCTAGTAAAACTATGATTTCCGCAAATTATGATTTTATACTCTTAAGTACCGGAATTACAATTTTGATCCTTAAATTGATAATAGTGATAAATGCTATAGCTAAGAAATAACTATGTTGTGCACATATGTGGATACACATAAAAATCTATGGTAATAAACCAGATGGAAGAATATAAGTTAATAATTCAAAATTTTGCAAATTTTTCTTTCTGTTTTTGTTCCTTCTTCTTCTTCTTTGCTTGATGAAACGTGAATTAATGTCTAAAGCACATTTACTCAATCGTATCTGTGCCTACTTGGATGATCCACAGTAACAAGAGCTCCGATGAATTCTGATAACAAGTTATTCAGATAATTTTATAGATCTATAGTTATCTATCCTTTCAAGCCCAGCATATCTTCCTGACGAAATATACATTGCATTTGATTTAACAGGAGTGCAATTCTGAATAAGTGTGCGCTTCCACAGAATCAAACAATTTCAATCCTCTTTGATATACTTTTGCACACTCTCGACTCTCAAGTCTTTGTGTACGTGTATGTCTTCATTTCTAATGTACCATGGAGCTTTTAGCATACATTATAGTACAGTATTCTGATAAGTTTAAAGGTTTATTTTTACTGAATAATAATAAACAATTATATCAGTGGCCTTTTTTAGGATATTTCTCTTATTTAATTATTCGCATAACATAATTCGTATAACAAAAACCCTAAGTGGATCCTCTAGAAATCGCCGTTATAACTTAACCTAACTTAATTACTCGTAAATAATTTTTATAGACTGCATATATAAAGATTTGAACTTCTACCGATTGAAATTTGGAACTAGAAGTCAACGTTGTTTGACCAACTGACCCAAAATCGTATTTGACTTGCATTATTCTCACTTAGAGTTTTTTGAGTTTGCTGTAAAAATTCATTAACAAATTAACTTACTGTGTTATACTAGATAAAAATCATTAACCAACTTTAGAATAATTGAATTAATCAATTATAGTTTTTATTTATTAAATTTCAGTACAAACATTAAATTTCACTAAACATTAAAATTGTTGTATTTATTCCAAAAAAAAATATTTTATAATTGATGCCATAGAATATTATAAGATATTACGGCTAAAACTTAACCACATAAATATCTGAATTCATTAGGTTGAATGTTTTAATACTCTCGACCAGCGCACATTTGCTCAATTTAGGCGGCCAAAAATCGAATTTTTGAAATTAATTTTTCATAAAAATTTTTAATTGGGGACTTTACAAAATAGAATTTGCTACAAAATTATGTTTTTTTTATTTTTCTCTGTGCTGCCATTCGCATGAACAGCTGATTTGAAGTGGAGCATTTTGAAAGTAAAATTTTTGTTTGAGTTGCAACTTACGCTAGTAGCTAATAAAAAGTGATATTATTAATAGCGACAACATTCTTTAAAGATTTAAATTATGACATCGTTTAAAGCAGATAATTAGAGATCTACTCATAAAATTTAAAGTAGATATTCTGTGTTTTAGTGCTGTTGAGGCTTTAATCTAAAAGTTGCAATTTGAATGAATTTTTTTGATTTAAGCGAATGCATTATAGTTAAAAAGTTATAGAATTCCGCAATATTCCACTATGATATTAACTGCATTATAAAGGTGGAAGTTTCTTCATTTAAGAAAAAAAAAGTTTGGCTGCGGATTTTTGCGGATGGCTTTGTAAGCAGCAAAAAAGTGAAGTAGAGTCATGCATATTTGAAGCAATATTTTGCATTGCTTCGTATACAAAACGAGTAAACATAATATTTAGATAATGTAGGAGAAAAAATATTGTTATGCCTGAAATGTAAAGATCTGACACATTGAAATATTGAAAATAAAGTTAATATTTACTAATTTTTGTGAGTATTTGAAATCCTAATCAAGCGCACCAGCAGCATTTAGTGTACTCATGAGCAGCGTTTGTGATCTCTGTATACTATGTGTTTCTAATTTGACAATGAGTTCGGTTTGGATACGAATATTCTTCTAAGTTCGTTGGTACCACTGCAACTAATATTATTAAACACTCAGAAAGTGATATGGGAGAACTCAACTCCTTCTTTACCACGCTATTGCCGTCCTATCCGGTTTCGATTTGTAAAACAAACAGTCGACGTAACGAACGAAGAAGTGAATTACATTCAAAATGCAATAAGCTTCTTAGTAGAAACAAATATAACCTAAATGGGAAAAAATATACGTACAAAACATAAATTGCTGCTTACCATGGTAGATGTTAAAGTAGGTATGCAATGCTATCACACACACTAGTTCTACTATGAAATGCTATATAACATATGTAACAAAACTTCAAAGGATTTTTATGATTTGACTACAGTGTACTAATAAACGAAAACTCTCTAACGTTTAGTTTATCAATTCTGCATGCGAGAATAAGAATATTTGAGAGGCTGTTACAGTTGTCCTATAAATTGCCTATTCAGATATGGCTATCACGTTAAGATACTGACAATATTTCAACTTTGCAAAGAAAAATTGAAATTCAAAAGGCATTCAAAAACAAAATGGGTCTGGTTGTAGATGTGCCTAAACTTGGATTCGGAAGAAGTAATGATGGAAACACAAGGTCACGATTGTTTTCAGAGCCTGAGTTATCAGCAGAAATCACGAGTATAGATCCAAACCTAATTTTTCGTTTAAAAGTGATTTTGGAAGTCATATCAAGTGGACATCACATAGATACTGAAAAATTTAATCATAATGCTTTCGATACAGCGAAGCTGTACGTAATGTTGTATCCATGGTATCCTATGACGCCTTCTATGCATAAGATTCTTATTCATGGAGAAATTGTCATTAAATGCACTGCTGCCAATAGGACAACTGTCAGAAGAAGCGGCAGAACCACGTAATAAGCATTTCAGACTGTATCGTGAGAACTACTCACGAAAATTTTCTCGGGAATCCTGCAATACAGATATATTAAATAGACTGTTATTAACTTCAGATTCTCTCCTGACTGAATTGAGAGCAAAGCCAAAAAAACCATCACAGGCTTTCACAAAGGATGCGTTAGAAATGCTTCTTCCTACTAATGAACTGGAAGACACCATAATGTGCTTAAGTGAGAAGGATGAACTTAGCTCAGATAGCGAAATATTAAATTTTTAAATATTTAAAATTTTTTTAAATTACACTTATTGTTCTTAGGTAAGAGCAGAAAAATGCATGTTTCAATCATAATTTTACTGTTGTTAGGTATACGAATATGTTTAACCAAAACGTCGCATTAAAGAACTGAAATACTTTTTATTATTATAATAATATTTATAATTATATTTATAATAATATAATAAATAATATTTATTTGTTTTAATATCTTACTCGAATTCTGAATTGAGAGAAGCCGCTTGCCATACATATGCAACATTTTATCAAGCACAGTGTATTTTTTTTAGACATTATTAATTATTTTGTTTATTTTTTTGTTTTAGCAACTTTAAAAGTCATGAAGTAGCTTTACGTACCATTTTGAGTTAAAAATCACACAAAAATAATTTTGGCCGCCTAAATTGGTCAAATACCCCAGTGTGCAGCGGTTCAATCCAAAAATAGTTTGTTTTTCACAAAACAGTGAAGTAATATTTGAATACTGTTTTTTAAAAATTATCATGTTTTGAAGTTATGATTTAGAATTTGCAATCATTTGATTCACTAAAAAGTCGGAGTCTCCAGTTCAAAACGTGATCAATTCAGTGTTGTTTCACAGCTGTGTTCATATCACAAAGCTAAAATGGGTCTATTTTGTTATTTTTTCAACTGATAGTTCAGTAAAGATACAAAAATATAGGCTTTAAAAGGAACTATATTAAAATTAGTTAAGTCTTATTTATGGAAATGGTGTAAGTTAACATAACCATAAAATTATTAAATTAAATTTATATTATGTCTTTGAAAATCTATTTATAACTAATATTGTACATTCATTATATATAATCCTAAAATCAAATTTAAAATGAAGTATTGAAAAACTTCAACGATTAATATAAAGAGTGCATAATTTCTATGTAACATCATATAATTAATTTTTAGCATGACTTAATACAAAAACATTATCGAAAAAGTTTTAATATTCGATTTAGAACATATCCAAGTTAAAGGATACCAAAATATCCAAATGCTAATAAGAAAAATTAAATTTTTAAACAATTTCAAAGTTGACTGAAGTGTTGTGGCTATAATTAATTAAAAAATTAAACACTTAAAGTGCCAACACAACATGAACAGACATTTTTGCAAGTGCAAACATTTCGAATTAATGTAATTTTAATTAAGCCTAAGACTGTGAAGGATATTGAAATCCTCTTAAATAGAAACGCTAACTCATGCTGACAGACAAAAAGCTGTGGCCTGAAATAAAGTTAAAGGAATGGAAAATATATGTGACAGTAGTCAAATTTTGTTAATTTTAAAACTTCAATTTAAAATTTAAAAATTGTGTAAATAACGATAATGTTTCGTCATTAACTTTTAGGTACGGATAATTATTTTTGTAAAAGAATTATAATTTAATAATAGGTGATATAAGAAGTTACCCCCATTTCTTCTCACTAGTTGATATTGGTACCCATTTGTTATATAAATCAAAGTGTGTTTGAAGGTAACAGTTTTGGTTTTTTTTTCTCATTTGAAAAGAAAAAAAAATGTGAAAAAAAGTATTATTTATAATCTTTCATAATACTGTTTAGATTTTAAAAACCATGAATAACTTCATTGCACTTGGAACATAATCGCTGCACTAGTAAAGTATAGTGCAGCTTGAAAAATATACGAATACCCATAGCTTGAAAACTGTGAGTACAAGGCATTTCAACCATTATTTATTAAATATACAAGTAAAAAGTCTCACTTTAAGATTGACAAACTTAAACTTCTCTAAAATTGATCCTTATTACAAGTACACGGCTTCCTCTGTCTCAAATATATTGTATCAACACAGCAGCCATTAATCTACAGATGACTCCAAAAAATTGCTAACATATTTTCAATTAAAAATTGTAAATCCTACGCCAAAAAATGTATTTCAAATAGAAAAAGGTGGTAATAGCAAAGAAATTTTAAAGTCCAAATGAAATTTTTTAATCTATCAAATTCTTGGGTTGGCCATATAGCTATTTCGAAAATGCTGGAAATATCGCAAATGCATATAATCAATAGTCCTTGAAAAATCTGTTAGAATAATTATCCTGCAACAAGTGTCAAGAATTATATTCTGTCAATTTTGAATCATGTGTTAAAGCAATTAACCAAAGTGCATTTAAATTGCGTTATTCAAATTTGGAGTTTTGACAATATCTTTAGTTTATATACCATATAATCAAATCTTGCACTTACTGCGTTATTAATTAGAATTAACGCATAAACAACAGTTGTTTAAATTAACTTAAAATTACTGATTTCTCAAACTTTAACACTTTTATTTGTAGAAATTTGTAGAAATTATTTAAAAAATTATATACGGAATGCACGATGATAATGAATATTTGGCGATATCTGAAAAGGCTGTATGGTTAACCCAAAAATTTAATTGATTGAAAATTTCCTCACTATTATCACCCTTTTCTAACAAATTTGCTTGATTATTTAACCTAGTCTGAAACATTTTGATACTGCTCGTATATCCTTAAACTTCAATGAAATAAAATATTAAATTCTTACTACTTCCTACAGTGATAGTAATCTTACCGATAATATAGTCTAACAGAAAATTTGCATTTCAGTGTTTCGTGAAAGTTCCAACTATTTTGAAGGCATGCATTCCTGAGAATGTATAAGATTATATTGTGTTCATATTAAGAAAATCAACTTAATTATACATTTTATAAAGTTTATACGTAATAATCATGATAATCATTTTCTGTAATAAAGGAATACGGTAGTGATTTTATTTCTACAGAGAACTCTGTTTTGGACCAAGTTTCAAGAATTTGGGTTCTTCATTCACTTAACTCTAAGATAGCATAAAAATTATAATATCGTCCTTTTTTCGGAAATTTTTTTGTTTTAGTCTTTTTTAAAGTGTGGCAAAAGGGTTCAATAGCCAAAGTAGAAATTTGCAGCTGATCCATTTTAACATTCGTTTTATTTATAGGGTTAGAAACTCTCTATATATATATATATTTATAAATAGGTTCACTTTCGTGCGTGTCGAAAAGCAATTTAATTAAAATCTATTGCGAAAATAAAGTGTTGTTGGCTTTGCCTAACCGTTTGTGCTTTTTTTCAATTCCAGGTTTAGTCAATATGTTGATTTCGATCTCGAGAAATATATTATTCTGTACCAATTCTTAACACTGATTTTATTTATGGAAACTATGATAGCATTGATAGCATACTCTACTACATATAGTATTTAATATTTAGTAAATTTTTACTGCCATTATGACAACCAAAATAAGTATTTCCATTCGTTTGGCTTCTTTAGAACCAACACCAACAAAATGCTTGATTATGGTCATTGTGGAAGCGTTGCCCTTCGTAATACTTTGTACAATAATGAGCCGCAATTTTATGAATTCAAATTTATGTAATCAAGCAAAGTGCATATAGAAGTGCAATCCATCGAATCATGATACGTCTACCTCTCGGAAATGAATGCAGCACTTGAAATGCTTCACATTTAGCGTATCTCTACCCTTTTGCCAGTATCGGAATGTGTGTGGTGCTTTTAATTATTGTTTGCTTAAATGAGCCTCAACATTGGGCGTAATACCTATTCCATTCGGTTCGTACTTAAACTGCGATTATCATGGTAGGACAGACAGGCTTAAGCATAAACACGGTAGACAGGTCTCACACTAGACTCTGGGTGCGATTTGTTTGCGCTTTAGTAAGTAGCGCAATTTAAGACGAGTACGTAATTATCTAGTGGCAGTTGATGAAGCTACGGTAAGATACTTTTTACTGTGACTTTGGTAGTCAATCGACATTTGCTGTGTTACTGCTGTGATTGGGTTTGATACTCATATGTATTGTTTAGGATTTAAATTTGTTTTTTGTTTTTATCTTTCATTTCATTCATAATAATTTGTGTAGGATGTTGAGCTATTATTATGCATTAAGCCGTTGATTCATCAGTTCGAACAAGGCGCTAAGTTAGCTACTTAATATTGTGTAATTAACTAAATGCATAATAAACGCTTAATAGCAAGAATAGAGCTTGTATCGCATTAGGAAATAATAATATGAAATTTTTAAAATAAACATATTAAGTAGTCATATATACAAATTTTGAAGTATCTGTGTTAAATAAGAGCAAAGCGCATAATATAATTCTCCTCGACATATTTTAAAAAATTAGTATATATTAGTATATAAACAAAGATCTTAAAATATATATAGCACTACTTAATATAAGAAATGAATTTAAAAAATGTATTTTTTAAAAGAAATTTAAAGTAGCCAGTAACTTCGACTTTTTTTTCAACTAAATAAATAAAGAAGATTTATTTAGATGCTGTATAACTTGGAGCCCCCGTGTATTAATGTTCTCTACATAATAATATTTGTTTAATTTTAGATTTCTTGTCAATAATTGAAGAATTTTTAACATATTAACTTGAAGGATTTAAGTATATTATCATACTACGTCAACATTTGAGTTATATCTTTTGTATAGTAGTAGTAATAGTATTTTAGCTTAATTTTAAATTTTTTGTATTACATAGAAACTTATAGCTTACAGCTATGGCATTTTAGCCGTCTATCATTTCCATAACAGTATCTTAATCAGTATCTTAAATGAAACACATATCACAGAATATTTAACACGATTTAAATTTTAGAAATTTATCAAATATATTACGATTCATGACAATTAGTAACAAAAAATTGAGAATTCTTTGTGATTCTGTAAACTGACACCTAAAAAATCTGTACGTTTACTAAGAGAATATAAGGGCTTAACTGAGAGTGGTCTCGGGAATTTTGTGTTATGTGCAGTCATAGTATTCATTCGTAAACTATAACAATTCGCTGAATTAACAAAAGAATATAAGATTTAAGATTGAAGATTGGATTGCAAATAATACATTGTTATATTAAGTTAGAAACATAATATTGGGTTTTCGCAAGAAACTGGCATATCAAAAGTCTTTTATTTAACATATATAAAGAAAAAAATCTATTAAACCTTCATTGCGTATTTTATTCGCTAATTAATGGTGTATTTGAGTTAATTTCAAAATTCCTATCTCATAAATGGTTCCATGTTCCTCGGTGAAAAACTGAATATGATACTGAATTACAGTCCCATCTGAATTAAGAGTTTCACTACGCAAGGAGTCCAAAGACAGTGAAACAATTGAATATCTGATGTCGCGAACTATAATTAGTACAATGAGTACAGTAACATATCCCATTCAATATTTGACAAGTAATCATATTTGGGTGTGGTATCAGATTGTGATGGAATACAACTCTGTTACGATTAACAAGCTTTAGACTTTTTTGGATTATTTCAAACCTCTTTTTTGGAGACAGTATTCATTCGAGTTAATTAATTGATTTTTTGCCGAACTCCAACCAAAAACGACATTTCACAATACAAGAATATTTGTATTTTCGAAAACCTCTATAGAATATTTTAACTAAAAGTTGTGTGACCCAAGACTATGCATTCGAATAGTGGTCCCTGAGAGCATTTTAACAAAAACATTATCCAATTGTGTATTATAATAACATTATATTAAAGCCTCTTAATGACATTATAATAATAATATATTTATTTAACATTGTCTAAAAGAGTGAATTCACTTTATCCGATGTAAATTTCTCATTCGAAAAATCCTTGAAATCTTATGGTAAATCTTATTATGTATAAAAATTTAATAAAATATGTGAAAAAAAATTATTTCAACTTCAGAATTCAGGTAAAATATTTGTTCAATTTAAATTTGACATAATTACTCTGTAAAATGTTAATATCCTTTGTAAAAGCACTTAATTGTCCTTTTGCTTATGGTCAATTAAGCGCATTGGAGCACTATTTTCGTATCATTGCTACCTCTTCCAGTCTGGGGTTGCTGTAGCCTTAAGCAATGGTCATTAAAATGTTCACACTCATTTATTTACTGTTGCTACAGTAGCCGGTCAGTGAAACATCATAATCATCACAAACATTTCATACATTCATACATTTTACGTAGTACCATCAAGAATGACTTGGTATCTTTTCATTCCTCAATGGTTTATAGATGTAGATGAACATTTATATAACTGCATGTTACTACGCTCACAGCTTTGGTCATTTGTCGAAATGCCCATTTTCAATTGTTGTAATGAGATTGCGTTTGCTAGTATACCGAAGTGGAAAGATTGTGAACTTCAAGTTTACCTTTCATATGGAATAGAATATGAGTATCTTAATTACTTTTGTAATTAAATGAGTAATTTTGTTAGATTTTATTAGAATATTAGTTATAGTGTTGGGGTGAACGTATTAGGGAATAACTTGATTTGCTTTCTCTAAGCAGTTCATATATAAAGGTTGTATGCCAAGGGATAAAGTGAAAAACTTGTTGAGAAAATATAAATACATAAAACTTCTGAAAAAGTGATAACCGTATTTTGAAAATCTCAGCTCACATGAAACTCAAATTGTTCATAGTTAGCAGAAAAATTAAAACCTGTATATAAATTATTATTATTCAGCATATAAATCAATGAAATGATTACTCCAACCGGAGACAAATACAATCTGATGTCCCACAAAGAATGATATATAGCCAACTTCTATAACTCTTCTATACTTAAAATAACTACTAGCACGGAACACCATGATTGCCACACACCCCCCTTTACTGATGACACAACCATACTTGGAACAGAAAAAGACCGCAAAAGCTTGTAGAATTAAACTAAACAAATCAATCTATATGAACTTCACCAACCAAAAAGCATATTATTACACAATAATTTTACAAGAAGCTTAAATATATATCCAAAATATTTTGGCTTAAGTCCTGATGTTAAGTAAAGAGCACATCAAAATGAAACAAAACTAACTCAAGGTAAAGGTTACAAAAATTATTAGACGAAGATGAAACTCTCTATATATAATAAATTATTAAATTATCAAATTTGGAGCTATCCCATCAACATAATTGAAAGGTTTTAAAATAAAATTCTCCGAAATATTTTTCATTTCTATTATTCATTCAACCATGGTATATTCGCAATGGCGAAATTCACCGAGACCTTAACATATCAACATTTGCTAAAGAAATTAATGGACAAGTAGGAGCTCATTCTTTGCTGCACAATACATATGTTCACAAAAAAGCTAGCTTCTCAAAACTACAGTCCTACAACGACAAATTAATCGGAAGAAGCCAGATAATTAGACCAGCATTACTTTATAGGTGTGTCGCTTATAGCGTCTAATCTTAGATTATCTATCCAATCTGAGAGTAATCACTCTTCGCACGGGGAGGTACGCAGATCTTAGATCAATCACTAAATAATCATGAAGTTTATAGGCAATTCATAAATTAGTCAATGAGATGGGTGGGACCCTGTAGTACCCCCAACTATCAAAGAGTAAAACTGCCCAGTTGCGCTGACTCGAAAAAAGGATCAACATATAATCGGAAGAAGCCAAATAATTTAATTGTGATTTAGTTTAAAATAGGAGTTTTTGTAGAAATTATATATAACAACATCTGAACAACCTTTAATAATCTAAAACTATATATCTAACTTCGAAAAATGTTTGTAGTTAGTGACTTACTATTAAAAAGTTACATTCGTAAATGTGAGTATTGACCGTTTATACTGCAACTACAAGTTGGCCTACGGATGGTTGTGCTTTTTGCAAACCTAATTAGTTTCATATTTTTTTAATTACGCAAATAAATTTCTAACTTGAATTTTTGTCCAGTTCTTTTGTATAAGTTCATCCCTTTCTATCTATCTTAATTGAGGTTTAGATAGATCTGTGTTTTTGACATTGAAATGTGCCAATGTCTATTTATCTTTACAGATATGTTATATATGCATTTGTACGAGTTTTATGTGCCTAGTTACTGCAGGGCATAAATTTTTGGTTGCATTACGCTGTTATGATTTTACATATAAACCTCAAATTTCTATTAATTTAATCATAGCGCATCCATTTTTCCAATATCTCTTATTGTTAAATATGTGAACTCTGTTACATGAAATCAAATTGTGTTATAACAATGATATCGTATTGATATTTTACTGAAAACTTTGATTATTTTTGGTAATCATAAGGATGTCTCCAGAGTCATGTCTACACTGGACTTCCTGCATGCCTTGTCCAGTGTGGTACCTTATACTGACTCATATTATATTGAGTATGTAAGCATACTTACTATGCCTACATACTACTCAGATATATTTATACTGGACTTTCATTTTAATTTATTAAATAATAGATCTATTAAACCTTTAGTCAATATTTATGTGAAATTTTGTATTATTGGACTTTTATTATTTAAAAGATTTAAGTATGATGTTCTGAAAGAACTTATAGAGCTTATATTTAGTTATACATCTATTTAATTATTCGAAGTGTTAGTACTAAAGAAGATAGTACCTACATAATTTTAGCAATGGTTACTTAGGTATAAAAAATAAATAATATTATAAAAGCTTAATGAAGTTAACATTTCTATAAACAATATATACACAAGTATGTATCCCCAATATCTATAGAAAAAGCAATGCTCAATCAAGGCACCAGCAACAATCTGCCTCGCCACTCTTATCCTGCGTGCATAAATTTACAACTCTTCCAACTGTCAAAAGGTGGATATGTGCAGCGTAAACTGCGTCCGACTGCACCACATAATTTCAGCATTTTTATTAGACAGAAATCAATTAACTTTTTAAAAATTTTACGATTTCAAATTAAGGCTTCTGTGTGTGCGCGTCATAATTTAGCATTGCCACTGCAGTTACTTGCGATGGCCAAGTGCTCGTCGCGCATCTCGAAAAACTAAATTTGAACGAACAATAACTTTTCTTGTTAGCAACTTTGGCAGTAATTTCATCTTCATCAACAACAATGTCTCATTGAAAATGTTTTGTCTTGAATAAGTTTGAATACGTTTCACTTTACTTAACTTCTCTTCACCAGCGAAGCTTATTAGTATTTAAATTTTTACTTTTAGTTTTACGTCCATTTTTTTTTCTTGTTTTTATTTTTTATTCTTGCACACAGAGCATAAAGTTGGTGGTGGGTCTAAGCTTACTGACCGACACCGGCCAACAAAATTAACTTAAATGAGGCGTAATTTTACTTTTCTTATCTAAAGGATGTAAAGGCAATGAGCTTCTTTATGTGAAGTGAAGTAGAAAGCTCTTATTTTCAGTTTTTAATGAGCTATGATTTATGCTCTCAAATTAATAAAGCAGTTGATTCAAATTTTGCTTTACTACTTTCTCAATACACATATATAATGCATATTTTAGAAGATTTGGTTAAATAACATTGGCGGCGAACTAATATAAGCCGAGTATAGCAAAAATATCTCTTTCACTTACGTTGCTTATAATGAAATTTATCCCTCAGAACGTCATATTAACTCATAACCTCATAGGATCAATAAAGAAATCTTATTTGGTTTTAATTACAAATTAAAAACAAAAATTTAATCCCAGATTTAAGGGACTATCACTTGTTTATTTATACTTAAGCAACTTTATACCTTTACTAACTTCACTCTTTTTAAGTTCATCTTTTTCTCTTAGTCAATCGAAAATCGCTTTATTCTCTACATACGTAACTATTACCATTATCGTATATTTAAAGTGATTAAAATTAATAAAAGCCAAAAATCCAAAGATGGCTCTTGCATCGATTTAATTACAAACAATGCAATAAAAAAATTATTCGCGAAATGAGAAAATAATTCATTTCAGCATTAACTTAGTTGCAATATCAATAGCGATCGGGCTAATTAAATCAGTCCATTACGTTATGGTTCTATACTACTAAGATCATCACTCTTATTCTTATTCTTACTCTTACTCTTACTCTTACTCTTACTCTTACTCTTACTCTTACTCTTACTCTTACTCTTACTCTTACTCTTACTCTTACTCTTACTCTTACTCTTACTCTTACTCTTACTCTTACTCTTACTCTTACTCTTACTCTTACTCTTTTAATCTTACTATTAATGTTATTCCTATTTTTGCTCTTACTGTTATTCTTACTCTTACTTTTACTCTCACTTTTTTTCTTACTCTTATTCTTACTCTTGGTAATAGTAATGGATTACGGCTTAGGTTTAAGGGTTTATGCACTACAACCAGCTTGATCTACTATGCTTCCTTTGTATATTTATAGTTAAATATATCGAGGAAACAAATTTTGTATCTCCTCTAGCCTAGTGCATCACAGTTAGAATTAGGAATTAGGCAACATCTCTCCAAAGGACATATTGGCATTCTTAACTGCTACTCGTCTATGGAACTGAAGTGGGTATGTCACAATAATCCTCGAGGATGCAGTGACGCGGTGACTACTTCCCAACCCTTTTTGAAAATAAAAAAAAAAAAAAATAGTTACTATTATTCTTACTCTTACCTTTACTCTTACTCTTACTTCATTCCTTCTTTCTATATATATATTATTTTTTTTGTTCAGTATTCTGCATCCGTTGTTATATCACCACGTTACTATTTCAAATACCTTATAATTTCTTGCTACATATTTTCAGAACATAAATCTTTTCAATCTTATCAATGTTATGGTCATTAAATTCACTTTAATTAATTAATTTTCTTATCTGTAGTTACATGCAAAAATTATGAAATTAGTAACAAAGCCAATGTACAATGGCAACAATTTTTTCCAAAAATCCGAGACACTGGACAATGGTCACTTGGCAATTTCTAAATTTCTAAATGAAAGACCGCAATGAATTTGTATGCACAAAATATTTGTATTTGTGTATCTTTTTATGATATTTGTAAAAAGATTTATCTGTTCGAGATTTGTTTACATTTAACTAAATAACTTTGTGCGAAAAAAGAGACCCCTTGAAGGGGGAACTATACGTATGTCCATAATTCTCATGCGGTAATAAATTTGCATACAGAAACTTGGTAGCTAAACCAGAAGTATTTTGTTTAGCTACTGGCTATTGGAGTGACCGAAACTATTAATTTTTTAGGTAGTCAAGTGAACAGCTCGAGTTCAACGCCTCAACCCGCTAAACAATTTTGAAAAACTGCTCCAGAAACTTCACATAAAGTTTGTGCTATCAAAATTATGGGCGTTGATTAGTTTTTGGTGCTTAGTCATTTTCCAACTAGCACAAGTGGACATTACGCATAACACCATGAAAAGTGGAAACTCATTTATGAAATGCATTTCAAACTAAAATTTAGAAATACATGCGGTAAAGCCATACCGACAACAATAAATTTAGCAATGAGCATACAACTTAATGAAATTGTTATGAAAATTGTTGTTGTTTTACTCTTAAGATAAACAATCTCAATTCATACTTTGCATACACCAATACAGCACAGAAAGTTCATCGGTTAATGTAACTAAAACATTGCAGTTAAATTATGTGCGGTTAGAAAATATTTAATTTATGACATTTGGACGTGCACTTACCCTTAAAACAATATTAAATAGAGTACACATAGTGCTAAATATTGAATTGGGATGGCAATGAGAGAAAAGACAAATAATAATATCAATACTAAACAATGTAATTAAATATTAAATTAGTATGTATTTAAATGTACGCACTTTTGAAAAAAAATAAGAACCGTCTTCTATAAGAACCGTCAGGGCATCATTGCTATATGGTTAGATGGCGTTCATTAAGGCAACGAAAATCAAGCTTCAGAAAATCTAAAAATTTCAGAACATAATTATCATAATTATCTTATATAAGTTAATCAGAAATTCTGATCTCTCTATTGACAGCATAACCAAGTGTTTCAAAGTGAAAGAATGTAAGCTATTCAGCAAAATAGCTGATCATCCCAACGTAGAGGAAATATTTGCAGATATAGTTCAAAAATTGGGTTGTACCATCAATGAGGTATAAACTACCAAGTTCTTCCAGAGCAGATTGAATATGATACACATAGATGAGAAAGTAAATCTTTTACCAACTCTGTTAATTCACAATTTCAACTTACTATATAGTAAAATCCTGTTTTTTTTTTACTTTATGTAGAGGTATCGTAATACTGACAGACAGTCAAATAGCTATCAAGGCAATAAACTTACAGCAGGTGACTTTAAAACTAGTGTAAGAAAAGCTAAATCTGCTCGGTGAATCGAATCAGATGTCAGTTCTTTTGGTACCGGGACATACTGGCATACTCGAAAATTAATACAGACAAATCAGACAAACTAGCCCGGAAAGTACCAGCCACACCGATGATGGGACTGAAACCTTTCTGTGTATTAGGACACAATACCCTTCTTTATATCATTAAAAGGAAGTAGAACCAGAACAAAAAGGATAAGTTCCTAGCATTAATACAATCCAAAGCCCTTATTGATACCTATAATAATACGAGGTACCAGAATTGTATGGACTTATCAAAAGAAAGACTTAAAATCATCACAAAAATCTTAACAGGACACTGTAAACTAAAATACCATCTTACGAGACTAGGCATATATACGGAAACAAACTGTAAACTTTGTGAAGAGAATAAAGAGTCAGCCACAGATATGCTTTTAGAGTACCCTGCGGTAATCATATGCGGAAAAGACTCCTGGGAATGTGTACCATTAAGGAAGAGACAATACTACTTTTTATCATATTTTTTTATAAAATCTTCCTTCTTACTAAAAAAAATAACAATTATTAAAGGAGTATAAATTAAGGAATTATAATTAACAAGTGCTTTTAACCATTGTTGCGATATTTTTACTCTAGTGAATAATAATTAGTTATTATGGATTAGATTAATTATTTATTATATGATTGAATCAGATCAAGTCCAGAACGTTTTTTCAAGTTTCAAGCGCGTCAAAGGTGGGACCACCAACAAATTCTGCATGAAAAGTTTTGGGTGATAGATTAAGTATATAATACTCATATTTTTTGAATATCAAATTTCTTCCTTCACCTGCCGTACATTTAGATCTTTGTGGATATTTATGTTATTGATGTACCATAGTCACAGCATTCTCAATATCCGAAGCTCAATATGTATATCAAGTAAACCGTTATTAAATACTTAATTTGAATTAGTTATGAAGAACAAATTTTACAAATATTTCTGAAGGATATTTTCCAAGAGAATAAATTATAAATTTCTTTTTTAATTTTTTTTTCTTTTTCACGAGCATTTATATATCTTTCTTACTATATTCTTAATACTAAAAGCTTTGTGCGACTAAACTTAATCCATTATGTTGCAATCTACAATATTTGCCACAAATCTTGTCAGAGCCTTCCATTTCGCATAACCATTGATTTATTTGCAATTTTGTATTCATAATTATGTATCTTTTTTGGTATGAGCTCTTGTGTATTCAATTTACTAATTCATATTTGGTATAGAAAATATAAAATTATTTCTAGTTTTAAATGTTAAAAGGTTTTAAACTATGATTTATGAAACTCCTTCATATTCGGTTTGGTTAGGAATGAAGTTTTAGTTTTTGTGCAATACAATTAAAGCTATTCAATAAATTAAAAAGAATTTAATATCGTAGAAATTTTTGAAATTCAAATTCCAATGTAATTCAATCTATTACAAATGAAACATAAATAAAAAATATTTAGATAACTGATAACTGACCTTTTCCAAAGACCATTGCATTGAGAGATGTATGTACATATCTATTGCATCGAATTGTTCGTAAATTAAAAAAACTGTTATTATTATTAATATTAAATAAACCATTATTGTTATTTAAATTGTAAGTAATTGAAGTCACTGCACATCTTTAAATATATTCCTTTTCTATCATTTGCTTTTTCTGACCTATCGCAACAATTCGGTAAAAATCCCCTCCTCACTCCTTTTTAATGAATTAGTTTTGTTTTATTATATATTCGTTAACTAAACGAATTAAACGATTACTGGGTTTAGAGTTATTTTATGTTTATTTTTATGTCTAGAAAATTTCCATAAGGAAGATGTTGCAACCTTCCTTAGGGAAGGAAGCAGTAAGTACCTTTTGATACTTTTCATCTACTGCACAAAAAAAGAAAAAAAAACCTTCCCTGTTAGTAAATCTTGAAAAAAAAATTAAATAACTATTATTATTTTTGCTATGGGATGTGGCACTGCGACCATCGGTTCTATTGTGTTTCCTTCTGGGTTTAGAGTAAGTCTCCCAGCCCTGTTGCATCGATAAAAAGTAATATTGAAAATAATTTACACAGTTGTATTGCCTCTTCCGTAAGGATATATATTCCTAGGAGTCTATTCCGTATATGCATTACCACAGAACATTCTAATAGCACATGTGATGTCTAGCTTTTCATTCTCTTCTTAGAATCTATAGTTTGCATCGATATATATACCTAGTCTCGTAAAATAGTATATTGAAAATAACTAATTAAGTATAATTAAATACATTTTTCGTAAAATTATAATAAATAATTTTTAATTAAAAAATTCATTATAAAAGTTGGGCATTATAAAGAATATATAATTAATATTAACTAAAAACATACAAAGAAGGGGTGAATGTATAACGTAAGACAATAGATAAAATTTCAATATATGTATGTACAAAAAATTTCATTAACTTCTCAAATCCTCTACTCATTTTTCAAATCCTGGACTTCATACTTTTATCATTGAATTCTAATACTGTTATTCTTCTCATTTAATATTTATAAAGCTGGTTTTAAAATAAATAATTATATAAACTATTTTTAATTATTATATAATTATATGAATTATTAATTATTATTATTAATTATTTATATTATTATTATATTAATTATTATTAATTATTATATTGTTTAGCATTATCTAGTATACAATAATTAGCAATAATGAGCAGATAACAGATAATACAGATTATCTATTCAATATTTTTTAAATCGTTGATTTCTGTAATTCTCATTGAAGTATAGCGTTTCTTTGAAATAAAATTGTCAGATTCGAATATTTGCCAAGGCTTTTAACTCGGTTCCACAAAATTTAAGTTTCTTCTCTGTTTGCAAAAGAATTTATTTACAGAATTTATATCCAATAGAACTCAACACAAATAACACATATTGTTACTATATGTTCATTTATACTTTAGTTGAAAAACTAAATAATTAGATGTCACCAATGTTATGAAAAATAAAAAATATATGCATATTAATCTGAAGACTATATATTAAATCAGCTATCTACTTTAACCAGTAAGGCTCTGAAATAAAATTAAATGTCAACGATTCAAAGGTCAAATACATAATGTACCTGCTATTAGAGTAACTTTAAAGAACTTCTCCCACAACACTTACATTTTTTATAAAATATATGTGTGGAGTGGGTTTTCTATGAAAAGGGGTTAAATAAATTAAGAAACAGTTTTTGATTTACAGCTCTAAAACAGGGACAGAGAAAAATATTTAAAAAAAAATGACTGAAAATATGTAAAATAAATGGAAAATTGCGAACTGTCATGTTTATTTTTATCTTTTGCTGATTAAGTAAAACAAAATAACATATAAATGATTTTGGGCGCTTCGAAAAATTATGGTAGCTATCTTAGTGTGGCGTTGGTTATGGAAAATTATCATCTAGAAAAATCCAGCGAATAACAGAGTAAACACCGATGTACCGAAGGATAGTACGAGCATTTTGACGTTTGTTCTTGAATATTTATTTTTTTGTTAAATGACTCGCATTATATTTAATGTACGCAAAATAAATGCAGGCATGATGACTGCCAGCGATTTGCGCCTCATATTTGGTCTGCGATAGTAGCAGGGGCAGAGTGGAGGAAAACTGGATAAAGACCACGTGTCCACAAGACAAGCGAGACTGATGAATGAAAAGCGCAAAAGATTCTTCAGTACAGAACTAAATAGAGAATACGTTGGTATGTGCTTTTGTGTAGCTGTCGCCGATGGTTAAGGCGACAAATGTCAAGGATAACAAACAACAAAAGGACGAACGACAAACAGTGTGTGGAAGAATGCGTATTTGTTTAGCATCAAAATAGCAGCGCTATGGACCAAAATCACAAGGCGTAGACTAACCATCAAAAGCAGTAAGAACGTCATTTGTTGCTGTTGTTACTGAGCCTGTTTATTGTTGCTGTTGCTGTTGTTGTTGTAGTTACTGTAGTTGCTGCTGTTCGTGTTGTTGCCATTGCGGGAACAATGATTTATGATACGGCTGCCGTGACCAAGACATGCCACAACAAAAAGGACATTTGTATGACACGTTGTATGCTGTATGCGTTTTCCATGTGACAATTGTTTTCTTTTTGAAAAATATTCGTTGACAATTGACAGGATGCGTGCAATTTTTTCTCCCCAAATATATTGTACCCAAAAACTCTCCTACACTGCTTTCGATAGTTCTCTTTAGCCACAGAACTCTTCTTACTCTTATTGAGCTTTCCTTACGAATATTACACGTAAATGCATTTGATATTTGTTGTTGTGTTACTGTTGTTAACGATGATGACGTTTATCATTTTATAGTTATCTGGAGAAAAATGAGTCCTTTGACATTGCACATCCGTTTCAGTCGGTCAACCGTAATCGTCGCCATTATTGTTTTACTCATCTTCTTACTTTGCGCTTTCCTACTTAAGTGATGCCACCACAAAAGCCAGACGGATACAAAATGTGCACTCCTGTCAAAAATCAAAATGTCTTGAATATTTCGTTAAAGTAGAAGAAGTTGGTGAGTTAAGAAGAGAATGTGAGGTTGTCGAAAATATGCTTTAACCACATGACAAACATTCAATTTTCTTTTAAGTTTTTAATACACTCAAAAGAAAAATTCAAACTTTCTTCTTAAACATTATACTGACTTCTTTCTTCTTGACAGTCATGGAAGACAAAAAATAATATTGACGTGATAATGACTCAGAAATAAGGTTTTTGCAATGTGGTCAGAGGAGGATTTAAAATTATGACAAGGAACATATGTAGATATAAGTAAAATAAACATATACATATGTAAATACATATATGTATCTGATACACAAGTTACTTTAGGTTATTTTAAGCTGATTTAAATCATTAAATATTTATACAAGGCAAATGATAAGTAGAAAGAAGAAAGTATCTTATCTTAAGGAAAACAAATTTCTGGTTATTTTAAAATTAATTTCTTAATTTTTTTTCTACATTACAGGCTGCATTGACTCTGAAGAAAAACTAATGAAACATACAGCTTTGCAGGTCTTTAAGCAAAAAATTTAAGCAAATAAAACGCAGGAAAACTAATTTTCACCTAAAAAGATGATTTTATTTAATATTAGTTATAAAAGATAAGAGAAAATATATTTTGTCATAATAATATTTTCACTTCGAATTTAATAATTCATTGTTTTTAAATTGATCTCTCGAAATGCTATCAAAATTTTGATCAATAACCTCAATCATTTTTAAATACATACCTATATCAGTTTTAAATGATTCTGACCGATTTTGGTAAACCCTATTACAACAAAACTGTTGATAATTTTGTTATTAATTTTTTGAGTTGTTACGTCGAAATTTTTATTAAAATCTGTTTTGTTTTTTAAGAATGTTAACTTTTATTTCGTGCGTTATTTTTTAGTATAATTCTATACGTATTTCGGCAAATTCGCTTTTGCCTTCATCAGGAGGATTCCTAATATTAAAAACATCTATGCAACTTACAAGCTATTTATACTTATTACAGGTCTTATAATTTAAATCTAATTGGTAGGGTTATTGTTGTTCTTGTCCTTGAGGGTGTTAGGTAAAAAATGGTGGGATGGGTTAGTTTTTGTTGTTCAGGCTTAATCATGCGCAGGTAGTTCGTTGATGTTTTAAGGTTAAAATTAATTTTAGGGTCACATTATATTGTGTCAACTTTAATAAAGCAATATTTACTACAGTAAAATTGTTCTTTACACTCCATAATAATAAAAAGTTTGAGATGACAACTTTAATTGGAAATTTGCCTACAGCAAACATACAAAACCTGAGACTGATTGTAATACCATTAAGAGACTCAACTGGACTTCCTATCCGAACCATCTGTTTTCAATGACCAACCTAATTGATTTTATTTAATCCACTGTGTCTAGCTCTTCCACCTGCGGGTAATGAGGTAAGGTGCTTTCCCGGGTAAGGTGCTTTCCTGAGGTAAAGCATGCCTGTCGTAAGAAGCAACTAGGTTCTTGACGCTATTCCAACATGGAAGTGCAAATCTGATACTATGGGGGACAGTGCCCACAGGTTCAGCTGTCCTAACCAATGAGGTTGGCAGTTTCGTGGTGGTTGTGATTAATACCCAAATTTATGCGGGAATAATGATTGTATTTTATTTTTATGCAGCATGTAGGTGCGTATTCTCACTTGGTGCTGTGACTCAAAGATCAGCATAGTTGGGTTAATCTTGCTCCTCACCAAACATATAACTGAATTGGTGCTGACAAAAACACGTTGGAATTTCCAATGTGGCATTTATAGAGGCATTGTTTTGATACATTTATTTTTAAGAAGACTCTGGTCTTAAGCCTTTAAGAGAGGTAACCACACCACACAACACTGGATGCTGTGTCTAGCTCTGTAGATTTCTCAAAGAAGATTTCTCTTCAGGTGTTAACTTTAAGTCGAGGGAGTGAGAGAAAGGAAGAGAGACATTAAGATACTATATTATTTCTTAAAAAGTCGGTATTCACTAATTCACTAATTAGTGAACTAATTCACTAATTCTAAATATATTAGTATATAGAAGGCTCAGTAATGTTCATATATATATTGCACGATTAAAAACAATCGATTTTAATCCACAAAATTATGTGTGTTCAATCAGATTTGAATCAAATTGTTGATATTATCCATGTGTTCGTTGTAACCGAACTCAGTTACTGAAAGTTACCTATTAATAAATTAAATTATAGCATTTAGCTAAAAACTACCTAAGAGGAGTTCAATTAATAGGATTGAACAGAAAATGAAACGTAATATAATATAAATAGAAGTTAACTGCAAAAAGTTTCAATTGCAGCTGATTGAAAATTTCCACTATGTCCCCAATTAATGAACACATATAGGTCAACCCAAGTTTAAAACCGAGATATTATTGTAGTGGTAAATGTTTTTGAAAGCCTACGTATGTTTTATTTTGATATTATACTCTAACTAAATTTAATCAAATATCAGTTCTTATACCGCTTTCTTCTTAATTGACTTCTTATTTTGTCCTACAGCCCCTAAAATGGGACCTATCCGTACATGTAGAAGCATTATCAATGAAACACACAGCTCTTTCGGAAAAACATTTACATAACTGTAAAAATGGATCATTAAACTATAATTAATTTAATCAGAATCATTAACTCTATTACTAATAAAATCAAAAAAAAAGAATTTACGATTACTGGATGAAAAACTAATAATAAATATTATATTATAATAAGAAAGGGGTGCCTATAACTGATATAGACTAGATAGAGTTGATGTACACCGAGCTTGGTTAGCTATCTATTGTTAATAATTACAAGTGCCTAGATGCAAAATGTCAGTTTAGATTCTATTATCTAAAAAATAACTTAAAACAATTTTTAGACAATTAAAGAAATTTAAGTTAAAGTAAATGACGCTTGCTGCAAAAGATTAATTTAACTTCAATGCAACACAAAATGACAACTGAAGAAGACTGCACTAGGAAGTCATAATCTTGATAATAATAATCCCTAATAAGGAACTATGTCTCTCTATATAAGAACGGAACAGCTCTTTAGCCTGGCGAAGACTTGAAGCATTGCATCGTAGCGTAGTCATTAATTCTTTATTTCTTTATATACTTAACTCTTATCCAAGCAGCCATTAGTCAAAGTGAATTCACTGACTAATTAACGGGAATAACATATTTCACTGACATATAAGTTAATAATATTTATTAGATATTTTTTCCTTATATAGAAACAAAACGTAAAATACTTTCAAAAGAGTACGCAACAGTGACACTTAAAAACCAAATAATTTCAAAAAAAATTAACCCCTTTTGAAACGAGTGGCATAGGAAGAAAATAAAAGGAGTCAAGCCCTTAAATTAACTCTCAAAGAGTCAACACAATAACCTCGATTACAAGAAATAACAACAAATTTTGAAAGTCAAGCAGATTTATTTGTCTTTTTTGTCAAAATACTTTTAAATTATATTAGTCCATAATAAAATGAATGAAATCATTGAAACAAATTTGGTATATATAATTTCAGATGGAATTTTACTCGCTCATATGTTGCCACTTGGTATGTATTTCCTTATGCTCATTATAAATGTGTTGCTGTTGTTGTTGTAGAAAATTTTGGATATCACCGAATTATGTGTCAAAGGCTGCACAAGCGAAGCATGATTTATGCTGACAACTATGCGAACAAATATAGGAGCATAAATACAGACCAATGCATTCATATCAATTGGAGCTGATGAAACTGAACAACAGAGTCGTGGGGGAAAGGGATGCTTATGTAAATATGTAAGTGAATATTCTAAAACTACTTGTAATTTTAGACGTAATGTTATCGATAATGCAATCAAATTTAAATTTCAGAAATAATTGGTATGAACTCTTCCAAAAAACAAGGTTCAACATGATACGAGTATTACATTTCATACATCCGAAAGCAAAACCAAGACAAAGAGAGAGGTAGGTTTACATTATTACAGTAGTGAAGTTAATTTTAAAATCCCAAAAGAGTTGATATTATTCATTAATATAAGTTTCCTAAGAATATTTCAAGATTTAGTATCTTGATAGATTTCAATAGTCCATAAAATCTATACTTAAAGATAGTTTTTTTTTGTTATTTAAACAAAATAGAAACGTTTAAGTTAACACCATCTATTGACATTGACTAACAGGAGTTGAATTAATTTTATATTGCAATCTACAGTGAGCATACAGATCTGAGTTAGTTATCTGTTTTCTGGTTGAAATGCCTCAAAAGATGTTTTGGGTTGAAGAGACTTAAGCGTCTGCCAGTAACATCGCAAAGTAACGTCGGAATGATGCTGTTTTAGCGTTGACTCAATCTGTCATAATATGTGTTAGCAGCCTACTGTATATCTTGCCTGACTGTAGGTTTTTCAAGATCACGACGTAGATCAACATTTAGCTCATACCACAAAACGTTACCTGCATCCTTAAGTGATTTCTTTTGGAACCTTTGTATCATATTTTTGTATCATTTTTTGCAGAACCCTAAAATTTGAATACCATAGAGCCATAGGGTCGAAGACTTGTTTGTATATCATGAGTTTGTTTTGCTGAGATACTTTGAATTTCTTCCAATAACCCAAGTTCGTTTTTTGAATTAATTATTCAGCTCAGATAGTTTTTTCTTGACGTGTGCCTACAATATCAGTTTAGCATCTACTTTCATACCCAGATATTTCACAAAATTAACAACTGGAATTTTTATGCTGTTTAAAAACAGCATAAAGTCAACTTGATTAGACTTTGAAATATTTACTGTCAATTTCCATTTATTAGTCCATTGTTCATTTTCTTGAAGAGCGGTTTATAGCTTGATGGTAGACACGTTGTTATTTGGTAGACACGTAGTCATTATTTTCATATCATCTGCAAAAGTTCCGACAATACACTTTGAGTTCGCTGGCAAGTCATATGTGTACAGCAGAACAACAGGCCTAATATACTTCCCTGAGGGACCCCGCGATTTATGAGATATAATTACAAATACGTGTCACGTAGTTTAACTCGATAGTAATTTTTTACAATATATGATACCAACAATTTACAGTATTGCTGTGGTAAAAAATTATTTAGTTCGTAAAGCAGGTCAGAATGCCAGACTCCATCAAAAACCTTTGAGATATCAAGAAACACAGCTGTACGTAACTCTGTGTACTTGTTCGATCGTTGTGTGTTTTTTTTCGAAACTCAAAATGATGATTTGCGATAAAATGCCCTTAGTAAACGATTTTTTCGAGCTTTTTACAAATGTGCTTTTCAAATAATTTTCCAATAGTTGGCAGGAGCAAATTGATATATACGAGGCCGGAAAGTATTGATCATTATCCATCCCCACTTTTGCAACTTTGCAGTAGGTTTAACAAAAAAAAAGTACTTAAAGAAAAAATATTCCTAAAATTGTTATTTTGTTAAAAAAAAATTCTAGAAAGTCAAGTTAAAAAATAAGCATTTCTTGCTTTTATTACTTCAACCTAGTTTTCAGAATTAAATTATATTCAGAATTAAATACTGACACAAGTTTCTTTCTCAGTTCATTTTAAAGTAAATCAATAATATATTTTTCCAGAGATCACAAGTGATGATAATTTGTACTATATAAATTTGATACATAACAGATACATCAAAACTTTCCTACCACAGCCTCTTTATTTCTTAGCGTAGATACCAAAAATGTGTGTGGTTTAACATTACCATTATAACTTAATATATTTTTCGTCTATGTTTTTGGAAATGTGATATTTGTTTTCAAATATTTAAATACCCTCTAAAATGCAGAGCCAGAGATAAACGTATCCTCATGACTAAATCCACTAAATACTGTATTAATTATTGTCCAGATATTTGAATACTTTCAAATTGCACCAAATGACAACCTATCCTCACGACTGAATCCACTAATAGTACATTAACTCTTCTCCAAATCTTACATTGTCTTTTTCGTTGTTAGACCTACAAGAGCAAATAGCTTTTTCAAATTTAATCGGTTTCCAGTATGGAAACTAATGTATCAGTTCATTTGATTGAATTACATTTTTTTATACCTACTAGTGAATTCTTATAGAAAACCCTTGCTTTACCTTTTATGTACTGTTTCAAGTCGCTTATTTGTTGTAATGTTGTTTGTTATCATTAGTGTTCTTAACTGTGCCCCTTGATTTTCTTAACTGCACTACACCCATATCTTTCGAGCATAGGAATAAGTGCTTCTTGAAACTAGCAAGTTCATGCTACATTATAGTCATATCTTTAAGCAATTTCTGGCACGTATTGTGCGCTTTCCGTGAGGGGGTTGTGAAGGAAGCGCTTCCAACTTATTTACTTCCTTGACTGTCTCCACAACAAGCCGCACAGAATCGGTTAACATGTTTCCTTATTATTTTCGTATTTTATTTATTAAAATATGTTTCGTCGACGATAATTTATGGCAATTTGAGTATGAACGCTGCATACGCCGCTTCTGCAAGTGCCAATGCTTAAATATTTTAATGCAAACGAAATCCACAGGAATTCAGCTGTAAATTGTTTGGAGTATTTAACTTAAATTAAATATCTGAAAGAGTCAATACTTGTACTTCCTTTTTTTTTTGAAACTCAATTTTTGTTTTTCTGCCTCCATAAGTGGAATTTAATTGTTCTGAAATATGAAAAAAAAAACAAAATATGTGAAAGTACTGAAAAGTTGTTTGAAACTTTGATAAAATATTTTTTTAGTATTATTTTGGGTATTAATGCTCTACTTATTTCCCTTCATATTGGATTTTTGTTTTTTTTCTTTCCCCATTTTCAATTGCAACTCTGTTTCTGAAAAAAAAGGTTGCTCTCGTACATTTTTTTTTCATTTGGTACTATTCCATTTTTTCTTATAGTTTAAGATGTTGGGTGTGAAATTGTCAATGATGCTATAAAACGATTTAGAAGTTGTCAATTGGCTATGGTCAATTCGATATTTGATTCTCTGATATAAAAACTTTTTCGCAAAAATACCAAGGACTTCTCCACAGAAGTGCAATGCTGGTATTAAACACAATTTCATGGGACTCTGGGGAAAATTTATGCCAAACTTAAATTGACTTTGAAAATAGCACTAAAATTTCGAATTTCTGAAAAAATTTCTATATTTTTGTTTTCTCTTAAAGTCAAAATAGAAGACTATTCAAAATCATTAAATTAAAGTCAACTCAATGTACAATACATTTTCGTCCTAGTTGGTTTCTCAGTGTAGCAATGAATGCTTCCACATGACTGATGAATGTTATGAATTCATGTACATTCATTATGAGTCTTATACATTGTTTCAATTTATTTAATGTTTCAATAGTTTAAGTCTAACATCGACAAATTATCGCCAAATCATCCGAAATCCAAATGCTGCAGCCACTTGGCATATGGTGCCAACAACAACAACAGACGCAGCGGCAATAGTCCGTGTAGTAAATAATACAATAAACAATCTGTCCAAAGGCATTTCACTTGAAAAATTCCAAGTCATTTGTTTTGTGGGATTTGCAGCGCATCTTTCCTAGTCCCTTTCGCGTATTGCTTTCAGTGAACTGTTAAGCTTCGACGGTGGTGGCAGTAATACTAACAAATTCAGCGGTGGGAGTTAGAGTATTGGTCGGTCAACGAGATATAGTTTACACTTTGACGCTCATTTGTGCGGCATTGTTTCATGTATCCAAAAACAAGAAGTCAGCATGACTAGTGTTGTTGAAAAGCCTTAAATTATTTAATAGTTGAGTTAAAGTTAGTACTTTAACTAGTACTAACATTAGTTGAACTGGTAATAAACACATGTAGGTAGTTACGCAAATAAGTTTAGTTGCAGATTCATTTATTTAAAAACCAGCAAACTTAAAATAAATTGTTCCATTGTTATACCACTTAATCCTAGTAGGGCTCTAATTCAGGTTATGCGGCCTCGTGAAACCAAATAGATTCAACCAAATAGGCGATATATAATACAACATCCAACCAAACACGTGGCCGCGGAGAGGTCTTTACGGTTAATGACCTAACATCATCCCCTACGCTACCATCGAAGAACCTGCTTTATACATATGTATACTCATTATCAAGACGTCATAACTGTAATTTATTTTTGTTTAATTACTAAAATTATCTAAAAGTCTCCTGTAGTAAATTTCTGACAATGGATCTGCTTTCAGCTGATAGTATCCAAATATAGACGTTATATTTTTCTTTTCCACAGTAACAGAAAAATTATATATAAGTAAAAAAAAATAAAAAATTGTACTTCATTTCCACTGTAATAGTTACGATACTAATAGCTGGTGACTATACTTTCGAAATCCTCAAGGATTTTATCTATCTGGGCACTGCAGTAACGAAAAACAGCTATGTAAGATTACTCTAGGGGATCAGATGAAAAAATACCATTGCCAATAGGTGTTACTATGGTCTTAGTATACAATTGGGATGCAGAGTTCTATCTCTCTCTTTCTCTCTCTCAATCGACAAAACTTAAATTTTATAGATCACTAATCCAACCTGTGCTGATGACGAAAGCTCATCATATGGTTTTTGGTCCTTTTTGAGTTGGCGACGACTACCGCATCCGAATAAACCAGGAACTGTATGAGCTTTATTACGAATTTGATATAATTTGGTTGGAAGTAAAAGGCATCGAAGGAGACTCTATCTCTGGTAGAGTGATCATCTGGTATCATAACTAATATACAAGACTAGAGAAAATGCGAACGCCTAGACAGAAGTGCTGCGTCAAAGCAAAACCTGATAATGGTATACTAGGGTGGCTCACGTTATAAGGGGGAAAATTAAAAATGAAGTTTTGAATGAGCGCACCCCCTAGGAATATGCCATTGACCAAAAAAATGATATTCCCAAAGTTTTGGAGCAATAGGATTAAAAATGACGTTGCGCCACTCGAGCAAAGTTGGCTTTTCAGGACAAAAAACAGTAATTTTTCAATTCAAGGTCATTTTTTATCTTTGTTACTTGTTTCAACACTTATTAATATATACTCATTTGATAGATAATTAAAATATCTTTTTAATAATATCTTTTAATAATAAAATCGGTTAAAAACTATGCGCAAAACACAATAATTAGTTCAGCGACTGTGCTCTGTTTTCTATTTCATACCTTTTAGATGGCATGCACAATTACGTAATAGGTATATGCTACGATTTAGTTAATTATTTATAAAAAATTATAATTTCAATAAAACTTTTTTTTTTCAGTAATTAATATATTGTGTTTATTATGTTTTATGACATAAATCTGACTATGTGAAGGATAATTTTTATGATAATGTTCGACTACTTGCAGAATATATTGTTTTTCCTCTTCATATTTTGTCAAAATCGAATTATAATCCATCATAAGCCTAATTCCTCTTTCAATCATTTATCATATAAAGTCTGGCACAGAATTCAAGTGCATCTCTATAATCTTGCGTCTCCATCCATGGCGATGGATCGAAACTGATAAAACTATTAGATAGGCAAAAACGATCAAAAAAATTTGTTATCTCTTCGGTCACGAAATCAATAAGGTTCTTTGAGGAAAATAACTTCATTAGTGGGTTCCCACTCTTTATCTAACCAGAGATAGATAGCTGGAAGCTTGGATCTGTGACCGGTACCTCTACAGTTACTATCTACGCAGATGGCTCAAAGATGGAAGGCGGTACGGGAGCAGGTATCTTCTCGAAAGATATGCAGATAAGACAGTGCTACCGAATCCCTGCTACTTACAGCGTCTTTCACGGCGAGATATATGCTATCGAGAAAGATGTCAACATTAAACAACAAAGTACAATTCGTCCTTCGAATATCACGATTTTTGTAGATAGGCCGCACTGAAAACAATTGAATCTAAATTCCAAGATACTCGCATCACTGATGAGCATCCAACATCATAAAGTCTCTCTTTGTTGGACATAGTACATTTCGAATATTTGGACATAGCAATATTGAAGGGAATGAACTAGCAGATGAGATGGCCAGAAGAGGTTCTGAATTGCATACAGGAGAGGCCGACCTCTCAATACATACACCGATATGTAAACTGTTTAGGATAATAGAGGGAATCAATACGGTGACTAACAATTTATAAACTAACCGCGAAGACTAGATCGCTAGAATCTTATGGCCTAAGTTGGACAAAAATAAAACGAAAAGCCTTCAAGGTTTGAGCAAATCTGCAGTTCGTGTGCAGGGGCACTGTGCCATTGCGCCTATGCTCCAACGGTGGCGAGTTCCAACAAGTGGATTATACAGGAGTTGCCAAGATGAGGAGGAGGTAAAATCTATCAACCACTTCCTGTGTCTCTGTCTAGGACTTCAAACAAGCCTACTTTAATGTCTTGGGGATCCTTATTTTACTGGCTTGGAAGAGATAACGAAAGCAAACTTATCGAATCTCCTCAACTTCATCTGGAAAACCAAATGGTTTTACAAGGATAACAAAGGTTAGCAACTCGCATCTCCTGGTAAAATTTTTTAAGGGCATCCCAATGGGCAATATATGTCTCCGAGTAGAAGTGCTGACAACTGTCAGCACGAGCCTTCCGAACATAACCTAACCTAGTGTGGGTTAAAATGTTCACACATATGCTCACCATAAAAATGTATATATCTCGTACAAATCATCCGAGTTATATGTAAATTGATCTCTTAAAAGAAATATTTTTAATAAGTACATGATTTTCGCCATCCATCGAGAATCTTAGATGGCACCTGGGCGCCATACCTACAACTACAAAATATGTATAGCGTAGCGATCCGAAACCTTGCATTTGTCAAGGGCGGAAACTAAACTAGGAGTGATAAATTGAATCGTTCTGTCTGCGTTATCCCAATTTTGTTGAACTGTGTCTAAAGATTCAGCTTCCATTTTGAGACAAATTTCTTCATCGAATTTATTCAAATTAAATTCAATGCAATTTTTAGCCCCTTTTGCTTCGTTTGCTAAAAGGATATTAACTTCAGTCATACTCCCTGTACGACCATTTTCTCTTTGTTTTCGAAAAATTCTAGTTTTGACTACATTTTCAATTCTACTTAAATATCTATATAAATTATTAAATAGAAATGTATTATTTTTATTTTTTATTTATGTTTCTTGTAAATATTTTCGATTGCATTGCGCATGCCATCTAAAAGGTATGAAATAGAAAACAGAGCACAGTCGCTGAACTAATTATTGTGTTTTGCGCATAGTTTTTAACCGATTTTGCTCATCAGTATCTTATTAAAAAGATATTTTAATTATCTATCAAATGATATATATTATATATCATTTATATATATTAATAACTGTATATATTAATAAGTGTTGAAACAAGTAACAAAGATAAAAAATGACCTTGAATTGAAAAATTACTGTTTTTTGTCCTGAAAACCCAACTTTGCTCGAGTGGCGCAACGTCATTTTTAATCCTATTGCTCCAAAACTTTGGGAATATCATTTTTTTGGTCAATGGCATATTCCTAGGGGGTGCGCTCATTAAAAATCGCATTTTAGTTTTTCTAAGCCACCCTAATGGTATACCCTATATCATACAAAACATTCGGTTAGTTTTGGTATTGTCCAGATTGATAGCATAGTTCGCCATAAATTGACAGAAATATGCTTTAAAAACGTTGATACTTGGAAGATTGTCTACATAAGCATGATCCTTAACGTAGCCCTACAAAAAAAAGGACTGTGTTGTCCACACTAGTATCTTGGTGGTCAATTTAAGAAATCTTTAAACCGTAACATTCAGTAACTTTTTGTGAATAAAATGATCTTTTAAAAAAGTTGCTTGTGGATTTTCGCTGCTCTAGCGGTTATTCAAAGATTCATATTATTATCTTAAGTTGAAAATATAATGCCTTAGATAACAGTTATACTCGACATAACGGTTACTGAAACAGTGCTATCAAGTAAAATCCACAAAATGGATATACATTTGAAATATATATAGTATAAAAATTCACGAATATATACTTGGCTGAACTATTTTTAAATAAACTATTTAAATAAAGCTAACTATTTGATCACACTTACAGAAACTAGGTACGTCATTTAGCGCAAACTAATGTAAATAAATAGACTCAAAAATTGTAAGCTTTGAGACCCGATATTTCGAAAACCAAGTTATATCACATAAAGAGAAAATGTATCGAATAGGTGTGCCCAGAAAATAAGAATCGTACGGTAAAATTGCAAATATTGAACTGGATCAAATAATTAAAAAGCAAACAGTACTTCTAAAGTAGTACTACTTGAACGTCAAAGCAGACTTAAAGAAGATGAACATCAGATATTGGACAAATGCTGAGAAGCAAATAATATGCTGTGGACGTAAACTAGGATAATAATGATTAAACATACTCATGTATACTTGTTGCAGTTGGTGTTGACTTTTTAAAATAGATTATAATCGATTTTACTCTCTTAAGCATAACGTGTTATAGGAGATACAAAATATAAAATTACAACTATTAATCAATGAAGTGTCTATGGCTGTCATCAAGTTATGTACAAAAAAAAACTGATTAACTCTTAATATTTGAATAATGAATTCAACGTAAGTAAAAAATTATACTACTAAATAAGGTCGGGCATTAAGGTATTAAACTTAATATTATTATTACTTTATAACTAAATAAATCAATCCCCATCCAATAACGCATAAATTGCTAATAACAACTAAATAGTGTTTAGCGCCATCTCACGTTGGTTTAGTTGGCAATGGTAAGTTTCTTTACTAAATAATACATATCGTAAACAACAGATCGTAAGTGACTTTTATATACGGTCAAAATTATTTACAGTACGTATAGAAGTATGAATACAGAATACCAATAAAGCACCCAATATTTATTGTTTAAAAAAATATTTCATTTATTAATTTCCTAATTATAAAATAAATGAAGAAAATCAATAAAATAACTATTAAAAACAGTTATTATTTAATACAATATTTTGCTGTTTTTCATTTTAAAGCAAAATAAGTCGCTGACTTAGTATATAAATACATAAATTCAGTCTTAAAATGAATACATATTTCTCAGAAAATAACCAGAAATGTTTTATATTTGAAAATACATTGCAAAATAAAATGTAGACGGTTATTACTTATAGAGTTTTCGATTGGTAAACCTAGATTCAATATACATTTACTCTCGATCTATAAAATTTTGATGTCCAATCAAACACTTTTAGAGTAATCTAACATTTTTTAATCGTGTTAATAGACATTTATATGATTCACAAATACATATATCGAATCAAATCACGATAAATTTGATTATTTGTCAAGTCATATAAAACAGCTGTTAATTTCAGGGTTATCTTGCTAGTCTGGCAAAATATCTAAAATGTTATAAATTAATCTCGAGTGTTGTACATTTTCCCTAGATTTACCAACCAAAAATAAAATTGCACTAAAAGTGCATTAAAAGAGCATTTCAATTGAAAAAAATTACTCCAGATTTACCAATCCAAAACACCATTTACTTATTACTTATTAAAATTGCTCTCTAACAGCACGTTTTTGAAATATATGCCAACAAAAAACTATATAGCATTTAAAATTTACATAAACTTGTGTAAGCTGCCAAAATGGGGAAATTTAATAATATTGCAATTTATGAGCTGAAACTTTGATTCTAGTATATTTGTTTTCTACTACGCAATTCTGATATAATATAAAACAGTATATAATTTATTAAATAATATATACAAGTGACATTCTGCAAAAATTGGCTTACATATAACTTCTTGAAGTTTCTTCTTTAAGAATGGTGCAATATAACATATTGTTATTGTTGCAGGCCAGATATATGACCATCTCTTTGGGGTTCCTGATGATAAAAGTAAGCGCTAATTAGTCAGCTGTACATACTAATGGTTCTTTAATGTAGAGCTATAATTTCCAGTAATTATGCAATATAAAAATAATTTCAAGTTGAGAGATTAAAAGTAATCACATGTAATAGAAGCCTAATCTAATCTAAATTTCGGAAAAGCCTAGAATTTCCACAAGCTTACTAAATCTCACTTTATTGTGAAAAGCTTAGCAGATTTAACTTGGTATTACCGCCTATTTTTACCTCTATTGACATTTCTCCGCTATTTTGACACAGGTTCGGTTTAAATTAGAGATCATTTCTCTCTAAAATGTGGGTGCCATATTACTAGTGTATATATGATTTCTATTTTAATTTTTTATTTCAATTTAAGACATTTCATTAAAACATATTATTACAAATTTTAATTCTATTTCCCTAAGGTGGACCTTATTTATTTATTATTATTTTTTTTTTTTTTGAAAGTATCCGGAACAAGTAAAGTACATAATTGTGAAGTTTTTACTTTCACAACCACCGTATATGACAATACGTCCTCTCTTATGATAAACTGTACGAAGTCTGTTTTTTCAAAAAATTGTGTTTGGCACCAAATATAATTTCACTCTTTCCAGGCACAAAACATCTTTTAAATGATCTGGAAGGATCATTGATATCGATGGTCGATCGTCCAGAGCAATTTCCAACTACGACTTTTAGCAAAATATCGTTTAGTGTCTCACATATTCTTCGTTACTCATACTAAACGAGTGTATTAAGCAGCACTTTCCTGCAACCGACATTTCTGTAGATGTTACCATTGTATTTTAAACGCCAATGTTTTTCATTTTAACAGGTCTACTTTTGGTTTTTCAGATTCTTGTCATATATATGAAAACGAGAGGTTTATAGGTGCCCTCTCTGACATCCTATGTGATTGTCAGTTGAAATTATTGAATTTGTTCTTGCTATTTGGGCCACTGTCGGTAATTTTGTCTCACTTTAACGACATATTGCTTTAAATTTAAAATTATTTTACCAAAATTCATTAAGGAAATTGTGGACACTTCACCCTTCTGACATCATGTTGTTTTAAAGTTCACCCTTTTTCAAGTTACTTTTTAAATAACCGCATATTCTTATCTAAAAAATAAACTCTTGAAAAAAATTTTAAAAAATTAAAAAAAACTCAAAATATATTATTTTCCGATTTTTTATAAAAAAATTCTCTATTTCACGTGTATTTTGGTCCTAATCATTAATAAGAGTTGCCCACCACTGTTACCACACTTGAGGAAGATCATCAGTGATTTCATTTAAAAAAAGGCAGGGTCAAAGTTCAAAAAAATCGTAATCATGTAACTTTTGATTGGCTTAAGTGTTAAAAAAAACCAAGTGGCTCGAAGCTAATTTGCATATTGAGATATTTTTAAAAGGATTAGATAGAGGGTTGGTTCACTCAACAGCAGGACATATACATTTTTTTATAACTCTAACTAATTCTATTAAAAATAGTGTTCATAGGTATGCAACTGCGGTTAAGATATGAAAAAGACGAAAGGAAGGTTTAGAACTTGGAGAAAAGGAATTTTCATACTGATATTCCCTCATAGGATAGGTAAAAGCAACTTCATAATATTTTAACGATTTATTTCTGGTATTCAATACATTCATATATACGTATATGAATGTCAAAGTAGATAAAAGGGGACTCATGTGTTACAATTCAAAAATCGGTGCCTTATATCAAAGTAGAAGAGATAAATATATTTTTAATTGTGTGTCTCATCTTAATAATAGCAAATTAATCTACAGTTATTTACCTAATATACCAAATGATGGATAATTTAAGTTCCTAAACTCGTTTTACTTACATTCAGTTGTGAGTTAAATATGATCGCCACAATCTTCTAAGTTAAAATCTATTTATTTCCCAGCATTTTGTAATGCAAAATTGGTTGTCTTTTTTTAGTTATATTGTATTACGATTGATAATTATAGGTTTCCTATAGAAATTATTTTTATTTTCGTGTTTATATTGCAGTTAACTGGCACTTTGAATGGCTGCGATTGTTATTTTTGATTTTAGTTTTTTGCGCATCTGTATTAGCTGCTATTTAATATTTGATTCTGATCAACTTTCGAAACTGGAGAGCTTAAAACTATCTATTCGTATATATAATATTTATAAAGTTTTTATATTGCTATATATTTATGTCTCGAATAGTGTGAAGAAATTTCCTATTGGACCTAAATATATTGTACGACTACAAATTTTGGTCTACCGGTACATTAAACACATGCACTAGTGGACTGTATAAGATGGTCGTTTAATCCACTTCATTTTGGGTATTATTGTACTGAGTTTGTCCATATGTAGGATAACGAAAAAGTAAAAGCTAAGTACAGGAAGAGGATATTATTTATCAACTTTTTTTATTTTAATACACCCATTAATTTAATAAAATTCTTTTCCTTGTTTATAATTGTCATATGTTAAACCGAGACGACCATAAAAATAGGTCGCCCGATATGCAAAATCAAACCATTTAAACCGAATTCAAAAGGACCGAAAACAACTTGGTTTTAAGCAAAATTTATTTTAAGTTAAAATTGAGAAAATTACTTATTTAAATTAAATGCATACTTTCCTATTAGGTTTAGCAGTTTAACTAAATATCAATTTTAAATGGATTAATTTCAAATAAAAAGTTCCGTAATTGATGGATATGTATTATATATTACTTTCCATGAAAAATACAATATTATGGACATGATTTTTGTACCAGCATGATGACCGGCAAGGACGCTAAATGACTGCTACTCGTATTAAAATTATGGATAAAATAAAAAAAATAAAAGGCTGCTCACCATCTTGACACAAACATTCGGTATATGAAGATCATATTCTTTAGGTTTTCCTATCTTTTCCTATTTTACCTGAATTATTTAATTATTATAATAATATGACATACTAAATCATATGGTTACACAATAGATCTGTTTCATGAGACGTGACTTAGCCCTGTCCCACGTTATTAAAGTGACCAATTACTTCAATCAACAAGATTTCTAATTCAGTATGCTTAAAGTGTCAAATTAATATAAAAATTAACAACAATTCTAACAAAATATTGTAGACTCAACCACCACCGAAATAAACGGGGTAATAAATTATAATATTATAATTTACTAATTATAATATCGTAATTAATTAATTATAATATTATTATTATATATTATTAATGGTCACAGTAATCCTGAAAGGATGCAAGGACGGTGTGAGATAGGTTCCAACCCTTTTCTTAAAATTATTTTTATTTAACTAATTGTACTATTGATTAATAAAATACTATATTTTTTTCGGGAAAGACCATTGTTCTATATCTGAAACCCTTTTTTAATAAACCATTTTATTACGTCACTGTCCTTACTTACTTAAAATCACTATAGCTAATATTTTTTTCCCTAAACATTCTATAAATAATTACAATATGTTAAGAAATTAAATTTTTTTTTTAAATTATTTATAAATATATTATGTCCAACATTATTATATAAATCAATTTATTGTGAATATATTGTGCGTCATTGTGAATCAAGTTCGGCTTTGTATCAGTTGGTTCAGGTGCATTGATTCTGAGCTTCACATTTGGCAGGATCCGAGTTCGATTCCTGGTACTTGCAGTCTCAAAAATTATTATTTACGAATAATTAAATACAAGAATTACTTCCAAGACCACTGATGATGGGTATTTGGCAATACTCGAAACAGCTGTATGGTCAGCCAAAAATTTAATTAATTAAAATTATATAAAAAATAAAATTTTTGTTGTTGTAGTTCACTACTGTTCGAAAAAACCTCTTTGTACATCAATTTATATATAAATTTATAAGATAATAATATTTATTTATATATTATGTATGTATATATTTTTATTTTAAATTTTTTTATTATTTATTATTTTATATTTACAACAGACATAAAATTTAATTTTATTTTCTATTCTTTTTTGAATTCAAATAAATAAATTGTTGATTCCATCGCATACGTACCGTAGCACTCCATTACACCCACGCTTTCCATTTAGCCGTTACATTCGCAAATTAAATCTCAGTACACGTAAAAGAGGAAATGTTTGGGCAACGCTGTCAATTCACCGGCAAATAAAATGAATAAAAAAGGGTTGCATGATTGAGAATACAAATAATGCAAACACATAGTAAATTTATAAGAAAAAAATAAGAATGATTGCTCACACACCAAAAAAAACGTATACACAAAAAAAAATTCTGCTCAAATGCAAATAATGTTTACTTTTATAATGTAAATAGTGAGCGCTCTTTTTTACTTTTTTCTTTGCATATAAAAAAATTTAAACACGTTTTTATACACAACAAGCATCTCACTCGCACTAACTGACAGATGTGTGAGGGGTAAGGAAAAAAATAATTTTGTGCTCAATTACGCTCACTAAACCAACTAAACCAAGTAGAAAAAATTGTGAAGTAATTTTTTTTGAACATTTTTTTCAACAGTCCAGTTTATGCTTGGATTTGGTAAACATTGAGCGGAGTAAACAAAGTTTTTTCGTTTTTCTGTTTTGTATTTGAATTTGGATTTGGATTTGAATTTGTATGAAATGCAAGTGAAGCTTTCAGCCACATAAAAAGTTCATTTCAAAAATAATGCAACAATCAAATTAAAAAGTAATAAATCAGTGAATTAAAGAAATTTATTTTGAAAAAAAAAAATTTAATAAATTATATATTTTTATATAAAAATTTGTAATTAGTGTATTTTTGGTGCACGGCCATTTTATTTTATTTTATTTTTTTGGTGTGTCTAATAAAAAGAAAAGTAAAGTAAAATAAAAAAAAAATTATATCAAAGAAGGAGGAAAATTTTTTCTTTTTATATTTTTTGCAAGTTTGCTCAGGCATTTGATGTGTCGGTAAAATAAAATTTATGTTATAAATTGTTGAATGAATTGAATGCAACGCAGCAGCGGCTTTGTATATAAATTACAAATTCAAAAAAAAAAAAAAGTTATAATAATTGCAGTAATTAAAATTTAGCGCCCAAAATAATTAATAAAATCGAAAACTAAATAGTACCTGCCGAGCAATAAAAAAACGTTTCAGAAAAGCACGTGTTTCCATACACAAATAGGTACGTATTGGAATTGTTTATAAAATAATAAATTATTTAGTTTAAGACGGTAGCTAAATTGTTTACAAACATTACATAAAAATAAAAACAAAATAAAAAAAAGTAAAAAAAATTTACATATTTTGCATGCATAACAAATTTAAGTTCTAAGCGAGCGGTCGGCCCTTTATAGTCGATCATAAAGCACTCAACATCGCTTAACGGTGAAAAGCGGAAGAAAAAAAATACAATTGTTATTAATTAAAATAATATAAAAATTAATATCAATTTTTTGTAATAATAATACTTATATATTTATAATATAACATACATGCCAAATGTATATATATAATGATATAATTATGATATAATCTACCATCTTCAATGTCACTTGTATGAATACTTATTAATCGAAAAAATTGTTACAGTATAGCTGTGATATTACCATCATCCATAGCTACACAGTCCATGTAGGACCTAAGCTTGTTTTGCGACATTCCTCCATTCTTCTCTATTTTTGACTTTTATCTTCCAGTTGATGACATTCATTACTCTCATGTTGTCAAACACTGTTACTACAATAGATGTGATATATAAATCTTAATTTTATATAGAATTACTTGCTTACTTACCGCCATCATAAAATCCCAGTGAAGCATAGTGTCTTAAAAATCTACCCAAATCAAATTTTGTATCAAACCACATGACACACATCACTCCAAGTATAGTCAACCAAATGTATATATAAAAAGACAGATTAAAATCTGTCTTTAATGTTCTATGCTACATATTGATTATGGCTAGGTACCTGTCTATAAGTAATCTGTAGGTTGCCAATGTTAGTACCTTTATTACCGACGGAAAATGAATTCTTTTTTATACACAGCTTGTAGTTAATAAATATATTTGCTATATAATGTAGTATTAAGCTATAAAAAGTATACTTTTAAACTATCAAACTATCTTTAAATAATAGTTATTTTTGCACTAGCACTTAGCTTATTATTGTAGAATATCAATACATTTGACAAAAATTGTAACAAATTACAATAAATATGAATATTTCAAACGTGATTTGTAGTTAAATGGGCATCAAATATAAGAACTGCGCATCACGATCAAATGACGTAACAATTTCGGATAATACATAATTTAGTTATGCGAGATCGTAACGATTATTTATTGAAAGCCCAATATAATTTATACCTAAATGGCAGGACTCATTTCTTCTGAATATATAAAATGTTACCGATAGAACCAGCAGCTATGTTTCATTAAGAAAACCGTCCGTTTAAAAAAACAAACCTTGTAAGAAAATTAAAATTGGAGACTTGCAACATTGTTGAACTATTCTATTTTTAAACCTAATCAATATGTATTAATAAATATAATTCAAATCGTGATTTTTTATTATTTTTATTTTTTTTTCATATCAATTGTCATAATCTCTATTCGTTCCTTTCCAATAAGCAAATTTAAGTTATTACTGCATTGTTCTTTTATGCTAAGGTAATTTTTTTTCCCTGCAAGTTTCTAAAAACTAATTCTGGGCCCTTTCCCTTTATTGAATAAAGTTTGCAGTTCTGCATGAAGTGATATTACTAGGTTTATTAATACCTTTAATTTGTCCAATACAACTTTAAAATCTTCTTTCTTAGATTACCACCCAGGATCAAACAGGTCACAGTGTACCATTGTTTCTTGTTTTAATAAAAATGTTCAAGAAGTTTAAATTTTTATTTTGTTATGAATCATCAATTGTCTATATAGACCGACGGCATTATATTTTTTATAAAGAAACACTATCTGGTAGATTTAAGTGATCTTGAAGAATATAACTTATTATAATTTATGTTGGATAATTGTTTAATGTTATAATCACAATTGATTTTATTTCATTTTTATTATTGTAATATATTTATTATACATACTCGTGTATATTTATATACAAATATATATTTTAATTCTTTATATATATTGGTATTTATTATATTCTATTTTTGGATTGCAATTATGCATTATACCATTTCTTCTTACACAATTTTATTATGGTGTGCATTATTATATAGAATATATATCATTTATATTATTTTTAAAAAAAAAATTAGAAGAAAAATAAAACCTAACTATATTTGAGCAAATCAGAGAAATTGTAAACACTATAAAATACTAAAAATAATTTTTATAATCTTATATGTTTTATGAATAAGTACACCTTTAACAAAATATATATTTGTTGCACAAGTTTTAGTTTTGATGTTGACCCTTTAAATAACTTTTCGAGATAGGGATTCAACACCGTTTAAGGGCCTAACTTTGTTATAAAAAAAAGGTCTTATCGCTGTTTGTTTTCAAAAATATTATAAAAAATTGAAACTTTGTTACGTATACTTGCAGTTTTATTTCAATATTAACAATTTTAAATTGATTAGTCACTTAATATAAGTAATTTTAACAGAGTTTGTCTAGTTATGAACAAATTAATAACTCTTTGAATAAATGATATATACAGTGAAAATTCTGTGACGGGAATACACTAATTAACGGACATATGTCTCAACCGTAGCTTTTTTCTAGTCATCAGTTTTGATTTTTCATACAATATAAGTTTCTTTAAATGGACGATTCTCTCAAATGTGCAGAACTACCGATGCCATTGGTGTTCGTTTTGACTGTACATACTAAATAATTTATTTCTCACATTGGATTCGATTCTTTCTTTATAGTACTTTTAAGAATTCATTCTAAACTTTAATATAAAATACCTACACTCAAATTCTATCAGAATATTGATCCTACTTTATATTAAATTGTTTTCCATTCTATTCATACTCACATAAAGTCGAGCCATCAAGCTTTACTCGTCTCTCTTTTTCACCGTGATGCGCAAACGGTTATATATGTGTGTAGGAGTTTAATTTCAATAAAATCTTAATTAAAATTTTTAATTTAAACAAGTAATGAATCTATTTATTTCAAATTTTTACAGGGATATATTTAATAAATAAAATTATCTCACTAACAGAATCTCTCTAATATATAAATATGCAACGGTCGTATAGGTTTAATTATTAATTTTATGTTACCATTACCGACTCTATTAAATGGTTCCAAGAACGACCGGGTCTTTATCCCGGAGCCACTCGTCGCCAGGGACGACCAAGTACCGTTCGATAGCTTCCAAAATAACTTCACAAGCAGGTCCCAACGGGATGCAGCAACAACTACTACTATATTAAATAAATTGAATATAATCACTTTATAGGTGTTATAAGTAAGTGTGGATAAGTTTTTTAGATTCTTGATAATATGATAATATTCTTATACATATAGTTATTTTTCTTTTAGTAAATCCCTTACAATTTCACATTTGCATCACCCTTACATCTACTAATCAGCAATTGATGAAACTCATCTATTTTTCCCCTTTAAAGATACTCTTACTTTTTAAATTTTTTGGAAAAACAAATCAAACGAAAAAAAAAACCTAATTACCCTCTTCCAATTGTAAATTGTTTTTTTTTCTCTACTACAAGTGAAATTGCAATCCCTTAAATTTTCTAATTTGCAACACCGCATTTACCTTCGTTCGTTCATACTTTCATACCTAATTGAACAAAACACAACAAAAACTAAACATGCAACTACTAAAATGTAGTGCAACAAATTAGAACAGAAAAAAAGCAGAAACCAAATGTAGTTTAAAAAAAGAAACCTCAAAAAATGAGATAAGCACGAGCCAAAAAGGCAACAGCAAAGAAAACACAACGTAAAGATTTCAAAACAAAAAAAACAAAAAATAAAAAAGAAAAATATTCTACTCCCTCTTTATTTGCCCCTACACCACTCATGAACTCACTCTGTGCCACCAATAATGCTAAATGGTAGGATTTATTATTTATCATATATTTTTTTAATTCTTTCGATTGCTGCTGCTTGCGCTACACTGCTACACGCTGTTCTTAACTTGATTTTCTTATTCCTTTTTTCCTATATTTTTGTTTTAATTTTTGGTTTTTGTGCCTCATTGACTTGTTCCCCCACTCATTTATTTGATTTACATTTTTTTCCATTTTCATTACTTCATTTATTTGATTTTCGGCTTTTTTTATACCAACTTTACACAACTTTATTAAATTCAATTTTGTATTTTTTTTATTTATTTTTTTGCTTATTGGTATGTCTTTTTCCTTTTATTTTGTATGCTGTTTGTAATTTTTTGCCAACCATTAAAAATTGTTTTTTTGTTCTGCTTTTTTGACCATTTGCGCTCACAAATTTGCTTGCTGCTGCTCTCATTAAGTATGCTCTCCTTTTATGCTTGTGTATTTTTGTTTTTTTCTGTTTTTGTGTTGTCTCTGTTTGCTTTGTTTACATGTATTGTTGCCGCGCATTTTTTTTTCAACAACTCCCTCATTCTCTGCTACTTAATTTGCAATTTTTTTTTATCGTTCACATTAATTTTTTGTGTATACATTTTTTTCATTTGCTTTTTATTACTGCTTTCACATTGTGGTGGCATCGTTTTATTTGTTTTTATTTTAATAGAAAATTATAATAAATTTTGTTGGTAGATGGAAAATATTATTTTTGGCGCCTAAATTTTAATACTTATTTTATTTAGTAATTATGTCAGTTGGTGAATTAAGAAAGTTGAGGTGAATAAATTTGTTAGATGAATAATATTTGCTTATGCTGTGGCAGTACCCAAATGTTACAGCCAAAGATGCTAATAGAGATTGGACCAAAATGCCGGTCAGGTACTATATTTTATGTAGTGTGGTATTGTGTAAGGTCGCTTCATTTTCCTTATAAGAGAACAAACTGTTAACTATAGGTAATATATTTACATTGCGTATGGCAAAGCTGACGAGCTGCAAGTTGCTCAAAGTCAGGCTCTCCGAACACTATTCAAAGTGCCATGGTTCGTACGAATGACATGCTAAGAATAGACCTTAGAATAGATCCGGTCAAAACATACATAAGGGACAGAGCCCTGAAGCTATATGCGAAAATCAATAGACTGGCCCACTTAGCACTATCTAATCTCAAAGTAATCACTAACCGCACGAGGCGATATGCAGATCTTAGATCAGTCATTGAATAATCGCGAAGCTTATGGGGAATACACAAATTAGTCAGTGAGGTTGGATTCTGCAGAAATACCCCAGCTTTCAAAGAGTAAAAGCACCCAGATGCACTAACTCGGAAAAGCCCAACATAACATAACATTGCTAATACCAATCTTAATACTTTCTTTATGTGATTGTAGGGCTTAATAGTAATTTCTTGCCTTACTGAAATGTAAAAGTAACAGTATAGAATAGAAAGAAATAGGGTACCGCCTCCTAACGGAGCGGAGCACTGCGACCATAGTTTTTCTTTTGTGCTACTACAAACCCTAACTGAGCACAAGACATTCCACTCTTCGAATGAGAGCCAAAATGTTAGCCGTTGAGGACCTCCTAACGTCAGTAAGGGAAAGCAATTCCCGACCCAGTGACCTCCTCTTAGCCCAGATCAAGATTAGACAGTCACATAGAATCTGTCTGAAAGTCTCGTCTGCTTCTAAGCAGTGTCGAAATTCTAACTCTTCGAATAGACTCATTTTGCACGTAACAGTAAAAGTAGTTTGAATAAAGTAGAGAAAACCAAGTTTTTAAATTTTTAGAATAAAAATTATTTTATGAAGTCAAAACTCTTAAATATGTTACTTAATATCCATAATTCATCCATAATTACTACAACAATTTAGAGTGTGTCTAAGTAGAAACACGTGTTTTACTATTTATATAAATTTCATTGTTAAGCAACGCGTGTCCTTAAAAAAATAGTTTGCAAAATGCACATTTACGTTCTGCATACTAATATGAGTATCCTTCACACTGTTACCATGAGAGTCTATTATATTCAAGATGTTTGTAACGAATTGAAGGCAACGCTGGAAAGACATATCAGTAAATAGGACATATTTTTGATCGCCCGAACGAAATAAATTGGTTTAACTATGTACTGTTTACATACAGTTTCGGATTAGGTCTTAAACGTTTGTCGGAATAATCAAAATCGGTTGACTATATTCAATAGTTAACAAATACAGTTTTTAGTAGACTTATGTTTCCATAACCAATGCGATCTGTTTTTCCTGATCTGATACAAGGGCCTTTAACCATTCGTTTAAATCAAAACATAACCCCTTAACTAACTACTAGCTTAGATATAAACTTATTTATATATTAGCATATTTCAACCAATTTTGATTGTTCTAATTTATACTTAAACAAAAAAAATTTTACTGTAATCGCAGAGAACGTCTTCAGTTCGAGTCTGAATTCTCTTATATTGTATTCCATTGTAGTTATATATACATTACTATGAAAAATACGACAGATCAGTTAAAATCTGAATGATAAAGATTCAGAAACAAGAGATTGTATAGCAAAACTGTCTTATTGTTTAGCACGGCCCGCGGCTAATATTTGCGCGGCCCGCGACATATTTCTAATCTACCACAATTGGCCAAATTTTTCTTTGTTATATTTTAGTAATATCAGGTTATTGTATTGTTATGGTATGTATCCCAAATAAATACATTAAAATGTTTTAAATAACTTATAACACTTCACGTTCATTTACTTAATTGACAAAGACTTTAGTATACAATTCTTTGTATAACATTATTTTAACATTAAATTTAAAATAAAATATTTTTCGTATGTCATCAACTTGATAATGCTGATAGTGATAGAATTGTTAAAGATAAATTAATGAAAAATTAATTTAACTAAATTTATCATTATCGCCGTATTTTTATTTTTCTCTGGAAAAATTATGAACGTATGTGTTTATTTCTGCAGCCCTCCAATCTATTCAATGATTTTTATTGGCCCGTGACTTATCTGGTCTGGACAGCCCTGTTAAATAATACAGAAAAATGTAGTGATTTTTTATTTATTTTTAAATTTTGCTATATATTATTAACAAAAATTAACTATATTAACTCAGATTTAAATTTAACTGCAATGCACTCTGATAAAGAATATCTATATAATATTCAATAAATCTCATTTATTAAAATATATATATTTGTTCATTGACCAATTGAACTTATACCTAATTATCACTAGTTATAAGTATAGGTCTCACAACTATATTCGAAAATTTATCGTTAGTGGAATCTTGATGACTCCGTCTACAGAAAATTAAAATTTCACGAAAGCCAAGATTAAGGCCTTTTTAAATGAAAGAATTTTTTTAATTTTAATTCTTACATTCTTGTTCGGCAACTTATACTAATCTGCTTAATATTTGGGGTTTCCAAGTATTATTTCATTACACTCCTACTACATATAGTGTTAAAACCAGACATTAGTTATGTATCAACTATTTAACTATAGCAATTAAGTACTACAAATTTCAAACTGCTTAAATTTCATCTTACCGTTGGAAGTAGTAATCCAATAAATCAGTCATTCATAAGATCAAACATCAGCATTAAATCTATCCTGAAAACAGCAAAAATAACAACAAATGATTAAAGGTTTCCAATTGCTGGCAAATCAACATAGACCCGTCCTATTCTATTTTATATTAAAAATAAAAAATTATTAAAATATACGATATTGGATATATTATTTGTAGTTTTAGACAATTATTTCATTGTCTTTATTATGATTTTAAAATAAAATCAGATAGTTTTACTAGAGGTAATTGATAAAGTTGACGCGCATCTCTTTTTAATATTAACAGACCTATGTAAGCTCCAATATTCCAGTCTAGGAATCAGGCAGTCTTGCTGTCTAAGATTTTAAAGAAAAGATCTTTAACTACTAGTAAGAAAAAAAAACGATCGAATCATTAAAATTCTCCTAATCTTGTTTGAAAATAAATTAATTTTGATTAGCTAAACATTTTTTAAGAAATATATGAAATTCTGTGAAGTAATACTACTTTGAGATGAAATTTACAAGTAAGAGACTTAGTTACATATATGACTGGATATAAAACATAAAATGAACTAAATGGTTTTCAACTACGGTCTAATCTCTGAAGTTTAGTAAAGAGTTAAATATATTTTTTTATAGAAGTAATCTGACCATTATTTTATTTTGAGTTTTTCCCATAAATATATATTTTTTTTCTGTTCTTTTACTTTTACAAAGCTACAACTCATTGTGTATCTTGGCTGATCCATGTTTTATAAGGCTAATCTATTTTTTTTATATATTCGGGTTATCAGCCAACCTGCGCATCACCCAACCTGGAAAACCAATTTTAAAGTTTTACGAAAAAAATGAACTTTAAATTAACCAATTGTTTCGCTTCGATTTAAAATTTAAGTGTTTTTTATTCAGTTGTTAACAATATATGCTATCGAACATATTTTAAAAATAATTCTAGAATACTTATTGAAATCGTTAATACTACATTTTAAATTGTTAAAATTATTATGACAAAGAATTTAATATATAGTAAATGCATTATCTGTATATATATATAAATCACAAATTTTAAATAACACAAAATATTTGAAATTATTATAATTATATATATTCTTCTTTTTTTTTAATTGTTTTATATATTCTCTTATATAGTATATATAGGCTATGTATATAGGTTCTTTGTCAAGTATACCAAAAAGTCCAAACAGGAGTTCTTTTCTTCTAATTCAATCGACAGTAATAACTCCAACATATTAAACTGCGTTTATATCAGTGTTCTCATTGTCGAATAAACCTAAGAGATTATAAATTAAAAACAGATATATTATTATGTTATATATACATATATAAATTTATATAAATATAAATTTTAACCCTTATCGCATTTGTAAATAAAGGATATATTAGGTTTTTCAGAATGTATGAAGATCAGCTTGACATGACAAATATATCCTTCGATATTCGTTATTTAAAACATATTGAAAATGAACCCTAAACATGACCCTGAACAGACAATATCAGACAACTGTATCCGATAATGTTCCCATAATTTATATTAAAGTATTTATAATTATACTTTGCTTTGTAGTTAGATTTATATATAGCTTATATATAATATAATAATTGTAATGAAAAACTTTTATTCTCTACCATTATTTATGACAAAAACACTTCTTTAATTTATTTTATACAGGCTTATGAACCTGTAGTGGCTTTTACAATAATAAACAGATTCTATTTTATTCAAAATCTATCTTTTTTAACTTTATTGCTAATAAAATAACCTCGTAATTTCGACGAAAATAAAGTATGCACATTTACTATAAGTTTAGCTAGTGTCATACTATGAATTTATATAATGATGTTCATATATAAAATTTTATGAAATAATATATTTTTTTTTTATCCAGAAATTTCATATATATTCGTATTATACACTAATTTTATTAAGTGTCCGTATATTATGCACACCAAATATTTAAGGCTCAGTAGAGAACTCATTACGACTTAAAATAGAACTCTGAAATGATTAGTTTATTTTCAACATAGTGTCAAAATTTAGCATAAAGATCCCTTGGGAAAAGTTTTTATCGTATGATTTTATCCTACTTTTCAGTTATGAATTTATTTATTATATTATTATTATTTGTATTGAAATATGTATAATATTTACGTAAATTGAATGGTTAGATGAAACATATAAGTTCAGGTTTTAAAAGAATTATTGTGAGACCTAAAATCTTTAAAAACAAAACCTAGAGGTTTTGGTAAAATATTAAAAATATCGTAGATATATTTTACAATGCAAGTTTATTCTAAAAGCTTTAGGTTTAGATTCACGAAGAAAGCTATTTCAAAGTATCTTATATACAAAATATAGAATGGCATACAGTTAAGCTAGATTTGGTACATCTCAACTTCTACAGAACACATGCTTTCGTATTCGTGAAAAGGACACCTGAACACATTTTGTGTCATTATTCATTTTAACTCAATTCACAATATTTCCAAATCGACAGTACATTTTATTAATTTTTAACGTTCGTTATTAAATTCTTAATATAAATTATTGTTTTCGATAGAGAGATTTTTATCGAACAGTAATAAAATAACAAATATTTTTTTTTAGTATTTTTAATTAATTGAATTTTTGACTAACCATACAGCTGCTTCGAGTATTGCCAATTAGCCATCATCAATAGGCTTGGAATTAATTCTCATATCTAGAAATAAAGAGGATACCAGCTCCCAACAGAGCAGAGCACTGCGACCATGGTTGATCTTTTGTAGTGATTCTTATATCTAATTATTCGTAAATATTTTTTTTTTTTGAGACTGCAAGTACCGAGAGTTGAACTCGTAGTCAAGTACACGCTGTAGAATAATTAAAATTATTAAGACACTCAAGGTTTAAGACACCCAACCCCATAGCCAGCCAGATTTACGAAGATCGTTTAATCATAAACGCTTTCAAGCTAAATGAATATTGTTAGACAACCTTTTCACTTCAGTTCCTCACTCACACCAATGAAATAAAAATAAGAAAATGAATCCTAACGAAACAGAGAATTGCGATCCTAACAGATTATTTGTGCTACTTAACATCAGTAAACAGATTATCAAACATTTGCTATAACTTCTGATAAGGAACCGGTTTAGTGTACTGTGACGATTAAGATTATTTAAGCTTCGAAGAGACCAAATTAACTTGATATATGTGAAGATATATGAGATTCCAATATCATATATTTTTAAATCGAATTTATGTTCAAATTGTATATAAAATATTGAAATTACGTACAAGAATAATTATATCTCATCTAGCATGATCAGGTTCCCGAAAAAACTTTTCTTATATTAAGAATTCCAGCACCCAATTGGTGTATGCTTTATTTTTTTTTTGCTTTGAGAAATGGTTAAAGTTTTCTCAAAAAAAAAAAGGAAAATTACATTTCTTGAAATAGTAAGACTGTACTTATTCTTTCGCGCCTTTAAAATCTTAATATTAGACAGGATGTTTAGTTAGCAAGGAACACAATAATGTGAGAATGATTCCTTAATACTAGGATTTTAAAATGCAAAGAGAGAAAGAGATAATTACAATTACTTAAAGTAAAGTAAATTTTCCTTCATAATATATAGTATAAATCGTATCTTTTATTATCCAGAACATATCCGTATACACAACCACTTAACTTACAAAATTTGTAGTTTCTTCACAAAACTTAAATACTCATTTTATGGCTACTTATTTTCACAGCTTCGCGTGACCATCCGATTCTGGATGAATCACCAAATTTTTATTGATATTTTTATATTAAGCACTTCTTCAATTACATGCAGATACTGCAATTCTTTTTTTTTGTTTTCTTTGTGGTGGTGGGTGAAAAATATATACACACCGTGTGACACTTTAACCCACTAAATACAATTCTAAGATATTCTTAGATTCCAACTATTTAATTTAAGTGCTTGATTCCAGTAATCAAGGGCAAAATTATAGGCTTAAAGTTAATAAGCTTAATGAGAATTTATCTAAGCCGAAGCACAATGACATCGATAAAGGAGAAGGTTAAACAAAGTTTTAGTTTAGTAACTGTTGAAAGGTGTGGGTTAATTTTGATATTCACTAGGAGGTTATTCGATATAAACCCTATGGTCAGGGTCACGAAAATCACGATTATAAAGGTAGGTGATGAAAGGAATAAGTTGCACCTCATAGAACTAAAGTGAAAAGTATTGAAATCACTTATACACCATTAGTTAAAGCTAAATTAAGAGGAATGGTAGTTACGTTCCAGCAAACAATGATCTGGACAATTAACATGCGAAACAGTAAGAATGCGGTAAACTAGACATTAAGCTGGGTGAATTCTCGATTAATGTGAAATATATTTTCAAAATAAAAATGAAAACAAATTGATGGAAAAGGTTTATGGCAGTCCGATTAATTCATATAATGCGGTGCATTGATAAAATTAGCAACTAATAAAAACATAAAATTGTAACCAAAAGAGTAAAGCAACATTTAATAAACAAATACACAGTAGACAAATATGACGCGTTGGCAAAAAGGTTCGACATATGAGTTCGAGTTAAACCCTGTTTGCAATCTATTAAGTTCAAGTTATAGAAAATTCAAGTTATGGAAGTTTAACTGTATTTGTGATCCGTACCGTTTCAAGAAAAATTATCTAGTTCATTGTTTACTGAAACGCAGCAAGTGTTAGTGGTATGAAGAAACTCAGAAGGATCATTTAGTCAAATAAAAGTAAGGTCGTAAGGAAGTAAGTAAGGGATATTTGTAAATTGCGTGCCATTAAGCTTGCGTTTACACTTAAGACAATCACGCAGAACTTTGTGTTAAAAGGGGCCAAAAGAGGGTAGATCAGTTTATTACAGCAATGGTTTAGCAATGCAGTTAATCCTGCGGAAAGCAGTTTTGAGTTTGACAAGCCTGAGTCTACACAGTAACAAATTCTCATATTTGTTTATAACTGAAATTATGTACAAATTGAAATTATGAAATTATTGTTGCAATAAACAATAATTACGTTGTTTAAATTGTTGGAGTTTTGTATTGCTCATAAAACTATAGTAAACCTTAATATTATTAACTACTTACCAAACTAAATATACCTCCCCACTTATTGTAAGATAAGCTATATTTATTTATTTATTACATTTTTTTTTTAAATAAATCGTTTCAAATTGCACAATTTCTAAAAACATCACCGCACAAAACTTATCTGCGTTCTTATCGCCAAATTGCAAATTATTTGAAATTAAATATTTCTATAAAAATTAATGTTTTTTATATTTAATATTAATTATTTGTTATATGATTTAATTCCTGTTTTTATACAACAATGCATAACAAATTTTGATATTAAATTGTGGGCCTTTTAAAAATATATTAAAATTTTATATTTGAATAATTTGAGTTATTTAAAGGTATTAAAATAAATTTTTTTTACAACATTCAAATAAAAAAATATTCATAAAAAATTTGCAATAAATCAACAAGCATCAATTGATTTCAGTTTTTATTCATTGAGATGTGCCAGCGTTTCCCAACAAATCCGAACCAAAACAACGTTGGTTTAGATTCGATATTTCTGTAGTTCTTACTTATAGCTATGATATTTAATTTATTATGTTTGAAATAGAAATAGTTTTCCAGAAAAGTATCTTCTATTTGAAGAAAATGTAGTAAAACATAAAGAAATTATAGAAACGTAACCTTTCTTGAGGAATAAAAATACTACGCTCATTACCAATTTTCTGTCGCCGATAGTGTGTAATTTATGAAAACAGAAAACAGTCGAGAAGTCGCTGATTTTCAAATCTATTTCAAAACATACTTTTACAATATCCTGTTTTTGTTACAAAATAAATCTGAACAGTCTTTATGTGACTGTGATAAGAAGTATCGTTCACTATTAGTCAGAGTCAGCATTTGAAAATATTCTTATTATTATAAGATCGGAAAGGCTTTAACCAGATGTGTTAATCTAGTCTAAGGCTGTTAACAAACATAAGCATATTATACGGCTTTATTGTCAATTATATTTTTTTGTATCAGGCAATAAGTCTAATGTAAATTACAATAAGTTTGAGGTTGCTAACTACCTTTATTGCCGATTTTCTTCAGATGGCAACTTAACTTATAGTGTCCTGTCTTGAAAGAGATAATAATTCTTTCAATTAATAATTTTTAATTGAGACACTCTCAGTATATAGTTTTTTTCACAATACATGAGTACAGAATGCTTCAAGTCTCATTAATTGGCGGTGGACTTGTCATTAACTGTGTTATGGCCCAGAATCCGCCAGAAGATGACTTTCCTCAACTTACCTTGAGGAATTCCTGTATGAATCTGTATGAATGCAGTTGAATACAATTTGAATACTGATTTCAGTTCCAATTAATTGGCGTTAGGCAAAACATTACTGATTTATGTCACAGAATTTTGACATTAATGAGATTAATGACATTAATGAGGGCCTTAAGGCTGTCACACAATATCTCTCCATTTTACTTTAATAAAGAAATTTAAAAATTGAATTTTTATGATGACATAAACAGTGTTTTTACTTTTCATTTATTGAGGGATCTCAACTTCAAACGATTTTTGTGTGCCATATTTTTTATAACTGATCTCATATAACAACATTTATGTTTCAAATAAAATATCTGATTTTATACAATATTAAAATTATTTAAGACTTAAAAAGTGGACTTCAATGAGTAACGTAAGATAATTTAAACGTTATTTACAAATGAAATGTAACGTAATTTAAATGTTTATATTCATAAATACTTTATATGACTCAGCTTACATTTAAACAAACAAACGCATTAAAAACGAAAAATACTTGCTTACATATCCCATAGATCCTGGGTTTTATTATCATTTGTTACTGTATCATATACGAATTTCCAATATGTATGAACTACATTTTGAGATTCTGTAAATCAATGGTTCCCCTAACCGATGGTCTGCGAGTTGGTTAAAAATGGTTCTTGAATCAAATTTAACAGGTATGGATGCATAGCTTGTAGTTTGTCCACTGAGACCTCAACAAATTATATACCCATTTTTGAGACTATAAAATGAACCTATGCACTTATACAATTCATTATACATTATACCACCAGAGATGCATAAAGCATTTTGAAATAATCATACAGTTTATTATTCTTAAACTTTATGATCCCTATTAAAAACAAAAATATCATAGTGTTCCTTAGTAAAAAAAATTGAGAACCACTGCTGTAAATTAATAATTTTTATTAATTCGTGTCTTAATTACACTTATAGTTCAGAAAGAAGCATCTTAACGACGTTTTTTGAACCATTATTGTTGTCTGACATAGTTCTTATTCCAAATAATTTTTGTATCAATACCATTTCATCCGTTTATTTTATAATTCCATTTATTCCATTTCCATTTAGTTTAATGTCGCATTGTTTTAACAGTTCAACAAAAGTAACCACTATTCAACGTCGATCATCAAATGCTAACAGCACCACAAAAAATAATGATATCATCATCATCCGTGACTATACACTCCATGTAGGACAACATCCTTCCATTCTCTTCTGTTTTTTGCTTTTGTTTTCCAATTTCTTATGTTTGTTTCTTCTAAATCCTGCTGCACACTATCTTTCTATCGTTGACCTCTTCTGCTGGTTCCTATCGAAGTTCTCATAAATCTTAAGGGGTGCTCTCACATCCGAAATTCTTATCACATCTCCAACCCATCTTAATCGCTGCTTTTTCATAAATTTGTTGATTGTATCACTTTCAGCTAGCCGTTCTAGATCGTTGTATAGTTGTATCTTATCTTATGTTGTAGTTGTATCTTATCCGTTTGATTATTTTCCTTTCAAACACTGCTATCTTACTTACTTCAGTTTCAGTTAATCTCCATAACTGCGTTTAACTTAATCATATTTTACTACTGGGCGAATCAATGTTTTGCAAAACAAAAAAGGATATAATAAATAAAAAAAAATATAGGTATCTGTAGAAACCTGTAGAAGCATTTTTATTTGTTAGAAATGTTAGGAAAATGTGAAGTATCAGCTGTATAGCATTCCGTAGTCTTTTCCAGTAAATCAAGGTTTATTATTATTGGTATATTTTATATAGAATTTTAGAACTGGAACATATTTGCATAATTTTTTTAATTTTTTCTATATAATTTTTAACTTTGATCCTTAACTTTATCTAGAAATAATCCGCGTTCTGTCAAAATATTTTTGTGTAAGAACTTACAATTCAAAAGTTTGTTAACCCCTGTATATGCTCTCTTTGGCACAAAACTTTTTTTTTCTACCATTTTTTTTTTTGCAACATATTTAATTCGCTCAGTTTTATATCACAGATTGTGGTTGTGCCTTTTTATTGATTTTTTTTTGTACGTTCTTTTTTTTTCATTCTGTAATATATTTTTCCCACTTTATTTTTTTTTTTTTTGTATTTCTGTATTTGTTTTGTGTTTGTACATTGCAGCAGCAACAGCAGCAGCATTGAAAAGTCAAAAAAGTGAGAAAATCTTGTGCGAAAGATGAATTAAATTTGCATGTGTTTTTCATTTCAATTTTTTTGCTTTTTGTTTTGATGAATTCGTGTTGAGTGGACATTTTATTTGGTTACGTTTTGGGTTTTGTAAGCTTTGCGTTCTTTTTATTACTTTGTTGTTGTTGTTTTTTTTGTATTATAAATAAATTAATTTTATGTATGTTTATGTTATTGTTGTTTTTGTTTTTGTTGTTCGGTTTCTGCACATGTTTTAGATTTTTTTACTTTTTGGCGCCTGCTTACTTTTGAGTTTTGTGCGTGCTTTGCTGTTTTTTTAATGCAAAGTGTAAAATTCATTTTATTTTTTCTACTTCTACTTTTGATATAATTTGGTATTCAATTTAATTTAATTTAAATTAATTCTAAAATTCTGCCTTATAATTCATAAATATGTTACAAAATTGAGCAATTGTTTAAATGTTGCTCAATGAAAAGAAAATAAAAGAAATTATCACTTAACAAACAATTCGTGTAAAATTGCTTGTTTCATGTAAAAATTTCTTCTTCTTCTTTTTTTTTATTGAAAGTAAATGCATTTTCTAAAGATTTTAAATTTTTCAAAATTTAATAATAATTAATTATAGTATAATTAAAATAATATTTCTAAAAAAAAATAATGTGCCTTTCAACCATGCAAGATTCCATATGAATTTCAATTTTTTATGTAATTAAAAAAAAATATATATTTAAGGCCAGTTGGTCACCTATAATTTCAGCCACTGTTTAATTGTTACTTCTTGCGCCTTGCACTACTTTTTTTTTTTTTTACTAAGAGCACAATAAATGAAAAGTATACAAGGTCCAACCTGTTGTACAACCAAAGCAAACGCTGTTACACAACAGCTTAGAACGTGTGTGTAATAAATTTGAGCATTTCGACAAAAAATTAAATTTAAGAAGCAGAAGCCTTTTATTCAAAAGGTTAAAATGTGTGTAATCTTTTTTCTGTAAAAGCCCCATTTAAGACCTTAACCGAATAAAGCTACCTTTTAAGAATGATTTCTAAAAGTGAAGTTCCATTGTAAAGTACAATCTCATTCTGATTTTTTTACAAAAGTTTTTGGCTTCGTTAAAGGAAGCGGGATAAATAGAGATTAAAAGAGATTGAAAGAGAATAAAAGCTGATATTTAATTAACTAAAATATATATATCGAACTCGAGATATTTAATAAAAAATTTTAAGTAAGTGGCCAAGAACATTAAATCTTTTCCACAGTATCGTCATCCTCCAAACAAAGTGCACTTGTTTGACACCACAGTGATCAGATCAAATAATTGTCTGCAGTCCTTGCGACAGACATATCACAATAAAACCTGCAATCTTTCAACTGACCAAAATGATCAATTTAAAAATATCAAATTTCATGGCTGGGCTTAAGCCACCAATAGCTAGAAAAAGCGATCTATTGTGGTGTAAGCAGCCGATCCTCAGGCTTTGAACATACTTAAGCATATTAGACGGCAAAGAAGAAGTTGGAAATCAGGAAAGCCAAGAAAAAGTTACCGCATTAGAACGGGTTTATGCAAATTCGTCCTCAGTTTCATTTTCTACCAAGCCGGATAAGCCAGAAATCTATTGAAAAGCTAAATCCTTGTCTGTCGACATAGTTTGATTCTATTGCATATATATGAATTAAGTTGAGTTCAGTTTTTTTTAACGTGTATAAGAAGCAACAATTCAAATCCATATGAAAAAGTAATGAAATAAACAGTATAACAACAATAATGATTTTGTATTATAAAGAAATTTTTCGAAAAATAGTGAACTACAACAACAAAAATTCATTTTATATTATTTTAATTAATTAAATTTTTGGCCGACCCATCATCAGTGATCTTGAAAATAATTCTTATATTTAATTATTCGTAAACTATTTACAATTGAGATTGCATGTACCAGGAATCGAACTCGTGTCCTGCCAAATTTGAAGCTAGCGTACCTTAACCAACTGACCCAAAGCCGTATTTAACTTTTATGTTCGCACATTTTTCTGGAGTTTTGTTACTTTGCTGTAAAGTTTTATTAACAAATTCATTTCTTGCATTTTGTATTATGTTATATAGAAAAACAGATAAATACACTTATTTGCGCCAAATTTTATATTTAATAATTTATTTATTTATAGTTATGATGTTTTTAAAAAATTTGACCTTAAAAATGTTTCATTTAAAATATAAAGTTTATGTTATTTTGATAGAATGGCATAAATTCAGGATATTACTTCAGTCAAATAATTTTTTTTAAAAAAAAGATTAAACCGCGGGGTGTCAAAGAAAACTTTTCACCCAAAAAAAAAGGGATCAGTCATGAAGAGCAACATATACAAAACCAATTTATTCGTTACTCATTTACAATACACAACAAATCGAAACCATTTTACACTGTTTTATCTGATTTTTATTCTTTTATTTTATTTTACGGGATTTAGAAATAATGAGAGTCAAAGTTGATTTTATAAAAAATATCAGACCAATTTGCCCAAAGAGCGTTTTAACCAAAAATTTGTATACAAATATTTTTATACACATCAGTGCTTTTTTCTATTGCAAATATTATCTGTGAAGAAACTTATTACACATCATTTACCATTTTAATACCGAAATCTATAAAAAGAAAATATGCTCTCTATAAAAAAAAAAACAGTAGTGTTAAAATATACATATATCGAAAAGGCTAAAACTTTTAAATAATACATATACCTATGCGTGCAAAAAAGTTCATAACAAACTATCCTTTTATCTTTAGCTATGTTTTAAAAGAAATTTTTACATCAACATTTAACCCATATATACTATATATTAGTATAATCAGTGGGTAAGCAAGACCTCTACATAAACGGTAGACGTTAAGTGGTCTATTGTTATCTGTCCCTGCTCTGTGAAAGCCATTATTTTGAAATGTATCACTACAATAAACTATAGAGACGTTTTCTGTTTTAATTGATGGAATGTTTTCTTTTATGTTGAAAATCCTACAAGCTCAGGTTTCTGGGCTTTTATCTATCTAGTTTTATAAATGTGTTAAAATCCATTACTTGCTATATTTACTGTAAATTCAATTTATGCTTTGGAATGTTCTTACAACTCATGGTAAAATTTACATATTATTTTGCACTCCTAAGTAAAAAAAACACACAAAAATCGTAGCTTTTACTACATAAGCGTTCACAATATTAAAAACATATTAGCGAGTTTTAATTTGCTATATATATTCTTTGCTTTAACATTGCTGATATCTTTGGGGATATCAATTTAAACTAATTTATAATAAGAATGTCAAATATCAGTTTACTTGTGACCTGTAAACATTTTATTTTATATATCTATGGTATCTACTAGTGCTGTTCACATTATTCGAAGTTTTTAAAAATTCGAAGTTCTTCGAATATTCGAATATTCGCATTTCAACGAAGTCTTCGAAGTTGGAAAAAACTTCGAAGTTTTTGTGAATTTTTGTTCTCGAAGTCTTCGAAGTTTAAATGTAGTGAAAAACTTCGAAGACTTCGTAAGCAAAAGGTGAAGTGAGAGCGCACAATGCAAACAAACGTGCATCACACAAATTATTTGAGGGATGAAAGCGTTTGCTTTGTTTGTACGGTTTTATGTTTTTTGTTGTTATTCTATGCAGAAAATTAAAAACATGTTTTTTTGTTTTATTTTATTACATAAAATTTATTTTATTATTTTATTATTAAATATGTATTATAATATATATTATTTTTAAATATGTTATTATTAAATATTTTTTATATTAAATAAAAAATTCACATTTTAAATAACTTATATTTATTATTTATATTTAAAAAATTATATATTTATGAAAATTTTTAATATAATATAAAATACATGAAAATTTGATGGAATTTCTTTTATACAATTTTGCTTATACACTAATTTACATTTTATTTAGATACTTCCTTATAATATTATGTATTTCTTTTCCTAGAATAAGGGATTTAAAAATTTTCCATAAACAGTAAAAAAACTGTAACTACAACAAAACATTCAAAATTTTATAATGCAAAAATAAATTTGCGCTTACCTGCGTGATCATCACAGCTCATACAGGTCAAATAATTAGGCATTAATGAGCAAAACTCATTTTTCCATAACTAATTTTCAAGGTTTTAATTTGTGATTTTCTTTTTAAAGGAAAATGAAAATTTTTATAAAATTCCATTACTAATAAAATCCATCAATATCAATATTTTCATATTATTACGTATATATTTTATATTATATTAAAAATTTTCTCAAATATGATTTTTTAAATATAAATAATAAATATAAGTTATTTAAAATGTAAATTTTTTATTTAATATAAATAATATTTAATAATAACATATTTAATAATAATATATATTATAATACATATTTAATAATAAAATAAATTTTATGTAATAAAATAAAACAAAAAAACATGTTTTTAATTTTCTGCATAGAATAACAACAAAAAACATAAAACCGTACAAACAAAGCAAACGCTTTCATCCCTCAAATAATTTGTGTGATGCACGTTTGTTTGCATTGTGCGTTCTCACTTCACTTTTTGCTTACGAAGTCTTCGAAGTCTTCGAAGTTTTTCACTACATTTAAACTTCGAAGACTTCGAGAATAAAAATTCACAAAAACTTCGAAGTTTTTTTCAACTTCGAAGACTTCGTTTACTATTCGAATATTCGAATTTCTTCGAATACTTCGTAAATTCGAATATGAACAGCACTAGTATCTACTTGAACTTTTATTAATATTTGTTAGGCTGGAACATTAGCTGTTCGTGACATTGTGTCTATTGATAAAAGTATCTTGTCACATCGGTATTACTGATTTTTGTCACTTCAACTGTATCAAGAAAAGTTTTCGTCTTTTTCAGATCGTTGTCTGACCACTCTGATATGAGAATCAATTCTTCGTGGTAAATTCTCTCCTATATTGTATAAAAGCAGGAAATTTTCCAAGGATATGTAAGGATGTTTCTGTATCTTTCACACATGCTATTAACATTAATATCATCATCAGTTAAAAAATATTGCTCAATCGATTTATTGAAAAATTTCCACCGTACAAAATGCCAAGTTTGTACTTTAATCTTTCTCTATTAATTTATATTATTTAGTTAAAAATTCAACGAAATTCAAAATTCACCAGTATTAAGTATATTTTGAGCAAATCTGTAATCTGAAACTCTTCGATAAAAAAAATTCTGATTTTAATTAAGCAGACAAAATATCTTTTTTACGACTGTGAATTTAAATTGATCTTATATGTTTATCATACTTCTACACTCAATTGCCTCTGTGCCAAATTTTTTTTTAGTTTAACCTCTTGATGTAATTATCTCAAACCATTTTTTTTTTAATATTATTGTTTTTAATTAAGTTGAAAAAACTGAAAAGTAAGTAATCTCGAAAAACTGAAAAGTTTCTTTTCAAGTAATGACACACTTAAATGGCGATGTTTACAACTGGATGTGATAGATATTGCTTTTGAAACCCTTTCTTTAGGATCACATTTTGACTGCTCTCCTAATATTTTATTTTAAGCTTGAAACTTAAGCTTGTTAAGAGATAATTGGACGAAACACTTATTACAGTGTATGACTGACACTACTTAGGGTTTAGACACTAACTCTCGTTTCATTAAGCAAGGAAGATAAATAAAATTGTATTTGTATGAATTTAATTTTTTTTTTAAATTGAAATGATAACTCCTATCTCCAAAAATTTTGTCCAATATTAAAATATTACATATTATTTTTTTATTTTTTATTACTTTTTATTATCTTTATTATTTGTCAAATAACTCCCGGGTTATTAGGGATTTATACCCTATATATCGTATCTAGAGAAGTTAATTAGCAAAATAAATTATGTTATTTTAAACTAAATATTTGATTAATAAGTATGAGTTAATAATAATAGTTAAATTGTTTAAAAGATAAAAAATAGTCGCACCCCTTATATAATAAATAAACATTTTTAAGAGAATATAGACGTACCCATTTAGAATAAAACAAAAAAAATTAATAGGTTTTTTTCTATAATAATTTTTTGTTTAGTTTATTGATATTATGCAACTAGTATTTTAATTTGTAGACTATAGTGACAACTCTTGCAAGTTAATATATAAATTCTTCTTTTTATCGTCCAATCAAAAATTTTTCTTTTTGTGATTATGACGAGATAGTGCATGTAGTTATGTGCAATATCTAACTTACGAACATTTCAACTTAAACCACATAGTCTAGTATACATTTTCGATTATAAACTTTTTCATTCTAATGCATAGTCTAGTGTAAAGTAGTGCTTGCTAAACTATATTTTATATATGCACACTCTTCTCTGTCCGATTAGCATTTTAGCAAAAATCTGTTTTACAGGCTAAGTGTGACAACTATATTATGTGGTGAGGCTTTACGTATCTTATGATGGTTTGAACCACTTTTATTATTATTATATATAGTTGCTGTAGCAAAGAGCTATATTAGCAGAGCAGCTTTGTGATGACATTAATAATCATCTAAATTAGATTAAATCCATATAATTGTTTTTTTTTTCTGTTATTAGCATATGATATAGTAATATAGCATTGATCCAGTAAAAAGATGAGACAAAATCGTTTACATATGCAAGTCTGATTTATAAAACGATGGGATCAAGCATTAACTACCAAGTAAGAAAAGAACAGTTTATTAATATCAAATTTCGAAATACTTTGTTCATTTTGAAATGTTGCGTAAGACATATACTTTACCGGAAACGAACCAAATGAACTCTATAAATATATTTAGGCAACGATCATACAAATACAACACAACAAAAAAAAAAAACTCTGCGATAGTCCATATATTTTTTATTCCACAGAAATGCCATTTTTCGCAATTCAGCCATTTTTTTTTTGTAACTTTGAAAAATTTATTTTATAGAAATTATTTTTAATAAAATTTATAGAAATTTTTTAGTTCACAGTAAGCCAACAGCTAATCTATATTATATATTATATATTAATTTGTTTATGTGTCACTATACATATTTTTATTATGTTTTATATGCAAATTCTATTATAATTTTTCGATTTTTAAAATTGTTTTTTAAATGTTTTGCAGTTTTCGTCGCTACGCAAAAAACGCGCATAGAATTATTCACATACCTACAAGTCTGGTGTTAACATAAACTTACGCTGGAGGCACGTACTGTTGCATTTCGTAATAATTTCGCTGGTGGACTCGATTACAGTCACCATCAGCACATACCACTGATGGCCGAAATACCAGCGCCAACGACAGATTACTTGCATCGTTCTATAGACCAATTACGTTCGATGAATGAACGTGGTGTGCTCTCATCGCTGAGTCATTTGACCACAGCTGATTTGCGTACAGCGCAACTTGTACACGATTATAAGCCATTCAATATAAATGAGTTTCGACAAAATGTTGAACGACTCGATTACTCCATTAAAAATGGTTTAGTAGGTGTAAATTTACAACAGCAACATCATCAACAACAGCAACATCTTGTTGAGCAATTAAATCAACAGCAGCAACAGCAACAACAACAACAACAGCAGCAGCAGCAACAAGCTCATGAACAACAGCAACAACAACAACAGCAGCAGCAACAAGCACATGAACAACAGCAACAACAGCAGCAACAGCAGCATTTACAGCAACATCAATTAAAGCAATCCTATAGTCCGCCAAATTCACCGCCTACGCCTACTATGACAGAGCAGCCGGAACAAAAGGTAAGTACTTGTACAAGCAATCAGAAAAAAATAGTAGAAATGCTTCTTCATACTTTTTAAGGCTTAACAAACATAGTACATATTTTAAATATTTTTGAATATTATTTGAATTGAATTTTATATATCATTTCTTTAGCGCTTTAAAGACTATTTCCTAACAACAGTTATTCTTCTCTTCTGCACTTTTTATTTTAGTATGATCCGAATTCTGTTAAACAAGCACGAAATCAAAATTCCACCTCACCGGAAGGTCGGGAAGCTAAACCCTATAAATGTACGCAATGTTCGAAAACATTTGCGAATTCTTCTTACCTCTCCCAGCACACACGCATACATTTAGGCATAAAACCATATCGCTGTGAGATCTGCCAACGGAAATTCACACAATTGTCACACCTGCAACAGCACATACGTACGCATACCGGCGACAAACCATACAAATGTCGTCATACAGGTTGTCCTAAAGCTTTTTCCCAACTCTCAAATCTGCAATCACATTCACGTTGTCACCAAACCGACAAACCCTTCAAATGTAATTCTTGTTACAAATGCTTTAGCGACGAAATGACATTACTGGAACACATACCGAAGCACAAAGATTCGAAACATCTCAAGACGCACATTTGTAATTTGTGTGGCAAATCATATACACAGGAAACATATCTGCAAAAACATCTACAGAAACATGCCGAAAAAGCGGAGAAGCAACAACAACGCCATTCAAATAATAGCGTGCAACACCATGTGCCAGCTGGGGGTATTGGTCTCAATTTACAGCGACAAGTGGTAATGAATGCGGCAGCAGCTGCCAATGATGCGAATGCAGCATATTGGGCGAAAGTAGGAGCGGAAGGTGGAGCAGTCAATGCAGCTACCTTAGCAGAAGCTATACAGCAGCAACAACAAGCACAACAACAACAGGCACAAAATTATAATTTCGCCTCGCTACAGCAACAACAACAGCAGGAGCTGCTACAACATCATCAGCGTTTAGTAAATGGTGCAAGTGGTGGCGACAGTGGTAGTGGGAGCACGCCCAATCACTCACAGAGCCCAGATGAGGGTGAAGATTTAGTAATGCGTCAAACACCGCAACATCATTTGCAACAACAGCAACAACAATCGCCAAATAATCTTGTTGTTGTAAATAATTCTCCTGGTAACCCAAATTATGACATCAAAACCACCTCAGCCTTCACACCCATTAACACGGGATCACCACATTTGAACGCTTTGGCAGCACAACAACGTCCTCCAGCAGCGGCACCGTACCTTTATCAACAAAATGCAGCAGCATCTCCTTTTCCAACGCAACTGATATCATTGCATCAAATACGTAACTATGTACATCAACCGGGGGCGGCAGCAGCAGCTGGATTATTGGCTGGCGATCACTTGCTCGGCTTGAGCGTGGCGGCTGGCGGTGCTGGTAAAGATAAAGGACAATAGTATCGAAAAAAGCAGAGAACGAAGAAGCATAGCAACACATGATAATAGATGTAGAATTTGATTTTCATACATACGTAAGTTCAAATTTAAGAGGTGGTAAAATAATATTTTATTTAAACGCATTTGTAAGGTTCAAAATTTTAGGGATTTAGGCTTAAAGTTAGTGTAAAGAAGAAATATACATATATTTACATATACAAGTATATACGAAAATTTTAGGGCATCTCAGGTTAAATATAGTATAGTTGGTAAGATTTATAGTTAATATATATTTAAGATATATAAATAAATTTTTAATAATTAATTGAGAATAGTATCATATAACAATATGAAATAGAAGTAATAACAATATTTCGCCTAAGAGTAATAAGATAAAATTTGTATCTGGATACTTAATACTGATGCTGTACAGAGTACTGCATTTAGTTTTTGAATAGGTTTTAAATTAAGCGATGCTAATAACTTATAACGACATATAAAAACAAATAATAAGATATAATGAAAAAAAATTTAATTTACTATTTTTGACAAAAATTTCACTTAAAGCTTTTTCGAAATGTTAACGTACATATACTTTTGTCGAACGCTTAGACCTATTACTAAAGAAAATACAAAGAAAAAGGTATTGTGAAAGAAAATAATATTTAATATAAGTTAAAAGGAAATCAAAGTACTTTCAATCTACAGCATTACTTTTTGTCCATGCAAACCATTACATAAAAAAAATTATACCAATTTATAAATAAAACACAGTTTCTTGAGATAATAGAATCAATAAAAATAATATATATTTTTTTGTTGTAGTTTACTAGTTAGGGCCATGTTAAGCAGGTAGTCATATGACAAATGGTAACGGCAATTTTGCACTCTATTTGGTCATGGCCAAAAGGCATTTTAAGCAGAGACTCTATTTTGATATGTTTTTTTGTATATGATTTGAAAAAATATTAGTTTTTATGTCGATACCCATACAAAAAATACACATATTTACTTCTAATAGATGCAAATTCTGAAATTTTTTTTACTAACGGCCATGTTATGTACAGTGTCACAGGCACATTATGAGCAAAATTGTTGTTGTTTTCAATGCAAATTATAAAATTTCAAATTTCGGCATTAAAACTGAGGCTAACAACCTATTTTATTATAAGAAAATATATTAATGAATTAATATTTTTACAGCCTCTGAGTTTTCGCTGATTATTTTTAGTAGTATCTACATTTCCTTTGTAATTAAGGCACAATGAGAAAGTATAAAAATAATAGTAAAAATACAAAATTGATAATACTGATGTGACACTCTACATTTTCATGATAGCCCAAAAGAGCCAATTTTGTCGTGCCGGTGACACTCTATATAACATGGCCCTAAGCCACATTGTTTTGATCAACATGACTTCGCACACAAAGACTCTCTCGCTCTCTCTCTCTCTCACACATTTTCAATTGTTTAATTTATATTGAAAAAAACAACAATTGCAATTTTGACGTGCCCATGACTCTCTGTTTAAAATGACTCTAAAGATGCGTACATGTATCTTATAACTCTAACACTATATCTTTCCTAATTATCTTTATTTTATTAAGTAATCGATAAAACTAACATTATTTTAAATTGAATGATTTTTCATACATCGATTTTTTTCAAATACTTAAATTCAGTCCTTCGGATCACAAGTATTATTATTCATATAATATTTTTATTATTATTTCAATACATTTAGAAATATAATTTTCTGAATAATGAACAAATTATAAGAATATTATGTTTTTAAAACATTGTCATAATAATTTACTTATTTTAGATTCTTTTACTTGATTTTATTGCTTGAAACTGATATTGTCTATCTTTAATAAAATGAGAAAAGAAAATAATTACAGGCTATATATAGAAGGGTTCAGCACTAAAAAAAAATTATCACACTCAGACTTCAATTAGTCGATTTACTTCCAGACTTAATTTCCATTCGATGAATATAATCACACCTTCACTTCGTTTTTATAGGTCATGTTGTTGGATTTAATGGTTCAAACATTTCGTAAAAGCTTTACTTTATGTACACTTAACAATTTACACTTATTTAATTTTTAATTATTATTAATTACACAATTCAATCTTTAATTAAAATTTTATTGTTTAATTGGTATGTTATTAAAATAGATGTAGTTACTGCAAATTTAAAAAATGTTCAAGGGGAATAATTATAATGATGAACTAATGATGAACACAAGCGAAATTTGCAAAAGAGCTATAATGAAGAGATTAAAATAGCAATAATTTCTAGGAAATATATTATTACGATATTTCAAAGAAAAATTCGTACAAAAATAAAAAATAAAACCTGTTAAAAAGCAACAAAATTTTAAACTCCATAAAAAGGTTAGGTTAATAGCAATCATTGTCGCTAATACACAAAAATAAAAATTAAGAAATATCATAATGATGGGAATTTATATATATACTTATATTTATAATAAAAAAGGAAATTATTATTATTTTAAAGGTATGTAATATAAGTTATAGTTAAGTATATATTAAGAAGAAAAAAACTAAAAAAAATAAGAGATATACATATGTAATAATCAGAAAAAAAATCTTCTATTATTTTATTTTTACAATGTTTTAATTTATAATTATGACAACAAAATCAAGTTTTTATAAAAAGATTTTATCCTAATAATGTACATAAGACCTGCTTTAGTTAAGTACTCCATCGAATTATCTTCCATTTATATTTATATAATATTAAGTTAAAAAGATTGTTTTTAAATAATTAACTACAAAATTATTATGCTGTATTTACTTTATTATTTAAACATCTTTATTTTTAGTATATATATATTTTTTTTGTTTTATTTTTATGTATGTAAACTTTGTTTTTAAATCGCACTAAGAGAAACGAACTTAAAAATTTAACACACTTTTAAGATAGGAAGATCGTTCAACTTAATCTATAACTGGTAACATCTCCAATATAGTTGTATTAGCAATACGCAATAGCCAAATAGACTACAGCTTTAAATTTTCAAAACATTTTCTAAATTGCTTTTACTATAATATCTATTTTTCGATATATGATTTACTCGAATAGAGGATTAATTGTTAATTTTGTATAACAATAACTCAATAGAAATTTAAACTTATATACAGAATAGGGGTTTCGAATGAATAGTGTTTACTGAACCCTCTTCTATATCAACAACACCAAAATTATTTTTGCCGATGAAGGAAATTTACATAGAACTTTATAATGTTCAGTTTCGGATATTAAAATATCGTAAAATTTTGAATATTTTATAAATATATTGATACGATAGTAGGCTAAACCAAATTACTGGAACAAATCATATAAAAATCAGAAAACCTCAGTTAATAAAAGTAGTCTTATATTAATATTAGAAATAACAAAATAATAAAAACTGAAGAGGAAAAGAAGAAAATTTAGAATGCATAAAACTATATTTGAATTTAGGTCAGTTTTAACTGTGATACCACAAAATATATTTCATTTGTTATATCGTAGTTATTATCCGGAGTTATTATCCAAAATTATCAATTTTGGGTTTTTGCTCCGGAAAAAAATATAATTTTTTTTAATTCGGTCCCGATTTCTGTGGTACAAATAAGTTTTTTCGTCATAATTAAAATCATTTTATTATTTCGAAAAAGTCAATTGTAGAGGTAATGAATTTATTCATTACTCATCATACTTAGATATATATGTACAACTATATCAAGTAAACTAGTACAAAGCTTTTTTATAGAAACCACCGAATTTAAATTAAAATATATTTTAGTATATATATAATTCTTTATCGGTTATATTCATTACACAGTTCGTATAAATCCAAGTTTTGAAATTGAAAAGATAAAAAAAAAACAAAGTTCAGCAACTATATTTTTGGTTTTTTCATTTAACAGAATTTTGAATAAGAAACCTCATTTGCAGGTCAGCAGCAACTTTGATGCTAATGTTTTTTTTTGCACTATGTTGAGTTTGGTATTTTCGACAGGATCACTGTTGTGTTTCTTCACCTCACGTGGTGAAATATAATTTAATTGACCATGTGTATGTTTTTCTATTTGCATTCTATGTAGAATATATAAATATTTCGCACTATTCTAGATCATGTTATAAGCATGTCACATTATTATCCTGGATTCAAAACAAATTTAAAATATATGGTTTGTAAAAACTATTGATGTTTGTGAAACTGCGTGTATTGATGAACTATTGTGTCCGAACTTATATATTGTTAATATTGCGAAAATCACTTAACAAATATTTACATTAAATAATTAAGAATTAAATAATTCCGCCTAATCAAATAATCATAAACAATATTTCATTACCTTCTATAAACTTAATGTATATTGCTAATTACTTTTTCATAGCCCGATGAGAATACGTATATAACATAACAGTAAGCAGCACAATAGCTCTTGTTACTGTTCGAAACTACCAAATTATGTTAGTGTTACTGTGAGGACCGTGTTATCCTTTGGATACTATATAATATTATTAGATAGTGTTATCCTTTGGATACTATCTATATTACAAAATATCCAGGTTTTTCTATAGTTTCTGATTTTAGTGCAATATAAATTACAGACTTTACGTATATATACATACTAGATTGCTGAAGGCATCTTCAAGTGTACAATACAAATTGATTTTCTGCTGTTTTGTAGCGTTTCAAAATTGAAATTAATAAAGTAAAGAAAATAGTTTTATTTAAAAATTAAAAATTCTAATTTAAATAAATTTTAAAACCTTTCAACTAAGCACAGTATTTTTTAATATATAAGTTCTCTTAAAACAATTTTTTTTATCTAATAGAAATGTATAATATATATAAAATATATAACATTAAGTTATGTTATGTAAACTTTAGTTTATAATGGTAAAAAGCAACAGATATTTTAGTCGCTTTATTGATAAAAATTTTTCTTTGTAGTAATATGAATTAAGAAAAACTGGTGTATACTATATTATAATATTATTTAGTTTATACAGTATAAAATAGAATGATTTAATCATTGTCGCTACATTTACTCATTTGTAGATGGTAGTGTAAGTACTTGAAGATTTTTTCTACATTTAAGTTTTAATTGCTTTATTTTGAGTTTAACAATATCCTATACTAAATTATTTAAAGAACTACGGCTACTTATCTGTATATTGAATTTCTAAACATAACTTCAACATGAACATGAATAAAAGTTTTTTAATAGATTTTTGTAATTTTTAATTGAAAGCATATAATCTTTTGATTAACTTCATTTATGTGAATGTAATGTATATGCGCACATTTTGACACATATATAATTTATAACAGACATTTTGAATATTTTACATTTAACAAATTAATATATTTATTGCTTTTATTTCTGTAAAAAGCCTTTCCTCTATTTTGCTTTTATCTATATTTTTATTATTATAATTAATTTAATTTAAGCGAAACTTATACACACATTTAAATATGTAAAATATGACAAAATCAAGCGATTGTGACAAAGATTTATATATGAAACAAAATAAAAACAAATAATAAAATACAAAAAACAAACATTAAAATTTAAATAAAATTTTTTAAAAAAAATTAAAATGATTGCTCTTTTATTTTCTTTGTATTTGTAGTACTTGGACGTTTTATCAGTCGCATCCTGTTTCTCTAACAAGTGTTGTTTTCATTCCGAGATGTTTTTTTACTGATATGCCTTATATATTACAGTACAGTTCAAAGCAAACAAACTCGTTTGCAGGTAGTTCCAATCTGTGCAGCTACCCTAACGTAAGGATCTCTGCGCACATATCAAGTTCAATAACATCTACGCCCCTATTACTGCTCTTATTTATAATAAGGATCGCGCAGCAGGAAGATAACTGCTTGAAGCTGCTTTTTTTTCTTATTTTATTCTCCTTTATTTCTACATCCATAGGATGAATGCATTTTATACTTATTTTATCTTTATTGTTGCGTACTTGTGCAACTCCAGAGATTTAAACTACTTAAATTTCTTAACTTCAATTTTTTTCTACCTAAAATCATATGTCATACAATCAAAAAGCAGTGGCGTTTTTCAAATATAAATATTATATATTTTTGTATATGTGTGTACTCTATATATTCCATAATAGATAATTTGATGTAAGAATTAAAGAAAAAGGAGTGCCAACTACATTTGTGAAGCATATTTAGTGCTGGTTGGAAATAAGTAAGAAAGGTTAATAGGAATGACAAACAAGAAACAGATTGCAATCAGTAATATATTTTTAATTTTTATTTCAAATTTGAAATATTCAAACTGTTTTATGACGCAATAGCTTCATAGAATCTTCTTAGTTTATATATATCTCTAAAAAAGTTTAATTCTTCTATAACAATCTTTTAGACTTCCTTGACTTACTTAGTTATAGTTTTTATACTGGAACATCCCATTTACTATGCTCAACTATTTAAAGTCGTGGTAACTCAAATATAAATAAATATACAAAATTGATAGATAAAAGACAAAGATATATATATTCATATATATACTATAACAAAGCTATAATTGATTTAATAGAGATTAAAAAGTTACAAAATTATAAACAATTTTCAAAACTAACATAACAAGAGCAACTCACATGTATCCAGGATCTGTCTGTATTGCTGAAAATCTGTAAGACCCGCTATGTTATGCTATGTTCATGAAATCGTTTTGTATGATAACAAAATGAATATTCAGAGAGATAGCTGATATCTGATAAAATGTTAGAGGGAGGTGTAAATACTAGCTTCGACAAACAAATATTACTCACAGTGAACTTTAACCGTTCAATTATATCTAGTATAAAAACGGAGCCAAGTAACTAAAACCAACCAGTCACCATGACATATGTATGTAAAATGTCCTTCGATCATTTCTAAAAGTAGATTCAAATCAGCAATCAAGTGGATAGGATTTGTTTTACTTATTTGGGATGCGTATGGTACTTTATTAATCGATCACCTTGAGTAACGAGGAGCAATCAAAACAAAATATAGAACGTTATTGAAGTATTTAAGAAAGAAATTGCAAAAATAAATTATATATAACCATTAATGAAAAAAAAGAAAATTAAGAAGTCGATTACAAAAATTGTAAATTTGTTCGAATTTGACTTGGAATTGCTTCCCCTCCATTGTTTTCTTTAACTAACACCCAATAATTACTACCTGTTTGCAGATCTTAAACAAATACTCCAAGGCAGAACATTTTACTTGAATGAAGATGTAATTATCCAAATAGAAACCAAGTTTGAAGTCAAAAATAAATTAATCGACAGAAAAAAAGCCATAAAAAGATCCAATTTCATTAAGATGGATGCATGGATCACTCTTAAAGGAAACTATATCACTTAAAGCCTCAAATTTTGCATAAAAGTTGCTTTTTTATTAATTTTCCAACGAATTTATTAAGTGATTGATTATATGGCTCTCTACTATGTAATTTAGAAACTATATCATATTAATAAATTTAGGTTAGACAACACGAGTAGCCACTTCATTTCATAAATAAAAGACTATTAAAAAGCAGACATATGTCACTTTCGACGCATAAAACTTATCATAAAAGACTCATAAACAAAACAAGTGTGATTCCCCTAATTATGCACATACTATATGAAGCTTCGACATGATTTGCATAATATCATATTGTGAATTTAAACTCGTAAAAGGTTGAAAAAGCAATTTCATTTGAATATTCGTTAGCACACATTACCAATATCTGTCCTCTTCACTATATTACAAAATCACTCTAAAAGCAATTTTTATTAAAATTATCAATCTCTTCTCAAGCGAAAAATCACAAGGTGTGTGTTGTGAGTACTTGAAAGAAAAGTAAGTAACGAACTGAAATATTGGACACAATAAGGATTAAATTTTATCGCAACATGATCAAAAGATTCCACAACTTAAATTTTGGGAAAAAAATACGATTAATCCGTTTAATCTACTCAGAAATTGTAAGGCGATTGCATTTCCCGAGGATTACATGCTCACAAAAGTTCATTTAAAATTCATGCTAGAATGAATCTTACCCTGATGCAAAAGAAATAGTAAAGAATAAAAATCGAAAGGTGAGAAAGATGATTGGATGAAATCATTTAGTTGGTTCGATGAAATCTTGCAATTTTGTTTTTATTGCTGCGGGAATTCTTAATAATAACTCAATAATAAGTTAAGCATGTATTTGATCTAAATTTCGTATATTTTTTAGCATAAATTATAAAATCCACAAATGCCATCATGACAACCATAACGTTCTGTGTTCCATATAACATATGTGAGTATACAGCATAACCGGTAGTAAACGACGAGGAAATCCCTATAATATAATATCGTTTTAAGATTTCTATTTGAAATGCAAGTCTTACGATAGGACAAAATTAATTTATAATTAGGAAAAAAATTCTGTTGAATAAATTATAAAAATAATTTATCTATTTCTAATGAATTCTTAATAACAAAATATACGGAATATTTTCAGTTGATATCATAATTACTGAGCCTTTACATACTGATCAAATACTTTAAAAATTTTCTATAGTTAAAAAAAATAAAATATATGTTTATTTCTTTCTTTAATTCCCTCCATTTCGTTTTCCAATGGAATTTTGAAATAAATTTCTAAACTAAATTATCTTGAAAATTGAAATAATCGAACATCAACCATAACCTCCAGAGAAATAAATAAACAACATTATCTAACAAAATTAATAATAATTTCATTTACATTTTTAATTATTTTTTTTTTAATTTTTAGCTAATATTTTAATAAAACAAATTGTTAGCTATGAAACAATTATATATAAATATGTTAAGTTCAAATTTAGTAACATTTAATTAACATTAAGCTTTTGATTTTATATCGTCATAAGTTAATTAGTGCTGTTTCTGCATATTTTTATGCTTGCATCTAGCATTAAAACAACGCAGTGACTTTCGTAACATAAAACAGATACCCACAAGAGGTTATCCTGTCAGTAATATCATTATTAATAAGAAGTTTCTGTTTTGATAAGTAAGGTAGGAACTTAAGAAAAATAAAAGGTTTACAAAAAATCACTGCAATAAAAACACACATCAACAAAGTGTAAAATAGTAGAAACAATATTTATTTTCAAGACTATTTCTTTATGAAAAAAATTAAAAGCATTTTCTAATATTAAATCTCTGTCTCTCTCTCTCTCTCTCTTAGACGTTTATATATCTTATTATACAAAATGTACATATAAGTACATATAACCGACCCGATCAAGACAATCAAACAAGAGATTTAATTAATATATATCTTACTAGCAACATCTTACTTGTGGAGTGATTAATAAGGTTTCTAATAAGTGTATTAAAACTTGCAAGAAATTCAGATTTGAACTCTTTCTTAAATCAGATACATATCCACATTGATCGCCTATTATTCTATATTTTAATTTTTATTGTCGAATATATTTGTAATTGCTAGAATTGCTGTAGAGACTTAAATATACATTATTAGAATTGATAAACATACACGCTAAAAGATAATAAAGCTCACCTCATCGACTGTTAAAGCACAAAATTTTTGAAAAAATAGGTGAAACGAGACATATTCCTGTTCTTAATAAACTTGTATAGTCATAATTTTGGTAATACGATTATTACTAAGAAAAACAAACAAATATAGATAATGAATATATCTTCTTTACATCTAAGTATATTCATCACAATCTCATGTACTCAAAATAATAATATTTTTTATTAAGAAGTGGCAACGATCTAATAAATATACTCGTACTACGAGTTAGTTTTAGTTATGTTAGTTTTATTCTATACACTCAACACTAAACATTATATATTTCCGCCGGGGCCAATAGATGTACGAAAGATTTCAAGGCAAATAGTCCACAACAAGTTTCTACTTGCTTTCAGATTGAAAGTAGAAGTAGATTGAAAGTAGATCCTGTTAACAATAAGACGGGATCGTTAATACAATATTTAGAGTGAATAATAAGGCTTGTCAATTTAAGCGCTTTTCTACCAAAACGAATCTGAGGACTATATTTAAATATATGTATATTTATTATAAATGGCAACATGTCTGTTTAATAAAACGATATAATTTTGTTTTAATTGCTGAAACTATCTAAAGGCACCTGTTTATACAATATTAATACTTAATACTATATCATTCAGTCGTATTCATTCTGTAGAAAACAAAGATATTGTGCGCAAAATATTTTCTATAATGAAAACTTAGTACATAAATATCATTTTTTATACTCATGTCTTTTTATATTATACTTTATATATATATAATACTGATTAGTTTCCTATTTCTATTCCTAGATTATTTATACTGTATATATACTATAATAGTATTTATACTATAAATGAATTATTTAGTCCATAAAACATCCATTTCGTTTAATCAAAGTTACTAAAATTTAGGTTGTTATCAGAATATGAATCAGAAATATCAGATTTGATATTTAGTTAGAAAACATCATCCAAAAAACAAATAATGCAATGCAACTACTTTGATTTGAAAAAAGAACGGTTAGAAGAATATGTGGACCCATATACTTGAAAAACAGTACATAAGCAAAATTAAATAAGGCACAAAATTTCAAAAATTTAATTTAAATCACTAAGAATATGTTTGCATTTCAAAAATATATTTGAAAAGTGCATAGAAAAATCTTGAGATATGACGGAGCTGTAGTGATAATTAAAACTAAATAGCCGCCGTATAACTCATTTATATTAAGTCAACCAAATAATGTCTTTCATTATCGTAATTTATTCCTTTGTTATCTAAATCAGGGCTGCCCAGACTAGATACGATCGCGGGCCAATACAAGTCCGATTGGATGGCCACATAAACAAGTACATACGCCCATGGTTTTTTTGGACAAAAATAAAATTTTATTCCGCGAGCCATGCCTTAGACAGCCCTGATTTAGATTACAAGATTACTTGTTTTTAAAAATACCTCCTTTTTTTACTAGTTATACTAGAATGTAGATTATTTGACATTCTATAATTCAGTTAATTTGTTTTTTTCTCCTAACGAGCACCCCTATTGACCGGATGAAACATTTTGCTAAAGCTAACTTTATTTTACAAGTATTTGCAACCCTTTTACCCCATTCGAGCAGACACACCTCTTAAATGTGCAAAAGTTAACATCTTATAAGTGTCTGCTCGACAAAGTTTCCACTGTAATAGTGATAGAACTTCTATTAATAAGGAATTTAGACTATTAGTAGGATTAAAAACTTAAATCTGAATGTTATATTTTAATCATAACATGTATGTATATGAACGATCTATGTATTATTCCTCTAATCCTAGTGAAATAAATTGTAGAAATCAAATCTTTAAAAAAAAATTATTAATTTTGAATATACTAAATTGCCATTTACTCTCACTTTAAAAATTATTTAAGGACTCAGCCATATATCATATAGATCAGGTTATGCTGGTAAGCCAAACTGGCCAAGCGTAGACTATTAAGGTCCATTGCGATAACATATATCATATAACTCAATTCAGTATAATTTAGTGTGTTGAATCTTATATTTTTATTTTTCATATGAGAAGACATTAATTGCTTTAAGATCTTATCAAATAAAAGTTTCATTTATAAATTTTAACATTCAAAATAAAACTCTCTTCTATCTTAAATGAGTAACTCTATTTATCGATTCTTGACTAATTACTTTAAAGTCGTGTTCTAATATTGTAAAAAAATTTCTTACATGATGTAGGGTATAAAAATTATAAAAATAGAAAACCAAATTATAAATTTAAATCAGAGACGAGTATGCAGACAAGTGCCCACTACAAGAGGCTACTCCAAAATGATAAATAACCCAAAAATTTCTTAAGAAACCAAATAAAAAAAAAATCCCCAAAAATATACTAGAACAGCAACAACAACAATAACAATAACAATACCATAAGCTACAACAACCACACCACAACACCAAGAACAAGACAATAGAGCATGCCTTACTATGTTAGTACGTCTAAGATACATGCCAGTATAATAAATATCTTCTATTTGGCTTGAGTTGGTTTGGCTTGACTTGGCTTGAGTTGGCATGGCTTGGCTTGGCTTAGGTTGGCTTGGCTCGATTCAGTTCGGCTCGGCTTGCGTGTGCTTTAACTTTAACTTTGAATGGAATGGAATAAATATTGAATTGAATCATGTACAAGTGAAGTTGGCGTTGTGTTATTCTAAGACTTTCAAAATTTGGTATCGCTTCGCTACGCCACATAGCATAATGTTTGTGGGGTTTGTATCTACTTAACAGAATATATACAATATTTTTGTTATTTCAATTTTCGTTTTTTTTTGTTTTTTTTTTTTTTGGTTTTTGTTAGCGTTTTTTCTTATATTTTTCATTTTTGTATTAAACATGTGCCAGCCAGCGTCAACCAGATCAGGCAACCACACCATCACTTTGAATCACGTTCCAAACATTCTAGTTAGAATTTGAATGGTTTCAGTATTTCTATATTTCTGTATTTGTGTACTGAGAAAATTTTAAAAATAATAAAACCGAAATTACAAACAAGTCTTCAAATGCGAATGACTTGAAATTTAGTTCGTCACAGCGAAGACCTTGAGATTTATATAAGTTAAAAAGCTTTTATAGTACTTAGATAACTAAATGAGTGTGTACGTTATAATAATTTTATATAAGTATAATTGCACAGATATAAATACTTTCAGCTAAATACATTCATTTAAAATAGCAATAACAAATTTGTTCACAGTTTAGATAGTTCAAGTCCGTAGCCTCTTACTTCATCTAAAGTAATTCTAAAAATTAATGGTGAAGACTGTAATAAAATTTGAAATATAATTTGCCATTTATTTTTTATATAAAATTTTATTTCTAAAATTCTAATAGCACTTCATAAAATATTATTCAGTTACTATGCCATACTTAAGGATTCTCTTTTCAAAGCTTTTATTAGAAATATAATAGAACTTCTTATTCCAAAAACAAAATTTTTGCAAGAATTTTCTATATATGAAAGATTTCTAATATGCCATTTCTAAAGCCGACAAAATGAAAACTCTCATCAAATAGAAGAAAGTCATTTTCAACTTACTAAAAACGTTAGAATGCAGTCAAGTCAACTTATTTCAATTCATTTGTGGACCTTATAATCCTGAGTTCAACATTTTTTATCGCAAAATGTTTAAAAGAAATGAGATAAGATTTAAATCTGTTATCCAATATATCTCTATATATAAAAGATTTCTGATATCCCATTTCTACAAAAAATTTAAACATTTATCAAATAGATTAAAGTCTTTTTCAACTTCTTGAATTTCTAATATTTTTTGAATTTCTTGAATTTATAATATCCTGAGAAAAACTTCATTGTTTTGGCTTAAAACCCGAAGAAGTTATTTGTATACTCCCAAACAGATACACAGACTAAATCAATTTAACATGCTTTATGAGGTGCTATAAGGTTTTACAATCTTATACTATTTATAAGTGATAATACATATTTCATACCATTTGTGTGAAGGATATAAAATATTAAAATTAAGTTAGAGAACAACTATGTATATCTCCGTATAATTTGTTAATATAGTTAAAAGTTTCGTAAGTGGACATCGTTAATGAACTTTTGTGCGTTCAAAAGGGTTGTCCAGCCAAATAGGTCCGGGTTAAGTTCATTCAAAAAATTATAAAATGTGGGTTTAGAAAAATTGTCTACCAAAGAGGAGTGTCGATCATGTCAACGTCATTTATAAATTTGTCGTTGATTTCAATATATGTAAATGAAACAATTGCAAGTAAATTAGGATAGTTTTTAACGTATATATGAAAAAGTACTTACTTGAAAATAATAAACCCTTAACATAGAACAGAGAATATCATACAACACAATTATGATGTTATTAAAATGATGTTAAAACTTATTATTATTAAAATTATTATTATTAAAATATTTATTATTAAAATTAATATTATTAAATTATTATTATTAAAATTATTATTATTTTTAAAGGTAGGTGATAACGTCGTTGAATATAACGTCAAATAATATAACTTTATAATTATTATTGGTTAAAATACTCTGAAGTTTATTTATAACTTTATATAATTTAAAAATAATAAGAGTTAAATAAAGAAATTACTACTACAACTTAAGTTTTATTTCGAACGTTATATCGAATCTAGTTGCGTTTTTGAAGATATATGGAATGTCTGATCTAAAAAATTTCTTAATTTCATATTTACAAACCTTTCCTCTTCCAATTAGATTAGGTAATAAAATTACTAAGGTTTGTTTTAATTATTTTAATTATTACCATAGCGAAATTAATAGACTACTATGCTATTTTACTGTATCTCGTGAAGTTAAATTTCTCATAAACTCTTTTGATAATTTAGATAATACTTTTATGCCGTTTCTATGAATAGTATAAAATTTCACAGAGACATATAAATTTAGATTTATTTATGTAAAATAATATGTCTGTACCATGATCCAAAGTTTCGCAATCTTGAATTTCTATTCTTATCTGTTATCATTATAATTGTGTTCTCGCGGTTTCTGCGCTTCATATATACGAGTATATTTAAATTGGTTTCCTAAACTTGATTATATTATTTAAATCTCAAGCTATCCTGCCAACTAGTAGTCGGTTACTTTTTTTTTATAAAATTTTAAAATTTGTAATCAATTGTAATAAATTAACAAAATAAATCTATTAAGAAAACAGAGTGTAATTAAAATTAAGAATATAAAAATACATTCTGGTCTTCAGTTTACAAAATTAATTGTGAGTCTATGTTTACCTAATGATATCATTAAATCTTTTTTAAGCAAAGCATTTTATCAAGGTCGCCTTTACAGTATCTTTCTTTTTACTTTAGGAAGTTAGTAAACTAAGTGATATCAACCAAAAATCTTAATCGTTTATATTTTTATATAAAACATATGTATCCGAACGCAATAATATCTAGCCAAATTAGCTCATAGTCTGGCAGTAAACATCTGTGCTAAATGGGAAACGATAAAAACCCTTACTCCACCATTTCTTACTGCAGTAAATCAACAATTGTTTTTCGAGAGCTTCTTCGAAAAGTTTGTTGCACTGCAAGAAATAAAATCTTTAAAATTCCGATAATCCATCACAGATGCGTGCGTTAACGTTTCATTAGCATTAATTAATGCAAATTAACAATTTAAGTGAAAGTTCCTTTTTTACTTGAACTGCTTAGATATTCAGAAATGTATTATTAAACTTCGATCAAACATTACAACGAAACCAATAAAAGCTAAAGACTTAATCAAAATTTAATCGACCTAAATTTTGCAAAGCACCGAAACACGTTCGAAAAATTGAAACAGAGAACTTCAGATATTGAATTAACTAATTGAAACCATAAATTAAACAAAATGAAAACAAACTTAATCATCAAGTTTAACCAGTTTCGAAAATGTTTGTTCGTGTTCTTAGGAAAAAATTGATGACTTTTTCAGTTTGATGTATTGTTTTTTGAAATTAGTGTGGTAAAAGGGCCAAACAGTTTTGGTAATTCCAGAAAGAAATGATTGCATGCAATTTCTAGACTAGTGAACAACCTATATAACTTAATATAGTGATCTTAATAAAGAAAGTTTTATAAGTTCTTAGATATAATTTCCAAATATTGTATTTAGTTAAAATGTTATATATAACACAGAGTTTACTGAAGTGCTATACAGTTGGAATATTATAAATGTTATTAGCAGTAAAAATTTAAAGTTTATTGGAGTTTAGAAAAAAAAGTTCTTTTATAAATTCCTACTGAAGTGCCTTTATAGATTGAAGAACAAACAATATTGTACTTTTTCGTTCTTTACTATTTTTCATCAGTAGAGTTTTGGACTTTAATGATGCTTGTACGGTTGGAGAGTCGTTGATTTTACTTCACAGCCTTAAAGCATGAGAAAACCTCTCTTTAATCTTAATTAGAAGCACAGTTTAATTTAATATTACTATTTTTATTATCATTATTATCATACTCATCATCATTATTTTTATTATCTTCATCATCATGATTATAATCTTCATCATTATATATTCCTTATAATGCTTGTAGTGTTAAGCATCCGCATCATCTTACAGTTACCTTAACTTATTATTTACAAGATTGTAATCACCTTTTTAAAAGGTGATATCGAAAAACTCAAAAAATAAAATAAACTTCAAAAACCGGAAACCTCGAAAAGAGAAATAATTTTATTAAAATGATGGAGTTGGCTCTTACTTTATGACCATACCAAACAAATCAGTAGAAGAGGATAATCTTTTGGCATAAGCCCTAAGATAACGCAACGTATTCATAGCCGGTCTACATAGTACAGACTTATCCTAATATATCATACAAGAAATAAATCTTATTTTTACGGAACTTAAGGTCGGCTATTTAACACTTCATTTGGTAATCGGAAACACATATGTTAAATGTGTATTAAAATTTTTAAATGTATTTTAAAAAATATTTAGATAATAAATATTAGTATAATATTATAATATATTATAATATATATTTTAATTTGGCAGAGCACGAGTGCAATTTCTGGTACTTACGGTCACAAAAAATTATTTACGAATAATTAAATGCAATAAATAATTCCAAGATTACTGATGATGGATATTTGGCAAGACTCGAAACAGCTGTATGGTCAGCCAAATATTCAATTATTTAAAATAATATAAAAATAATTTTTTATGATGTTGTTTACTACTATTCGAAACCTCTTTATTTTAATATATATCAAAAAATTTAGATAAAATTTAGATAAAATCTAGTATTTCATAAATACTAGAAATAAGCAATAATAAAAACTCGAGACAGATTTAGTGAAGATGAAGAAAAGCTGACCATACTAGTATGGGAACTGTGTGAATTGTGGTGACAAATAATGATGGTATTGACAAAAAAAATAAATTAAAACAAAATGAAAAAAAAAAAATAAAAAAACATAAAAATCAAAAAAACAATAAAAATCAAAAAATAATAAAAAAATAAAGAAAAAGAAAAGAATATGCAATATTAATTTCGACGCTTTTTTATATATATAAGATATCGACGCCAAAGGCAATGATAGAGTCTGCTAAGAATAAAGCACTAAGTACTTATCTGTAATCTTTTTAGATAAATATTTAAATTAACGTACGTAAGGACAATAATAACTTGCCATTGAATTTTAAAAATAACAAATATATTGAATATTTTGGTGACTTTATATCAATTACTTCATAAAATTGAATTAATATCAGTTATGACGTAAACCCTTTTACGTTTCTGCAGCAATGACGAAGTATCAACAGTTGTGGAACACATAAAAAGTTTTATAAACACATAAAAATAATATCCGAGAGAAAAAATCATCATTATCATCATTAATGGCGCAACGATCCTAGCTGCGATCCAACAAAAGAACAACAAATAAATGTTGGCCTCTCTAAAAAAATCAAGTGCCGTGTAATTTTTGTAAAAAATATCACATAAAACATATTCGTATGAAAATAAAAAAAATATATTTTTTTCCCGCATATATTTTATCTGAAGCTTGATTTATCATAAAAATAACATCCCAATAACTACTTTTCAATGATTTCTTTTAAAATATGTTTATTAAGTGTACGCTAGGGGAACGTTCGATAAATCTCAAAAACTTATAAATAATTTAATATCAATTTCGATTTAATTTCCATAATAATTGCATAAATGCTAATACAAAATAAGCAATCAAATTGCAAAAACTTTCGCATAATAAAAAATATTTCAATAAAAAAGGAACGTGCGAATAAATATTTACCACAGATTACAAATCGCATCAAATTTCACAATATATCACCCAATAAAAATAGAAAGTACAGAGCAGAAAACAGTACAGTACATCGACAACAAAAGAACGACAAATAAAGAATCGGAACCAATACAATCTGCTGAAGCCAATAAAATTAGAATACAAGAGAAATAGAAGCATAGTTCCATGGCAAAAACCGCTATTGTAGTTTTAACTAAAATATGTTAACGCAAAATGGTACCGCAAGAACAAGCCTGCAAAGGATATACGCGTGAGCGCAGAGGCAACTTTGTTCATACTCGCGCATAACAAACAGAAACGATAAGATGCCATAACTCAAATATCTAAATAGATCTACCCGAGTTTATGACAATGCTAATAAAATTATTGTATCCGTATTGGATATGCAAACAGACAGACAAACAATCGCTTTGGCACATAAATTTTTGCACTACAATGGCAAACAATAGAATTTGAGGATACTAAATGGTTTCGCAAAAATGAAAATATTTCATTGTCAGTTACAGCGAACAAAGTTGCATAATGAGCAGGAAATTAACGAATGTAACACCCCAAATACAACAAAAAGCCAAACAAATATCCTTACCCTCAATCTGCTTTACCTGGAGATTGGCTGCTGCAGCGATGAGTTTCGAGCATATGAGGGCAGATCGTCTATACCAGCATTTTGACAATAAAAAATTTATAAACCGTAAATCTGCTTGAAGGCACTTTACGATTCTTGCAGCTTAGTCAAAGCATCCTGCTCATACATCCATGAGCCCAACAGTTACTGAGGGGTGCGTGATTTGTTTAATTTACATAAAATAAATCGATTGTAGATCACATAAAAAAAATCGTATTAACAAAATATAATTATTTAAATAAAAACGTTCGCAGCATACTTAAGTTCTTCCAAACCTCAACAATCTTCATCCTTTCAAATAACTATAGATTCGTATAATAATCAATATGCTAATGTTGCTTACTTTTCCATAGTCAAGACACAGATTTGTATCTGTCCCAAAACAAGAATAGGAAGTTTGTTTTCTTCTGCAGCTCATTTACTACAAAATATACTTGAAGCTCTTCCATCATTTCATATCTCAACAATATTTTTTCTCATAGTTAACATAACAATGAATCAGCAGCATCTGATCATGTGTGTTGCTGCATCAACTGAGGGTGAGCTAAGCCCAAACCAGTGTCGAAGCGAGTCGATGACGATGATGATGTGTGTAGAGGCATTCGTGATGATTTCAGCACTATTACGGCTTTGTTCCGTCTTCACAATTTTTTTCTATTTTGCTATGTGAAGAAAGTTGTCAGGTAAACAAAGCTGCACGTAAATATAAGCGCAATCTGAGCACTCATCCTTCCTAGACACGGACACGAACACAGCACCTTTTCTCTATCTTTCACATTTAATATATTGATATGCTAATCAATAAACTATGCTCAATTCAGGTAGTGCCTTATAACTACCCTATCCTATAGTTCGTATAAAGTTTCATTCTATTGATTTTCATGTTTGTTGTTATTATTTCAACATAAAATTATGATCAATGATCTTATCAACTTTTGTCAGGTTTTGTTCTCCTTGTTCTCCATTACAAAAGCATAAAAGCATAAAAAAGTATTGTTAAGTAATATAAGCAACACCCTTTAACAAATCCACAAAAATCAAATCATTTATCAATTAAAAAATTGGCAAACATTGTGTTTCGCCCTCCTTTTAGAAAAAACCTTTTTAGATACATTATCTTTTTATTTTTTTTGCAAATATTAAATTGGCAAATGATCGATTGTTCGATCACTCATATGTTTTCATTATCCATTATGCACAAACAAAGAAATTGTTCAATTTCTTTATCTTTTATGAGATCCTAAAAAATGATTTGTTAATTTAATTGTTATCTATAATTTATTTCATTTCATTTTATCTCATTTTATTTTTTTATAGTTTGTCACATCATATTTGCGGCTTCAAGTCATATAAAAGGATATCTATTGTTGCTGATAATGGATTTTGCCACAATTTTAACCTTTTGGAAATTTGCACAATAGAAGAAGGATTGCTTGAAGTGTGTCCATTTGAAAAAAAAATGGAACAAAAAGTGTTTCTTTTTAAATGTAGAACAAAGAATTTAAAAGAACATAAATATAATACAAAGAACTATAAATTCAAGAAAAAGAAAACAAGAAATCAAGAATTACCAAATAGTCCGACAATAAATAAAATCGAGTATATTAAAGCAACTCATCGGCTGATAAGCCCATGTGATAACCAATATAAATAACAGCTTTTTGAAAAAAATTCGACTTAATTCCACAAGGTAACCTCATTCAGGATCCTCAGTACAAATATTCTAGCAATAAATAAACGACTTAAATATAGATATGCTTGAGTAATCTTCTTTAATCGAGTTCTGTTATCAATGTAGAAACTGTTACTGATAAAAGTATTTTAAAGTCGTGATCATCATTCCACCAACTGATTAACATCTGCAAAAGCTATAAAGATTACACAATACATCGTCAACATTATTTACTAAAATAATTAAGACACATTGAAACTACCATACTCTAGTTGCCCTACTAAACTGAAATTATTAGCAATTGCAAGTTATACTTATTCACTTCACTCACGCAACCAGTCAACTCACCACAATATTATAAACATTGCAGCAAGCGAAGCAACCTGCTAATAACGGCAAATAATTGAAGTAGTATATAAAATGTGGCAGCTGACAGTACCAAAAAGTAGTAAATAATTTTACAATTTTACAAAAAATTTCAATTAGAAACGTCTGTATAGTACAAATGTTCTCAATGTTAAAATGAAAACGCTTTAATAATTATAATAATTTATTTATTATTTATTATATTTGTACTACCCTAAAAAAAGTATAGAATATAGTCGAAATATTGGTTTAAATAAAAATTGTTTTTAAAAAACCAAACTTTTTTAAATTATTTTATATAACTATTAACCAATTAGCCCGTTTTAATGATAATAGAAAATTTGATGGCTATATAGCTGCGAAAGACTCTCGATTCCTATCAGGTGATATCAAAACTGATAATATAGTGTCTTGCTAAGCTGAATACTCTTTACGGTAATATTTAGAAATGGATCCTATGGATTAGGGATCACGCTGGAATTACTGGCCACAAAATTGCAGACCAATTTGCTATAAGAAGAACAGTCTTGCCGTTTGTTGTACCCGAAACATTTTGTGACTTAAGAAAAGGTAATTTCTTCTTCACTTATTGAGAAAGAAGTGGAGAAATAGAGAAAATGACTGCGATTTTCAATCTAAAATAGTTTAAGGTTTTGCGATAAACTAAACAAAAACAATTTAAGAACCATTGCGGTAATTGTGACATTATAAGCATAATACGAAGACGATTTGATAAGTCAGTGACTTTTTGAATAAAACAAATTTTTTTCAGCAAATAATCATTTTATTTTTCTATATAATCACCTTTTAGCTCGATACATTTAGTCCAGCGTTTTTCTAATTTTCTTATTCCCTCCAAATAATAGGTTTTCTCAAAGCTCTTAAAATACACGTTTGTTTCGGTAATGACTTCTTCATTCGACTCAAATTTTTTGCCGCCCAGCCATTTCTTTAGGTTTGGAAACAGAAAATAGTCGCAGGGGGCTAAATCTGAAGAATATCGTGGATGGGGTAGCAGTTCGGCCATGACCTTGTTGGCTGACAGACTCTGTTTGGCCTTCTTTGACCCACGTTCAAAACAAAACGGTTCAAAAATTGGTTCGGATTAAGGCTGAACATCGCTAAACACTGTTTTGAAGTGGTTACACGATTGCGCTTATGGTCGAGTGTGAGCAATCGCGGCACCCATCTCGCGGAGAGTTTTTTCATGTCCAAATATTCGTGTAAAATATGATGTACCCGTTCAGTTGAGATACCTACAGCATGAGCCAACTCACGCTCATCCAATATCATTTCATAAATTTTATCGACGATTTCTGGCGTGATCACTTCTTTTGAGCGACCTGAACGTTCGGCGTCACTAGTGCTGGTACGACCACAACGGAACTCTGTAAACCATTTTTAAACCATTGAAATTGATGGTGCCGAGTCCAGTAGTATTTATCATGTCTTTCCTCAGTTTCAGTGATGGATTTTATACGTAAAAAGTAATGCTTAAACAGCACACAAAATTCACTTTTTTCCATTTTCGTAAAAATTCACGAGGTTGTCTGCTTTGAACGGCTATCAAACACCAACTGAACGATGTAGCTTGCTCAAGATTAGAAAGTTGCGCACTGGTAGATTACAGCTAACGATAGCACTGTTGCATTTGGAGTAACTGCGTGGGAAATTCAATAAGTCACTCACTTATCAAACCGCCCTCGTAGGTTGAATTATTCTCTTACAGGACTGGGAGTTTTTCTAAAGGAATTTACAGGTTGTATGAGAAATAGAATGAGACTTGAACTTGTCCAGCACTGATGCATAAACGAAAGAAATACTAAGATAGGCATCTTATATTTAATGAAGAAATAAGACTCGGTACAGTATATTCAATATTGCAATTTTTTGAAAAAATCAGACTTAGAAAAATACTTTAAGTCCATGGTGGCCCTTTGCTCCTCATAGGATCTACGGAAACTAATATATGGTTTGAGCACAATAGATCTTTTGATCGCCCAACTTAATAGTAAAAATATTTTGCATTTATTGTAACTTGTGTGGTTTTATAGACACTTCCGACTAGTTAAACTCCAAGGATTATGCTTAATGTTCGTATATAAATTACTTTGAGATTAAATTTTAAACATTATATTGACGACTTTAAGAAAATTTGCAAAGACACCATTAAAAGACAAGTTGTTGAGATAAGATGAAGATGAAAATGAAAGGACTATATTATTTAGAATCTATAAGATTTTTAATATGTTTTAATATGTTCATTTTGCCTCTTTCAAAACATACAATGAATACAGATATTTCTTCACTTATAATAGTTTAATATTTTTCCCAATACCAACAATGTATTATTAAATGATTTCATACAGGAATAATTTGTTATTTAATGTCCACGCTAATAACTATTATTAATTAAGCATGAGTAATATGAGTAATAATTGGCTTTGAAGAAAATCACTTGAGAAAATGATTAATCTGTTAATTTCCGCTTTTAAGTATAGTCTTCCACTCAAATTATTTTTAATAAAAAAGCATTCATATCAATAAAAATTAATTCAGTAGCATTATGATATCAATTAGAATCAATGATAATCATTATAAAATTAATTGTTCATAAACATTGTTGTTGCTGTAAATATCAGTATTATCTGGTTCATTCAAAAGAAAAACAATCCACTTCAATAAACCTAAGAAATCATTCAAATTCTGAAGAAGAAGAAAATGAATAAAAAGATTCTCTCATATTTTTTTCTCATCAAATTCACAGCCACATTAAGGTAACCTGCCTGCATTATCAACTGATGCAACCTTAAGTATGTGCGACGCCTATATCCGCACATCAATCTTATTCAACCTCCAAGAGCAGATGTTTCGGAAGATTTGTGCGAATTTAAAAAAAAATTAAATAAAAATAAATAAAAAAGAAAAAAAAGAAACAACAAAAATAAAATTTATATGGGCTAAATTACAAGTGCAGAATTAAAACGGTCAAAAAGGTAAAAATTGAGATTCTTCATGGTTTCTGCTTTTTTTCCTTCTTATTTGTTGTTTTCTTCTTATACTATAGCTTCATTACTGTATATGTAGGTGATATGAAAGAATCTGTATCAACAGATGCACAGAAAAGCGAATTAATAACAGAGGTAAGAAATGTTACAACTTCAATGTTTATTAGTTGAGATATAACGCCCTATGGCTAGAAACTATTAATTTAATCTAGTTTTCACATATATAGTATAGTTGTTATCAAGTTCTTCTGCATCCTATTGTTTTTAGTATAAGTATAAATATAATTTATTAATAAGTAACTACAAAAATATTGACCTACTTTTGAAAAAAATATTTTTTTTCTAATCCATTCGAATATAAACGTTTACATAATATATATATTACAATATATAAAAAATATATAGTTTATATATTTTTTTAATATACAAATATTAAATAGTTTATGAAATATATATTTTTTCGGTAGTTGTATACCAAAAGTTGTTTTATATAATTTGCAAAAAGTAAAAAAACATTGTTTCCCATTCTTTTACTTTCCATTCTCCTGTAATTGCTTCATTTGTGGCTTAAATTGTTCAAGTCTCCGAATTATCAGGCACCAAATTCATTAAAGCCATAACAAAAAAATTTGTTTATTACTTTGGATGTTGCATCTTCCATTTCTCCCCAATGAACGCAAATTGAGTTCAAAATTAAACCTCGGAAACCAGTTCTGAACTGTCTGTCCGCCAATTACGTGGGAATATGCACTTTATTATTGAATTTTATTGTACCTTCTGGTTTATATGATTTTTATTGTATTTTTCTTCTTTCAGATTTCAGTATTCCCCCCTGTACTTGAATGTTTTCTATACTGTACTCGTACTTTAATGCATAAGATCATTATATACATAATCAATCTTAGCGGTATTACTCTAAAAGATGTACTCTTATATAAGTAAATTCTGATTTATTGTAGCCATTTGTATTTTTTTTTTTCTTTTCAGAAAGGAAGCTTAATTACAGGACTAAAAATAATTATAAGCACTTTTATACATACGAATACATCACCATGAGTACATCATTACAAATGCTCAACGGTGAAACTAATACATCCTAATATTATATCACATGTCAAAAAAATCATACACATAAACCAATTTAATTTGATCTATTAACATAATCTGCAATATATTTAAAGCCAGTTTCTATAATTTCTCAGTTTTGAACATATGTGGGCAAGTAATTCAATGTCTAATACACAAATGGTTAGATTTTCAAATAGAAACGTTTTCATGATAAAGAAAATTTCTATTATTTGTATTATTTTTTTTGCTTTTCTAATTAGAAAAAAAAATTTCGCAAATTTACAATTCAAAACTTATAAGGACCCTAAAACCTTTAGATACTTCCAAAGACAACTTATAATAAATATATGGCAATATTTTGATCAATTCAAAAATTCAGTAAATGGAAGAATTAACAATAATAATAATAATTATAATAAAATTTATGATAATAATTTAATAATAATTTTCTGCACTATGAAATCTTCTCTATACAAATCTTTTCCGATAAAATTCACTAAATATACCGTTCCGAGATTAATATTGAACAATAATTTCACTGTATGTTAGATATACCTTTAAAGGTATATTTCGTGCAATTTCACGATGGGATTTTTTTAAAAAATGTCTACAATGCAAAATTTACGGATGGTTCTCAAATGGATAACGGTGTCGATATAGATATATAAATATTTAAAAGATGACATTAAAAGATCGGTGAGCTGGCAATTAATCAAGCACATTCTAAGCTAAAATATTTGCAATTATGGAGAGATGTAACCAATATATTACAAACCAAGTTGTTTAAAATCATCGGTTAGTCTATCTGTAATTTAGGCTTCACATTTAGCCACTACAATCTTAAGCTCAATCTTAAGGACAATGGAAAAAAAGAAGATGGGCTGGTGCGAAAAGGATCAATCATGAAAAACCTGTACAAACCACTAAGTATGATTGAAAGAGGTATTTAACCCAAATAGCATCAAATAGTGAATTACAGATTGGTAAGTCTTGCCACATATAAGACTAACAGGATATTAGTTTCTATATTATATCTATATTATTTGCAAAAAAATATTAATTTTAAGAATTTATTTCATTAATATTTTACATCTAATCTATAACTATTGCACTAAAATGCCTGATTGGATATCTGGACCATTTGTAATAGTCAAAGAACACTAACGCTATTCAAGTTTTACTAATTTATTTATTTAAAATAAAAAAATAAGCTATCTCTAAATAAGCTAAATAAATGATAAGGGAGACGAAATAACTGAGTTTAAAATAAAATAAAACAACAAACTCGTTTAGACTAAAGTCGAGAAAATATTATAGTTTACATTAAAAACATAGGATTTAAACAACAAACTTAAAACATATATGTATATAAAGTATGTTCTTGCTTTGCAGATTATTATGTTTCAAGAGTTATGCAGATTAACGTGATATCTGAAATATAGAGTGTTCAAATTATCGACACCATATTGTACTATACTTATTGTATCTAATCTTTTCAAAAAAAATTAACTGCAATGAATTAATAGAACAGATATGGTGTATTTTGAAATCAAAATCGTACATATATGTTACTGTAAATCCACTAACTAGATTTCAGCTTAAACATTACCTAGGAAGGAGGTAATGTCACCGTTCTAATAAAAAAAAGAAGCACAATGTAAAGCAATATTGTATATAAGTAAAAAGATCTATGGATAGCCTGACTAGATTAAGATGCTTGTCAGATCACGACAAAATCACCTAGTCCAAATCTGACAAAATTCGTACTAGTCTACTGCTTCGATTAAAGCAGAATCAACTCACTACTACGTAATCCGCGCTGAGATAAAGGCATGTAATAAAACTTGGTCAGCTCTTTAACAACATTTTTCGAAATTTTGGCGCTACGAATGATAAGGAAACTGTACTTCATATCAAGTGTATGTGCCCGTCGTAAACTAGATGTTAAGATTTAAAATATAAGGGGTCCATTTTCTAACTGACCTTACAGACCTGTCATCTTTTGAAATATATAGCCAAGTTCACAGATTTATCATGTTAATTCCTTCAGTTTAAATTGAAGAGTCGCGCCTTCTCAAAGAGACGATATTCACGCACTAAATGTTTGGGGGGCCTTTAAGGTGGTTCTTCCGATCTAGTGTACGGATTGTCTAATGCGCGGTATTATACAGGACATTATTTGTGCTTAAGCTAACCTAACCTAAGAAAACCAAAATGTCATATTCTTACTTAGAGCTGAGTTTAAGGATGTAAGAAAAGTCATAATAAAAAACATAGATCTATCGATTAACATAAATGTTATACATACATTTTCTTATTATTCTAAAGATATAAAATTTTGAAATATTGCTTAAGAGTTAATGTCAATACAGTCTCAATTTTTCACAATTATTTTTATAAAAAATTTTCATTACAGACTTATGGCAATATTAAACAAAGATACGTAGCGGTATTCCCCATTTACAAAGTTATCTTCAAATAAAAAGACGTTATAAAATATCTACTTTGAGGACCTAATATTAATAGAAATAATGAATCTAATTTATCTAATAATTTCTAAGAATCTTCAAGAGACGTGGATTTATATCTTATTTCTATTCTCCCAATAGTTAAATAGACACAGCTGTCCTTAAATAAACATAATTAATAATACATTGAACATTTGAATGCTTAACAATAACAATTGTTTTCAGAAATTTTATAAATGAGACTAATTGATATTTGCTTAATATTTTACTTGCCTAATGAAGAACATAAAGCGACGGCATGAAAAATAGATAAAGACGACCAGAAGAAAGGATGCCACACAAAACCCGAAGTGGTTGCAAGCCAGGCAAGGGTTAAACTAAGCGATTTTTCATATGCAAATTCAATTGAACTTGAAATATCATTGATTTGCATATTGAAATTTGATTGTTAATGTCATTAGAGAAATAATGATAATGATTGATCATTAGAAAAAATTTGAAAAATACAAAAATAATATAGCCAGCGGCTTAAAGGATAACGAAAATGACAGTTGATATATTTTATATCAAGCTAAAGTTTTGCATTTACATTCTTATCGGTATTATGTTAACCCTTGATTTGCAAGTAACATGTAATTCAGCAACTACGCATACATAATATGTACCTTTCTGAGGTGTTAAAAATAGCATTCCGTTAGTAATTTTTATTATGCGTTTTAATAAAAAATTATTTCATTTTTGCGTCATTTCCGTTGAAATTTTTGAATAATGAACCTCGGACTAGAAATATGTGATAAAGTTATTGTTTGCCGGCCTAGATGTATACAAATTTAAGCACATACACGTTTATGATCAAATATGCAAATTAAACGTTATCCTTTGCTAGGACATCCCTTATAGCAACAGTAAGCTAACCCTTTGGCCCATTAAGGAATTTTTGTTATTCGTGATGTGCATAAATTAAATAAATTTTTATTATTTCTATTAATCACTACACGTTATATTGTTCAGCTTTTGTTCACCCTTCGGGTGATCCTTTCTTCTTTCTTTGTAGACTCACATCTTTACTTGAAATTATTTTCTTTGGTGTGTTTCTTGCATAGAAATAAGGCAAAAAATCTGGATTTTTTTTTCAGTTTGTCTCTTGTGTATGCAAATTTTGACTTAAATATTTTTTGTATATTTTCAGAACGTCACCCTGACAAAACGCACTGTCAGCTGAGAGACACAAATGCAGCTCATGATATAAAAAAACATGAAGAAAAAAATCGTGAGAAAAAGCGATCCTCTACAATGAAAAAAGGATAAAACGCGATATACTCGTTATGCGTTGATATTCAAATGAGCTGCTTGGCTTCTACAACAGTAACATCAGCAGATTTCTACTTGCAGCATCATTTTTGGGCTATTTTCCATGAAAAAGTCATTAGGATGCGCAGCCAAGAAATCCTTAATTCGTATACCGATTGTTCGTTACGCTTGAATTTTTTTCTCACAATTTGAATAATGCAAAAAAAAACATCCTTTTTTAATAATTGATTTGCTTTTTTTTATATTTTTTACGTATGCTGGCTTTTTATAAAAAATCCTGTGTGGTGACTTTTTTTCGTAACTGTCAGAAAACGCTTTTTTCGTGTCATTGTTACAAAATGACGTACTTTTAAAAAAAAAAATAATAGAATAAAAAAATTTTATAAAAAAAAGGATTGTGCATTTAATTATAAAAAAATATTTGTATCCTTTTTTTTTTTAGTATAAAAAAAATTGTTTAAAAGCACAAAAAAAAAACGAACTGGTTTTTGGCATTTTATTAAAATTATTTTTTTTTTGAGTCAGTTTTAATACTTTTTTTGAATAGAAAATGAATTTTTACTGCTAACTGCGTAAAATTTTTAATTTATTTCATATTTATTTTTTATTCTGAAAATAACACGTGTCCTTTTTAAGGATATAGCAAGCTTTTAACAAACTTAAAACATTGGTAAATGTTTATATAGAGATTTATAGAAATAAGTTTTTTATTTTTAACCGAACTAAACGCCATTTATTTAACACATAAAAATGATAAGAAAAAATTAACTGAATAATTTGCTTTAAAATTTGTACATGTAAATAAAAATATAAACATATATCAAAACAAAAAACCAAAAATGACGGACATTAAAAGGAGTATTATTTTATTTTAAATTAATTTAATTTAAATTTAATTTATAACTTTATTTCTTTAACTTTAAGATCTAATAGAATTACCCAGATACGAAGTAATGTTTCAAAGTCCTTACCCAAACACGGCATAAAGCTTTACAGTCCTTCTTGATGTTAAATAAACATTTTGTAAAATGTGGCAAAATTCAATGTTTATTACCTCCGAGTATTATTTTAATCATCAATCCCAAAAAATCATGACTTATCTATAAATATTGGCTTCGCTCAGAAAATTATTCGTGACCACTCTTATTCATCACATTTAAGTTTTCATATTTACAAGTAATTATCTTATTACTTCTACATGCCAATGTAGAAGTAGATGCAAAAGTGAAGATTCTGGAATTTCTATAAGTGTCTATCTTCTTCAAGTGTGAAATATGAAATATATCACACGAAAATTTATTTATTGCATTGGGTTTAAAAGTTTCCAGCCAGTTTCTCAAACATTAATATTATTTAAAGCGTTTTAATAAAAATACTTAATGTAATTATTAGATCAATATATATGTATATTAAAACAATATAATAAAATATCTTCGAACCAAAGAAACTATAAAATCCTACGAGTTTACGTTAATCCCAAACTATTTATGAGCAGTGGACAGAACTATCGATGGTACTATCGACAGTATCGAAGGGTTACTACTATCCATCTGCCATCGATGGCAGTGCTAGACTATCGATAATCAACTATAGTTTGCCATAGCAACGCTTCACAAAAAAGGCGCACTTTTGGCATCTGTTGTTTCCACAGCACATAGTGAATTTTATATTCTAATTCTAAAAACGTCACGAAGACAAGTATTTTCTCATTAAATTACTATTAAATAGTATGAAGAATTTTCTGACTGAAGTCGAAAAAGGTATTATTTCATGTATGACTTATTCTGCAGTATTCAAAATGTTACCGTTTAATTTAAGCAAAGCGCCGCAGTTCGCCGATGCCTAAAAGTGAGTGCGAAGTGCCATGCGAATGCAGCAGCACTGACTCGGACGCTGGCACGAAAAAGTATTTCGAAAGTATGGAGATATTTTAAAAAATCTGAGGATAAAAAACTCGCCAAGTATCTAAACGGTGTCATAGAATATAAGACGAGCGGTAACACCTCGAAGAGATTTCATCCAGGGGTTATTAATCCAACAGGAGCAACAGCACTGTGTCATATTAATTAAATTTTAATTGAAATTTTAAATAAAAACGTAATTTTTTGAATTGAACAGACATTTGTATTAAAATTAATAAACTATCGAAAAGTATCGATAGTAATCAATGGTTTGGAAAAAACTATCGCTCACTATCGATGGTACCGACTATCGATAGCTTTTCACCTCTAGCAGTGGGTATGATTACGCCATATTTCTTCAAAAGTGAAAAAATTTATCACTTTTCAAGGGTCTTCAACAAAGCCACTAATAACAATTTATTTCCTATGTGTGGGAAACATGTTCTGGTCGATTTTTGGTTTCAACGAGACAATATATCAAAGATATATTAATAAGATAACACTACTTGCATTGTTTCTTCAAATGAATCTAAAAAAAATATTAGATCGAGGAGGCTATGATTGAATTATTTGAAAAAGTACTGTTTCGGAACTCTATGTTAGAATGCAACTTTTAAAATGTTGCTTAACGACTTTCTAACCGAAATCGTTTTCGACTTATTGCCCATGTGGTTTTATTGGTTATATGACCGATAATGTACCCATCTCACAGAGTGTAAGATAGGTATGCATTTTGTCACCCCTTTAATTCAACATATACTCAGAAAATATCTGTGAAGATTTAATAAATAACATTGGGTGAATGATATCTTTATTAACCATATAAGATATACAAACGACACCACTATCATCGCTGACAGTTTAGCAGGTCTACAAGAACTAATTAACAAGACTACGAATCAATATAAATAAAACTAAATATATGATTGTAATCAGAAACAAACATTTATACTAACACAAAGATAACACTTCGGCTTATCCTTCACTTCAGTGGAGCCACTTGTTGGACGGTGCGGTGTCCCAACGTCCCACCATAAGTAGAACACGAAGATAATGATTACCAACATTTTTATTGAAAGAGTAAATAATTTTAAGTATCTGGGATACTATATTAATGAAAAATCTCAATCTATATTAATGAATCTCAAAAGAAACAGCACATAATACTTTTCTCAAATATAAGAAAGTGTTTACTAGTCATGATTTCAATATAAAAACAAACCGTGCTCTCTATGCCATGAAAATCTGATCTTTGAAAACAGTAGATATCAACAACCTTGAATCATTTGAACTATGACTCTGTGGAAGAATCTTAAAAATATCATGAACAGAGCGTGTTCAATCATGAAGTAATTGAACATGGAATACCAATAATTTTTCTTTAATTTAAGGAAACGAAGTTCAAAGGGTCTTATATAGTCATGAAAAAATCACAGCTATAAGTTGAAATAAAAATATTAATTTATACTAACTAAAATTAGAAAAGTGCTCATATGTTATTTCTAAAAGCATATTGGATATCATTAAAAAAAATTGTTTTGATATTGTACTATGGTCAATAACAATTGTCTGGAATCAAAGTAATTCCAACAATCGCATTATTCAACCCACATCTTATAATACCATATAGTTGTAAGCAACAATTTCAAGATCAGTGGCCTATCATAAATAGCTATAAAAATGGTTTTTCCAGCAAGTATGGTATATTAAATTAAATAAATGATAATTAAATTAATATTGATAGACTATAAGTACTACTTAGGTATTTTAATTGTTTTAATTTAATATTAAAATTATATAGTATAAGATTTCTTTGTCTTTCTGAGAATTGACTATTAAGAGTTTTCTCTATGTTTTAACTTCTCAAAATGCGTCAAAAAATTTGTCATAAACAATTTGTTTTATATTCGTAAATTTATAAAAAATAATATTCTAAAAATAAACAGAATCTTGAGAACTGAAATTAATTTATTAGAATACCAGCATCAAGCTGAAGCTAATTACACGTTTTCGTTTTCTGGCAATTGTAGGAAAGTTGCAAATTCATACTAAAAGCCAAAATAAAAAATATATTTTCAAAAGATTTTGTTTGTATTTCTTCTAAATTAACTTTCGATCAATCTTCAGATAGAATTTTGTATTAATTCAGCGCTCATGTGTTAAAATCGACTGCAACAACAAATCCCAGCTAAATCTGAAGAAATGTTAAATATATAAAAAAATAATGATTAATTGCCAAAAATTATAGACACAAATTAAAATTAACTTTTTTTATTTGGTCTGTTGGACGATTCTAGTCAAACCAGTTGGAAGATCAAATTTGGAATTTTTGTTGTTCTGCGTTTAATGAGCATCGTTCAAAGAAAGAGGGGATTTTTTCCCAAAATTAAGTTTATATGAGACTTTAATGAGTATGCGAAATTAAAAAAGAATTGTATTAATAATATTGAGAAATTTGGGAAAAATTGTTAAAACAAAATAAAAATTGTTTAATCCGAACCAGAATAAAATTAATAACAAAAATTTACTATTAGTTCAAAACTAAATATTAATAAAATTATAAATATAATATATTTTATATATTTATAAATATATAAATATATAAAAATATATAATATATGTTATATATATATATATATATATATATATATAAATAATTAAAATTAATTAATTAAATTTAATATATAAATTAATTTCAGTATATATATATATATATATATATTATATATATATATATATATAATATTATATAGTTTTATTAAAAAGTAGGAATTCAAAGAACCATGAACTAACATTGATGACAAAAATTTGTTCGGTGCTAATGGTAAAAAAACACAATAACACAAAGTATATATATACATATAAATATATATAATCCTTATAATAAGAAGAAAAATATTAGTTTTAAGTTTGTCTAAACTCAATACCGTTTACACCTATATTTAATTAGGTACTGTCTACATACTAAAATTTGTTCTATTGAGATTTTCAGACCAATATTTTAAGTAAAAAACAATTGCATATATATATAATATTTATATATATGTAGTGACATATGTTAAATTTTAACTTAAGCTTAACTTAAGCTTAATCTAAAAAAGAACATCAAATTAATCTATTTAAAAATGGTATTTATGTTATTTCCGACATCTCCTTTACTACTACTACAATTTCTGAAAAACTGCTTGTGATACTCAGCTTTACTAGGAGCATTAATTTATATATCTGAATATACCAAAATTCATTTCCAACAAATCGAACCCCTGAACCTAGTCTAACTTTAAAATTACTCCGTAAAACAAGGACTGGTTTTCAAGATTTAATTTGAAGGTGTTGTCAAGAAATCTGTACATATTATTCAATGTCTTGCAAGCTAAGTCTGTGTAAGCTAACATCATAAATAATATAAATTACACAACTATTTGGTGTACGCAATTAATATAAGTTTTATATAGTGTAAGCTAGACAAAGAGTTTGCTTTAAATAATGAAATATTAAGTTCAAATTTTCACTTGCTACTAACTAACTAAAACATACAAAGCCAAATTAGAATTGTTGAATTATCAACATATATTACAAAGAAATAATATGCAATATATCAGATATCGAAGACATTATTATACAAAATTATATACCGTACAACAAAAGCAGCTCACTTCAATATTAAATTATATTACTAGACACTTAACAGACAAATTACATGACATGTAATATAATGATTTCAAATAATGTAACATAACTAAACGGTAGGTTTACTTTTGATAACATTAAAATCTACTAAATTCAAAACTTCAATCTTATTAGTATCAACTATTTTAAAAAATTAACTACAATTGTCTTGTACTTTGATATCAAAGTAAATTTACATTTTTTTTTAACTAGTAATTTATTAGAGAGGTTTCGATATACTTATCGTGAACTACAACAAAAATTCTTTTTTAAACTTAGTTTTTTAAATTTTGGCTGACCATACCCATCATCAGTAGTCTTGGAACTACTTTTTATATTTAATTATTCGTAAATAATTTTTAGAGACTGCAAGTACCAAAGGTTGAACTTGTACCCTGTTAAATTTGGAACTCAGAGTCAGTGTTCGTTAGCCAACTGACGCAAAGCCATAGTTGACACGTACGTTCGAACTTGGAGTTTTGTCAATTTGCTGTGAAAGTTCCAGTTATTTATATTAATATATAATGAGTTTAGTAGTTATAAAAAATTATTTTATTTTATTTTATTTTACACCAGAAGTTTCGTTGGGGTTTTCCACCATTTTAATATTTTTGTTTAAAAGAAACCAAAAGGCCTAGTAAACTCGCATTTAGTATTTGCTGAGTTTATTGAAATATATGTTCACTTACAATAAATAGGTATTTCAAGTGAAGCATAGAATCTTCTATTCTATGTGAAGTGAAGTGAAGAGAAGAGAAGAGAAGAGAAGAGAAGAGAAGAGAAGAGAAGAGAAGAGAAGAGAAGAGAAGAGAAGAGAAGAGAAGAGAAGAGAAGAGAAGAGAAAAGAAGACGCAACGAGACAGCGCGAGACCACCCATGCCACACGCGAAGAGAAGAGAAGAGAAGAGAAGAGAAAGACGAACGAGCAGAGAAGAGAGAGAGAGAAGAAGCAAGAGAAGAGAACAGAGAAGAGAAGAGAAGAGAAAGAGAGATAAGAAGAGAGAAGAGGAAGAGAAGCAGAAGAGAAACGAGCAGCAGCAAGAGAAGCAAAGACGAGATACGAAGCAGCAAGAGAAGAGAAGCAACAGAGAAGAGAAGAGAAGAGGAAAAAAAGAAGAGAAGAGAAGAGAAGGGAAGAGAAGAGAAGAGAAGAGAAGAGAAGAGAAGAGAAGAGAAGAGAAGAGAAGAGAAGAGAAGAGAAGAGAAGAGAAGAGAAGAGAAGAGAAGAGAGGAGAAGAGAAGAGAAGAGAAGAGAAGAGAAGAGAAGAGAAGAGAAGAGAAGAGAAGAGAAGAGAAGAGAAGAGAAGAGAAGAGAAGAGAAGAGAAGAGAAAAGAAAAGAAGAGAAGAAATGTGGGGAATCTGTGTTCCCCACACTAGAGTCTTATGACTTTAAATGTAATCAAATAACAAAAAATGATATTCCTCAATAAAACCAGGACAATATCGATATCTTACCAACATATTAGAACTTTGTTTAAAAAAATTACTGGCGACTCCGCTACCATATAAGTTGCAAATTGTATATACAGCAATTTACAGTTATTGGAGTTTTTAATAAAGAAATTAATCAAATGGCAGATGATCAAATATCAAGATCACCTGATTGAATAATATATATTATATACTTAAAGAGACCAATTAGCTATGAAATTCTGAATATAGTAATCCATACAGTAGTAATCTGTATACAGTAGATTAGTTCCGCGTTATAGGGGTATTCCTGTATACCCAGTATACAAACGTGCAAAGGTGCGTGAATCTAATTATGAACTGTAAAAATCCCCGCGTTAAATGGGGGAATGCCCGTGTTATACGGGGGATTGAAATCGCGGTATAATAATACCGCATTATAGGAGGATTACTGTATTTTATAGATCCACTTGATAACTGTATTTTATAGATCACTTTGGGCTATAGTTAAATTATCAAACTGAACACGAGATATATAAAGAAGAATAAATACACTGCGCGAATTTACCATAACTAAAAGTCTTTAGTAAATAAATTTATACGAAAATTCATAACTTCATTTGTATTTCTCACGCTTTCATCTTTCTGTTTGTCTACATATATATTCACGCAGAGTCGAGCGGTATTAACAGCGTTCCAGTTTGCAAAGACTACCTCAGAAATAGTGGATGATTTCCCAAATGAATTTCTGAATATATTAGGGATTTCATGATTATTAAGATAGATCCTCCTGGGATCTAGAAGAGGACACGAAATAAATGCAATTTGAATTACTATATTTTTCAAATCTTAGTCAGTAGAATAGCCAATTACATCGAATCAAATATTATTTGTTAGGTTGCTTATTGAAATATAATTTAAGTCGTTTAAATAATATTAAATATTAATATTAAGGTTTTTCTGATTGAAGATCTTTTTCGGGATCTGAATTAATTTTTCGAGATTCGTAATGACGGACACAGTTTCTATATGATTCAAGAATACTCGTATTTAAACGTTTGTGTCGAAGCCTTCAAATGTTTAAAAATCAGGTCTTATTTTTTTATACTTAATTTTCAAATTTACTTTTTACTTTGAATGTTTAATTTTTTAAAATTTTGGGAATCGTAACTAAAAGTTGTAAATTTGGATTAACAATGTCTGCGCGTAAAGTGCTGACCTGATCAAATATCAGAAACATAGCTACGGTTGGAAACCTTACAGAAACCAAATAAAAATAATATAAAAGTAATAATATAAAAATAATAATAATAAAAAAGCAATAATTAAAATTATAAATTAAAAATAATAAATCTGAAATAATGTGAAAAAAATTGTAACATAAAAAATAATCATATAAAAATAATAAAATGAAAATGATAAATTAAAAATAATAAATTCTGTTAGTAATAGAAAAAAAATTTTAAAAAACTCTGTAGAAAAATCATCCTAATAGAAACACTAACTTTTATTAAAAACATTCTTATTTTAGAATGTTTATATTAGTGTCGACGTCAATACTTATATGTTGAGGCAAAATTTAAATATTCTTATTTTTTGAACGGGTCCATATTCACAGAAATAGAGTACATAAAAATTAGTTCTACAAATCACAGCCGCTCCCACATAGATATATTTATTAATAGAAAGTTAAACTCACTTTTTTTGCAGAAAATATGCTAACGCAATAAATCTCTTAGCTCCTTCAAATCAGTTCTATCACGTCGATAAAATTGAAACATAATTTAAAATTAAAAAACTGCTGCAGGATACAAAAATTAAAGTCTTAGAACTTGTTGTGATTATTGTTAGTAAGAATTGATTCAGGAATGGCTATTCAACCGACATTGGACCTGCTTTGTGGTATGTTGAATGTGATGATCATATTTAAAAACCAATAACTTTCTGAAGCTGGTTTCAATATTTAAACAACCGATAAAACTGCTTTACATTCCGTCATTGATATTTTATCACCATTTGTGTAAATGTAAAAATATTTTTTTGTATATAGTAGAGCATTAAATTTGCAATAAACATTTAATAAGTTCATAAAAATTATGTGATCACAATTTGTTTAAAATATCATAAATAGTGTAAAAAGTTTTGTTTTTAGTAAAACCGTTACAAAAAGCAGAAAAATAAATTCCGAATGATTTTCTTTTATACTTTA